>NC_058524.1:65907791-66532791 GCF_904849725.1 Hordeum vulgare subsp. vulgare
TCCTTAACATTGAATAATTTTAATACTACACCAAAATATTATTTAACTTGTTAAATGAATAATCAATAGAGACATTGCCCGCGCAAGTGCGCAACCCATTGGGCTAATTCCGGAAACAGTAGAAAATAATAGTACTTGGGAGCTAATTAAGAGAAAAAGTATGGCATTCATGTGAAAAAACATGACTATTGTAGATGTTAGTACATTGATCATCTTTTCTTTGACTGCCACAACTCTAAAGCCCTCAAATCGAGTTCAAACTTTCTAGCAATTGTTGTTATGTAGGAATCTTGCTAGGTCCCATAAAGTGCTTGATAAAACATATGCAGTCTAGAGGGTGTCGCCGCATCACGGGAAATTGCCCAAACTTCCACCAGGTAGGACTCGACATCGATCCTTTCGGCCGGTGGCATCTCGGATTGCCTCTTCTGCCACCGTGAAGCTATGCAGAGTAGTGTTACGCCAACAATGTGCATCGCGGCTTGTCCCTTTCCTCATGCTCATAGGTTGCAATTATGCTTCTCTCATCTGTTTTGGCTGAAGGTGTTGCGTGGCGTTTGCCAGCCTTCTGACAGGGCACATTTGGCATGAACATTGGGTTCGCCTAGCTCCACCACTCGAGATATGAAACTAGATGGCGTCCGCTCAAAGAGAGAGAGCGCAATCACCACGCATGGCTATCTTAGGAGGAGAAATCACATTGCTTACATCGCTACTACCTTTCCCAGTGCCTCCCAATCCAACTGCTGCTTGGCTTCACACACTACCACAACCAGACTTGCTGCCCGGGTTTCGTTTGCAAAATTCCAGGCTAAGACTTGCTTCTTCACTGACTAGATGAAACAAGCTCTTATGTAATCATGAGAGAGCAACTAAACAAACTCAACTAACACAGTACAAGAGAAATTTGCCTGGCCAGGGGCAAGCCGGATACTAACCCGCATTTTGTTTGGTTGGTGCCTGACCACTTTTTCAATAGCCTGACCTGTTAGAGCATCTCTAGCAGATCCGGTATTTTTTTGACCCGCGAAAGTCGTTTACAATGCAATAAAACAGGATTTTGTAGGGCAAAATAGTGCGCTGCAGAATAGACCCCGTATATAAAATTGTATAATTTTAAAAAAACTTTTGCGAAAGAAATTACAACCACACTGATCATTCATAGTTCATCACATACTACATGATCATACATACTATATTTTATCCTGCACAACTACTAGAGGGGGGTCGGGCTAAGCTAACACTACCGGAGCTCATAACTACCCTACCGCACTACGCAAAATTGAGCTCACCGGAGCTCGTGCGATAGTTGTCCAGCGGCAGCGCTCAGTCGTCGTCGTCGGAGGAGGAGGAGAGGTCGACGTATATGCACTACTGCTCGGTGGCTTTGCGGCGCCACTCCTCCACCTTGTCGCCGAAGGCGAGGGCCGACGCCACACCCTGCTCGTAGAGCACGGTGTCAATCTCCTCGTCCCCCCGGCACGTCGCTCCGGCCCCGCCTCAGCCTCCGGCTCCATCTTCACCGAAGGGAGCTCCTCTAGCTCCCTCTTCACTGGGGGAGGGAGGAGCGCGAGCGCGAGCTCGACGCCTCGGATAAGCTGCTGGAGAAGAGGCGGCCGCGCACGCGGTCGTACTCCTCTGTATCGCGCGGCGGACGGTTCCAGTGCGTGTACCGCAGGGCGACGCGCTCTCTCGGGGTCGTCGTTACCACGGTCACCGGAGTTGGCCATTTCGGACGGTGGATTGGAGAGGCGAGGCGGCGGATTGGAGGCGCGCACGAAGGATCTAAGGTGCCGGCGGTGAGTGGTGATGATTTTTTACAGCGGCGGAGGGATATGGTTCGGACCCGTATCCAACAGCCGGACGTACAAATATAGTGGTCGCGGGGTCTTGTTTCGGGCCACGGCAAACAATTTACGAGCCGGGCCTCGTTTACACACGGGTTCTCGTTTCGGGCCACGGCAAACAATTTACGAGCCGGGCCTCGTTTACACGCGGGTTCTCGTTTCGGGCCACGGCAAACAATTTACGAGCCGGGCCTCGTTTAGAGTGTTTGTTCTAACAGATAGAACGACACAAACCCATATAATCTTCTGAATTTAGAGTTTCAGCGATTACACAGGGTCTACTAAATATGCTGAGTAAATAAAAGCAAAGGAAGCCGCCACACCACTAAACTAGAAGCCTGACTCAGGCAGCCGCCACACCATTCATGCACATATTCCATGCTGTGTGATACTTCCTTTGCTTTTATTTACTCAGCATAATAGTTTTATCTAAGAACAAATTTTAAATTTTTTGATCAAGTTTATAGAGAAATATATTAACATATACAATACCAAATCAATACCATTATAGTCATCATTCAATATATTTTCACCGTATAGAATTTTTATTGTAAATGTTCATACTTCCTCCATTCCATAATAGTGCGTCTGCGTTTTTTAAGATTTGAGTTTGAGCATAAATTTAGCCAACATGAGCGACTGCGACGGGAGCAAAAGTTATACCGTTGGAAACTTCTTTCGAATACGAACTCAGTGATATAGTTTTTGCTCCCATTGCAGTCGTCCATGTTAGTTAAATTTATGGACAAATTTAGATCTCAAAAAATATGGATGCGGTACATTATGGAATGTGGGAAGTATTATTTTCTACTCCCTCCGTTCTAAAATATAAGACCTTTTAGAGATTTCATTAGGAGACTGCATACGGAGCAAAATGAGTGAATGTACACTCTAAAATATGTCTATATACATCTGTATGTAGTTTATAATGCAATCTCTAAAAGATCTTATATTTAGGAACGGATGGAGTATGAAATTGGTCAAACATTATAAAGTTTGACTTCAATCAAAATTAATACGCCGACTAAATAAAAAGGAGGGAAAATTGGCAATTCCGTAAAACTAATGGACAAGGGCAGCTACATGAGTATTATTTTTATGGAATTGCTAACTTTCAGTCAGATGAAAACAATGCATGTTCATTCATTTTTTCAGCCAAGCTATCTCTGCGCTGAAAATGAGATCCGTGCTGGAGTTCTTTTTCATGCCTTGGTTTACTCCTTTTTCTTATCGGGCCCACTAAAATTTAAAGGAGACTCGTTATTTTCCCCTCCCTTGTGTTTCATCTGTTATTCTATTTTTTTATGGTAGGTGCTCTCGTTTTGATCCCCTTGTATTAGGTGTGTCGATTTGGCATCTTCTTCCGATTGCAGGAGCTCTTGTTTTGATCCCTCTGAGATTTTTTGTTATGCGGTTAGAAGTAGTGATAGGTGTTGGATTACTGCTGGTATGTTCACTCTAAATTGTCCCTACTAGCTTGTTCCATGTAGATGTATGTGCAGATACTCAAACTGAACATCCTAGAAATTCGACCGCAATCCCTTGGTCGTTTGATTTTGTCATGGACTTTTTTGTGTTGATGCAGTTGTTAGATCCGTCGTTCTAGGTTTTCATTTTCGTTGTGAATTTGTGGAGTGCATTTGGTGGGATTATGTTAGTTGGGTTTCAATTTATGTTTAGATGTAATTAGTGTTGATGCCAAGTGATTTAGCCAAACCTCCCTCCATCTCAACTCAGTGTATTTGGTTGGTGGTTAGATCCTCTGATTTTATAGGTGTTAGATTAGATCCTCTTAGTCACAATTTTTAGCTTGGTGTTATGTAATTAGTGTTGTACACTCTTTTGTAGTATGAGAAGGACCTTGCATAGTTTTTAGTGCAATTTAAAGTTAAATTTACCATAGTTACACGGTATGAGCAGTGTACCTTTCCAGTGTTATTACTTTTTTTTTTGAACAATCACCGAGGGGGTGGGGGGAGGATCCCCACCTGAATATATTACTCAAAGGCCTGAAGCCGAGTTGCACATTACATTAAGGATTTACATCGAGAGGATAGGTACAAGCGCCAAGACATGACAGCCTCCCAACTAACCGGGTCCTTAAATCTAAAGGCCCAAAGCGTAAAATCTGAGATGATATTCATAATAGTATCTAGTGAGTGCATCTCATTACGGAAAACACGACCGTTCCTGGAGTCCCACAGCTTCCAGAGGATGGAGAGGACGACGGTAGGCCAGATGTTGATGTCGGGGCCAATTGGAGTCGGAGTATCCCAGATTAGGTCGATGGCGAGAGGGACCTGGAGGCCCAGGCGCGACCAGACCCGAGCCGCACATGGGCAGAGGAGGGCGAGGTGTGTCACATCCTCGAGAGAAATGTTGCAACGAGGGCAAGACAAGCCTGTAGTGATGATCTTGCGATGTAAGTTCGCCATCGTGCTGAGCCTATCACCAGAGAGGAGCCAACCGCAGATCTTGACCTTGATAGGTTCCTTGGAACCCTAGATGTACCTGATACGTCTCCAACTTATCTATTTTTTCAAACTTTTTGCCCTTGTTTTGGACTCTAATTTGCATGATTTGAATGGAACTAACCCGGACTGACGTTGTTTTCAGCAGAATTGCCTTGGTGTTATTTTTGTGTAGAAATAAAAGTTCTCGGATTGACCTGAAAATTTACGGAAAATATTTATGAAATTAATAAAAATACTGGCGAAATAATCTACCGGAGAGGGGCCACCCCCAGGCCACAAGCCTACAGGGCGCGCCCCCTAGGTCGCGCCCCTCACTTGTGGGGTCCCTGAGGCTCCACCGACCTCATTTCCACTTCTATATATTCCTATCCGGTGAGAAAAAATTCAGAGAGAAGATTTTATCACGTTTTATGATACGGAGCCGCTGTCACCTCCTGTTCTTCCTCGGGGGCACATCTAGAGTCTGATCTGGGCTCCGGAGAGGGGAAATCGACGATGTCTTCATCACCAACCATCCTTCATCACCAATTTCATGATGCTCTCTGTCGTTCGTGAGTAATTCCATCGTAGGCTTGCTGGACGGTGATGGGTTGGATGCGATCTATCATGTAATCGAGTTAGTTTTGTTAGGGTTTGATCCCTGGTATTCATTATGTTGTGAGATTGATGTTGCTATGACTTTGCTATGCTTAATGCTTGTCACTAGGGGCCGAGTGTCATGATTTCAGATCTGAACCTATTATGTTTTCATGAATATATAGGTGTTCTTGATCCTATCTATAGACGCCTATTACGAGTTATGATCCTCATCCCCCAAGGTGATAATAACTGAGATTTTTATCGGTGATTACCGTAGTTTGAGGAGTTCATGTATTCACTAAGTGTTAATGCTTTGGTTCGTTTCTCTATTAAAAGGAGGCCTTAATATCTCTTAGTTTTCATTAGGACCCCGCTACCATAGGAGGGTAGGACAAAATATGTCATGCAAGTTCTTTTCCATAAGCACGTATGACTATATATGTAATACATGCCTAAATTACATTGATGAATTGGAGCTAGTTCTGTATGACCCTATGTTATGACTGTTGCATGATGAATGCCATCCGACATAATTATCCATCACTGATCCATTGCCTACGAGCTTTCCACATATTGATCTTTGCTAAGTTACTTTTCCGTTGCTATTGTTACAATCACTATAAAACTGCTACTGTCACGTTTTCCACCGTTAATGTTACTTCCATACTACTTTCCTACTAAATACTTTGATGTATATATTAAGTCTTTCGCGTGTGGTTCAATTGAAAACTCAACTGCTAATACTCGAGTATATTCTTTGGCTCCCCTTGAGTTCAATCAATAAATTTGGATTGAATACTCTACCCTCGAAAACTATTGCGATCCCCTATACTTGTGGGTTATCAAGACCCTTTCCTGGCGCCGTTGCCGGGGAGCATAGCTTTATTCTCTGAGTCACTTGGAATTTATATCTGTTGATTACAATGAAGAATCTGAAAGACGTTGAAACCAAGATCTACCCCTCAACTACGAGGGCAGGTAAGGAACTGTCATCTAGATCTGCACTTGATTCAGTGTCTGTTATGAGTAATTTTGCGACACCACCACCTGCTACTCAATCTGATATGTCGCAAGTAATTGATGATGCTACTTCTGCTATGCATGTTGCTTATGATGATACTTTGCTTGATACTATTGTGCCACTTGGTGAATTTCTTGATGAACAAATTGCTAGAGTGAATGGTGAAACTGATGATATTGTTGAATCTGATGAAACTGAACACTATGATTCACCTGCTAGACCTAGCTCTCCTAGATATGAATTGCCTAATATACCTGAGGGTTATGTTATGGAAGGAGAAGTAGCTAGGGACTTTCTTGCTTGTAAGGATAGAGATAATCTTAAGAAATTGCTATGCAAGTGGAAGGAAAAATCTTTGAATGCTAGAATGCAATATGATCCCAAGTTTGCTACTTCACCTATATGTGTTACTGATAAGGATTATGAATTCTCTGTCGATCCTGAGTTAATTACTTTGGTAGAATCTGATCCTTTTCATGGTTATGAATCTGAAACTGTTGTGGCACACCTTACTAAATTGAATGATATAGTCACCCTATTTACTCATGAGGAAAAAAAATCGTTACTACTATATTCTTAAGTTGTTTCTATTCCCATTAAAGGGTGATGCTAAGATATGGTTTAATTATCTTGCTTCTGGTTGTGTGCGTAGTCCCCGGGATATGATTTACTACTTCTCTTGAAAAAAATCATGCCCATAAGAAACAAGCTGCTTTGCAGATTATATTTAACTTCATGCAAATTGAAGAAGAGAGTCTCCCACAAGCTGGGGGGAGGCTTCTCCGGTTACTTAATGCTTTGCCTCATCACCCTCTCAACAAAAATGAAATACTTGATATCTTTTATAATGGACTAACCGATGCTTCTAGGGACCACCTAGATAGTTGTGTTGGTTGTGTTTTCAGGAAACGAACTGTTGAACAAGTTGAACTACTATTGAATAATATATTGAGCAATGGTAATGATTGGACTATTCCCGAACCACTTCCAAAACCAACTCAGAAGAAAATAGGTATTGTATTCCTCAGTCTTGAAGATATGCAAGAGGCAAAGAAATCTATGAAAGAAAAAGGTATTAAAGCTGAAGGTGTTAAGAATCTACCACCTATTGAAGAAATACATGGTCTTGATAACCCGACACAGGTAGTGTTGGAATTATGCCCTAGAGGCAATAATAAATGTATAGTTATTATTATAATTCATGTATCAAGATAATAGTTTATTATCCATGCTATAATTGTATTGAATGAAGACTCATTTACATGTGTGGATACATAGACAAAACACCGTCCCTAGCATGCCTCTAGTTGGCTAGCCAGTTGATCGATGATAGTCAGTGTCTTCTGATTATGAACAAGGTGTTGTTGCTTGATAACTGGATCACGTCATTGGGAGAATCACGTGATGGACTAGACCCAAACTAATAGACGTAGCATGTTGATCGTGTCATTTTGTTGCTACTGTTTTCTGCGTGTCCAGTATTTATTCCTATGACCATGAGATCATATAACTCACTGACACCGGAGGAATGCTTTGTGTGTATCAAACGTCGCAACGTAACTGGGTGACTATAAAGATGCTCTACAGGTATCTCCGAAGGTGTTAGTTGAGTTAGTATGGATCAAAACTGGGATTTGTCACTCCGTATGACGGAGAGGTATCTCAGGGCCCACTCGGTAATACAACATCACACACAAGCCTTGCAAGCAATGTAACTTAGTGTAAGTTGCGGGATCTTGTATTACGGAACGATTAAAGAGACTTGCCGGTAAACGAGATTGAAATAGGTATGTGGATACTGACGATCGAATCTCGGGCAAGTAACATACCGAAGGACAAAGGGAATGACATACGGGATTATACGAATCCTTGACACCGAGGTTCAAACGATAAGATCTTCGTAGAATATGTAGGATCCAATATGGGCATCCAGGTCCCGCTATTGGATATTGACCGAGGAGTCCCTCGGGTCATGTCTACATAGTTCTCGAACCCGCAGGGTCTGCACACTTAAGGTTCGACGTTGTTTTATGCGTATTTGAGTTATATGGTTGGTTACCAAATGTTGTTCGGAGTCCCGGATGAGATCACGGACGTCACGAGGGTTTCCGGAATGGTCCGGAAACGAAGATTGATATATAGGATGACCTCATTTGATTACCGGAAGGTTTTCACAGTTACCGGGAATGACGAATGGGTTCCGGGAGTTCACCGGGGGGGCAACCCACCCCGGGGAAGCCCATAGGCTTTGGGGAGACACACCAGCCCTTAGTGGGCTGGTGGGACAGCCCCAAGGGGGCCTATGCGCCAAGAATAAAGAATCAAAGGAAAAGAAAAAAAAAGGGAGGAAGTGGGAAGGGAGGGGGACTCCTCCCACCAAACCAAGTCCAACTCGGTTTGGGGGGGAGTCCTCCCCCCCTTGGCTCGGCCGACCCCTTGAGGGTCCCTTGGACCCCAAGGCAAGGTCCCCCTCCCTCCTCCTATATATATGGAGCAATTAGGGCTGATTTGAGACGACTTTCTCACGGCTGCCCGACCACATACCTCCATAGTTTTTCCTCTAGATCGCGTTTCTGCGGAGCTCGGGCGGAGCCCTGCTGAGACGAGATCATCACCAACCTCCGGAGCGCCGTCACGCTGCCGGAGAACTCTTCTACCTCTCTGTCTCTCTTGCTGGATCAAGAAGGCCGAGATCATCGTCGAGCTGTACGTGTGCTGAACGCGGAGGTGCCGTCCGTTCGGTACTAGATCGTGGGACTGATCGCGGGATTGTTGGGCGGGGCGGATCGAGGGACGTGAGGACGTTCCACTACATCAACCGCGTTCTCTAAACGCTTCTGCTGTTAGATCTACAAGGGTACGTAGATCACTCATCCCCTCTCGTAGATGGACATCACCATGATAGGTCTTCGTGCGCGTAGGAAATTTTTTATTTCCCTTGCGACGTTCCCCACAGTGGCATCATGAGCTAGGTTCATGCGTAGATGTCTTCTCGAGTAGAACACAAAAGGTTTTGTGGGCGGTGATGTGCGTTTTGCTGCCCTCCTTAGTCTTTTCTTGATTCCGCGGTATTGTTGGATTGAAGCGGCTTGGACCGACATTACTCGTACGCTTACGAGAGACTGGTTTCATCGTTACGAGTAACCCCCTTTGCTCAAAGATGACTGGCAAGTGTCGGTTTCTCCAACTTTAGTTGAATCGGATTTGACCGAGGAGGTCCTTGGATGAGGTTAAATAGCAACTCATATATCTCCGTTGTGGTATTTGCGTAAGTAAGATGCGATCCTACTAGATACCCTTGGTCACCACGTAAAACATGCAACAACAAAATTAGAGGACGTCTAACTTGTTTTTGCAGGGTATGATTGTGATGTGATATGGCCAACGATGTGATGTGATATATTGGATGTATGAGATGATCATGTTGTAATAGAAATATCGACTTGCACGTCGATGGTACCGCAACCGGCAGGAGCCATAGGGTTGTCTTTATACTAACATATGTGCTTGCAGATGCGTTTACTATTTTGCTAGGATGTAGCTTTAGTAGTGATAGCATAAGTAGCACGACAACCACGATGGCAACACGTTGATGGATGATCATGGTGTGGCGCCGGTGACAAGAAGATCATGCCGGTGCTTTGGTGATGGAGATCAAGAAGCACGTGATGATGGCCATATCATGTCACTTATGAATTGCATGTGATGTTAATCCTTTATGCACCTTATTTTGCTTAGAACAACGGTAGCATTATGAGGTGATCTCTCACTAAAATTTCAAGACGAAATTGTGTTCTCCCCGACTATGCACCGTTGCTACAGTTCGTCGTTTCGAGACACCACGTTATGATCGGGTGTGATAGACTCAACGTTCACATACAACGGGTGCAAAACAGTTGCACACGCGGAACACTCGGGTTAAGCTTGACGAGCCTAGCATGTGCAGACATGGCCTCGGAACACATGAGACCGAAAGGTCGATCATGAATCATATAGTTGATATGATTAGCATAGGGATGCTTACCACTGAAACTATTCTCAACTCACGTGATGATCGGACTTGGGATAGTGTAAGTGGATCATGAACCACTCAAATGACTAGAGAGATGTACTTTTTGAGTGGGAGTTTAGCATATAATTTGATTAAGTTGAACTCTAATTATCTTGAACATAGTCTAAGTCCACTTTGAATATATTTGTGTTGTAGATCATGGCTCACGCAAGTGTCATCCTGAATTTTAATACGTTCCTAGAGAAAGCTAAGTTGGAAGATGATGGAAGCAACTTTGTAGACTGGGCTCGTAATCTTAAGCTAATCTTACAAGCTGGAAAGAAGGATTATGTCCTTAATGCTGCGCTAGGAGATGAACCACCCGCTACGGCTGATCAGGATGTTAAGAACGCTTGGTTAGCGCGTAAGGAGGACTACTCAATAGTTCAATGTGCAGTCTTGTATGGCTTAGAACCGGGACTTCAACGTCGCTTTGAGCGTCATGGAGCATTTGAGATGTTCCAGGAGTTGAAGTTGATCTTTCAGAAGAACGCCCGGATCGAGAGGTATGAGACCTCCGATAAATTCTATGCTTGCAAGATGGAGGAAAACTCGTTTGTCAGTGAACATGTGCTCAAAATGTCTGGGTACTCAAACTGTCTAGCTGAACTCGGGATTGAACTCCCGCAAGAAGCTATCACTGACAGAATCCTTCAATCACTGCCGCCAAGCTACAAAGGCTTTGTGTTGAACTACAACATGCAAGGGATGAACAAGTCTCCCGGCGAGTTGTTTGCGATGCTAAAAGTCGCAGAGTCTGAACTCCGTAAAGAGCATCAAGTGTTGATGGTGAGCAAGACCACTAGTTTCAAGAGAAACGGCAAAGGCAAGAAGGGAAATTCGAAGAAGAGCGGCAAGCCTGTTGCCAATCCGCCGAAGAAACCCAAGGGTGGACCTAAGCCTGAAACAGAGTGCTTCTATTGCAAGGGTATGGGTCACTGGAAGCGCAATTGCCCCAAGTATCTGGCAGATAAGAAGGCGGGCAAAGAAAAATCAGGTATATTTGATATACATGTTATTGATGTGTACTTAACCGGCTCTCGTAGTAGTGCCTGGGTATTTGATACCGGTTCTGTTGCTCACATTTGCAACTCGAAGCAGGAACTTCGGAATAGACGAAGGCTGGCGAAAGACGAAGTGACGATGCGCGTAGGAAACGGTTCCAAGGTTGATGCAATCGCCGTCGGCACAGTGTCACTTCAACTACCATCGGGATTAGTGATGAACTTAAATCATAGTTATTTAGTGCCTGCGTTGAGCATGAACATTATATCTGGATCTTGTTTATTGCGAGACAGTTACTCTTTTAAGTCTGAGAATAATGGTTGTTCTATTTCTATGAGTAACATCTTTTATGGTCATGCACCGAATGTGAGAGGATTGTTCATATTGAATCTCGATAGCGATACGCATATACATAACATTGAGACCAAAAGAGTTAGATTAAACAATGATAGCGCCATATTTTTGTGGCACTGCCGCTTGGGTCATATTGGTGTAAAGCGCATGAAGAAACTCCATGCCGATGGACTTTTGGAGTCACTTGACTTTGATTCACTTGACACGTGCGAACCATGCCTCATGGGCAAGATGACTAAAACTCCGTTCTCCGGAACAATGGAGTGTGCAAGTGACTTATTGGAAATCATACATACCGATGTGTGTGGTCCAATGAGCGTGGAGGCACGCGGCGGATATCGTTATTTTCTCACCTCCACTAACGATTTAAGTAGATATGGTTATGTCTACTTAATGAAGCACAAGTCTGAAACATTTGAAAAGTTCAAGCAATTTCAGAGTGAAGTGGAAAATCATCGTAACAAGAAGATCAAGTTCCTACGGTCTGATCGTGGGGGTGAATATCTGAGTTTCGAGTTTGGTACTCACTTAAGACAATGTGGAATTGTTTCACAGTTAACACCGCCTAGAACACCACAGCGTAATGGTGTGTCCGAACGTCGTAATCGTACTTTGTTAGAGATGGTGCGATCTATGATGTCTCTTATTGATTTGCCGTTATCTTTTTGGGGTTATGCATTAGAAACAGCTGCATTCACTTTAAATAGGGCACCATCAAAATCCGTTGAGACGACACCATACGAACTGTGGTATGGCAAAAGGCCAAAGTTGTCGTTTCTTAAAGTTTGGGGATGTGATGCTTATGTCAAAAAGCTTCAGCCTGAAAAGCTGGAACCCAAAGCGGAAAGGTGCGTCTTCATAGGTTACCCAAAAGAGACGGTTGGGTACACCTTCTATCTCAAATCCGAGGGCAAAGTGTTTGTTGCTAAGAACGGAACTTTTCTCGAGAAGGAGTTTCTCTCGAGAGAATTGAGTGGGAGGCAGATAGAACTTGACGAGGTTGTCGAACCTCTCATCCCTCTGGATGGTGGCGCAGGGCAAGGGGAAACCTCTGTCATTGCGACGCCGGTTGAGGAGGAAGTTAATGATGATGATCATGAAACTCCAGTTCAAGTTTCTGTTGAACCACGCAGGTCGACGAGATCACGCGCTGCTCCAGAGTGGTACGGTAATCCCGTCTTATCAATCATGTTGTTAGACAACAATGAACCTGCAAATTATGAAGAAGCAATGGTGGGCCCAGATTCCAACAAATGGCTAGAAGCCATGAAATCCGAGATAGGATCCATGTGTGAGAACAAAGTGTGGACTTTGGAGATACTGCCTGAGGGCCGCAAGGCTATTCAGAACAAATGGATCTTTAAGAAGAAGACGGACGCTGACGGTAATGTGACCGTTTATAAAGCTCGACTTGTGGCAAAGGGTTTTTCACAAGTTCCAGGAGTTGACTACGATGAGACTTTCTCACCCGTAGCGATGCTTAAGTCCGTCAGAATCATGTTAGCGATAGCTGCATTTTTCGATTATGAAATCTGGCAGATGGATGTCAAAACGGCGTTCCTTAACGGTTTCCTTAAGGAAGAGTTGTATATGATGCAACCCGAAGGTTTTGTCGATCCTAAAAATGCTGACAAGGTGTGCAAGCTCCAGCGATCCATTTATGGACTGGTGCAAGCATCTCGGAGTTGGAACAAACGCTTTGATGAGGTGATCAAAGCATTTGGGTTTATACAAGTGGTTGGAGAATCTTGTATTTACAAGAAAGTGAGTGGGAGCTCTGTGGCGTTTCTAATATTATATGTGGATGACATATTACTGATTGGAAACAACATAGAGCTTTTGGAGAGCATAAAAGGTTACTTGAATAAAAGTTTCTCTATGAAGGACCTAGGAGAAGCTGCTTACATACTAGGCATTAAGATCTATAGGGATAGATCGAAACGCCTGATAGGACTTTCACAAAGCACATACCTTGATAAAGTTTTGAAAAGGTTCAAAATGGAACCATCCAAGAAAGGGTTCTTGCCAGTTCTACAAGGTACGAGATTGAGTAAGACTCAGTGCCCAGCAACTGATGAAGATAGAGAGCATATGCGCTCCGTCCCCTATGCTTCAGCCATAGGTTCTATCATGTATGCGATGCTGTGCACTAGACCGGATGTTAGCCTGGCCATAAGTATGGCAGGTAGGTTCCAGAGTAATCCAGGAGTGGATCACTGGACAGCGGTCAAGAATATCCTGAAGTACCTGAAAAGGACTAAGGAGATGTTTCTCGTATATGGAGGTGACGAAGAGCTCGTCGTAAAAGGTTACGTCGATGCAAGCTTTGACACAGATCCGGACGACTCTAAGTCGCAAACCGGATACGTATTTATTCTTAATAGGGGTGCAGTAAGCTGGTGCAGTTCCAAGCAAAGCGTCGTAGCAGATTCTACATGTGAAGCAGAGTACATGGCTGCCTCGGAGGCGGCTAAGGAGGGTGTCTGGATGAAGCAGTTCATGACGGATCTTGGAGTGGTGCCAAGTGCACTGGATCCGATAACCTTTTTCTGTGACAACACTGGTGCCATTGCCTTAGCAAAGGAACCAAGGTTTCACAAGAAGACCAGACACATCAAACGACGCTTCAACCTCATCCGCGACTACGTCGAGGAGGAGGACGTAAATATATGCAAAGTGCACACGGATCTGAATGTAGCAGACCCGCTGACTAAACCTCTTCCACGGCCAAAACATGATCGACACCAGAGCTGTATGGGTGTTAGATTTATTACAATGTAATTCACATGGTGATGTGAGGGCTAGATTATTGACTCTAGTGCAAGTGGGAGACTGTTGGAATTATGCCCTAGAGGCAATAATAAATGTATAGTTATTATTATAATTCCTGTATCAAGATAATAGTTTATTATCCATGCTATAATTGTATTGAATGAAGACTCATTTACATGTGTGGGTGCATAGACAAAACACCGTCCCTAGCATGCCTCTAGTTGGCTAGCCAGTTGATCGATGATAGTCAGTGTCTTCTGATTATGAACAAGGTGTTGTTGCTTGATAACTGGATCACGTCATTGGGAGAATCACGTGATGGACTAGACCCAAACTAATAGACGTAGCATGTTGATCGTGTCATTTTGTTGCTACTGTTTTCTGCGTGTCAAGTATTTATTCCTATGACCATGAGATCATATAACTCACTGACACCGGAGGAATGCCTTGTGTGTATCAAACGTTGCAACGTAACTGGGTGACTATAAAGATGCTCTACAGGTATCTCCGAAGGTGTTAGTTGAGTTAGTATGGATCAAGACTGGGATTTGTCACTCCGTATGACGGAGAGGTATCTCGGGGCGCACTCGGTAATACAACATCACACACAAGCCTTGCAAGCAATGTAACTTAGTGTAAGTTGCGGGATCTTGTATTACGGAACGAGTAAAGAGACTTGCCGGTAAACGAGATTGAAATAGGTATGCGGATACCGACGATCGAATCTTGGGCAAGTAACATACCGAAGGACAAAGGGAATGACATACGGGATTATACGAATCCTTGGCACTGAGGTTCAAACGATAAGATCTTCGTAGAATATGTAGGATCCAATATGGGCATCCAGGTCCCGCTATTGGATATTGACCGAGGAGTCTCTCGGGTCATGTCTACATAGTTCTCGAACCCGCAGGGTCTGCACACTTAAGGTTCGACGTTGTTTTATGCGTATTTGAGTTATATGGTTGGTTACCGAATGTTGTTCGGAGTCCCGGATGAGATCACGGACGTCACGAGGGTTTCTGGAATGGTCCGGAAACGAAGATTGATATATAGGATGACCTCATTTGATTACCGGAAGGTTTTCGGAGTTACCGGGAATGTACCGGGAATGACGAATGGGTTCCGGGAGTTCACCGGAGGGGGGAAACCCACTCCGGGGAAGCCCATAGGCTTTTGGGGGACACACCAGCCCTTAGTGGGCTGGTGGGAGAGCCCCAAGGGAGCCTATGCGCCAAGATAAGAAAAATCAAAGGAAAAGAAAAAAAAGGGAAGAAGTGGGAAGGGAGCGGGACTCCTCCCACCAAACCAAGTCCAACTCGGTTTGGGGGGGAGTCCTCCCCCCCTTGGCTCAGCCGACCCCTTGGGAGTCCCTTGGACCCCAAGGCAAGGTCCCCCTCCCTCCTCCTATATATATGGGGCTTTTAGGGCAGATTTGAGACGACTTTCTCACGGCTGCCCGACCACATACCTCCATAGTTTTTCCTCTAGATCGCGTTTCTACGGAGCTCGGGCAGAGCCCTGCTGAGACGAGATCATCACCAACCTCCGGAGCGCCGTCACGCTGCCGGAGAACTCTTCTACCTCTCCGTCTCTCTTGCTGGATCAAGAAGGCCGAGATCATCGTCGAGCTGTACGTGTGCTGAACGCGGAGGTGCCGTCCGTTCGGTACTAGATCGTAGGACTGATCGCGGGATTGTTCGCGGGGCGGATCGAGGGACGTGAGGACGTTCCACTACATCAACCGCGTTCTCTAAACGCTTCTGCTGTTCGATCTACAAGGGTACGTAGATCACTCATCCCCTCTCGTAGATGGACATCACCATGATAGGTCTTCGTGCGCGTAGGAAATTTTTTGTTTCCCTTGCGACGTTCCCCAACAGCTTCAACCTCATCCGCGACTACGTCGAGGAGGAGGACGTAAATATATGCAAAGTGCACACGAATCTGAATGTAGCAGACCCGCTGACTAAACCTCTTCCACGGCCAAAACATGATCGACACCAGAACTGTATGGGTGTTAGATTTATTACAATGTAATTCACATGGTGATGTGAGGGCTAGATTATTGACTCTAGTGCAAGTGGGAGACTGTTGGAATTATGCCCTAGAGGCAATAATAAATGTATAGTTATTATTATAATTCCTGTATCAAGATAATAGTTTATTATCCATGCTATAATTGTATGGAATGAAGACTCATTTACATGTGTGGATACATAGACAAAACACCGTCCCTAGCATGCCTCTAGTTGGCTAGCCAGTTGATCGATGATAGTCGGTGTCTTCTGATTATGAACAAGGTGTTGTTGCTTGATAACTGGATCACGTCATTGGGAGAATCACGTGATGGACTAGACCCAAACTAATAGACGTAGCATGTTGATCGTGTCATTTTGTTGCTACTGTTTTCTGCGTGTCCAGTATTTATTCCTATGACCATGAGATCATATAACTCACTGACACCGGAGGAATGCTTTGTGTGTATCAAACGTCGCAACGTAACTGGGTGACTATAAAGATGCTCTACAGGTATCTCCGAAGGTGTTAGTTGAGTTAGTATGGATCAAAATTGGGATTTGTCACTCCGTATGACGGAGAGGTATCTCAGGGCCCACTCGGTAATACAACATCACACACAAGCCTTGCAAGCAATGTAACTTAGTGTAAGTTGCGAGATCTTGTATTACGGAACGAGTAAAGAGACTTGCCGGTAAACGAGATTGAAATAGGTATGTGGATACTGACGATCGAATCTCGGGCAAGTAACATACCGAAGGACAAAGGGAATGACATACGGGATTATACGAATCCTTGACACCGAGGTTCAAACGATAAGATCTTCGTAGAATATGTAGGATCCAATATGGGCATCCAGGTCCCGCTATTGTATATTGACCGAGGAGTCTCTCGGGTCATGTCTACATAGTTCTCGAACCCGCAGGTCTGCACACTTAAGGTTCGACGTTGTTTTATGCGTATTTGAGTTATATGGTTGGTTACCGAATGTTGTTCGGAGTCCCGGATGAGATCACGGACGTCACGAGGGTTTCCGGAATGGTCCGGAAGCGAAGATTGATATATAGGATGACCTCATTTGATTACCGGAAGGTTTTCGGAGTTACCGGGAATGTACCGGGAATGACGAATGGGTTCCGGGAGTTCACCGGGGGGGGGGCAACCCATCCCGGGGAAGCCCATAGGCTTTGGGGAGACACACCAGCCCTTAGTGGGCTGGTGGGACAGCCCCAAGGGGGCCTATGCGCCAAGAATAAAGAATCAAAGGAAAAAAAAGAGGGAGGAAGTGGGAAGGGAGGGGGACTCCTCCCACCAAACCAAGTCCAACTCGGTTTGGGGGGGGGGGGAGTCCTCCCCCCCTTGGCTCGGCCGACCCCTTGAGGGTCCCTTGGACCCCAAGGCAAGGTCCCCCTCCCTCCTCCTATATATATGGAGCAATTAGGGCTGATTTGAGACGACTTTCTCACGGCTGCCCGACCACATACCTCCATAGTTTTTCCTCTAGATCGCGTTTCTGCGGAGCTCGGGCGGAGCCCTGCTGAGACAAGATCATCACCAACCTCCGGAGCGCCGTCACGCTGCCGGAGAACTCTTCTACCTCTCCGTCTCTCTTGCTGGATCAAGAAGGCCGAGATCATCGTCGAGCTGTACGTGTGCTGAACGCGGAGGTGCCGTCCGTTCGGTACTAGATCGTGGGACTGATCGCGGGATTGTTCGCGGGGCGGATCGAGGGACGTGAGGACGTTCCACTACATCAACCGCGTTCTCTAAACGCTTCTGCTGTACGATCTACAAGGGTACGTAGATCACTCATCCCCTCTCGTAGATGGACATCACCATGATAGGTCTTCGTGTGCGTAGGAAATTTTTTGTTTCCCATGCGACTTTCCCCAACAGGTAGTAGAGGTAAATTCTCTTCGTAGATTTGATGAAGGTGACATTCCTTATAATAAGTTTGATAGCCAATGCTTGGATGAATTTGATAAGTTTGTTGTTAAACAAGAAAAAATCAATGCTTATGTTAGTAGACAATTGAAACATAATGCTTACATGCTTGATCGCTTGGGTGATTATATGAGTAGAACTGTCAATGACCTTAGGCTTATTATTAAACATGCTTCCATGGTAAATACTCAAGTAGAACAAGTACTTAAGGCACAACATTATTTGCTCAATGAGATGATTAGCAAGAACAATGATTATTCTGTTAGAGTTGTGTCTAGAGGTGGTAGCATGACTCAGGAACCTTTGTATCCCGAGGGCCATCCTAAGAGAGTTGAGCAAGATTCTCAGAGAGTTAATATTCACGTACCTGGTCCTTCTAATAAAAGGAAAAAGAATGACGATAGGCCTTTGCATGCTGCTAGTGAACCTGTTGTAGAGTCACATGAAAACCCAAATGATATCTCTATTTTTGATGTTGAGCCACAATCTGGTAATGAACATGAACCTAGTGATAATATTAATGATGTTGTTCATGTTGATGCTCAACCTAGTAATGACAATGATGTGGAGATTGAACCTCATGTTGATCTTCATAACCCACAACCTAAGAATAAGAGATATGATAAAAGAGATTTTGTTGCTAGGAAGAATGGTAGAGAAAGAGAACCATGGATTCAGAAACCCATGCCCTTTCCTCCTAAACCATCCAAAAAGAAGGATGATGAGGATTTTGAGCACTTTGTTGAACTACCGAGTCCTGTCTTTTTACGTATGCGCTTAACTGATATTCTGAAAATGTCTCCTTATGCTAAGTACATGAAAAAAATTGTTACTAATAAAATAAAGATACCAGAAGCTGAGATCTCCACCATGCTTGCTAATTACACTCTTAAGGGTGGAATGCCATAGAAATTAGGAGATCGTAGAGTACCCACTATACCATGCAATATTAAAGAAAATTATGTTAAAACTGCTTTATATGACCTTGAAGCTGGTGTTAATGTTATGTCGTTTTCTTTATATCGTAGACTTGACTTGAATAAGTTGACACCTACTGAAATCTCTCTTCAAATGGGTGATAAATCAACTGCTTTACCTACCGGTATTTGTGAGGATGTGCCTGTTGTGGTTGCAAATGTTACTATCCTAACGGACTTTGTTATTCTTGATATTTCCGAGGACGACAGTTTGTCGATCATCCTTGGTAGATCCTTTCTGAATACTGCAGGGGCTGTTATTGATTGCAACAAAGGCAATGTCACTTTTCATGTTAATTATAATGAGCATATGGTACACCTTCCGAAGAAACAATCTCAAGTTCATAGCATCAACTCCATTGAAAAAATTCCAACGTTCACTATTGGAGACTTTGAATTCCCTCTTCCTACAGTCAAGAAGAAATATGATGTACTTATTGTTGGGGACATGCATATCCCCATTGAGGTAACTTAGTGTTATTCGAAAGTTCTCCGGTTCCATGTCATTCGAAAAAAGTTTGTCAATAAGACTTGATCAACCTTATTGATGGATTATTTTTTACGGGCATGACATGGGTGAATTTAGAAAGCACAAACTTCTGGCCCAACTTTTATGTTTTGTTCTTTAATTTCCATGAGCGGGGTTGGCAGGAGCTAAGCGTCAAGCCAGAAGAAGGTTGACGTGCCATTGTTGGTAAGGACGAATTAGATTTTAAGAAGGTGGTAGAGCAGTTGGTTTACAATTTTCGAGAGGTAAGGGGTGTTTTGAGGCTTCTTCGCGAAGTCTAGAGAGTGTGTTGGAGGAACCAGTTTACCCAGGGTAATTCTGGTTTTTGGAGGAGTTTGAAGGCGAATTTCATGAAGAGGATGTTGTTTTGGAAAGTGAGATTTTTTATACCAAGACCCCCAGCTGGCTTGGGTTTGCAAACATTTTTCCATGCGATGACACATTTGGTTTCGGAGCAAGATTCCTCGGCAGCCAGAAGAAGGACCTGCAGATAGCATATAGCTTTTTAGGGATCTTCTCGGGGAGTCTAAAAACAGGCATTAAGTGAGTTGCGAGGGCGTTAGAGTGGAGGAGATGAGGATAAGCGTGGCGCCGCAAGAAAGGAGTGTTATTATAGTTTAAATCACATTGTAGATCACTCTAAATTTTGCCATAGTTGCAGCATTTGAACGTTGTAGAACCTTTCATTTTGGATGGTGGACGACGAGGGTGGGGCGACGTACCAGAGTGTTGCAACCATGGACCATCGTGGCAGGAGTTGGCACCGATCGACGAGGAAGTTGCAACCCGTTTGACGACGAGATGTGCAACAAAAATTAAGAGCAAGAGAGGTTTCCTTACGAGCATCGTCGTCGGAGAAGACGTGTGGCATCACCGTCATCGGCGGCGACCCAGCGAGCGACGACGATTTGAGGGTTTCGTGATCACGTTCCCGTCCTACACGCGCTCTCCCACTTTGAGATGAGGAGGTGGGAAAGAGAAAGCCTTGCGCACCAAGATATGGGAATGGAGACACACGCTTCAATCTGATGGTTTCTACGCATCGCATCCAACAACCAAAACAGGATCGGCTGATCAACGACAGAGAGTATTGTTCTATTTTTTACCCGCAAAGAAAAGAAGGCATGCATTTTTTCCTCCACTTTTTCACGTGTATATTGTTCTATTTTTTACCCGCAAAGAAAAGAAGGCATGCATTTTTTCCTCCACTTTTTCACGTGTATTTTATTTTAATACTCACTCTGTTCCTTAATATAAGATGTATTAATTTTTTAAAAAGTCAAAGAATTCCTATTTTTGACCAACTTTATAGCAAAATATATAAACATTTACAATACTAAAAATGCAAAATATAGAAATATATTTCATGATGAATCTAGTGATAATGATTTGATATTCTAAACATTGTCATTTTTATCAATAAACTTGGTTGAAGTTTGAAAATTTTAATTTTTTTAAAAAATAATACACTTTATATTTAAGAACGGAGGAAATATACTGAAGAAAGGTGGTTGAAATAAAAAAGGCAACAGAGCCGGGCGATGAACTCACGAGACACACAGCCATATGCACCGCCACGTCACCGATCCGCACCTCGTCGGGGACCTCGCACCAACCAGCGCCAAGCACGCAGATCGTGTGCTTCCTCTCCGCAACCTCCAGCCGTTAGATCCAATCAAACGTCGAAACACAATCCGAGACCCTCTCTCACACGATCAGAAGAAACCGCGTCGGCCACGCTTCCCTTGCCCGTCCGTCATCTATAAATCCCCACCAAACTTCCCCTCCCGTTGCCTCACTACGCAAATCTGTCCCCTTCCAGTTCCCAAGTCCCACGACCCACAAGAACAGAGACACAGCCAAGTCCGAACTTCGAAGTCGCCAAGGAGGAGGAGAGATCGATGGCGCGTACGAAGCAGACGGCCCGGAAGTCGACCGGCGGCAAGGCGCCGCGCAAGCAGCTGGCCACCAAGGCGGCGAGGAAGTCGGCCCCGACGACGGGCGGCGTGAAGAAGCCCCACCGCTACAGGCCCGGGACGGTGGCGCTGCGCGAGATCCGCAAGTACCAGAAGAGCACGGAGCTGCTCATCCGCAAGCTCCCCTTCCAGCGCCTGGTGCGGGAGATCGCGCAGGACTTCAAGACGGACCTCCGGTTCCAGAGCCACGCCGTGCTGGCGCTCCAGGAGGCCGCCGAGGCGTACCTCGTGGGGCTCTTCGAGGACACCAACCTCTGCGCCATCCACGCCAAGCGCGTCACCATCATGCCCAAGGACATCCAGCTCGCCCGCCGCATCCGCGGGGAGCGCGCCTAGATGAAGCAGCATCTGCCTTCGCGATTTCCACCGCCGCATTGCTTGTTCGTAGCTTGTATGGTTTTACTACATCTTGTTAGCTAGCGCCAATGGGCAAGCTTTTAATGTGTACTTGTTAAATTCTGATTGGTTAACATAGTTGAGAAGACTTGGCTCCTTATGTTTTGTATATGGTTGGTTTATCCAAAATTCAAACAAATGCTTGTTACCGTTGTCTTAAGTCTGAAATTTCAGCTTAATGTTCTTTGCTGTTGAGCGTTCTGTTGACATGGTTGGGCGCTGCCCTCCGGCCGTGGGATCGCCGTGTGGCTGCGTTGGAGATTTGTGGTGCGGCGCTGCCTTCGGCCGTGTGGCTGCAGTGGAGATTTTTTTTAATTTGGGTGCACACGCGGCACCAAATCCTGCTGGTTAGTTTTCGATGGCAACCTAACACGAATCCAGTTGAATCTCTTTCAACGTTCGAAGAATCTGCTCTTTGCCTCTACTCCCTCCGAACTCATACATTCATATATTACTAGTCTGTAATGGAATATCTAAAAACGGAGGGAATAGTATACAAACAAAACTTATACATTCATATTTAATTCGTAGTAAAATATGTAAAAAACAAATATTTAAGAACGGAAGGCCGGATCCTAGCACAACCCAACCCGTTTTCCTCCTGTGCATCTCGCATCGGCACCTCCGCCGACGCTCCGTCCTCCGGCATGCTTCACTGTAGCTTTGGTGGCTTCATCGAAACCCTGATGATGTTTCGATGACCCTCCGGCGTGCTTCACTGAAACCCTGATGAAGTTTCGATGACCCTCTGGCATGCTTGCTTTACTGAAACCCTGACGAAGTTTTGATAACCCTCCGGCGTGCTTCGTTTTTTCTTCACTGAAACCCTGACGAAGTTTTGATAACCCTCCGGCGTGCTTCGTTTTTTCTTCACTGAAACCCTGAGGTAGTTTCGATGACCCTCCGGCGTGCTTCATTAAAACCCTCACGAAGTTTCGATGACCCTTCGTCAGCTCTGGTGACTTTAATATAACCATGACGAAGTTTTGATGATCCTCCGACGTGCTTCAATGCATCATTAAAACCCTGTCGAAGTTTTGATGACCCTCCGGCAGCTCTAGTGACTTTAATATAACCCTGACGAAGTTTTGACGATCCTCCGACGTGCTTGAATGCAGCTCCAACACTCTTAGCTCCTCCGGCGTGCTTCATTAAAACCCTCACGAAGTTTCGATGACCCTTCGGCAGCTCTGGTGACTTTAATATAACCATGACGAAGTTTTGATGATCCTCCGACGTGCTTCAATGCATCATTAAAACCCTGTCGAAGTTTTGATGACCCTCCGGCAGCTCTGGTGACTTTAATATAACCCTGACGAAGTTTTGACGATCCTCCGACGTGCTTGAATGCAGCTCCAACACTCTTAGCTCCGGCAACGCTTCACCGCAGCCGCAACGGAGTTCCAATGGCCCGGAGAGCGCTCCGATGCAGCTTCGTCGACGACTTGCAGCATTATAAGGTTGTTGTGTCGTAACGCAAACTAGATCGTTGATGACGCGCGTTGGTGCGCCCATCTATTTTGGCTCTTACTTGTTAGTGATATAAAGCAACTTGTATACATTTCTTCGTATAACTCATTTTCTCATTTGCAATTTAAGCGATTTGCTTCCAGCCACATTCATGTAGGTTTCTATAATGTAGATACATCAAACAAAAAAAGAAGTTAAAAAGTGATACACAAGTTTTTCATAGTTGTTTAGCATGAATTAGCAAGCCAATTTGGAAATAAAGGGTGCATTGAAGTTGCTCGTATCGTGTCATGAAGGTTCCTGCAAGAAGATATGTTTGAGTTAGTTCAAAAGGAATAGTTTAATGAATGGAGATTTATTCAGCAAACATGCAAACAAGTTGATATGAGAGAGCATGGATTACCTTATACAATGATATGGGGCTGACCTACATATGTGTAAGCAACATAAGAAGAAAAGTCTTGCTCTCTTTCTCCCACATTCTCCAATAGACGGACATCCCCCACAAAACTCTACAAATAAGAGGACAAAAAGATAAGATGAAGGATCAGATGCTCACGAAAGCAGTTGTAGGACATATAAATAGACTTTAAATAGACAACACCATGTTTCGAAAATAAGAAGTTCAACATAATTTCTATTACGTTGAGTATTGAGTGGATACAATGTATTTTGGAGTATGATACATGTGAAAGCAAAGCCAGAAGATCGGAATTTAATTTGTCTATGAGCTCAGATCTCAATGAAAAATATTACTTCCTCCGTTTCTAAATATGAGTCTTTTTAGCGATTCAACTAAAGACTACATACACAAAAATTGCTTTGGAGACCGAGCTCCATGGAAGCCTAATTTTCTGAAATTTAAAATTCAACAAAATTCATATTTTCAAAATTCAAAAATTTCTGAAAACAATTACAGTTATAAATGGAGGCATAATAGACATGTGTGTAAATTTTTAGGACAAAATACGTTAAAATGAGAGCTGCGCAAAAAAAGACAAAATTTGAGGCTTTTTAACACATGATACTATTCATTCGCAAAGCCCGAAAATTTGTCCTTTTTATACAGGTCGCATTTAAAGGTTTTTCATTCTGATTTTTTTACACACATACACATTTCATCATTGTATAATTGCATATTTTTTTTGAATTATTTGAAGTCAAAGTTTTAATTTTGAATTTTCCAAAAATAAAGGGGTCCATGAAACCCGGTCACCAAAACGACATGCTCCTACAAACGGATGCATATAGACATATTTTAGAGCATAGATTCATTCATTTTTTTCCGTACGTAGTCCATAGTGAAATCACTTAAAAGACTTATATTTAGGAACAGATGGAGTACAATGTAAATACGGAAAACGAAAACTTACCATGCATGAAAGCTATTATCAAATGTCTGTTCTATCAGCAGTCCATGACTGCCCCATATGAGAATCAGGTGTGATGAAGTAATAAATTACATGAAAGAACTATGGATTAGTACAACCAAATATGCAATGTACTCGCAAGATATCTAGGTTGATAGAGATGTGCAGGTCAAAATCAACATTTGGCTAGGAGTTGGTTACATTTATAAAATGGAAGTCTAGCATTAACGTAAATGTACCATCACACATGTGTATTTTACTGGCAAACGGCGATGTAATAGATAAAACAAAAATATAGAGAGTACTGCACTTTTCTCTCTCACATGTTAAAACAATTTTTTAAGCATGTTACAACCCAAAAGAATTTCTCTTCTAAATTACAACATCACATATATACGTAGAGAAGTAAGACCTAAGGCTAGTCCCACTTTGTTGGGGCACAATCAGCCAACCTATTCTTCTTGCATACCATGAAGGTTTACTTAGTCACTCCTCTTCTCTACCATGTATGCAACAATGCTTAAGATTAAACACTGCAAATAAAGATATTAAAATAGTATCAACATGCATACCATGGAGGTTACTTAGTCACTCCTCTTCTCTATCATGTGTGCAACAATGCTGAAGACTAAACACTGTAAATAAATGTATTAAAATAGTATCATCATGCGTACCATGGAGGTGTCCTCAGTTGGGACCTTGATTTTCATGCTCCTCATCTCTGTCTCGATTAACTGGGCATAGACCAAAAGTATAAGAAGGTTCCTATAACTCAGAATATGGCAAATCTACATGGGTTGAATACTGAATCATAATGATACACCTACAGCAAAATTTAGAAGATCAGAATCTACTTTCTTTATGGACTCGGTCCTCTCTTGGGAAAGATTAGTATGTAAATACGGAAAAGGGGAACATACCATGCATGAAAGCTATAATCAACTATCTGTTCCATCAACAGTCGATTATTGCCCCATATGAGAATCAGGTACTTTTTGTGCTGAAATAATAAATTACATGGAGGAACTAAAGATTAGTACTACCAAATATGCAATGTACTCGACGGTTACGAAGGTCAACGTCAATGCTTCAACACAGTTGGTATAACAACAACGAACGATGAACTGAACTACAGTATTCAGGTGAATACCCCGCCGATGGTCCTGGTCTGTCATAGTTTCTTCACTCGGCAGCCTTGCTGACGGTGGTGTCCTCCTTATTTGCTACATACTTATATCAGTGCGCCTCCTCCTCCACTCCATCGCCATCATCAGTCATGTGATACACTCATCTATATATGGGACACAAAATAAATGTTCAATCTAAGTGTGACCAGAACTTGGGAACCAAACCAAAAGATGAAAGGATGCGACAAAAAGGGATCACAGAGAGGCGGGGCGTGTGGATTGGTTCGCCAGGGTGGAGGACCCGCGAGCTGGTGGCGGCGGCGGGCCTAGGATCTGCCCGACAGGAGTAATCGATAGGGATGTCTCCGCTCTCTCGCGCTGGGTCCTCTCGCCGATCTCCTCGTGGTGCCTCGGCTGGAGCGCGTCCGCTAGATCCCCTCGCGACGCCTCGGCTAGATCCGTTCCTCCTCTGACTGCACCACGAGTATGGTGGCGGCGCCATCTGTGTCGTGGGTGAAAGAGGGAGGAGAGATGGGGGTGGGAATCGAACGAGAGGAACATGAGGTGGAACATAACGAAACAAACAGTCACCGGGAATGGGCTGGCCTACGGCCCAATTAACCACAGGGCGCCGTTTCGGCCTGTGGAGCAGCCGACCATCGGACAGTGGGACCAGTTTTTAACACATGCGGCAAAGTTCGCTTAACACACATATCTAACGACTAATAACACCCAAATCATGAAAATGGACGATTAAAAACGCGAATCTCTGAGAAGGCTCGCTTTAGGCTCGGTTTTACTGTCCTTAATGATCATTGTCGAGCGCCGCGGCGCATCATCGGTGGTAACGACGAGCGACCTCCTCCAAGATGCCATAGGAGCTCGAGCAAAGACGGGGAAGAGAAAAAGACGAGGATGAGTCTGCATCGCAGCTTTGAAAGCTTGCAACAACAACTTATATTCTTGAAGCAGAAGCCAAGAAATACAATTGTTTCCTTAACCATGGAACCAAAGTAGTTTGATTCGTGAGTCGTTTCGTATCGAAGGGCGAATGGGAGCGAAATCGCTCTTGGCCATTTAGTCAGTTGGGAGGGTGTGGGGTGGAGCGCACGATGCGAAATTGCCACATCTCATTGCTTTGAGATCCGCGTGTGGCGTGCCATAAATAAAGCTTATTGGAGTGCACGATCTGCCCATAGAAATTGTGAGCTTCATAACATATTCTTTTTTTTACTTTAGCACATGGATTACGAGACGACGGCCCCTTCCTCCACTTTTCTTCCATCCCCTCGAGATCTCCTAACTCCAATCGCTGATCCAGACCATGGACGACAACTCGCGGCCCACCCAAGGGTTGGGTCCTGCCGCAGCCGGCGGCGTTGACCGGCCCGCCACCGGATCAAACGATTGGCGCGCCCAGCTCCAGCCCGTGGCGCGCAGCAAGATGGTCAATAAGATGTATGTACACATGGAGGGACTCCCTCTAATCACTGCCATTTGGTTTCATCTCATCTGAGACATGGCTGGTGGGGCGACTGGCGGTGAGGCGACTGGCGGGGCGATTAGCCAGGCGGCGCGAGTGGGGATCCCCAGCGCTTCCACCGATGAGGAGATCCGGGTGTTTCCTCCGCGGCTACGCGGCGTGGTCGACCGTTGTTGCGACAACGACAACCTAGATCAGAACCTGGGGGGAACTCCGATCGACAACACACATCGCCGGTGGGAGGTACTTTTCTTGCCTTCGTCCTCTGATCTGGGAGGCCGAAAGGGGCACATCATCCTCCACATCCCATCCTTCTGGACGACCGTTAGAGATGAAGAAGGAGACATATGGCGGGGCGGTATTTGCTACATGATGAATTACCTACTGCGGGACAAATCCTTCTGATAGATGGGTTCCAGTTTCAAGTGCAACAGCAACCCAGGGTACGGGACTATATCAGCGAATCGGTAAGTATTCTTACGGCTCCTGCTCGTTTTGGTGGTCGGTTTTGGGTACTTGCCGAGCAGGATGATGATCTTGAGGACGAGCATGGTGAGGAGCGTGCGGAGGAGCCGGCAGCTCCGTCACCGAGTACGCCGTCCCCGTCCATGGAGGTGTTACACGAATGCAAGGTGCGTCGTGATCATATCCTGGCGAGGAAGAAGATGGAGCCTCCTCCTCGGAAGCCTTGGATTGGGCCGATCCCTAAGGTAATTCGCAATCCCATCTCTTTATCAGATTTCATCAATCCGGAATGTTGGATCAAAGGTACCAAGAACAAGCGGCACCCGTCCAGCGCTCGTCGGCCGTCAGTGTTGGCGCAAATTTCGGAGTCCCAGCGGATCTCTGGCGCGACGGGCGTGGAATCAGTGCGTGACTTTCGGGCTAATTTTTTGCATGCGATAACGGCTCGTGGGTCTGAGGCGACATCGATATCCAGGGAATCCCAAACTCCAATACCTGGGCATATGGCCCAGGACTCACCGGTTTCGATGCATGGGGCCCAGGACTTATCGGTTTCGTTAGTGCAATCCGTCCTGGACTCGGTACCGTCGGGGTATATGGCCCCAGACGCACCAGATCAGATCGACTCGATCATCTCGAACTCGTTCAGCGGAGTCCAAGTGACGATCTCTCTCGGCTCATGTCTCCAGCCGCCACGAACTAGGGTTTGTACTACCAATACTGGGTTCCCTCAGTTGGGAACAGGCAGGGCGATCAGGGTTCCTACGCCTCCTGCTTCTGCTCTGCCTCCTATGGCGGGTCGTGGCTCCAAGCAGCCTCCTCTCCAGCGGCAGTCGGGGCAGCAGGCGGGGCTGGGAAACCCGCCCGTGGCTAAGTCGACGGCGACGGCAGCTGCGCAGCCGGGGAAGACAGTTCATGTGGCGACAGCTGCTCAGCAGGGGAAAACCAATGCTCCCGCGCATGTGGGAAGGGTACCTAGTGGTGCAGCAGGGCAGGCCAGGGAGCCGTCTCATGTGAACTCTTATCAACAGCGGAGTCGCTGGGGTGATGATGGTTTTAGTGCCCATGGTGATGGGCACCATCGAGGGGGTGTGTCTGCTAGAGGTGGTAGAGGGCATGCTTGGCACAATGAGGGGACTGCAGGTAATAGTTTTAATGCGCCATCAGGGCAGTTTGTCCCGGGTCCCTCTGGACCTTCGTATCCGAAGAGAGGAGGTTTTAGGCAAAATTGGATTGGCAGAGGGGGCGGAAGGAAGCCTAGACCTCCTGTTGTTGTTCCTGAGCAGCTCGCAGATCCTATTAATTCTACCTTGGTGACCATGACGGAAACAGTCAAGGAGGTGGCTGATTCATCTATGGTTGATCAGAGCTTGGGGAGTGCCAAGGGAGATGGGCCAGAGCGACCATCTAAGTGGGCACGTAAGAAAGAGAAAATGGCGTGCTACGGGTGCAGTGAGACATGACACTTCGTCTCGGAATGTAAGGCAGAGTTATGCGTCTACTGCTTGAAGCCTACACATGGTGCTGCTAAGTGTCCTATTACCATTGGGCCTTTTCCAGTCGTTACTATTTATGGTGTTTCTAGTCAGGACTTGATGTTTTTTGAGTCACCGGCTGCTACAGCAAGTATTCATGCCCCTGATGCTGGCTTCACGGGTTCGGTGACGGTGACTAGGGGGCGCTCACTGTGGAGCAGATAGTGCAGCAACTTAAGGAGCTAGTTTCTTCTACCTTCAGGTGGGAACCGGTTTTGATTGCGGATAATGTTTTCAAGGTCGTTTTTCCTACCAAGGAGGATCTAGCCCGCCTGCTTAAGTTTGGGATGTGCAGGGTTGCTAGTACCAGTATCGTGCTGGAGTTTGATGCCTGGAAATGCGAAGAGCCTAAGGGGCGACCTTTACCCCAGATTTGGGTGCATTTTGCAGGAGCTCCGTCCAGAGCGACCAATGATTTTCAGGTGACTTGGAGTTTGGGCTCGCTGATTGGTAAAACTCAGGAGGTGGATATGGTCTATACTAGAGCCAAAGGTGTTGCTAGGATGCTGGTTAGTGTCCTTGATATTGAACTAGTCCCACATGAGGTTATTTGGACTTTTGAAGGGATGAGGTACACTCTCCAACTGGAGATTGAGAGTCCTACACTTTTTGACATCCCTGATACAGATAAAGATACTCATATGACTGATGGTGATGATGCTAGTGGTTCCAGAGATAATGCTGAGGGGTCAAAAGACAGTGGTCCTAATGACTTTCCTAAGCAGACATCTAATCCGGAGCAAAATCAGCCTAACCTTGGCGCTGGTAATGGCCCAAGCAACTCTGCTATGCACAAGGATTTGCGGTTTGGCGCTTTTGGACCCACTTCCGCGCCGGCAAAAATTGGTTCTCAGGCGGCGTCCTTTGAGCCCAGTCTGCCGAGATTTTTGGGAAAGTCTGCCAGGACATACAAGCATAGCGAGCAGTCTAAATCGGCTCTGAAACCGTTGTCGCTAGAGGAATATCTGGTGGGAGCTAAGGCTACGTCGACGCCTGCTACGTTGACGGGCGTTGGACCTGATATTGCTTGTATGGAGGTAGCTTCTGCAGGCATGCTCGGATCCCCAATTTGCCAGCCGCAGGTTGACGACGTATCGCAGCTCTTGCAGCTGCAGGTGGACGAAGTTTCGGCCTTGCATGGCCAGGGAGCTACTCTTGACATGGCCGGCGATGTCACAACCACTGGTCTTGTGAAGCTATGAAGTGGTACACCAGAGGATATGCTTCCAGTTTCGGATTTCTGCTTGGGTCACGGCTATCTTTCTGCAGCCTCGGTCACGGCTACGCACTCTCAGGAGAGCGCTGGTGAGGCCCAGGATATGTGCATGCTCACTGTAGCGGAAACGAAGGGTTCTTACGAGACTGCTTGCGCTGGGGATGGCAGCGACTATGCTCGTCAGCCAGTTCCAGAGGCTGTAGCGGCCGTGTTGGCTAGCACGGTAGGTGCCCAGATGGGTTATAACCCTTGCGCTGCTCAAATCCACGATGGTGAGGTTACTTGCATGCATACTCATGCAGCCACGCTGGACATTCTTGAGGAGAATACTGATGGGGGTTGCTATTCTACACCTTCGCATATTGCCACTGTTCTGCCTGCTCCAGCCGTTGCACAGGCAACCAGCGTCGGAGCTTTGGCCAGCGCAAGAGGTGCCCAGTCTTCGGCCCTCTGTTCTGCTCCACCCCAAGAAAACTCGATGTTGGTTGCTGTACCTATGGAGGGCCCAGTTGGCTTGCCCAGGGCGGGTACAGATTTAACTACTGCCGTTGCACCAGAGTCTGGACTGATCTCGGTAGAGGATGTCATAGCATTCGGAGGTGTACCTAATCCGATGGGTCCGGATAGACGATCTAGTCAACGGGTACAGTCTCAGCCAGATGTGGATGACCTACAGATTGGACGGGCGATGCGTATGGCCAAAATGAAGGAGGTTCAGAATTCAACAGGTATGAATTTTAATACCGAACATTCGATTCTTCATTTTACTCCGCAAGAGATTTTAGATAATGCTAAGGCAGTGGGGGTGTCTTTGGGTGAGACTAGCCAACAAGTTTCAAAATCTATCATTGACTTATTAGACTTAGAAGTTGATAGGGCTTTGGATATTATTCGAAACTTAGCGGCGGTTCGACCTATGAATGATAAGGAGATATCGGAATTGGGGGGATTGAATTTAATATGTCAAAACTTAGTCCCTGAGGAAGAGTTTAAACAGTCACAAATAGCTTTCGATGATTCCAACATATCTACGACTCATCCTAATGATACGGGCAAAGATATTCATGGTTATATGGACCAGGAGTATGCTTCGGATAAGCCAAAGCGCAATTCGAAACGTAGAGTTTATCCAGTTTCTACTGTTCGTAGGAGTGCTAGATTTAGGACTGCTAAATTTTTTTATGACGAAATATGAAAGGACTCTTTTGGAATACCAGAGGTCTAAGAGACTTGGCTAAAATTAGGTTCCTTGCAGAATCAACGTTAAAGCACAGTCTTGACTTCATCGCGTTGATGGAGACGGGGCGTGAAAACTTCACATCGCATTTTCTTAACTCCCTCTCCGGAGGAGTGGAATTTGAATGGCATTGTCTTCCTCCAAGAGGAAGGTCCGGAGGGATCTTACTTGGGGTCCGATGCAATACACTTCAAGTGCGAGAAGTAATATTAGGTGACTTCTCGGTTAAATTTAGAATTAGAAACAAGGAAGATGGGTTTCAGTGGGATCTAGTAGCGGTCTATGGTGCCGCTCAAACGGAGCACAAGCCAGCTTTCTTGGCTGATCTGGTTAGAATTTGCGATGAAAATCTACCACTGGTGGTGGGTGGGGATTTCAATATCATCAGGCGAGCTGATGAGAAAAGCAATGATAATTTTGATGGTAGATGGCCCTTCATGTTTAATACGATCATAGAGATTCTGAATCTACGGGAGATTGAACTCTCCGGTAGGAAATATACTTGGGCCAATTCTCTACATAACCAGACTTTTGAAAAACTGGATAGAGTACTAACTAGTGTTGACTGGGAGCAGAAGTTCCCTTTAGTCACAGTTTGTGCTATGCAGAGGGCTATATCTGACCATACTCCACTATTGTTAGACTCTGGAAATGCCACTCACAAAGGGAAAAAAGATGCCTTCTCCTTTGAAGCCAGTTGGTTCACCCGTGAGGGATTTCTAGACATTATTGCTAGAGAATGGAGTAAACATACAGATGGAACATCTAGTGTTGACGTCTGGCAACGCAAAATCCGACACCTTAGACAGTTCCTAAGAGGTTGGGCAAAGAATGTGTCCGGACAGTATAAAGATGAGCAAGACCAACTACTTCACTTTATAGATGCCCTGGATCGTAAGGCTGAGACCGCCATGTTGGATGAACATGAACGGTCGTCAAAATATGAGGCCGAACTGAGGGTGCGTGTTCTCCTCAGGGAAGAGGAAATGAAATGGGCTGTCAGAGCCAAGGTCAGGGCAATTGTCCAGGGAGACAACAACACTAAGTTTTTCCACTTGATTGCAAATGGCAAACATAGGAAAAAGATAATCATCCAACTGGAGCAAGACGAGGGTACCATAGTAGGGCATGAGAACCTTAAAATTTATATCACAAATTACTATAAACGGTTGTTTGGTGCTCCAGAACATAGCTTTGTGTCTATGGACGAGCATCAGACCGCGGATATTCCTCAGGTTGGACAAGCCGACAATGAGAGTCTATCCGCACCATTTTTAGAGAAAGAGGTGTTACAGGCAATTGAAGGGATGAAAAATGGTAAAGCTCCTGGTCCAGACGGGTTTCCAGCGGAGTTTTACAAACGTTGTTAGCATATTATTAAGGCGGATCTCATGTCTATGTTCAATGACCTGTATTCTGGTCACCTTCAACTCTTTCATCTTAATTTCGGTACGATTACGCTATTACCGAAGAAAGAGGGTGCTTCCAGAATTGAGCAATTCCACCCTATATGTCAGCTCAATGTAAGCTTTAAAATTTTCACAAAGGTGGGAACAGATAGGCTAACTAAGATGGCACATTCGGTCGTGCAATCTTCGCAGACAACCTTTATGCCTGGTAGGAATATTCTTGAAGGGGTTGTCGTACTGCATGAGATCCTTCACGAACTGCATTCCAAGAAACTAAATGGAGTTTTATTTAAGGTTGATTTCGAAAAGGCATACGGCAAAGTTAAATGGTCTTTCCTGCAACAGACTCTACGTATGAAAGGGTTTGGCGATATTTGGCGAAAGCATGTAGATTGTTTTATAAAAAAAGGAAGTGTCGGTGTTAAAGTAAATGATGATGTCGGTCATTTCTCTCAGACGCTTAAGGGACTTAGGCAAGGAGATCCTATGTCACCTATTTTATTTAACATTCTTGCGGATATGTTGGCGCTAATGATCAGGAGGGCTAATGACAAAGACTTAGTAGGGGGACTAGTACCGCATCTAGTTGATGGGGGTGCCTCGATCCTACAATATGCGGACGACACGATCCTTTTCATGGAAGATGATATCAAGAAGGCCAGAAACTTGAAACTCATATTATGCTTATTTGAACAGCTATCTGGGTTGAAGATTAATTTTCACAAGAGTGAGTTGTTCTGCTTTGGGGATGCACAAGCTGAACAGCTCATGTATTACCAACTTTTTGGCTACGAGGGTGGTACGTTACCGTTTACTTATTTAGGTATCCCCATTCATCACCGAAAGTTGACTATCAAGGAATGGAGATGTATCGAGGATCGTTTTGAGAAAAAACTAAGCTGCTGGAAGGGAAAGCTATTATCCTACGGAGGACGATTGGTTCTTGTCAACTCAGTGTTGACGAGCATGCCAATGTTTCTCCTATCCTTTTTCCAAGTGCCTGTTGGGGTGCGGAAAAGGTTGGATTTCTATCGATCTCGATTTTTCTGGCAGAGCGACGAGGTCAAGACTAAATATAGACTTGCTAAATGGGACATTATTTGTAGGCCAAAGGATCAGGGAGGTTTGGGAATTGAAAATCTAGAGGTTAAGAACAGATGTCTGCTTAGCAAGTGGTTATTCAGATTGTCTGTTGAATCGCAAGGGATGTGGGTACAAATTCTAAAGAACAAGTATCTACAGCACAAAACCTTAGCCCACGTCACTGCGCGACCGGGCGATTCCCCTTTTTGGAAGGGTCTAATGAGGACAAAGGCTGCTTTCTTTAACAGAACTAGATTTGTCATTGGAAATGGTGAAAGTACTAGATTCTGGGAAGATACTTGGTTAGGACCGCAACCTTTGGCTCTATAGTATCCGCAACTTTATAATATTGCACAACGAAAACAGACTTCCGTTGCGGCAGTGTTACGGCATACTCCTCTTAACATTCAATTTCGCAGAGCCTTGATCGGAAATAGATGGGTTAGTTGGTTACATCTAGTCAGAAGACTTATGGATATCTCCCTGTCTGATTTTCCAGATAGCATTCGTTGGAGGTTGACCCCCAATGGTACTTTCTCAGTGAAATCGATGTACGACCATATTATTGATACGTCACTTATTCCAAAGTCCATGCATATTTGGAAGGTCAAGGTTCCCCTTAAGATAAAAATCTTCATGTGGTTTGTTCACAAGGGAGTTGTTTTAACTAAGGATAACTTGGCTAAAAGACAATGGAAAGGAAATAAAAGATGTAGCTTCTCTCAAACGAATGAGACGATTAAACACCTCTTTCTGGACTGCCCTATGGCTAAATTATTATGGCGCTCATTACAAATTTCATTCAACATTACACCGCCTACTAGCATTCACATGTTATTTGGGACGTGGCTAAACGGGGTTAATGTACTTTACGCCAAACTAATTCAGGTTGGCACTTGTGCCATGTTGTGGGCGATATGGAACTGCCGAAATGATCTAGTTTTTAACAGATTGCATCATATAAACTTTTTGCAGGTCATCTTCAGGGCTACCGCCTTGATCCGCATGTGGTCCTTACTCACTCCTGTGGAAACCAGGGAGCCTTTGGTTACTGGGTGTGTCCGATGGGAGATGGTAGCTCAGGTTATCTTCAACCGATATGGATGGCGGCATGCTAATAGGATTGGACCTTAGTCCAGTCTGTCGGTTTTTGGGCGGTGTGATCGCCGTGTAACTCTTTTTTCTTGTTTTCTAAGTACTCGGACTACTTTGTATCTTTTTCAGACTATTTTGTGCGTAATAAAATGGCTGTATGCATCACTCGATGCAGAGGCCGGGGCAACGCCTCCTTTTCGAAAAAAAAATCTGATTTCCCCCTTCCTCCGCTTTCATCTGGTTTCCCGCATATATATATATATATATATATACAACAACCAAGCCTTTCAGTCCCAAACAAGTTGGGGTAGGCTAGAGTTGAAACCCATAAGATCTCGAAGCCAAGTCATGGCTCTGGAACGTGGATAGCTAACTTCCACGCACCCCTGTCCATGGCTAAGTCTTTGTCGATATTCCAAACCTTTAGGTCTCTCTTAACGGACTCCTCCCATGTCAAGTTTGGTCTACCACGACCCCTCTTAACATTGTCGCTTTATCCGTCCGCTATGCACCGACGCTTCCGGTGGCCTCCGTTGAATATGTCCAAACCATCTGAGACGATGCTGGACCAGCTTCTCTTCAATCGGTGCTACCCCAAGTCTCTATCGTATATCGTCATTCCGTACCCGATCCTTCCTTGTGTGGCCACATATCCATCTCAACATGCACATCTCTGCTATACCTAACTGTTGGATATGTCGCCTTTTGGTTGGCCAACACTCTGAGACAGACAACATAGCAGGTCGGATAGCTGTCCTATATGTTGGGGAACGTCGCATGGGAAACAAAAATTTTCCTATGCGCACGAAGACCTATCATGGTGATGTCCATCTACGAGAGGGGATGTGTGATCTACGTACCCTTGTAGACCGTACAGCAAAAGCGTTAGTGAACGCGGTTGATGTAGTGGAACGTCCTCACGTCCCTCGATCCGCCCCGCAAACCGTCCCGCGATCAGTCCCACGATCTAGTGCCGAACGGACGGCACCTCCGCGTTCAGCACACGTACAACTCGACGATGATCTCGGCCTTCTTGATCCATCAAGAGATACGGAGAGGTAGAAGAGTTCTCCGGCAGCGTGACGGCGCTCCGGAGGTTGGTGATGATCTTCTCTCAGCAGGGCTCCGCCCGAGCTCCGCAGAAACGCGATCTAGAGGAAAAACCGTGGAGGTATGTGGTCGGGCTGCCGTGGCAAAGTCGTCTCAAATCAGCCCTAAAACCTCCGTATATATAGGGGGAAGAGGGGAGCCTTGCCTTGAGGTCCAAGGACCCCTAAGGGTTTCGGCCGAGCCAAGGGGGGAAGGTCTCCCCTTCCAAACCGAATCCAACTTGGTTTGGAAGGTGGAGTCCTTCTTCCCTTTCCCACCTCCTCCTTTTTTTTCTTTTCTCTTTGATTTTCTTGCTATGGCGCATAGGGCCTTGTTGGGCTGTCCCACCAGCCCACAAAGGGCTGGTGTGCCACCCCCAAGGCCTATGGGCTTCTCCGGGGTGGGTTGCCCCCCCGGTGAACTCCCGGAACCCATTCGTCATTCCCGGTACATTCCCGGTAACTCCGAAAACCTTCCGGTAATCAAATGAGGTCATCCTATATATCAATCTTCGTTTCCGGACCATTCCGGAAACACTCGTGACGTCCGTGATCTCATCCGGGACTCCGAACAACATTCGGTAACCAACCATATAACTCAAATACGCATAAAACAACGTCGAACCTTAAGTGTGCAGACCCTGGGGGTTCGAGAACTATGTAGACATGACCCAAGAGACTCCTCGGTCAATATCCAATAGTGGGACCTGGATGCCCATATTGGATCCTACATATTCTACGAAGATCTTATCGTTTGAACCTCAGTGCCAAGGATTCATATAATCCCGTATGTCATTCCCTTTGTCCTTCGGTATGTTACTTGCCCGAGATTCGATTGTCAGTATCCGCATACCTATTTCAATCTCGTTTACCGGCAAGTCTCTTTACTCGTCCCGTAATACAAGATCCCGCAACTTACACTAAGTCACATTGCTTGCAAGGCTTGTGTGTGATGTTGTATTACCGAGTGGGCCCCGAGATACCTCTCCGTCACACGGAGTGACAAATCCCAGTCTCGATCCACACTAACTCAACGAACACCTTCGGAGATACCTGTAGAGCATATTTATAGTCACCCAGTTACGTTGCGACGTTTGATACACACAAAGTATTCCTCCGGTGTTAGTGAGTTATATGATCTCATGGTCATAGGAACAAATACTTGACACGCAGAAAACAGTAGCAACAAAATGACACGATTAACATGCTACGTCTATTAGTTGGGGTCTAGTCCATCACGTGATTCTCCTAATGACGTGATCCAGTTATCAAGCAACAACACCTTGTTCATAATCAGAAGACACTGACTATCTTTGATCAACTGGCTAGCCAACTAGAGGCTTGCTAGGGACAGTGTTTTGTCTATGTATCCACACATGTAAATGAGTCTTCATTCAACACAATTATAGCATGGATAATAAACGATTATCTTGATACAGGAATTATAATAATAACTATATTTATTATTGCCTCTAGGGCATAATTCCAACAGTCTCCCACTTGCACTAGAGTCAATAATCTAGCCCTCACATCATCATGCGAATTACATTGTAATAAATCTAACACCCATATAGTTCTGGTGTTGATCATGCTTTGCCCGTGGAAGAGGTTTAGTCAGCGGGTCTGCTACATTCAGATCCGTGTGCACTTTGCATATATTTACGTCCTCCCCTTCGACGTAGTCGCGGATGAGGTTGAAGCGTCATTTGATGTGTCTGGACTTCTTGTGAAACCGTGGTTCCTTTGCTAAGGCAATGGCACCGGTGTTGTCACATAACAAGGTTATTGGACTCAGTGCGCTTGGCACCACTCCAAGATCCGTCATGAATTGCTTCATCCAGACACCCTCCTTAGCCACCTCCGAGGCAGCCATGTACTCCGCTTCACATGTAGAATCTGCTACAACGCTTTGCTTGGAACTGCACCAGCTTACCGCACCCCCATTAAGAATAAATACGTATCCTGTTTGCGACTTAGATTCGTCCGGATCTGTGTCAAAGCTTGCATCGACGTAACCTTTTACGGCGAGCTCTTCGTCGCCTCCATACACGAGAAACATCTCCTTAGTCCTTTTCAGGTACTTCAGGATATTCTTGACCGCTATCGAGTGATCCACTCCTGGATTACTCTCGAACCTACCTGCCATACTTATGGCCAGGCTAACGTCCGATCTAGTGCACAACATTGCATACATGATAGAACCTATGGCTGAAGCATAGGGGACGGTGCGCATATGCTCTCTATCCTCATCAGTTGCTGGGCACTGAGTCTTACTCAATCTCGCACCTTGTAAAACTGGCAAGAACCCTTTCTTGGACTGTTCCATTTTGAACCTCTTCAAAACTTTATCAAGGTATGTGCTTTGTGAAAGTCCTATCAGGCGTTTTGATCTATCCCTGTAGATCTTAATGCCTAGAATGTAAGTAGGTTCTCCTAGGTCCTTCATAGAGAAACTTTTATTCAAGTAATCCTTTATGCTCTCCAAAAACTCTACATTGTTTCCAATCAGCAATATGTCATCCACATATAATATTAGAAACACCACAGAGCTCCCACTCACTTTCTTGTAAATACAAGATTCTCCAACCACTTGTATAAACCCAAATGCTTTGATCACCTCATCAAAGCGTTTGTTCCAACTCCGAGATGCTTGCACCAGCCCATAAATGGATCGCTGGAGCTTGCACACCTTGTTAGCATTCTTAGGATCGACAAAACCTTCGGGTTGCATCATATACAACTCTTCCTTAAGGAAACCGTTAAGGAACGCCGTTTTGACATCCATCTACCAGATTTCATAATCGAAAAATGCACCTATTGCTAACATGATTCTGACGGACTTAAGCATCGCTACGGGTGAGAATGTCTCATCGTAGTCAACTCCTTGAACTTGTGAAAAACCCTTTGCCACAAGTCGAGCTTTATAAACGGTCACATTGCCGTCAGCGTCCGTCTTCCTCTTAAAGATCCATTTGTTCTGAATAGCCTTGCGGCCCTCAGGCAGTACTTCCAAAGTCCACACTTTGTTCTCATACATGGATCCTATCTCGGACTTCACGGCTTCTAGCCATTTGTTGGAATCTGGGCCCACCATTGCTTCTTCATAATTTGCAGGTTCATTGTTGTCCAACAACATGATTGATAAGACGGGATTACCGTACCACTCTGGAGCAGCACGGGGTCTCGTCGACCTGCGTGGTTCGATAGAAACTTGAACCGGAGTTTCATGATCATCATCATTAACTTCCTCCTCAACCGGCGTCGCAACGAGAGAGGTTTCCCCTTGCCCTGCGCCACCATCCAGAGGGATGAGAGGTTCGACAACCTCGTCAAGTTCTATCTTCCTCCCACTCAATTCTCTCGAGACAAACTCCTTCTCGAGAAAAGCTCCGTTTTTAGCAACAAACACTTTGCCCTCGGATTTTAGATAGAAGGTGTACCCAACTGTCTCTTTTGGGTAACCTATGAAGATGCACTTTTGTGCTTTGGGTCCCAGCTTTTCAGGCTGAAGCTTTTTGACATAAGCATCACATCCCCAAACTTTAAGAAACGACAACTTTGGCCTTTTGCCATACCACAGTTCGTATGGTGTCGTCTCAACGGATTTTGATGCTGCCCTATTTAAAGTGAATGCAGCTGTTTCTAATGCATAACCCCAAAATGATAATGGCAAATCGGTAAGAGACATCATAGATCGCACCATCTCTAATAAAGTACGATTACGACGTTCGGACACACCATTACGCTGTGGTGTTCCACGCGGTGTCAACTGTGAAACAATTCCACATTGTCTTAAGTGAGCACCAAACTCGAAACTCATATATTCACCCCCACGATCAGACCGTAGGAACTTGATCTTCTTGTTACGATGATTTTCAACTTCACTCTGAAATTGCTTGAACTTTTCAAATGTTTCAGACTTGTGCTTCATTAAGTAGACATAACTATATCTACTCAAATCGTCAGTGAAGGTGAGAAAATAACGATATCCGCCGCGTGCCTCTACGCTCATCGGACCACACACATCGGTATGTATGATTTCCAACAAGTCACTTGCAGGCTCCATTGTTCCGGAGAACGGAGTTTTAGTCATCTTGCCCATGAGGCATGGTTCGCACGTGTCAAGTGAATCAAAGTGAAGTGACTCCAAAAGTCCATCGGCATGGAGTTTCTTCATGCGCTTTACACCAACATGACCTAAGCGGCAGTGCCACAAAAATATGGCGCTATCATTGTTAACTCTAACTCTTTTGGTCTCACTGTTATGTATGTGTGTATCGCTATCAAGATTCAATATGAACAATCCTCTCACATTGGGTGCATGACCATAAAAGATGTTACTCATAGAAATAGAACAACCATTATTCTCTGACTTAAAAGAGTATCCGTCTCGCAATAAACAAGATCCAGATATAATGTTCATGCTCAACGCAGGCACTAAATAACAATGATTCAAGTTCATAACTAATCCTGATGGTAACTGAAGTGAAACTGTGCCGACGACGATTGCATCAACCTTGGAACCATTTCCTATGCGCATCGTCACTTCATCTTTCACCAGCCTTTGTCTATTCCGCAGTTCCTGTTTCGAGTTGCAAATATGAGCAACAGAACCGGTATCGAATACCCAGGCACTACTACGAGAACCGGTTAAGTACACATCAATAACATGTATATCAAATATACCTGATTTTTCTTTGGCCGCCTTCTTATCAGCCAGATACTTGGGGCAATTGCGCTTCCAGTGACCCATATCCTTGCAATAGTAACACTCTGTTTCAGGCTTAGGTCTAGCTTTGGGTTTCTTCGTCGGATTGGCAACAGGCTTGCCCCTCTTCTTCGAATTGCCCTTCTTGCCTTTGCCGTTTCTCTTGAAACTAGTGGTCTTATTCACCATCAACACTTGATGCTCTTTACGGAGTTCAGACTCTGCGACTTTCAGCATCGCAAACAACTCGCCGGGTGACTTGTTCATCCCTTGCATGTTGTAGTTCAACACAAAGCCTTTATAGCTTGGCGGCAGTGATTGAAGGATTCTGTCAGTGATAGCCTCTTGCGGGAGTTCAATCCCCAGCTCAGCTAGACGGTTTGAGTACCCACACATTTTGAGCACATGTTCACTAACAGACGAGTTCTCCTCCATCTTGCAAGCATAGAATTTATCGGAGGTCTCATACCTCTCGATCCGGGCGTTCTTCTGAAAGATAAACTTCAACTCCTGGAACATCTCAAATGCTCCATGACGCTCAAAGCGACGTTGAAGTCCCGGTTCTAAGCCATACAAGACTGCACATTGAACTACTGAGTAGTCCTCCTTACGTGTCAACCAAGCGTTCTTAACATCCTGGTCAGCCATAGCGGGTGGTTCATCTCCTAGCGTAGCATTAAGGACATAATCCTTCTTCCCAGCTTGTAAGATTAGCTTAAGATTACGAGCCCAGTCTACAAAGTTGCTTCCATCATCTTTCAACTTAGCTTTCTCTAGGAACGTATTAAAATTCAGGGTGACTGTCGCGTGAGCCATGATCTACAACACAAATATATTCCAAGTGGACTTAGACTATGTTCAAGATAATTAGAGTTTAACTTAATCAAATTACTCGCTAAACTCCCACTCAAAAACTACATCTCTCTAGTCATTTGTGTGGTTCATGATCCACTTACACTAGCTCAAGTCCGATCATCACGTGAGTTGAGTATAGTTTCAGTGGTAAGCATCCTTATGCTAATCATATCATCTATATGATTCATGATCGACCTTTCGGTCTCATGTGTTCCGAGGCCATGTCTGCACATGCTAGGCTCATCAAGCTTAACCCGAGTGTATATCAAATATACCTGATTTTTCTTTGGCCGCCTTCTTATTAGCCAGATACTTGGGGCAATTGCGCTTCCAGTGACCCATACCCTTGCAATAGTAACACTCTGTTTCAGGCTTACGTCCAGCTTTGGGTTTCTTCGTCGGATTGGCAACAGGCTTGCCGCTCTTCTTTGAATTACCCTTCTTGCCTTTGCCGTTTCTCTTGAAACTAGTGGTCTTATTCACCATCAACACTTGATGCTCTTTACGGAGTTCAGACTCTGCGACTTTCAGCATCGCAAACAACTCGCCGGGAGACTTGTTCATCCCTTGCATGTTGTAGTTCAACACAAAGCCTTTATAGCTTGGCGGCAGTGATTGAAGGATTCTGTCAGTGATAGCTTCTTGCGGGAGTTCAATCCCCAGCTCAGCTAGACGGTTTGAGTACCCACACATTTTGAGCACATGTTCACTGACAGACGAGTTCTCCTCCATCTTGCAAGCATAGAATTTATCAGAGTTCTCATACCTCTCGATCCGGGCGTTCTTCTGAAAGATAAACTTCAACTCCTGGAACATCTCAAATGCTCCATGACCCATGACGCTCAAAGCGATGTTGAAGTCCCGGTTCTAAGCCATACAAGACTGCACATTGAACTACTGAGTAGTCCTTCTTACGTGCTAACCAAGCGTTCTTAACATCCTGATCAGCCGTAGCGGGTGGTTCATCTCCTAGCGCAGCATTAAGGACATAATCCTTCTTCCCAGCTTGTAAGATTAGCTTAAGATTACGAGCCCAGTCTACAAAGTTGCTTCCATCATCTTTCAACTTAGCTTTCTCTAGGAACGTATTAAAATTCAGGGTGACTGTCGCGTGAGCCATGATCTACAACACAAATATATTCAAAGTGGACTTAGACTATGTTCAAGATAATTAGAGTTTAACTTAATCAAATTACTCTCTAAACTCCCACTCAAAAAGTACATCTCTCTAGTCATTTGAGTGGTTCATGATCCACTTACACTAGCTCAAGTCCGATCATCACGTGAGTTGAGCATAGTTTCAGTGGTAAGCATCCCCAAGCTAATCATATCATCTATATGATTCATGATCGACCTTTCGGTCTCATGTGTTTCGAGGCCATGTCTGCACATGCTAGGCTCGTCAAGCTTAACCCGAGTGTTCCGCGTGCACAACTGTTTTGCACCCGTTGTATGTGAACGTTGAGTCTATCACACCCGATAATCACGTGGTGTCTCGAAACGACGAACTGTAGCAACGGTGCACAGTCGGGGAGAACACAATTTCGTCTTGAAATTTTAGTGAGATATCACCTCATAATGCTACCGTCGTTCTAAGCAAAATAAGGTGCATAAAAGGATTAACATCCCATGCAATTCATAAGTGACATGATATGGCCATCATCACGTGCTCCTTGATCTCCATCACCAAGCACCGGCACGATCTTCTTGTCACCGGCGCCACACCATGATCTCCATCAACGTGTCGCCATCGGGGTTGTCGTGCTACTCATGCTATTACTACTAAAGCTACATCCTAGCAAAATAGTAAACGCATCTGCAAGCACAAACATTAGTATAAAGACAACCCTATGGCTCCTGCCGGTTGCCGTACCATCGACATGCAAGTCGATATTATCTATTACAACATGATCATCTCATACATCCAATATATCACATCACATCATTGGCCATATCACATCACAAGCATACCCTGCAAAAACAAGTTAGACGTCCTCTAATTTTGTTGTTGCATGTTTTACGTGGTGACCATGGGTATCTAGTAGGATCGCATCTTACTTACGCAAACACCACAACGGAGATATATGAGTTGCTATTTAACCTCATCCAAGGACCTCCTCGGTCAAATCCGGTTCAACTAAAGTTGGAGAAACTGACACCCGCCAGTCATCTTTGAGCAACGGAGTTACTCGTAGCGATGAAACCAGTCTCTCGTAAGCGTACGAGTAATGCCGGTCCGAGCCGCTTCGATCCAACAATACCGCGGAATCAAGAAAAGACTAAGGAGGGCAGAAAAACGCACATCACCGCCCAGAAAAACTTTTGTGTTCTACTCGAGAAGACATCTACGCATGAACCTAGCTCATGATGCCACTTTTGGGGAAAGTCGCATGGGAAACAAAAATTTTCCTACGCGCACGAAGACCTATCATGGTGATGTCCATCTACGAGAGGGGATGTGTGCTCTACATACCCTTGTAGACCGTACAGCAGAAGCATTAGTGAACGCGGTTGATGTAGTGGAACGTCCTCACGTCCCTCGATCTGCCCCGCGAACCGTCCCGCGATCAGTCCCACGATCTAGTGCCGAACGGACGACACCTCCGCGTTCAGCACACGTACAGCTCGACGATGATCTCGGCCTTCTTGATCCAGCAAGAGAGACAGAGAGGTAGAAGAGTTCTCCGGCAGCGTGATGGCGCTCCGGAGGTTGGTGATGATCTTGTCTCAGCAGGGCTCCTCCCGAGCTCCGCAGAAACGCGATCTAGAGGAAAAACCGTGGAGGTATGTGGTCGGGCTGCCGTGGAAAAGTCATCTCAAATCAGCCCTAAAACCTCCATATATATAGGGGGAAGAGGGGGAGCCTTGCCTTGGGGTCCAAGGACCCCTAAGGGTTTCGGCCGAGCCAAGGGGGGAAGGTCTCCCCTTCCAAACCGAAGCCAACTTGGTTTGGAAGGTGGAGTCCTTCTTCCCTTTCCCACCTGCTCCTTTTTTTTTCTTTTGTCTTTGATTTTCTTCCTATGGCACATAGGGCCTTCTAGGGCTGTCCCACCAGCCCACTAAGGGCTGGTGTGCCACCCCCAAGGCCTATGGGCTTCTCCGGGGTGGTTTGCCCCCCCGGTGAACTCCCGGAACCCATTCGTCATTCCCGATACATTCCCGGTAACTCCGAAAACCTTCCGGTAATCAAATGAGGTCATCCTATATATCAATCTTCGTTTCCGGACCATTCCGGAAATCCTCGTGACGTCCCTGATCTCATCCGGGACTCCGAACAACATTCGGTAACCAACCATATAACTCAAATACGCATAAAACAACGTCGAACCTTAAGTGTGCAGACCGTGCGGGTTCGAGAACTATGTAGACATGACCCGAGAGACTCCTCGGTCAATATCCAATAGCGGGACCTGGATGCCCATATTGGATCCTACATATTCTACGAAGATCTTATCGTTTGAACCTCAGTGCCAAGGATTCATATAATCCCGTATGTCATTCCCTTTGTCCTTCGGTATGTTACTTGCCCGAGATTCGATCGTCAGTATCCGCATACCTATTTCAATCTCGTTTACCGGCAAGTTTCTTTACTCGTTCCGTAATACAAGATCCCGCAACTTACACTAAGTCACATTGCTTGCAAGGCTTGTGTGTGATGTTGTATTACCGAGTGGGCCCCGAGATACCTCTCCGTCACACGGAGTGACAAATCCCAGTCCCGATCCACACTAACTCAAGGAACACCTTCGGAGATACATGTAGAGCATCTTTATAGCCACCCAGTTACGTTGCGACGTTTGATACACACAAAGTATTCCTCTGGTGTTAGTGAGTTATATGATCTCATGGTCATAGGAACAAATACTTGACACGCAGAAAACAGTAGCAACAAAATGACACGATCAACATGCTACGTCTATTAGTTTGGGTCTAGTCCATCACGTGATTCTCCTAATGACGTGATCCAGTTATCAAGCAACAACACCTTGTTCATAATCAGAAGACACTGACTGTCTTTGATCAACTGGCTAGCCAACTAGAGGCTTCCTAGGGACAGTGTTTTGTCTATGTATCCACACATGTAAATGAGTCTTCATTCAATACAATTATAGCATGGATAATAAACGATTATCTTGATACAGGAATTATAATAATAACTATATTTATTATTGCCTCTAGGGCATAATTCCAACACTTTAAAACCTGCCTTTTAGCTTTTGTGGCACTCTCTTGTCATAGAGTACGCCAGAATCTTGGCGCCACTTCATCCACCCAGCCTTGATTCGGTGGCCAACGTATTCATCGATATCGCCATCCTTCTGCAACATGGACCCCAAATATCGAAACGTGTCTCTCTCCGGTACCACCTGCCCACCAAGGCTAACCTCTCCATCCTAGTGCCTAGTAGCACTAAAACTGCACCTCATGTATTCAGTTTTAGTTCTACTAAGCCTAAAACCTTTCGATTCTAGAGTCCGCCTCCATAACTCTAACTTTCTATTAACCCCCGTTCGACTATCATCGACTAGCACCATGATACGTCTCAAACGTTTCTATAATTTTTGATGATTTCATGCTGTTATCTTGTCTTCTTTGGTTGTTTTATGTACCTTTTATATCTTTTTTGGAACTAACTTATTAATTCAGTGCCAAGTGCCAGTTCCTGTTTTTTCCGTGTTTTTGACTCTTTTCAGATCTGATTTTGGAACGGAGTCCAAACGGAAGAAAAACCCCGAAATGATTTTTTTCGAACGGAAGAAGATGAGGGGGCCTTTGGGCCAGGCCAGGTGGGCTCCAGGGAGCCCACAAGCCCCCACTCCGCCACCAGGGGGGAGGCGGCGGTGGGCAGGCTTGTGGCCTCCCTGGCCGCCCCCTGACCTAGATCTTTGGCCTATAAATTCCCAAATATTCCGCAAAAAATCAGGGGAGCCTCGAAAATACTTTTCCGCCGCCGCAAGCTTCCGTTTCCGCGAGATCTCATCTCGAGACCCTCCCCGGCGCCGTGCCGGAGGGGACTTTGGAGTTGGAGGGCTTCTTCATCATCATCATCGCCCCTCCAATGACTCGTGAGTAGTTCACTTCAGACCTACAGGTCCGTAGTTAGTAGCTAGATTGCTTCTTCTCTCTCTTGGATCTTCAATACAAAGTTCTCCATGATCTTCATGGAGATCTATCCGATGTAATCTTCTTTGGCGGTGTGTTTGTCGAGATCCGATGAATTGTGGATTTGTGATCAGATTATCTATGATATATATTTGAGTCTTTGATGATTTCTTATATGCATGATTTGAAATCCTTGTAAGTCTCTTCGAGTCTTGGGTTTTGTTTGGCCAACTAGATCTATGATTCTTGCAATGGGAGAAGTGCTTGGTTTTGGGTTCTACCATGTGATGACCTTTCCCAGTGACAGTAGGGGCAGCAAGGCACACATCAAGTAGTTGCCATCAAGGGTAAAAAGATGGGGTTTTTATCATTGGTTTGAGATTATCCCTCTACATCATGTCATCTTGCTTAAGGCGTTACTATGTTCTTATGGACTTAATACACTAGATGCATGCTGGATAGCGGTCGACGTGTGGAGTAATAGTAGTAGATGCAGAAAGTATCGGTCTACTTGTCTTGGACGTGATGCCTATAGATATAATCATTGCATAGATATCGTCACGACTTTGCGCGGTTCTATCAATTGCTCGACAGTAATTTGTTCACCCACCGTCTACTTGCTTTCATGAGAGAAGCCACTAGTAGACACTACGGCCCCCGGGTCTATTCACATCCATCATTTACACCTCCGCTTTTACTTCGCTTTGTTACTTTGTTGCTTTCAGTTCTCACTTGGCAAACAATATATAAGGGATTGACAACCCCTTCATAGCGTTGGGAGCAAGCTTTTGTGTTTGTGCAAGATCTTGTGGTACTCCTCCAACAGATTGATACCTTGGTTCTCAAAACTGAGGGAAATACTTACCGTCACTGTGCTACATCACCCTTTCCGCTTCAAGGGAACACCAATGCAAGGCTCCAAGGCCACGGGGGAAATCCTTTGCATACTTGCCTAGGAAGTCCCTTAAGGCGTAGCCGCAGCTGAAGGATTCCTCGTGCCGTCGACACACCTGTTTTTGGCGCCATTGGAAGGACTTTTGTGCATTAGCATAGCTGACATCAGAAGCATTTGTGGCGCCGTTGCCGGGGAGGAGAAATCAAGATCTATCCAAGTAGGTCTCACAAACTCTCCTCTTGCATTTACTTTTGTTGCCAGTTGCCTCTCGTTTTCCTCTCCCCCATTTCACATTTGCCGTTTTCATTTGCCTTTCTCCTTCGCCGTTTTCTTTTTTCCTTTGCCGGTTCTCTTGCTTGCTTGTGTGCTTGTTTGTTTGTTGAAGTCATCATGGCTGAAAATACCAAACTTTGCGACTTCTCGAGCACTAATAATAATGATTTTATTAGTACTCCGATTGCTCCCGCCACTAGTGCGGAATCGTATGAAATCAATGCAGCTTTGCTCAATCTTGTTATGAAAGAGCAATTCTCTGGCCTTCCTAGTGAAGATGCCGCATCCCATCTCAATACCTTCATTGAGCTTTGTGATATGCAAAAGAAAAGAGATGTGGATAATGACGTGATTAAGTTGAAACTTTTTCCTTTCTCGTTGCGAGATCACGCAAAAACTTGGTTTTCTTCTTTGCCTAAAAATAGTATCGATTCTTGGGATAAGTGCAAAGATGTTTACATATCCAAGTATTTTCCGCCGGCTAAGATCATCTCCTTACGTAACAATATCATGAATTTCAAGCAACTTGATCATGAACACGTTGCACAATCTTGGGAGAGGATGAAGCTTATGATTAGAAATTGTCCCGCTCATGGCTTGAGTTTGTGGATGATTATACAAATCTTTTACGCTGGCTTGAATTTCGCTTCTTGCGATATCTTGGACTACGCCTCAGGTGGAACGTTCAGGGAAATCACGTTAGGAGATGCTACAAAACTCCTAGACAATATAATGACCAACTACTCTCAGTGGCACACTGAAAGGTCGCCTGCTAGCAAAAAGGTGCATGCTATAGAAGAGATTAACTCGCTTAGTTCTAAGACGGACGAGTTGATGGATTAGGTTGCTAGTAGAAACGCTACCGTAGATCCTAATGACATGCCACTATCTTCTTTGATTGAGAGTAGCAACGCTAGTTTGGACGTGAATTTTGTTGGTAGGAACTATTTTGGCAACAACAATGCTTTTAGAGGAAACAATGTTCCTAGGCCTTTTCCTAGTAACTCCTCTAACAATTATGGCAATTCCTACAACAACACTGATGGAAATCACAACAAATTACCCTCTGATTTAGAGAGTAATATCAAAGAGTTCATCAACTCTCAAAAGATTTTCAATGCGTCCATAGAGGAAAAACTACTCAAAATAGATGATTTGGCTAAGAGCGTTGATAGGATGTCTTGTGATATTGATGCTTTGAAAGTTAGATGCGCTCCTCCCAAGGTCAACTTGGATGAAACTTTGAAAGCTATGCGTATCTCCATGAATGAGAGCAAAGAAAGAACCGCCCAAATTCGCGCTAGACATGAATGGTTTAAAAGGGTGCGTTCTAGTGATGCAAACACGAAGATCTTAAAGTGCTTGGTGTGTCTCCTCTTGAATCTTTGTTTTCGCGTGTCAAACCTACTTATGGAGGGGCTGGATATGAATCCACTTTGGTTGAAAAATGCCCCAATGGTTCGGAGTCCACCTATCTTGATGATAAAGGTGTGGAGAGTGGAGTAGAAGAAGTCAAAATTTTGGGTAGTAATGAAACTTCCACTTTGGATTTCAAGGAATTCAATTATGATAATTGCTCCTTGTTTGAATGCATTTCTTTGATGGAATGCATTGCAAACTCTACACATGCTTATAGCCAAAGTAAATCCTTTACCGCGCATATCGTAGATGCTATGATGAAATCTCTTCAAGAGAAGCTCGAACTAGAAATCTCTATACCTAGAAAACTTCATGATGAGTGGGAACCTACTATAAAAATCAAGATCAAAAACTATGAGTGCAATGCTTTGTGTGATTTGTGTCGTGGTTTTGTCACGACAGATGTCCTCGTGAAAGGACTTAGTGTTGGAGCCATCGCACCTTGGTGGCGACTCAAAGGGGTTATGCGGGAGCGAGACAGAGATTTACCAAGGTTCGGCCCATCGTGAGGAGGTAAAGGCCTACGTCCTGCTTGGTGTTTGTATTGATGGTGTTTCGATTACAGGGGGCGTAACTTGCGTGACCTAGCACTCGATGATTTCTAACCTACCCTCTCCTTCCCTGGGACTCGCCTTTATACACAGGTCGAGTCCTTAGGGTTTACAAGAGTCCTTAGGGTTTACAAGAGTCCTTTCCTTTACATAAATCGTGATTCTTCCGATCTCTAAGTCGCCATCTTTCCAAGACCTGGAGATCTTCCCTACAATGGACTTCTCCCGAAGGTCCTGAACCGTCATACGACTCCCGGCCTCGCTGGGCCAAGGACGGAACCACTTGGAGATGAGTCGCCAGCTTGGGTGACTCGGCCCAACTAGGGCGGGTTACCCAACAGATAATATCCCCAACATTAGGCCCCAGATTGACTTGAATTTTTTCACGCCAATATCACACCCAGTTAGGGGCGATTCATCTCACTCTTTTTACGCACCATAAACTTAAATCACCATCTGTTGCGGAAAAACTCAAGTCGTCGAACCACTTCTTGTTGGTGTCTTCTTCTCCCTTTAATTTCGAAAGAGATGATGACGTAATCTCCAACGGATCCTTCGGTATCGCTATCCCAAAATTTTTGGAGCGCCATCATGGCGAATCTTTACATTTTTTGGCAGTTCCCGCTCATGGCGCCTCGATCCCAGCGCCCGACCTGATAAATAGGCGGGAGGAGGGGACATGGCAAATTTCCACCTACTCGTCATGTCGCATTCTTCTTCCATCGCCGCCCGAGCACTTCGTCGCTGCCCGAAAGCTCTGCCGCCGCCCGAAAGCTTCGCCGTCGTCAGAGCATTTTGTCGCCGCCCGAGAGCTTCGCCGCCGCTTCGAACGCCTCCAACCGCATTTACTAGGTCAGCCTCCCGCCATTGTAGGCAGATCTAAGCTTTTCCAAGTTCATATCCACTGTTTCTTTAGAACATCTCGAATAGCTTCGTAATTCCCGGCTAGTTGGTGGCGACGATAGTGAACACAACCACATTTTCCATACCCTCAGTTGCTTAGCCTTGATTTGCAGACTTAGAAAGGATTTTACTGGGTCAATCGTACTGTTTTCATCTTGGTCATAGGCCGTTTTACCCAGACCTTTTCGCATTCATTTCTGCGTGTTCTGTAGATCCACATATTACTCCGTGTCGCGTGAAAACTGTTTATGGATTCATACTTCACCATTTTGGCAGACACCACTGAAGCTCTGAACCATCTTTCCTTTAAGTAGTAAGAATTTCATAAGTCGCCCTGGTATCCCGACCCAGACCTTTATCGGCGAGTCAAAAAACTCCCTCGGCTATCAGACAAATTGTTTAGCGAGTCAAATGAATTTGTTTCACCATTTAGTAGATGCTTGGCGAGTTAATTTACCCGTAATTTTGTCCCTTTGTAGCATGGGCACCGTTTTCAAAAGTGATTGGCTCCCGACCAAGGTTGATGATACTCTCCTTAACAACTATGTGAAAACGGGGAATCTGGACCCTCAAGAGGTTATCGGTTGGCGTTCCGGGTTAGGAGAGGAGATCCCCAACCCGAAGTAAGGGGAGATAGTCGTTTTTGCTGAACACCTTGAACGGGGTTTTAAGCCACCCGGATCAAAATTCCTCAGAGATGCCATGACCTTTATGAATGTCCGCCTCCAGGACTTAGGGCCCAACTCGATAAGCAATTTATGCCAGTTCCAGGTGTTCTGTGAGGCCTACTTGCGGATGGAACCCTCAGTTCCTTTATTCTGGTACTTCTTCCATTTGAATCGCCAGACATAATTTTCCAATGGCCCTAGCTTGGAGCTTGGAGGTGTCAATGTTCAACACCGTAGGGATAGTTCATTCCCGTCACTCGCCATGCCAAGCCATCCCAAAGGCTAGGGCGAGTCTTGGTTTTACTGCCAGGAGACTTCACCTGAGGGTGAGAACAAGCTTCTTGGCTATAGGGAGGATCGCCTTCCAACAAATTTCAAACTCCCAGACAAGCTCACCAAAGAAGAGGAGTCATACTTTATCCCAGTACTGTCCGAGTTAAGATCTCTGACAAACAACGGCCTTACTGGGGTTGACTTAATCCGCTGCTGGGTCGAATGGCGTATCCTCCCCTTAAGTCGCCGGGATGGATTAATGTGTGATTTTGACGGCACCCTGGATCACCCCCAGTGCTACTTCCACACAACACTGACAGAGAATGATATTGTAACCATCATCAAAAAATTGACCGGCGAACCCGCGGCCAAGTGCGGCCAAATAGGTCTTAAGCCCTTCTGCAAGATCAACCCGACACCACAGGTAAATAACTTAACCCGCTTTTGCTTTATCCCTTCCGTCTTAGTTGAGCTATGACCTCTTATAATAAAAAGTGCCATTTCAGAAAGGTGACAAATTCTGGCCCAAGAGGCCAAAAAAGATGGCCTTGAAGCAAGCCAAGCCGCCTCCAAAGAAGAAGTCCAAGGGCAAGGGCAAAGCCGCAGTCAGTGATCCATCTGACGCCGATGAATCCCAAGTCGGCCACGTACTTTCAGAGGTAAAAATCCATCCTCTTTAACTCGCCATTCATTGTTGATAATTTTTGTGTTTACGCCTCTGTAACTCTTGTGTAGAATGAGGACAATGAAAGCCAGGAAGACTCCATAGAGGTAATTTCTGTTTCCTCTGACTCATCTTCTCCCCCACCTAAGCCGGCCACGCGAATTTGTGGGAAAGTTCCCTTCTCACACCCAAATGCTTGTTTGGATCCAAATTTCCTTTTGAAGAAAGCGCAACATGCTTCAAATCGGAAAACTCGGAGTCATTCTGGAAACTTGGTGTCCGGGTTACCAACAAGAACCAAGAAAAGGCACAATGAGGTATCTTTTAATAGGACCTCTTCATTTCCTTTCGGATCGCGTTTATAACTCGCTCACATTTTGAAGTGTTATTTTTGTAGAGTTCTCCTCCTTCATCCGGCGACTCAGTGATGTCAGCACTTCCCCCGATGATCCACATCCCAGGGTAAGTCTTTTATAACACTTACCTTGTCCTGATGGTGGTAATGTTTGTTTCTTTAAGCACACCCCCTTTTCCTTTTAGGGCACATGCGAAGAAAAGGAAAACTGGCGGGTCAACTCCCATTACAGCTTCGGAGCCTGTTGAAAAATCGGCGCCGATCCAGGATAACCCGGCCCAAGATAAACCTGAAGATCAAGTGGATCTCCCAAGCTCGCCCAAGGAAACCATGGAAACGCCTAATCCGCCAAGTCCATTGAAAACAGCAGACGATCCAAACGCTGTCGTCATCACCGGCACTCGCTTTTCTAAGCCGGCCACAACAGTTTTGTCGAAGCATGTATCATCATCAGCTCAACCTGCTATTGAACATGAACTTTCCAAGGCTAAGCTCTCCCAGTATGAGAATCTTGAATTCAGAGAACTTTGCTCGGGCTTTGCAAGTCGTCTTGAGGCGAGTTATGAGATGGAAAAAAGTCTGCTTCTCATGCTGAAGAACAAACATGAGGTACGTCTTATTGCATACTGTATTATCCTTATTAACCCCCAAGGGCCGGGTCATCAGTAAAAAGATGAGCCGGGTCTTAATAGTAAAATGAATCTGTCGACCTGTAACCCCAAGGGCTGGGTCATCTGTAAAAAGATGAGCCGGGTCTTGATAATTGAAGAAAAACTTTCGACCTGTAACCCCCAAGGGCCGGGTCATCTGTAAAAAGATGAGTTGGGTCTTGATAATTGAAGAAAAACTTTCGACGTGTAACCCCCAAGGGACGGGTCATCTGTAAAAAGATGAGCCGGGTCTTGATACTGTATAATTTGTCTAAAAAATTATACATTAATCCCCAAGTGTCAGGGATGTTGCTTGCAATAATTCTGAGACTTGCCCCTTGACTATATATTTCGACAGGAATCACTTACCCAAACTGAATCAGCATTTGGCGACTTGAAGAAGAATTTAACCGATCAGCAAGATGCCCGGGCAAAATCAGAAGAGAAGCGTCAACTGATCTTATCTGAGATGGAGAAGCTAAAAGCCGACTTAAAAAAGGCTCAAGCTGTTCAAGATGCCCTGATAAAGCGAGCAGAAAAAGCTGAAGCTAAGTTGGATACTGTGCAACAAGAGCTGGCCGGCTTAAAGCGACATATCTCCAACATGGCACAAGCCGTCTTTGGTAAAAACCAACCCCTGATCTTGCACTTTGTAAATAAATAACTTGTAGAAATCGCTGACCATCATCACTCCTTATGCAGGTCCGAGAGCCGCCAATCTTCAGAACGATTGTGTCCTGATGCTGAAGGCGATTTACACGTTGACGGAGCAGCTGTATACCGGAAGTGTGCTCACCTGAAAGCAGTGATGGGTGCCAAGGAACCCATAACATCAATAAAGAAGATGCTTGGCTTCTTATCCACTCTTCCTCCTCAAATTGGTGAGCTAACTCGGTCTGCTGCCCGAAAAGGAGCACTGACCATGCTGAGTCGGTGTCTGGCGTATGCTCCAGAAATAAACCCTGAAGAAGTAGCGGCAGGCTTTCCCCATCTCAAGGATGACGGGTCAGAATTTGCCGAAGAGGATTACCAGCATGTTGTCAAAGAATCCCGTTTGGCAGCGACCTAGCTTGCCGCAAGCTTGGATTTATCAAAATACCAGGCCGCCTATGACAACAAGAACAAGAAAGTTAACCTGCCAACCTTTGTAACGACCAACTTAACTCCGCGTCGACCCAAGAATCCTTTTGACTTGGAGGTGGATCTCTCATCAGTGCTGAATGATGAAGATGAGTTCGCCGCGCTATCCAAGTGTAACCGGGTACTAGGCGACTTGCAAATTGAAGTCGGCCAGAGCTCGCAGCAGGCTGATCCGAGGACATCAGTAGAATAAACCTTCATAGATTTGGCCATAAGAGCCATGTAATAAGTCTTTTTAGAGATCAAACTGCTTTTGTGATGTCTCGAAAAACCCTTATGTCGCCCTTAAGGCGCTTTAGAATGCTTGACCTGCCCTCGAGGCGTTTTTATGATGCTGGACCCGCCATGGCTAGAATAATTTTGATCATCAACCTATTAGGCTTAAAAACATATGTCAAATCATCTCGGTGAGTAATGGATGATAATAAATAATAACCAACCCAAGATATTTGAGGCGAGTCAGAAAAAAGTCTGAAAGACCTTGTGGCAGTTCCAGGAAGGTAAAAAATAGCAATTTCGTCGGCTCATCAGGTCGCGACAGGATAGGACGAGTTAAATAAACTCAAGTGCTACCCGAGGGAGACTTTTGTATAAAAAGCTCAAGTATTGAGACCGGCTGATCAGGCGCGAGTCAAGCTTCAGTGAAGCGGGTTCAGTGAACCAATGGTTTCTCTATTTTCCATGTGAGGCGCTAGCCGGCACCAGACATGTTTTAACCAAGGCGAGTTCAGGGTCCATAAGCGGAGTAACTCGCCAAGAGTTCATGGGTCCATATGGCGATTCAGACAACACACAGTCCAGTATAACCATTTGTAATGCGGTAATTTTTCGCAGGCCAAATGGGTAGTAAGGCTGATCTGAGTGAGAGGAAGCCCCCAAGTGACCTATGATTAAGGGAAAGACCGTCATAGGATTGTAGAAGCGTATACGCTATTACAACAAAGCGACTTGAGAACAAACTGCCCTCAAGTAAGTCGGCCTAATCCACAGAATCATATAAGGCGCCTATGTTTGAATCGTGCGCTTGTGGCGACTTCGATCCTCTTTGGCTTATCGATACCCAGTTTTGTAATAAGCGCATCATGGCGACTTAAGCTCTTTGGTATAGATAGCGTCCATGCTTGGGCGACTTTTTGAAGAGTAAAATAAAGATCCATACTTTCAATAAGATGAATTAGCAGGAAAGCCCCCAAGCCTGGAGGCATCAACTTTATTGCTGCATAAGAAATGAAAAAACTTACAAAAAGGCAGAGCTAATTAACTCAAGTGTAATAAGGCCGCAAGTGGGCTATGTTCCAGGGGCGAGTTGACTCAGCCTCCGTGGTTGGCCGATCAGGCCGTAGATCCACCAGATAGTAGGACCCGTTGCGAAGGCTTTTGCTGACGACGAACGGTCCTTCCCATGGTGGTGATAACTTATGCATGCCAGTATGATCTTGTATCAATCGAAGGACTAAGTCGCCTTCCTGAAAGGTTCGGCTTTTGACCCGGCGGCTATGATAGCACCGCAAGTCCTGCTGATAAATCGCCGAATGGGCTGCAGCCAAATCGCGTGCTTCCTCCAAAGCGTCCAAAGAATCTTGACGCGCCAACTCGTTGTCTTGTTCCACATAAGTAGCAACTCTGGGCGAGTCATGCCTAATGTCAGTGGGAAGAACGGTTTCTGCTCCATATACCAGAAAGAAAGGAGTAAAGCCCGTAGAACGGTTCGGGGTGGTCCGGATGCTCCATAATACTGAAGGCAACTCCTCAACCCAACACCCTGGGGTGCGTTCCAGGGGAATCACGAGTCGGGGTTTGATTCCTCGCAACACTTCCTGATTCGCCCGCTCGGCCTGCCCATTAGATTGCGGATGAGCTACTGTAGAAACATCAAGCCGGATATGCTCACGATGACAAAAATCCTGCATCGCTCCTTGAGACATATTAGTGCCATTGTCAGTAATAATGTTGTGTGGATATACGAACCGGAAGATCAACTTTTTCAAAAATTTGACCGCTGTCTCCGCGTCGCAGGCTCCAGCAGGTTCTGCCTCGACCCACTTGGTAAACTTATCAACCGCCACCAGCAGATGAGTTTTTTTGTTGGAGGACATCTTAAAGGGGCCAACCATGTCTAACCCCCAGACCGCAAAAGGCCAAGTGATAGGTATCATCCTTAACTCTTGAGCCGGCACATGGGCCTGTCGTCCATAATGCTGGCACCTGTCACATCGACGAACTATCTCTTCTGCATCTGCATGGGCCGTCAGCCAAAAGAAACCATGAGGAGACGCCTTTGAAACCAAGGAACGTGACCCGGCGTGATGTCCACAATCTCCGGAATGAATGTCGTTTAGAATTACGCATCCTTCTTTAGAGGAGACACATCTTTGGAAAACCCCGGAAGTGCTTCGTTTATATAATTCGCCATTGATGATAACCATGGATTTGCTTCGCCGAACGATTTGGCGAGCCAATACTTCCTCCGAAGGTAACTCGCCTCGGGCGAGATAGGACAGATACGGAAGAACCCAATCCGGCGTAACATGGAGAGCCGCCACGAACTGAGACTCAGGGTCTGGTATTGCCAACTCCTCCTCTGAGGGTAACCTTACGGAAGGATTATGGAAAGTATCCAGAAAAACATTGGGGGGAACCGGCTTACGCTGCAAACCGAGACGTGAAAGGGCATCAGCTGCTTCGTTAAGATGCCGGTCGATATGATCGACCTGATAGCCATGGAAGTGACCCGCCACATCAGACACAACCCTCCTGTAAGCCGCCATCAGGGGGTCCCGAGAATCCCAAGTACCTGAAACTTGCTGAGCCACCAAATCAGAATCGCCAAAACATCTGACCCGCGTAAGGTTCATCTCCTTGGCGAGTCGCAAGCCGTGAAGTAAAGCTTCATATTCCACAACATTGTTGGTACATGGAAACATGAGTCGAAGGACATAGCAGAATTTGTCCCCTTGAGGTGATATCAGGACCACGCCAGCCCCCGAGCCTTCCAACTGTCTAGACCCGTCAAAATAAATAGTCCAGTATGTGAGTTCAGGCCTGTCTTCCGGGATCTGTAACTCGGTCCAATCGTTGACAAAATCAACCAAGGCCTGAGACTTGATAGCTGTGCGAGGGGTGTATCGCATGTGGTGCGGCCCGAGTTCGATTGCCCACTTGGCGATTCGCCCCGTCGCTTCCTGATTTTGGATGATGTCTCCGAGGGGAGCAGAGCTAACCCCCGTGATGGGATGCTCTTGGAAATAATGTTTAAGCTTTCGGCTTGCCATAAAGACCCCATAAACTAACTTCTACCAGTGTGGGTATCGCTACTTGGAGAGAGTTAGCACCTCGCTAATGAAATATACCGGGCGTTGCACTGGATATTCCTTCGCTTCCTCCTTCCTTTCGACGACCACTGCCACACTCACCGCTTTGGAGTTTGCCGCAATATACAGGAGCATGGGCTCTTTCTCAGTCGGGGCGGCCAAAACCGGCGGGTTGACCAGCTGCTGTTTTAAGGCTTCGAAAGCTTTATTGGCTTCGTCTGTCCAAACAAAATGGTCAGATTTTTTAAGCAATTGATAAAGGGGAATAGCTTTTTCACCCAGACGGCTTATGAAGCGACTTAAGGCCGCAATACGACCCGCCATCCGTCGGACTTGATTAATATTTGCTGGCTTCCCAAGGGAAGTAACCGCCTCAATTTTGTCTGGGTTAGCTTCGATGCCACGCTCACACACCAGGAAACCCAACAATTTTCCTGCAGGAACACCAAAGACACACTTGGTGGGATTAAGCTTCATCTGGTATACCCGCAGATTATCAAAAGTTTCCTTTAGGTCTCCCAGTAGTGTTTCCTTCCTGCGAGTTTTAACCACAATGTCGTCAACGTAAGCATGGACGTTGCGTCCGATTTGGCCACGGAGGCAATTTTGGATGCAGCGCTGGTAAGTCGCCCCTGCACTCTTGAGCCCAAACGGCATGGACACATAGCAAAAAGTCCCGAAGGGGGTTATAAAAGCTGTTTTCTCCTGGTCTTCCACGTCCATCTTGATTTGGTGGTATCCGGAATAAGCGTCTAGGAAGCACAAACGTTCGCATCCCGCCACCGAATCAATAATTTGATCGATGCGGGGAAGGGCGAAAGGATCCTTTGGGCAAGCTCTATTAAGATTTGTGTAATCAATGCACATGCGGAAGGTACCGTTCTTCTTGAGCACCAGAACCGGGTTAGCCAACCACTTGGGGTGGAAGACCTCTACGATGAATTCGGCGGCCAAGAGACGGGCAACTTCTTCCCCAATTGCCTCGTGTCGTTCCTCATTGAACCTGCGGAGATATTGCTGAATCGGTTTTGCTTTTGGGTCAACATTAAGATGGTGCTTAGCGAATTCTCTCGGTACACCAGGCATGTCAGAAGGTTTCCATGCGAAGATGTCCCGATTCTCATGCATGAATTCGATGAGCGCGCTTTCCTATTTGGGGTCTAGACCCGCCCCGATAGTGAACTGCTTGGTTGAGTCTCCAGGGACGAAATCCATTGTCTTAGTGTCGTCTGTTGGTTTGAACTTGAGGGGCGGCTCAGCGTCTGTCGTTGGCTTCTTCAAAGGTGATATGTCAGCCGGATCAACATTGGCCTGGTGATATTTAAGCTCTTCCGCAGCACAGGCGACTTCTGCATAAGCCGCATCCCCTTCTTCGCACTCTCTTGGAATCCTCCTATCACCATCAACCGTGATGGGTCCTTTAGGACGAGGCATTTTGAGTTTATGGTAAACATAGCAGGGGCGAGCCATGAACCGGGCGTAAGCCGACCGCCCAAACAACGCATGATAGGGGCTTTTTAACTTGACCACCTCAAACATAAGCGACTCACTCCTGTAATTAGACGATGTTCCGAACGCAACCGTGAGCCTAACTCGGCCTATGGGGTACGCCGATTTACCTGGGACAATCCCATGGAATATCGTGGTTAGGGCATCAAATCTTTTTCCAACAGGTTCATCCTTCGAAAGGTGTCGAAGTATAATATGTTGATGCTGCTGCCACCATCCATCAGTACCTTCGATAAGGTATATCCTCCAACTTGAGGAGCCACGACCAATGCTAAGTCGCCAGGATTGTCAACTCTTGGCGGGTGATCCTCCCTACTCCATGATATAGTCTGCTCGGACCAGTGGAGATATCTAAGGAGTGCCAGCTTAGATATACTGTACGCTCGGTGACTCACCTTTTTATCACGCCTGCACGCATTGGTGGTGAAAACGTGGTACTGCCCATTGCTTAACTGCTTGGGGTTGTTGCGGAAGCCGCCATTGTCATCCTGCCCCTGCGGAGCCCCCTGTGGGGGTGGTTGTTGAAAGACTCCCGGCGGGTTATACCGTCGTTGGTGATGGACTAGATACTGGCCACTGTTTGGCTACGAGCCGCCCCGAGCCCCGGGTTCGGGGAAGCCGCCGAAGGGGTTCTGGCGTTGATTAGGTGCGCCAAACTGTTCCTGCCGTTGGTCCGGGTCGCCGCCTTGCCCCTTTTTGATCGCCTCCGCCCGAAACTCCCGCATCACGTAACAGTCCTCCCAGGAATGAGTCGCCGGTCCGTCTGCCATGGCGTGATGCGGGCAGGGGCCCTTGAGTAACTCATTATAGTTGCGCGGCTTTTTGCCACTGTAACCCCTATTCTTCTTCTGGCGCTGGTTGCCATTGTTGGCGTTGGTGTTGGCTACTAAGTCCGAAGACTCTTCGTGCTGCCTTCTTTTGCCATTCGCTCCATGATTATGGCGGGCGCGTCCCTGGAACCGGGTATGATTTTTGGATGACTCGCCTTTCCTTGGCGAGTTGGCTTTACCACCATCTTCTCCTGGATCCTTGGTGTCGTCCGCCTGAGTGTACCTAGTGAGGGTGTCCATTAGCTCCCCCATATCCTGCACCTTTCGCTTGAGTCGTCCCAACTTCTGCACCAAGGGCTCATAGTGGCAGTTCTGCTCCAGGATTAGCACAGCCATGACGGGTAAGTTACGGGAGCTACTTGATACGGCGGTGAGGAGGCGTGTTGATGTCCTATGTGTCCAAGAGACCAAATGGAAGGGACAAAAGGCGAAGGAGGTGGAGGATACCGGCTTCAAGTTGTGGTACACAGGGACAACTTCAAACAAGAATGGAGTAGGCATCTAGGTCAACAAGAGCCTTAGGGATGGAGTTGTGGACGTTAAGAGGCAAGGGGACCGGATGATCCTTGTCAAGCTGGTAGTTGGGGACTTAGTCCTCAATGTTATCAGCGCGTATGCCCCGCAAGTAGGCCACAATGAGAGCACCAAGAGGGAGTTCTGGGAAGGCCTGGAGGACTTGGTTAGGAGGGTACCTATTGGTGAGAAGCTCTTCATAGGAGGAGACCTCAATGGCCATGTGGGTACATCTAACACAGGTTTTGAAACGGTGCATGGGGGCTTTGGCTATGGCATCTGGAACCAAGAAGGAGAAGATGTCCTGAGCTTCGCTCTAGCCTACGACATGGTTGTAGCTAACACCCTCTTTAGGAAGAGAGAATCCCATCTAGTGACGTTCAGTAGTGGTCTACACTCTAGCCAGATTGATTTTGTCCTCTCTAGAAGAGAAGACAGACGCGCTTGCATTGATTGTAAAGCGATACCTCGAGAGAGTGTTGTCCCTCAACATAAGCTTGTGGGTGCTGACTTCCTCTTTAGGATTCATGTCCAACGGGATAAGCGTGCCAAAGTCGCTAGAACGAAGTGGTGGAAGCTCAAGGGGGAGGCATCCCAGGCTTTCAGGGAGAGGGTCATTAAGGAGGGCCCTTGGGAAGAAGGAGGCGATGCAAACTTGATGTGGACGAGTATGGCGACCTTCTTGCGGAAGGTCGCTGTAGAGGAGTTTGGGGTGACCAAGGGAAGTAGAAGGGAATCTAAGGACACCTGGTGGTGGAACGATGAGGTCCAGAAGGTTATTAGGGAGAAGAATGACTGTTTCAGATGCCTATATCTGGACAGGAGTGCAGCTAACATGGAGAAGTATAAGGTGGCGAAGAAGGCTGCAAAGCGGGCGGTGAGTGAAGCGAGAGGTCGGGCGTATGAGGACCTCTACCAACGTTTAAACACTAAGGAAGGCGAAACGGACATCTATAAGATGGCCAAGATTAGGGAGAGGAAGACGAGGGATGTTGGCGAAGTCAAATGCATCAAGGACGGAGATGATCAGCTTCTTGTGAAGGATGAGGCGATCAAGCGTAGATGGCGGGAGTACTTTGACAACCTTTACAATGCAGAGGTTGACAGCTCTACCATTGAGCTAGACGACTCCTTTGATGATACCAACATGTGCTTTGTGCGACGTATCCAGGAGTGTGAGGTTAAGGAGGCGTTAAAAAGGATGAAAGTAGGCAAGGCGATGGGTCCTGATGGTATCCCCATCAAGGTGTGGAGAGGCCTTGGAGACATAGCGATAGTATGGCTAACTAAGCTTTTCAACCTCATTTTTCGGTCAAACAAGATGCCCAAAGAATGGAGGTGGAGTATTTTAGTACCAATCTTTAAGAACAAGGGGGATGTTCAAAGTTTTACTAACTACCGCATTATCAAGCTGATGAGCCATACTATGAAGCTATGGGAGAGAGTCATTGAACACCGCTTAAGAAGGTTGACAAGCGTGACCAAAAACCAATTTGGTTTCATGCCTGGGAGGTCTACCATGGAAGCCATCTTCTTGGTACGACAGCTGATGGAGAGATATAGGGAGCAAAAGAAGGACCTTCATATGGTGTTCATTGATTTGGAGAAGTGATACGTCTCAAACGTATCTATAATTTTTGATGGTTTCACGCTGTTATCTTGTCATCTTTGGATGTTTTATGTATCTTTTATATCTTTTTTGGGACTAACTTATTAATTAAGTGCCAAGTGCCAGTTCCTGTTTTTTCTGTGTTTTTGGCTCTTTTCAGATCTGATTTTGGAACGGAGTCCAAACGGAATAAAATCCCCGAAATGATTTTTTCCCGAACGGAAGAAGATCAGGGGGCCTCTGGGCCAAGCCAGGTGGGATCCAGGGAGCCCACAAGCTCCCACTCCGCCAACAGGGCTTGTGGCCTCCCTCGCCGCCCCCTGACCTAGATCCTTGGCCTATATATTCCCTAAAATACAGCAAAAAATCAGGGGAGCCTCGAAAATACTTTTCCGCCGCCACAAGCTTCCGTTTCCGCGAGATCTCATCTGGAGACCCTTCCCGGCGCCCTGCCGGAGGGGACTTTGGAGTTGGAGGGTTTCTTCATCGTCATCATCGCCCGTCCAACGACTCGTGAGTAGTTCACTTCAGACCTACGGGTCCGTAGTTAGTAGCTAGATGGCTTATTCTCCCTCTTGGATCTTCAATACAAAGTTTTGCACGATCTTCATGGAGATCTATCCGATGTAATCTTCTTTGGCGGTGTGTTTGTCGAGATCCGATGAATTGTGGATTTATCATCAGATTATCTATGATATATATTTGAGTCTTTGTTGATTTCTTATGTGCATGATTTGATATCCTTGTAAGTCTCTCTGAGTCTTGGGTTTTGTTTGGCCAACTAGATCTATGATTCTTGCAATGGGAGACGTGCTTGGTTTTGGGTTCTACCATGTGGTGACCTTTCCCAGTGACAGGAAGGGCTGCAAGGCACACATTAAGTAGTTGCCATCAAGGGTAACAAGATGGGCTCTGTCGTTGATATGAGATTATCCATCTACATCATGTCATCTTGCTTAAGGCGTTACTCTGTTCTTTTGGACTCAATACACTAGAAGCATGCTGGATAGCGGTCGACGTGTGGAGTAATAGTAGTCGATGCAGATAGTATCGGTCTACTTGTTTTGGACGTGATGCCTATAGATATAATCATTGCCATAGATATCGTCACGACTTTGCGCGGTTCTATCAATTGCTCGACATTAATTTGTTCACCCACCGTCTACTTGCTTTCATGAGAGAAGCCACTAGTAAACACTACGGCCCCTCGGTCTATCCACATCCATCGTTTACACCTCCGCTTTTACTTTGCTTTGTTACTTTGTTGCTTTCAGTTCTCACTTGGCAAACAATCTATAAGGGATTGACAACCCCTTCATAGCGTTGGGAGCAAGCTTTTGTGTTTGTGCAGGATCTTGTGGTACTCCTCCATTGGATTGATACCTTGGTTCTCAAACTGAGGGAAATACTTACCACCACTATGCTACATCACCCTTTCCGCTTCGAGGGAACACCAACGCAAGGCTCCAAGGCCACGGGGGAAGTCCTTTGCATACTTGCCTAGGAAGTCCCTTAAGGCGTAGCCGCAGCAGAAGGATTCCTCGTGCCGTCGACACGACTATTCTTGGCGCCGTTGCAAGGGAAGCACAACTGACATCAGAAGTATTTCTGGTGCCGTTGCCGGGGAGGAGAGATGAAGATCTATCCAAGTAGGTCTCACAAACTCATCTCTTGCATTTACTTTTGTTGCCAGTTGCCTCTCGTTTTCCTCTCCCCCACTTCACATTTGCCGTTTTCATTTGCCTTTCTCCTTTGCTGTTTTCTTTTGGCTTTTGCCTTTTTCATTCGCCCTTTTCTCTCGCTTGCTTTCTGTTCGCTTGTGTGCCATGTGCCTTCAATATGCTTGGATCTTCGCTTGCTGAAAATCTAGTGATATGGATCCTGATCCACTAGCTAATCTCTTTAGGAGACCCACTTATGTGGAATGAATTGCTAGTGAGTTGAGAGCACTTGACTATCTTTATGGAGTTTTGCTTGAGATGCGTAAATCTGAAAAACGTGATGAAGAAACTTATGAAGTGATTCACGAGGGCTCCTTGAATGAAAAGCGTGATTGCAATGGTTTGACTATAAATTCTATTAGTGAAAATCATGCTAAAGATATGCAAAACCCTAAGCTTGGGGATGCTAGTTTTGCTATGTCCACTACTTGTTGCAATAATCATGATTGGGGTGATGATCTTTCTTATGATCTTGAAAATTTGTTTAAGCCTGATGATGAATATGATTTTTGCAATATGATTGAAAGTGGGTTTGGAGACGTCATGACTTTAGTTGATGACAATCCCACTATTTTTGAAGAGCGTCAACTTTGCATGGATGTGGATCATGAAAAGAATATCCTATGTGATAGTTACATTGTTGAATTCATTCATGATGCTACTTAAAATTACTATGAGAGAGGATCATATGCTTCTACTTATTGCAATAGTATCAAGCTTCCTCTCGATGTGTTGAAATTTTTAAAGCTATGCTTGTTTTGCCTTCCTATGCTAGTTGATTCTTGCTCCAACAAGTTGTTTATTCACAAAATCCCTATGCATAGGAAGTGGGTTAGACTTAAATGTGCTAGCCATATGCTCCATGATGCTCTCGTTGTGTTTCAATCCTTACCTTTTATGTGAGCATCATTGAATGCCTAGCTAAGGGCGTTAAACAAAAGTGCTTGTTGGGAGGCAACCCAACGAATCTATCCTTTTTCTTTCTGTTTCGTGTTTTCCACACTTTCATAATTATGTTATGGTTGTGTTTTTTTGTTTGCGTTTGTGCCAAGCAAAACAGTTATGATTAGTCTTGGGGATGATCGTTTGGTCATGCTGGAAAAGACAGAAACTCTCTGCTCACAAAAAGAATTTTAGTTTTTTTTATATAAGAGCTTTTGAGTTGATTATTTTTGCTGCTGATTGCTACGCAAATTCTTCAAACTGTCGTAAGTTTTAAATTTTTTGTAAGTACCCGAGGTATACTAAATATACAGATTGCTATAGACTGATCTGCTGTTAACAGATTCTGTTTTTGTTGTGTTGGTTGCTTATTTTGATGAAACTATGAATAGTATCGGGGGGTATTAGCCATGGGGTATTAGCCGCAGCAGAAGGATTCCTGGTGCCGTTGACACGACCATTCTTGGCGCCGTTGCAAGGGAAGCACAGCTGACATCGAGAAGGCCTGTGATAAGATACCTCGGAATGTCATGTGGTGGGCCTTGGAGAAACACAAAGTCCCAATAAAGTACATTACCCTCATCAAGGATATGTATGATAATGTTGTGACAAGTGTTCGAACAAGTGATGTCGACACCGATGACTTTCCGATTAGAATAGGGCTACACCAAGGATCAGCTTTGAGCCCTTATCTTTTTTATTTGGTGATGGATGAGGTCACAAGGGATATACAAGGAGATATCCCATGGTGTATGCTCCTTGCGGATGATGTGGTGCTAGTCGATGATAGCCGAACGGGGGTTAATAGAAAGTTAGAGTTATGGAGGTGGACTCTAGAATCGAAAGGTTTTAGGCTTAGTAGAACCAAAACTGAATACATGAGGTGCAGTTTTAGTGCTACTAGGCACGAGGATGGAGAGGTTAGCCTTGGTGGGTAGGTGGTACTGGAGAGAGACACGTTTCGATATTTGGGGTCCATGTTGCAGAAGGATGGCGATATCGATGAAGACGTGGGCCATCGAATCAAGGCTGGGTGGATGAAGTGGCGCCAAGCTTCTGGCATACTCTGTGACAAGAGAGTGCCACAAAAGCTAAAAGGCAGGTTTTATAGGACAGCTATCGGACCTGCGATGTTGTATGGCGCGGAGTGTTGGCCAACCAAGAAACGACATGTCCAACAGTTAGGTGTAGCAGAGATGCACATGTTGAGATGGATATGTGGCCACACAAGGAAGGATCGGGTACGGAATGACGATATACGAGAGAGACTTGGGGTAGCACCGATTGAAGAGAAGCTGGTCCAACATCGTCTCAGATGGTTTGGACATATTCAACGAAGGCCACCGGAAGTGCCGGTGCATAGTGGACGGATAAAGCGTGCTAAGAATGTTAAGAGGGGTTGTGGTAGACCAAACTTGACATGAGAGGAGTCCATTAAGAGAGACCTGAAGGTTTGGAATATCGACAAAGACTTAGCCATGGACAGGGGTGCGTGGAAGTTAGCTATCCACGTTCCAGAGCCATGACTTGGCTTCGAGATCTTATGGGTTTCAACTCTAGCCTACCCCAACTTGTTTGGGATTGAAAGGCTTGGTTGTTGTTGTTGTGGACAGATTCAGAGCTTGAAGGGCCAATACTTTGCACAACTCAGTGAATTGTTCGATAAGATATCTGTGAAGCTACATCATGTTGACAACATTATACCACCTCAAAAGCCATGTGAGCAGTATGATAAAATGAAAAGCTTTAAAATAATGTTGGACCGTATATTACAAATTCTGCAAATGAGCAAGAGTACTATCCAACCTACTATGAGGGACAAAGTTTCTCAATACGATCAACAGATTATCAGTATCTTGAATTCACAAAGGAAGCCAATGCAGCCACAAATACAAGAACAACTCCAGCCACCTGCAGGTAAAGCACCTAATTCCACCATTTTGCAGCAGCAGCAACCTTCCCAAAATTTGCAGCAGATCGCGGTCCCCTAGTGCAGCCAGTATCCAACATGTACTTATGCCTCCAACAATCCTTGTGTAGTTTAAACTAGCTTATCGATCTGGGTGCTCATTATTTCTGCCTTACTTACATAAAAAAAGTTAATGGGGGAAATTTGTGTTTTCCATCAAGATTTCAAGACCCTCATGTCCTTACTTATTGTGATAACAACTACGTTGAACTATAATATAAGGTCCTTACTAGACTACAACCTGTATTCTTGGATCCTAACTCTTATTGAACCCTTAGACACTCTCGGTGCTTTGTATCTTGTGTTGTATCATATGCATTAAATATATGTTTAGATATGAAGCTGCAATTTAATATGTAACGTCAGAGAAAAAGTAATAATTATCTTGGGTTTCCTCACAAGAGTTGCATCTTGATAAGATACAATACCTCCCTTTTTCCTGACAAACTAGGCTGCCACAACGGTATTTGGACTTTTGCCTAGGTGGCATGTCTTAGACACAATTGACATCATTGCACTTGGTTTTCCTTAAGTACAACTCAAACAGTTTATGAAATTAATGTTTATGCTACATGGACTACTACAACAACAATAAAACCTTGAGTCCCAAACAAGTTGGGTAGGCTAGAGTTGAAACCAAGTCATGGTTCTGTCACATTGCTAGCTAACTTCCACACACCCCTGTCCATGGCTAGTTCTTTGGTGAAACTAATGTTTATGCTACATGAACTAGCTTGAAGAAAATTGAAACTTTTTTTTTTGGAGATGACAATCAAATTCGTAATTCAGATGCAATTATATGTTTATTGACAAGTGAAATGCACCACATGTCGTAGATTTATCGAGGGAGTGTGAAGTTAGTCCTAAATCTTCAAAACTGCATTTCATTCTTTTTTGTTTTGCCTGAACTATGGTGGATAGAAGGAAAGTTCGAAGGTGGAATATATATTGCGATGTTTAGTGATCAAGTACTCTATAATCATCACGTTCAACACATTGGGTTTTCCTATTTGTTGGAAATTTTCTCGAAAAGTGCTATTTTGCAATAATAACGATGACTAAGCTGACCATATTGATAATCTATGATTTTTTAATTTGTTTCGCAAGTTTTCTTATTGCCCCTGCATTCCATCCTATAATGTATTTGTAGGTTTGTTTGTTGTATCCTGATACTTTTCGACTACCTTGCTTTTTATGCAGCATCTACGGACTCTACTGCTCAAACAGGCCATGCAGGTGCAGATGATTATTGGCAAGAGGAGATATATCAAATGGTAAGACATGATACTGATATCATCCGTTTCGGGACTCCCTTCCTTGGTCTTCCTAAAATTCGTAGATAGTGGACCCTAGAACAGATAGGTTGAGGTTGCCCTGTTCTAGATTGTTAGAAGATGAAACAACACGCCATATGTTGGATGTTGGGGCCTTTTACTTTTGCACTTCATATCGCCCATCTCTTCTTCTTTTTGGTCCGTGTTCCAACAAATTCCTCATTAAACAGAATTTCATACAGCTCAATAGTAATAGTGTGTAGATGCACTACATTCTCGCAGTATTCTATTAAGATTATACTCCCTCCGTCCGGAATTACTTGTCGTAAAAATTGATTAAAATGGATGTATCTAGAACTAAAATACATCTAGATACATCCATTCTTCCGACAAGTATTTCCGGACGGAGCATATGATATATGGAAATTCCATATGAAGGCGGAGTACAGAGCATATAACCACACAAAAGTATCCAGATGTAGTAAATCCTCAAGGCAATAAGCAACCTTTGTTAAAGAGATTTTATCTAATGAGCGTCCTAGTTTCTTATTATTTTTAGTTTTGTATGATTCTAATGAAAGCTATTTGAAATATCTTGCGAGTGCCATATTTTCTGACCATGGTGTATTAGCTGTTCTGTTTTCATCTCTATCTAGCTATGCAGCAAATTTATGTGGATGTGGTCTTTGTTGTTGACAGATTAAGATTTTGAAGGACCAATACTTTGCAGAACTCAGCGAATTGTTCAATAGAATATCCATTAAGCTACAACATGTTGACAACATTATACCACCTCAAATGCCATCTGAGAATTATGGTAGAATGAAGAGTTTTAAAATAATGTTGGACCGCGTATTGCAAATTCTGCAAATTAGCAAGAGTATCATCCAACCTGATATGCGGGACAAAGTTCCTCGATACGAGAAACAGATTATCAGTATCTTGAATTCACAAAGAAGGAAGCCAGTGCAGCCACAAATACAGCAACAGTTCTAGCCACCCGCAGGCCGAGCTCCTAATTCTAGCATTTTGTTGAAGCAACAACCTTCCCAAAATTGGTAGGAGCATGATAGTTACTCAAGCAAGTTTGTCAAGTATGAGCACCAGATTACAGTCCTCTAGTGCAGCTGGTATCCAGCATGTACCTGTGCGTCCAACAACAAACTTCAAGTGTCCCTATGCAGCAAAATGGTATGAACATACAACATCAGTCCGTCTCTAAATGTTTTCTTTTTGGTTCAGGGTCCAGGTATGCATGCTCAAAGTTTAAGTTCAGTTATATAAGCCCTAGGGTACTCTATGGTCGATCATGCTAGCTCCTTTTGTTGCAAACTGCATGTGGTGGGCATGTGGATGGATAAACTACCTATGTGGATGCGCGTGTATATGAGCGCTTGCGATTGTACCGTGTTCAATTTTTTTACCAATGCGGATGAAACCAATGGCTATACAGATTAAACAAGATAGATCAGTAACCTTACAACAACCTACCTTATGTAATTAGTAAATTAGTACTGTATACAAGGCAGATGTCTGCCACTGTCCCAACTCCATTAACTGTAGATCAAGAGATTCACAAACAAAAAATAGTGTAGGTTAAGGGAGTTGCGAGTTTTTATTTGGGGAGTACATGGACGTCGGCAAAGAAAAAGGTCGTTTGTTTCTAGATATAACAAAATTAGTGATTTGTCTACATGAGCAAGATTCCCTGAAGACCATAGGTCACAGCCAATGGAAACACGAGGAAGCTTTTAAGACGTGCCATAAAATGTTCGTAACATAATCAGAGAGAGGATCATGAAGAGCTATATTATCCATATATGTGTACCCATAAAACTTGGCTATAACCCACACTATTGAACAACCAAAAAGGTAAAACATCTACCAAGTTAGACCGGATTTGTTCTGTTACAAACTTTATATAAACTCATGTAGTACGAACTTAACACAACTCATGTCCTATAGAGTCATCCATGAGAACCAAAATTCAAATAAACAAGAATTCGAAATCAATAACTTACACTAGACATTCACGAGGCATCAAATGCATGAGCATGCATCAGCTCACAGTATCACAATCCAGTGAATTAAGCTACTCTTCATCGTCCACGATTTCAGTAAACACCGGAACTAAACATATTCAGTACTGTTCCATCATTCAACTAAACTACAAACCCAAGAGCAGCAACCGTTGCCACACAAGAGTTCAACGCCCCGGCAATACGAACCCTCTTAACTAGTCGAGTGTAGTGGTCCAATTCGACCTAACTAAAAAACAAACAAAAGTTGACCTTACGCCTGAAACCTGAAGCTGCCTGCAAGTCTTCTCTTCAGTGTTCAGTTCAGAAAAATACCTCCAAGTGTTCAAAATTCAGAATGTTCAGAACAGAGAGCAAAGCAGAGTAGACCGAGAAAGAAATACGAGGATGCAATCTTATTGCTACCGCTCAATCCGGTGGCCCGCAATCTTTCTTGCTTAATATCGCAAGCTTAATTGTTTCTTTTTGCACCTTAGCATGCTTAGCTACTTTTTTTTAAAGAAGGAGGAAACGAGTCTCCGGCCTTTGCATCAATCGATGCATCCAGCCATATTATTAAAGATAATTTAAAATAGTGTCGTAGGTCCACAGAGCTCAAAAGCCCAAAGTGCAAATGAAATTTTAAAAACTGCCACACCCGGCGTATTTAAAAGTAGACTACGATGCCTATACACCTAGCCTATTATTAGCACGTCATCCAAATCGGTTGAAGATAACCCGTGCGGCCATCTCTCATCGGTTGCACCCAATATCCATAAGCTCACCGGAGTCCGCATGGCTGAGTAACTACTACATACGGATCCAAGACGTTGCTCTGAATATTACGCGTAAAAAATTGTTGAAGTTCTTGCCATTAAAGATCATGTCATTCCTGGTATTCCATATAGCCTAAAACAGAGCACAGATCCCAATTTTGACAAGTTTCGATATTTAAAGTCAACTCCGTTTAGCCATGTTGTAAATATTGAACTAATACATGTAGGTGGGATGATATTAAAAGCTATTTGAATAGTTCTCCATGATAGTTTTGCAAGAGGGCATTCTATGAAAAGGTGTCTTATTGTTTCATTTTGCTCACAATAGCAACAATTAGACCTACCCTCCATCTATGCTTAATTAAGTTATCTTTGGTTAATATCACACCTTTGTGCATAAACCACATGAAATTTTTAATCCCAAGCGGCACTTTGATATTCCAAATAGGTAATGATCTGGATAATATTCCAGTGTTTATTAGATCCGAATACATGGACTTTACTGAGAATACACCATTCGTAGCTAAAATCCACCTAACACTATATGTGTGTTCAGATAATTGCACCTGCATGAGTCTCCTAACCAGATGCAACCATGCATTCCAGCGTGCTCCCACTAAAGCACGTCTAAACTGCATATTAAGAGGCATCGATTGTAGTACCATGTATACATAGTCCTCTTTACGTTGTGCAATATTGTATAAACAGTATTTAATCACTTGAAACCAAACATGGGCACGAGCTCATAATACAAAGGGCAGTGCCAGGGCGAATAGGATGAAAGCAAGGAATGACGAACTTTATATCCAGTTCTTCCCCTTCTTTTCACTCTTATTTTCATTCTTGAAATGGTTCGGTCATCATTTCTACCTGTATTTTTTATCCGGTGGCGTGTGGGTGATACTTTCAAGGTAACCAAATCTGTGATAGAGGACGGATCGTCTACAAAAGGTTATTTAAGCAAATCACGTGCAGTGAATATCTCTCGGAATGATAGGAAACAGAAAAAAATCAGGTTCATCCGTTCACAACATTACAATCGATAGCAAGCAAATCAAGGTGTTCATCATTCCACATTATTACAAACGACAGGAAACAAAAAAGATGAGGTTCATCCGTTCACAATATTACAATCTAGTAAATTAAACGATTCTTTATCATCGTAACATGATTTTAGTAAACATGGGAAATTAACGGATTCAGTACTGTTCCATCATTCAACAATATTACAAACCATAGGAAAAAATAAACTCTGATGAGTGTTGATTACTGGTATCCATGACATTTTGCACCTTTCTTAGTGTACTCTCGAGACGCTGCGGGCATGGTTGGACGTGGCGGAGGCGCGCCACCGCCGGGAAGACATGACGGCACCGCCGCGCAGTTAGGTATTTCCCACTACCCACTAAGCCGTCCCATCGCTGCAGTTCACACTGTACACTTAGTAAAATAACCGTTATAGCCACTGTGATAACCCTTTTGTTCTATAAAAGAAGGTACATGACTACCTTTACAAAGGTCGATGCTCGGTTCAATCACACGTGTGGCTGAGCCCTCGAGCATCCTTGCCGGGTCACTATGCTCCTGTGTTTATTTCCACCCAATTAATCACCATCAACATAATATAGGGTGTTACTCTTCCGAACGGTCTGAACCTGTATAAATCCCCTCGTGCGTGATCTTTCCGACTGATGCTCTGTGCACATCAACTCCGTGCAGAACCGTAAAAGGGGCCTCCATGATCTCATAGATTGCCGTGGGTCCATTCCCCCGACATAACTGAATGAGAGTAATTAACCACAAGTAGGAGGGAGAAAATGTGGGAGGGACGATGCCTCGCTCAGCTTAATTTATCTGCACAGCGCCCAGTCTTGACTGTCGCGTCGGCCTGAGGCTGAGACAGTGACAAATGCAACTGGCTTCACTGTTGGAAATATGCCCTAGAGGCAATAATTAAATGGTTATTATCATATTTCCTTGTTCATGATAATCGTCTATTGTTCATGCTATAATTGTATTAACAGGAAACAGTAATACATGTGTGAATAAATAGCTCATAATGTGTCCCTAGCAAGCCTCTAGTTGGCTAGCTCGTTGATCAATAGATTTTCATGGTTTCCTGATCATGGACATTAGATGTCATTGATAACGGGACCACATCATTGAAAGAATGATGTGATGGACAAGACCCAATCCTAAGCATAGCACTAGATAGTATTGTTCGTATGCTAAAGCTTTTATAATGTCAAGTGTCTTTTTCTTCGACCGTGAGATTGTGCAACTCCCGGATACCGTAGGAGTGCTTTGGGTGTATCAAACGTCACAACGTAACTGGGTGACTATAAAGGTGCACTACGTACATGTACCTCTGAAAGTGTCTGTTGGGTTGGTACGAATCGAGATCGGGATTTGTCACTCCGTGTGACGGAGAGGTATCTCTCGGCCCACTCGATAGAACATCATCACGACCTCAATGTGACTAAGGAGTTAGTCACACGATGACGTGCTACGAAATGAGTAAAGAGACTTACCGGTAACGAGATTGAACAAGGTATAGGTATACCGACGATCGAATCTCGCGCAAGTTCTATACCGACACACAAAGGGAATTGTATACGGGATTGATTGAATCCTTGACATCGTGGTTCATCCGATGAGATCATCGTGGAACGTGTGGGAGCCATCATGGGTATCCAGATGCCGCTGAGGGTTATTGGCCGGAGAGCGTCTCAGTCATGTCTGCATGCTTCCCGAACCCATAGGGTCTACACAATTAAGGTTCGATGCCGCTAGGGTTATAGGGAAATGTTGTACGAGGTTACCGAAAGTTGTTCGGAGTCCCGGATGAGATCCCGGACGCCACGAGGAGCTCCGGAATGGTCCAGAGGTAAAGAATGATATATAGGATGGATGGTTTTGGACACCGGAAATGTTTCGGGCGTCACCGGTAGCGTACCGGGACCACCCGAAATGGTCCCGGGGGTCCACCGGGAGTGTAATGCCCCAAGTGTAGAACCTACTCTATTTGGCATCTGTTGCATGTGGGACCACATTGTCAGAGTTATGATGATGTCACTTGTTTCTATGATTCCCTGTGTCACCTTGTGTCCCTTGCATATCTTCCATGCATGCATAGCATAACATATCATAACATCTCCTTGTCCTTGTGATTTCATGTGTCTCTTATTTATTTTAGGTTTCCCTTACGTGCATGCAATCCATAATACTTCATTTCATGTCTTGTGTGCACATATCTTGCTAGGTGTGATTGTGTGATCTCGTGATTTCATGTGTTGATATTGCACATGTGAATTTTGTGGTGTGAAATAGTGGAGTGTGGGGCTTGGCTTTCTTTTCAAACCCCATTGTTAGAGACAAACCTTTTCTCTCTTTTATTCCACTTGTGCTATTTCAACTTGCTCCTCAACTGGTTTGAAAAAAAGTCTGTTATTTAGGGGATATTGTGGGTGTTAAGTGGTGCAAGTTGGTGATTTTAACAAAATGTTTTAAGCAGGGGCAAGGATAACAAAACAGAGGCATTAATTCTGTTTTGTGAATATTATTTGCTCCTAAAAATCTTGACCTCATTTTATTTAAATAGGTCATGATTTTATATGACCAGGAGGTATTTCCTTTTGATTTTATCCCAGTAGTTTTATCTTGTGTTATTTTTCCCTTTCTGTGTGGTTTTCTAAATAGACCCCCCAGCGAGTTCTCCTCTTCCCCGGCGAAGCATGGGCCTTCCCCCTTCGGTGGCCCATGTCCCTCTCCGTCCAGCGAGAGCCCATGCGCGCGAGACCCCCTTCTCCTTTCCTGACGCCGTCACTCCTCCCCCGCGCGTCTCCTTTCCGTCAGAACGAGAGAGAGAGAGGGAGTTGACGGTGCCGTGGCACAAACGTCGAGGGTCCCCTATTTAGCTGGGCGTCCGAGCCCTCCCCTCGCCTAGGGTTCCCTCCATTCCCTCCTGCCGCCGCCATCTCTCTCCTTCCCCTCCATCTCTTCCTTCCTCCCCAAGGTAAGCTTCTGTAGGAGCTACAGACAGAGAAGATCGCAGCTCCTCGCCGGCGTCCGCTGCGCCCCCATCTCCGTTCGCCGCCGTCGCCATGCCAGGGAGCTCGGGATGGATCCCCGTGATCCATTCCCGGCGCTAGGAGCCCCGGGGACCGACCACACCGACGGGGCCGAGCTCGTCAAGGGCGCGCCCACGTCGACCTCTCCCTCTTCTTCGGCTTGGCGACACGAACCTCTCCGGCCTTCTTCTTCCTCTCAAGTGGAGCCCAAGGGCATGAGTTTTTGTATGATAGTAGAAGGGGTTTTGCTTTACACCATAGTGGTGTCAATTACCTCTTGGTGTTATGTGTGTGCAAACTATGCCTACACAAAGTGGGCATGTGGCTGGAAAAATTCCAGATTAGTGAACTCTGAAATTTCACTAAGTCTGGGATTCTGGAAACATTTTCTTCCCCTATAGATGAGGATGTGCTGGTCATTCTGTTGAGAACTAGCCCTAGTTAAGTGCTAAGGTTTTGAACCTGATATGTTTTTGAAGCTTCCTGTAAATTTTCAAATCATTTGGAGTCCAGTAGGATGTGTTTTGATTGCTGTCAAAAAGCTTCAGAACAGAAACAGAAACTCAGGTGCAGGAATTTTCACTAAGTCCCTGAGATCTGATGGTTTTGGGAAAGTTTGTGGCCTTGTATCTTCTAGAGTTTAATTCCTTTTGCTGTCATTCTTGCTGGTGCTTGTAGTGTTCTTGGTTGGCAACAGACACATATATTATTTGTCATGTTTGAAGACCTGTAGCTATGTTGCATGCAGCTCCCAAAGAGCTAAGATGCAGATTATGGCAGATTGGGTAGTTTTGTCATTTTGATCAATGTGTGTGCTTACTTGATGTTGTGGTGTTCTTCCTTGCTAAAATTCATTCATGTTGAGTTGCTACAGGTCTTGGCAACCTGGGAATACCAGATTTGTGCCAAATGTGAGTGTGGTGTTGAATCTCCCACGTAGAGCTTCATATCTTGTTCCGTTGATTCCCGTTGATCCGTAGCTCCGTTTGCAAAGTTCTTTATATGGTTTTGCACCGTTTTCACGAGCCGCATCTGTTCATGTCATTCCCATGCATGTCAAAATAGCTTAGTGCACAGTTCTGTCCAGAAACTTGCAGTAGTTTATTTTGCTTGTGCTAGTGATAGAAATAGTGGTGCATGCTCACCTTTCATCTCATGCATCATGTGATTGTTGCATCTTGTGGTGCTGCTGTTCATTGGCTGTTATTCTTATGTTGGGTAGCACCGGGAGCGGAGAACGAATACGTGGAGTCAGGAGAGTACGTGCAGGACGATCCAGAACCATTCCAAGCTGAGGATATCACAGGCAAGATGATATGACCTTGATTTCATCTCTAGACTTGTTATGTTAGTTTCGTTTCCATGTCATATTGCTCGCTGCCTACAACTGAATTTAAATTGCCTATTCATATGCCATGAGCCCAAACACCGTACTCCTTCCTAGCAAACTTGTATGGCTAAGTAGGCTTGCTCAGCTACTAATGTTAGCGTTGCTAGTTGCAGGTATTGACTCATGTGATGACATGAGCTTGATATCATTGTATTAAATTCTGTTATTTATTTAATGCACCTATATACTTGGTAAATGACGGGAGGCCTAGCCTTTTGCCGGGTGCTTTGTTCCGTTATTGCCGCCTTAGTTACCGGTTACCGGTGTTTGATTCCATAATGATCGCTCCTAACACGTTCGGGGTTGTTATGGGGACCCCCTCGATAAATCGCGTAGTGCTAAGGCTTGTCCGGCAGGACCCAACATTGGTGTTAATTTGCTAATTACTTAATAATAAACTGCATAGGGAATAGCTACCCCGAGGATCTTAATCAACAACCCGGGCCAGTGCTCCTCATGAGTGTTGGTCCAAACTAGAGCACCGTGCGGGGCCATCCCGGGGCAACTCGGGAGATTTCTCTGGCCACCGTACGCTTCTCTTATCCGGCGTGTCCTGAGTCTGAGATACGCGGCTCTTATCAGGGTCGTCGACACGTCGGGAGGTCCTGCTAGCCTTGTCTTACCTTAGCGGTATATCTTGCGTATAGGAATCCCAGTGAAGCTTTGCTTTCCCCCAGAGTTGAGGTTTTCCTCTAAGGAATCCGACGAGATCACGAGATTCGTGATAGAGGATGCCTTTGCGGCCTGTGTTCATTTGTGATGGACTAGTTGGAGCACCCCTGCAGGGTTTAATCTTTCGGAAAGCCGTGCCCGCGGTTATGTGGCAACTTGGAATGTTTTGTTAACATCCGGTATTAGAGAACTTAAACATAAATAAATAAAACTGCCAACTGTGTGCGTAACCGTGACTGTCCCTACGAAGATCTCTATTCGATCGGGAACACGGTGGGGTTATGAATGCCGTAGGTAGGTGTTCAGGATCACCTAGTGATCAAGTAAATCCAACCGCTAGTGTAGACCACCTTTACTTCTACTTTGCGTAAGTTAGCCACTAATCAAGCATAGGTTGCTGCAGCCTGATACACTTCATCCTACCCTACCTAATAACATGACTAGTTCTGGCACCAAGGTCTTAGATTGCTGAGTCCCCGTGGCTCACGGATTCCTCCGAAACTCCCAGCAGGTACAGGTACCCCAGAGACAGATGATCCCGACGTCACCCAGCTGGCATGGCAGTACGACGAGGAGACAGACCGCCTTTACGTGAACTATCCAGAGGACTGAGCCGTGGTCGTGATCGTGGGCCTGCAGCAGGGTAGCATAGCTTTTTCCATGTTTTGTAGTCCGTACCGGAACTACCTTGTTTGTATCTGTGTTGTACTCTGAGTTATTAATAAGAAGACAGTTGAATCCCGAATTGTCTACTTGTATTATTATTTTGTGCTATGTTACTTGCTTGCGAAACGCTTAGATGCGCTTCTTTCCTATTCGGGGGCCTCGACCCCCAGATCGGAAAGGACCGCATCTTGGTCGTTACAAGTTGGTAATCAGAGCCTTACGACTATAGGAGCCTTTGTGTGATCGTATCTGGCCGAGTCGAGTCTAGAAAATGTTTTGAGTCTTAGTTATATCGGAGAGTAGGATTCTTTCTCTCCCCTTCTATGATCTGGTGAGGTTTCCGCCTTAGGATGTCTTTAACTCTACTCCTTTTCTCGCTCAAATTTTTTTTAGGATCACGCGGGTATTTGTGAAATCTATATGATTTCGATGTGACGGAATCATGTCCTGGTGCCTCCTATCTGCTCTAAGTATCAGGGGAGTTGAGCTCCAGGGATTATCGCGCACATCGCCATCATTCATATTTCTGAGTATCTAAGAACGGAGAGTGTTTGTTATTGCTTCAATACGGGTAGTGGTGAGATAACCCCGATGTCCCCAGTACTGGTGTAGATTGTTCGGGGGTATTACCACACTTTGTATCGTTGTGATCACGAGGATCTGTTGTAGATGAAGGTCCGAGATACTGGTCGTGTGTTGAAGGATGTGATACAGGTGACGGTTTAGTTTAGGAGTTGTGTGAAATACTCCTTGTATCCGTGTGCCTGATTGCATGACCAGTTATTTCGGGAATTCATAGGTGGGAATTCAAGTAGTTACTTATAGGACAATCTTCCAACAAATGCTTGATGTTAGGTTGGGGTTCGACATCTAGTGGATTCGTTTGTTCACGGTCGACTTACAGCGGTACACGTTGTGTCTTAAAGAGTCCTTGTAGCTTGCTACGACTCGGGGACGCTTCGTATGTCGGGTGCACTGCCTTGCACTTGATGGCTACTGTAAAATCGAGCCCGTGCGATCCTGTCCATGAAAATATCGGACGAAATATTTCTCATGAGTTTGTTCTGGCTAATTGCAAGCCGCACCCTTTGTTTTGTTGAACTAGGTGGGATATCTAGTGGTATCTTATAGGACTATCTTCCTACAGACGCTTGATTGAGGTTTGGGAAATCTCGATCATATGTTTGTTCCGAGCAGCTCTAGCTCACACTTGGTTACAGTGGTCCTTATCGGAATTTTGTCATCTGTTACTTTGAGGATGCACTCTTGCTATGTTGTTCGAGTGCAATGCTAAATTAGATTCAGATATCCTGTCTTTTGATTCAGCAATATCTTCAATTATTCTGTGGACTAATATGTTGTCCGTCTTCAGGATGGCTCCACCAACTCACCAGACCCCAGCACGTGAGGATATGCCGCCTCCACCTCCTCCTCCTCCGCCGCCGCCGCCTCCTCCTGCAGAGGCCTCGCAGGCGATGATGGCAGCTACTAATGCAAACACGCAGATGCTGTTGCAGTTGATCCAGGAGAGAGCCAATCATCAGCAGGGCAATTTCCAGCAGGGTGGCAATCACTTCGCCAGTCTGAGTCAGTTCCTGTCAAACCAGCCTAAGACGTTCACTGTCAAATCAGCAGGGCAGTTACAGTCGGCACTAGATCGGAATCACACCGCGATCTGAATCGCCGCGAGTACGACTCCATCAACTGCGTTCTAGCAACGCTTCCGCTTAGCGATCTTCAAAGGTATGAAGATGCACTCACCCCCTCTCGTTGCTGGTCTCTCCATAGGAAGATCTGAATATGCGTAGGATTTTTTTTTGAATTTATGCTACGTTACCCAACAGTGGCATCCGAGCCAGGTTTTCTATGCGTAGATTCTATGCACGAGTAGAACACAAAAGGTTGTGGGCGATGATTTGTCAATTGCTTGCCGCTACTAGTCTTATTCTTTTCCGGCAGTATTGTGGGATGAAGCAGCCCGAACCGACCTTACACGTACGCTTACGTGAGACTGGTTCCACCGACAGACATGCACACCGTGCATAAAGGTGGCTAGCGGGTGTCTGTCTCTCCTACTCTAGTCGGATTGGATTTGATGAAAGGGTCCTTATGAAGGGTAAATAGCTTTGGCATATCATCGTTGTGGCTGTCACGTAGGTAAGAAGGCGTTCTTGCTAGAAACCCAAATCAGCCACGTAAAACTTGCAACAACAATTAGAGGACGTCTAACTTGTTTTTGTAGGGTTTGACATGTGATGTGATATGGCCAAAGTTGTGATGTTGCATGTATGATGTATGAGATGATCATGTTATTGTAATAGGTTTCAGGACTTGCATGTCGATGAGTATGACAACCGACAAGAGCCATATGAGTTGTCTTAATTTATTGTATGAGATGAAACGCCATGTGCTTACTACTTTTACTTCATTGCTAACGATTAGCTACAGTAGTAGTGATAGTATTAGTTGGCGTGACGACTTCATGGAGAAACGATGATGGAGATCATGATGATGGAGATCATGGTGTCACGCCGGTGACAATGATGATCATGCGATGACTGAAGATGGAGATCGAAAGAGCAAAGATGATAATGGCCATATCATGTCACTATATGATTGCATTGCGATGTTTATCATGTTTTTCATCTTATTGCTTAGAACGACAGTAGCATAATAAGATGATCCCCCTTAAAATTTCGAGAACGTATTCCCCTAAGTGTGCACCGTTGCGAAGGATCGTTGTCTCGAAGCACCACATGATGATCGGGTGTGATAGATTCTAACGTTCGCATACAACGGGTGTAAGCCAGATTTACACACGCGAAATACCTAGGTTGACTCGACGAGCTTAGCATGTACATACATGACCTTGAATACAAGAGACCGAAAGGTCGAACATGAGTCGTATCGTTGAATACGATCAGCATGAAGTTGCTCAGCATGATGACTAGTCCGTCTCACGTGATGATCGGACACGGGTTAGTCAACATGGATCATGTATCACTTAGATGACTAGAGGGATGTCGGTTTAAGTGGGAGTTCATACTTAATTTGATTAAATGAACTTAGTTGTCATGAACTTAGTCTAAAAAGTTGTCTTTATAAATATTGTAGATGGCCAACGTCAACCTCAATTTCAACGCATTCCTAGAGAAAAACAAGTTGAAAGATGACGGTAGCAACTATGCGGACTGGGTTCGCAACTTGAAGCTCATCCTTGAAGCAGCTAAAAAGGCTTATGTCCTTGATGCGCCACTAGGTGACCCTCCCGCTCCCGCAACAGCCCAGGACATTCTGAACGTCTGGCAAACGCGAAGTGATGACTACTCTCTGGTTAGGTGTGGCATGTTATACAGTTTGGAAACGGGGCTCCAAAGGCGTTTTGAGCAACACGGTGCATATGAGATTTTCCAAGAGCTGAAACTAGTTTTTCAAGCTCATGCCCGTGTCGAGAAATGAAGTCTCCGACAAGTTCATTAGCTGTAAGATGGAGGAGAACAGTTCTGTCAGTGAGCACATACTCAAAAATGTCTGGGTTACACGGTCGTTTGACTTCAAACTTGGAGTCGAATTTCCGGATGATGCTATAATTGACAGAATCCTCCAGTCTGTCCCACCAAGCTACAAAGGTTTTGTGCTGAACTACAACATGCAAGGGATGGAGAAGACCATTCCCGAGTTGTACTCGATTCTCAAGTCTGCAGAAGTAGAAATCAAGAAAGAGCATCAACTGTTGATGGTCAACAAGACCACCAGTTTCAAGAAGGGCAAGGGTAAGAAGAACTTCAAGAAAGACGGCAAAGCCGTTGCCGCGCCTGGTAAGCCAGATGTCGGGAATAAGAAAAAGAATGGACCCAAGCCTGAGACTGAGTGCTTCTATTGCAAGGGAAAAGGTCACTCGAAGCGGAACTGTCCCAAGTACTTAGCGGACAAGAAAGACGGCAACGTTTAAGGTATATGTGATATACATGTTATTGATGTGTACCTTACCAGCGCTCGTACTAGCTCCTGGGTATTTGATACCGGTGTTGTTCCTCACAATTGCAACTCAAAGCATGAACTGCAGAATAAGCGGAGACTGGCGAAGGACGAGGTGACGATGCGCGTCGGGAATGGCTCCAAGGTCGATGTGATCACCGTAGGCACACTACCTCTACATCTACCGTCGGGATTAGTTTTAAACCTTAATAATTTTTATTGAGTACCAGCTTTGAGCATGAATATTGTATCAGGGTCTTGCTTAATGCGAGACGGCTACTCATTTAAGTGAGAGAATAATGGTTGTTCTATTTATATGAGTGATATGTTTTATGGTCATGCTCCGCTTGTGAATGGTTTATTTTTGATGAATCTCGATCGTGATGTTACACATATTCATAGTGTTAATACCAAAAGATGTAAAGTTGATAATGATAGTCCCACATACTTGTGGCACTGCCGCCTTGGTCATATCGGTGTTAAGCGCATGAAGAAGCTCCATACTGATAGACTATTAGAGTCTCTTGACTTTGAATCATTTGACACATGCGAACCATGCCTCATGGGCAAGATGACTAAGACTCCATTCTCAGGAATAATGGAGAGAGCGACCGACTTATTGGAAATAATACATACTGATGTGTCTGGTCCAATGAACATTGAAGCTCGCGGTGGCTACCATTATGTTCTCACTCTCACCGATGATTTGAGTAGGTATGGGTATATCTACTTGATGAAGCACAAATCTGAGACGTTTGAAAATTTCAAGGAATTTTAGAGTGAGGTTGAGAATTGCTACTGCAACAAAAGACCTTCCAATGGCACCAGAAATAGTTGTGTCGACGGCACCAGGAATCCTTCAGCTGCGGCTACGCCTTAAGGGACTTCCTAGGCAAGTATGCAAAGGATTTCCCCCGTGGCCTTGGAGCCTTGCGTTGGTGTTCCCTCAAAGCGGAAAGGGTGATGTAGCACAGCGATGGTAAGTATTTCCCTCAGTTTGAGAACCAAGATATCAATCCGGCGGAAGAATATCTCAAGATTCTGCACAAATAGAAAAGCTTGCACCCAACGCTATGAAGGGGTTGTCAATCCCTTATAGATTGTTTGCCAAGTGAGAACTGAAAGCAACAAAGTAACAAAGCAAAGTAAAAGCGGAGGTGTAAACGATGGATATGAATAGACCCGGGGGACATATTGTTTACTAGTGGCTTCTTTAATGAAAGCAAGTAGACGGTGGGTGAACAAATTACTGTCGAGCAATTGATAGAACCGCGCAAAGTCGTGACGATATCTATGCAATGATTATTTCTATAGGCATCATGTTCGAAACAAGTAGACCGATACTTTCTGCATCTACTACTATTACTCCACACGTCGACCGCTATCCAGCATGCATCTAGTGTATTATGTCCATAAGAACAGAGTAACGCCTTAAGCAAGATGACATGATGTAGAGGGATAATCTCAAACCAATGATAAAAACCCCATCTTTTTACCCTTGATGGCAACTACTTGATGTGTGCCTTGCTGCCCCTACTGTCACTGGGAAAGGTCACCACATGGTATAACCCAAAACCAAGCACTTCTCCCATTGCAAGAATCATAGATCTAGTTGGCCAAACAAAACCCAAGACTCGGAGAGACTTACAAGGATATCAAATCATGCATATAAGAAATCAGCAAAGACTCAAATATATATCATAGATAATCTCATCACAAATCCACAATTCATCGGATCTCGACAAACACACCGCCAAAGAAGATTACATCGGATAGATCTCCATGAAGATCATGGAGAACTTTGTATTGAAGATCCAAGAGAGAGAATAAGCCATCTAGCTACTAACTACGGACCCGTAGGTCTGAAGTGAACTACTCATGAGTCATTGGAGGGGAGATGATGATGATGAAGAAGCCCTCCAACTCCAAAGTCCCCTCTGGCAGGGTGCCGGAAAGGGTCTCCAGATGAGATCTCGCGGAAACGGAAGCTTGCGGCAGCGGAAAAGTATTTTCGAGGCTCCCTTGATTTTTTGCGGAATATTTGGAAATTTATAGGCCAAAGACCTAGGTCAGGGGGCGGCCAGGGAGGCCACAAGCCTGCCCACCGCCGCCTCCCCTGGTGGTGGAGTGGGGGCTTGTGGACTCCATGGAGCCCACCTGGCTTGGACCAAAATCCCCCTCGTCTTCTTCTGTTCGGGAAAAAATCATTTCGGGGTTTTTCTTCCGTTTGGACTCCGTTCCAAAATCAGATCTGAAAAGAGTCAAAAACACGAAAAAAACAGGAACTGGTACTTGGCACAGAATTAATAAGTTAGTCCCAAAAAAGATATAAAAGGTACATAAAACAACCAGAGAACACAAGATAACAGCGTGAAATCATCAAAAATTATAGATACGTTTGAGATGTATCAAGCATCCCCAAGCTGAACTCCTGCTCGTCCTCGAGTAGGGAAGTGATAAAGAATGAATTTTTGATGCTTTCATGCTACCTAGCATAGGTGTCCTTTGTAATTCCTCTTATGTGACGTGAATGTTCAGATCCATTAGATTGAAAACAATAGTTTGCTATTGACGTGGAAACAATAATAATTCAAGCAAACTAGCAAAGTAATCATGAACTTTCAAAATAACAAGGCCAAAAGAAAGTTATCCCTACAAAAGCATATAGTCTGGCTATGCTCTATCATCATTGCACAACGAATTTAAATCATGCACAACCCCGGTATTGGCCAAGTAATTGTTTCACACCTTTATTTTCTCAAACATTTTCAACTCTCACGCAATACATGAGCGTGAGCCATGGTTATAGCACTATAGATGGTGTGGAATGTAGTGGAGGTTGCAAGATAAAAAAGGAGAAGATAGTCACATTAACTAGGTATATCAATGAGCTGTGGAGATGCTCATCAATAGATATCAATGTGAATGAGTAGGTATTGCCATACAAATGATGCACTAGAGCTACGAGCATGCGAAAGCTCTTAAAGAAAAGTAGTGGGTGTGCATCCAACTTGCTTGCTCACGAAGACCTAAGGCAATTTTAAGGAAGCCTATCATAGGAATATACAAGCCAAGTTATATAATGAAAATTTCCCACTAGTTATATGGTGGTGACAAAACAAGAGACTCTCAATCATGAAGATCATGGTGCTTAATATGCACAAGTGTGGAAAAAGTGGTAGCATTGTCCCTTCTCTCTTTTTCTCTCATTTTTTATTTATTTTGGTGGGCCCTTTGGCCTCTTTTGTTTTGGTGGGCTTCTTTGGCCTCTTTTATTTCCTCACATGGGACAATGCTCCATTAATGATGATCATCACACTTTCAACTGAAAACTTAGAGCAACTATGACTCTATATGGAATGCCTTCGGTAGTGTACCGTGGCAATGATCTAGCATGGCATAGACATCAATGGAAACACCATGCTAGCTATCTTACGATCATGCATTGGCAATGTAGATGTGGTGGCACATGTCATTTTGGTAGTTGCATGGCAATATATCTCGGAATGACTTTGAAAAAGCCATAGTAGGTAGGTATGGTGGCTGTTTTGAGGGAGCCTAATGCTGGTTTTGTGTACCAGCGAAAGTTGCATGGCACTAAGAAGATAGTGATTTTGGTAGGTGAAAGTGCATCTAAGCCATGGACTCAACATTAGTCATGAAGAACTCATATACTTGTCGCAAAAGTTTTATTAGTAATGGAAACAAAGCATTCAACACATACTCCTAGGGGAAGGGTTGGTATGTATAAACCATCGCGCGATCCCGACCGCCACGCAAAGGATGACAATCAATATACTAATCATGCTCAGATTTCATCACATAGCGGTTCACCATATGTGCATGCTACAGGAATCACTAACTTTAACACAAGTATTTCTAGATTCACAACACCTTACTAGCATGACTTAATTATTACCATAACCACAACTCAAAACTAATTGAGATGAATCAAACTTCTCTAACTATTCAATGCACATGAAGGTGGAAGTTTTCGTATCCCTTTGGATAACTACCCCTTTTGAGACTACTTTCAGAGCATAGATCAACTAACAAGCCACGCACCGCTGCGCTCTAAAAGATATAAGTGAAGCACACAGAGCAAAAGTATCTAGCTCAAAAGATATAAGTGAAGCACATGTGAGCTCAATTGTCTACCAAAAGATATAAGAGAAGCTCGACAAAATCACGGTGTGTGCATGTCTCTCTCTAGGTGTGCAGGAAGGATGATTGTGACACAACAAAAGTAAAAGACTCCTATGATACAAGAAGCTCCAAGCAAAAACACATAACATGTGGTGAATAAAAATATAGCCCCAAGTAACGTTACCGATGGATTGAAGACGAGAGAGGGGATGCCTTCCCGGGGCATCCCCAAGCTTAGGCTTTTACGACATCCTTGAATATCTTGGGGTGCCTTGGGAATCCCCAAGCTTGAGCTCTTGCCACTCTTTATCTCTTTGTCCATAAGAACTTCACCCAAAACTTGAAAAGTTCACAACACGAAACTTAAACAGAAACTCGTGATAACATTAGTACAAGAAAGCAAACCAACACTTCCTTAGGTACTGTAGCAAACTTAAATTCTACTTGTGCTGATGTTGGGTTACTATACTTTCAATGTTCCATGGCTAATACCCCCCGATACTATCCATAGTTTCATCAAAATAAGCAACCAACACAACAAAAAACAGAATCTGTTAACAGCAGACCAGTCTGTAGCAATATGTATATTTCGTATACCTCTGGTACTTCAAAAATTCTGAACATTTACGACAATCTTAAGAATTTGCATAGAAATCATCCGAAAAAGAATCAACTCAAAATCTCTTAGAGAAAAAAAATGCAAATTCGTTTCATGAGCAGAAAGTTTCTGTCTTTTCCAGCATGACCAAACGATCATCCCCAAGACTAATCATAACGGTTTTGCTTGGCACAAACGCAAAAAGAAACACAAAAAACACAATCATAACAGAATTATGAAAGTGTGGAAAACACAAAACAGAAACAAAAAGGATATATTTGATGGGTTTCCTCCCAACAAGCGCTTTTGTTTAACGCCCTTAGCTAGGCGAAAGTGATGGAATCACGCATAGTCATCTTTCATGCTCAAACCATAAGTAGCCTTCATCATAGATTCATAAGGCAATCTTATTTTCTTTCTAGGAAAGTGCTCCATGCCCTTTTTTAAAGGAAATTGAAATCTAATATTCCCTTCCTTCATATCGATGATAGCACCAAAGTCCTTAGGAAAGGTCTACCAAGAAGAATGGGACATGAAGGATTGCAATCTATGTCAAGTACAATGAAATCCACGGGTACATAGTTCTTATTTGCAACAATAAGAACATCATCGATCCTCCCCATGGGTTTCTTGACAGTAGAATCCGCAAGATGCAAATTAAGAGAACACTCTTCAATCTCATGAAAACCAAGAATATCACATAAAGACTTTGGAATCGCGGAAACACTAGCACCCAAATCACACAAAGCATTGCACTCATAGTTTTTGATCTTGATTTTGATAGTAGGTTCCCACTCATCATGAAGTTTTCTAGGTATAGAGACTTCTAGTTCGAGCTTCTCCTCAAGAGATTTCATCATAGCATCTACGATATGCGCGGTAAAGGCTTTGCTTTGGCTATAAGCATCTGGAGAGTTTGCAATGGATTGAATCAAAGAAATGCATTCAAAGAAGGAGCAATTGTCATAATTGAATTCCTTGAAATCCAAAGTGGGAGTTTCATTACTACCCAAAATTTTGACTTCTTCTACTCCACTCTCCATACCTTTATCATCAAGATAGGTGGACTCCGAATCATTGGGGCGTTTTCAACCAAAGTGGATTCATATCCAGCCCCTCCATAAGTAGGTTTGACATGCGAAAACAAAGATTCAAGAGGAGACACACCAAGCACTTTAAGATATTCGTGATTTGCATCACTAGGATGCACCCTTTTAAACCATTCATGTCTAGCGCGAATTTGGGCGGTTCTTTCTTTGCTCTCATTCATGGAGATACGCATAGCTTTCAAAGTTTCATCAAAGTTAATCTTGGGAGGAGCGCATCTAACTTTCAAAGCATCAACATCACAAGACATCCTATCAACACTCTTAGCCAAATCGTCTATTTTGAGTAGTTTTTCCTCTATGGACGAATTGAAAATCTTTTGAGAGTTGATGAACTCTTTGATATTACTCTCTAGATCAGAGGGTAATTTGTTGTGATTTCCATAAGTGTTGCCGTAGGAATTGTCAGAGGAGTTACTAGGAAAAGGCCTAGGAACATAGTTTCCTCTAAAAGCATTGTTGTTGCCAAAATTGTTCCTACCAACAAAATTCACGTCCAAACTAGCGTTGCTACTCTCAATCAAAGAAGATAGTGGCATGTCACTAGGATCTACGGTAGCATTTCTACTAGCAACCAAATTCATCAACTCGTCCATCTTAGCACTAAGCGAGTTAATCTCTTCTATAATGTGCACCTTTTTGCTAGCAGGCGACCTTTCAGTGTGCCACTGAGAGTAGTTGGTCATGATATTGTCTAGGAGTTTTGTAGCGTCTCCTAACGTGATTTCCATGAACATTCCACCCGAGGTGGAGTCCAGGATATTGCAGAAGCGAAATTCAAGCCAGCGTAAAAGATTTGTATAATCATCCACAAACTCAAGCCATGAGCGGGACAATTTCTAATCATAAGCTTCATCCTCTCCCAAGATTGTGCAACGTGTTCATGATCAAGTTGCTTGAAACTCAAGATATTGTTACGTAAGGAGATGATCTTAGCCGGCAGAAAATACTTGGATATGTAAGCATCTTTGCACCTATCCCAAGAATCGATACTATTTTTAGGCAAAGAAGAAAATCAACTTTTTGCGCGATCTCGCAACGAGAAAGGAAAAAGTTTCAACTTAATCACGTCATTATCCACATCTCTTTTCTTTTGCATATCGCAAATCTCAATGAAGGTATTGAGATGGGATGCGGCATGTTCACTAGGAAGGCCAGAGAATTGCTCTTTCATAACAAGATTCAGCAAAGCTGCGTTGATTTCATACGATTCCGCACTAGTGGCGGGAGCAATCGGACTACTAATAAAATCATTATTATTAGTGCTCGAGAAGTCGCAAAGTTTGGTGTTTTCAGACATGATGTCTTCAACAAACATACAAGCACACAAGCAAGCAAGAAATCGGCAAGGGCAAAAGAAAACGGCGAAGGAGAAAGGCGAATGAAAACGGCAAATGTGAAGTGGGGGAGAGGAAAACGAGAGGCAACTGGCAACAAAAGTAAATGCAGGAGATGAGTTTGTGAGACCTACTTGGATAGATCTTGATCTCTCCTCCCCGGCAACAGCGCCAGAAATACTTCTGCTACTGCAACAAAAGACTTTCCAATGGCGCCAGAAATAGTTGTGTCGACGGCGCCAGGAATCCTTCAGCTGCGGCTACGCCTTAAGGGACTTCCTAGGAAAGTATGGAAAGGATTACCCCCGTGGCCTTAGAGCCTTGCGTTGGTGTTCCCCTCTCCCGTGCACAATTCATCGATGGTAAGTATTTCCCTCAGTTTGAGAACCAAGGTATCAATCAGGTGGAAGAGTATCTCAAGATCGTGCACAAACATAAAAGCTTGCACCCAACGCTATGAAGGGGTTGTCAATCAATTATAGATTGTTTGCCAAGTGAGAACTGAAAGCAACAAAGTAACAAAGCAAAGTAAAAGCGGAGGTGTAAACGATGGATGTGAATAGACCCGGGGGCCGTAGTGTTTACTAGTGGCTTCTCTCATGAAAGCAAGTAGAGGTGAACAAATTACTGTCGAGCAATTGATAGAACCGCGCAAAGTCGTGACGATATCTATGCAATGATTATTTCTGTAGGCATCACGTCCGAAACAAGTAGACCGATACTTTCTGCATCTACTACTATTACTCCACACATCGACCGCTATCCAGCATGCATCTAGTGTATTAAGTCCATAAGAACAGAGTAACGCCTTAAGCAGGATAACATGATGTAGAGGGATAATCTCAAACCAATGATAAAAACCCCATCTTTTTACCCTTGATGGCAACTACTTGATGTGTGCCTTGCTGCCCCTACTGTCACTGGGAAAGGTCACCACATGGTAGAACCCAAAACCAAGCACTTCTCCCATTGCAAGAATCATAGATCTAGTTGGCCAAACAAAACCCAAGACCCGGAGAGACTTACAAGGATATCAAATCATGCATATAAGAAATCAGCAAAGACTCAAACATATATCATAGATAATCTGATCACAAATCCACAATTCATCGGATCTCGACAAACACACCGCCAAAGAAGATTACATCGGATAGATCTCCATGAAGATCATGGAGAACTTTGTATTGAAGATCCAAGAGAGAGAAGAAGCCATCTAGCTACTAACTACGGACCCGTAGGTCTGAAGTGAACTACTCACGAGTCATTGGAGGGGCGATGATGATGATGAAGAAGCCCTCCAACTCCAAAGTCCCTTCCGGCAGGGTGCTGGGAAGGGTCTCTAGATGAGATCTCGCGGAAATGAAAGCTTGCGGCGGCGGAATATATAGGCGGAGTGGGGGCTTGTGGGCTCCGTGGAGCCCACCTGTCTTGGCCCAAAAGCCCTCTGGACTTCTTCCGTTCGGGAAAAAATGATTTCGGGGTTTTTCTTCCGTTTGGACTTCGTTCCAAAATCAGATCTGAAAAGAGTCAAAAACACAGAAAAACAGGAACTGGCACTTGGCACCGAATCAATAAGTTAGTCCTAAAAAATATATAAAAAGATACATAAAACATACAAAAGACAACATAACAGCGTGAAACCATCAAAAATTATAGATACGTTTGAGACGTATCAGTGCGCCACCCCCTCCCCCTGCCCTAGCCGCCGCACCTCCCATCTGGGGGGCTGCCGCACCACCAAGGGTGGGAACCCTAGGGATAGCACCCCCTCCCCTCCTCCTATATATAGTGAGGGTTTCGGGGCTGTTTGAGACACAGTTTTCTATCTCCATCGGCGCAGCCCTGCTCTTCTTTCTCCTCCTCTCTGTCGGTGCTTGGCGAAGCCCTGCCGGGAGACCTCGTCTCTCCATCGGCACCACGCCGTCGTGCTGCCGGAGATCTTTCCCAACCACTCCCTCCTTGCTGGATCAAGGTGCGGGAGACGTCACCGGGCTGCATGTGTGTTGAACGCGGAGGTGCCGTGGTTCGGCACTAGATCAGAATCACACCGCGATCTGAATCGCCGCGAGTACGAGTCCATCAACCACGTTCTAGCAACGCTTCTGCTTAGCGATCTTCAAAGGTATGAAGATGCACTCACCCCCCCTCTCGTTGCTGGTCTCTCCATAGGAAGATTCGAATATGCGTAGGAATTTTTTGAATTTATGCTACGTTACCCAACACAAACAAACATGAAAAACACAAATAATTGACAAGTGTTCGATTAATCCATCATACCTTACGATTCTCAATTTCATGACCACGGTGCACTCTGTGAAACTCTTCTATTAGTCCATCATACCAAGGGCCATCATCTGCCATCCTACGAAAAAATGACATACATCGAATTTCATCATCTTTATTTTGCAAAAAAATAACCAAAGGACATGACATGGACCTAGACATACACATCTTAGACCTACATATGCCTAACATATATCATCCAACTATATAATCTAAGAAATGCCTAACATATATCATCCAACTATATTTAACTACACAACATATTCAACTATATAATCTACCTAAAACTAAGACCTACATAATCTAATCTACACATACTTATATGCCTAACTATATAATCTATACATACATATTCAACTATACACATATTCAAAATATTCAACATACACCTACATAAAATCTACCTAAACATATTCAACTACATAATCTAACAACTATCAAACAATCCCTAAAACTAAGAGAAAAATCATCTAATCTAACATAACCTAATATATCAAAATACTATCAAAACATAATGTTAAAACAAAAATTAATTGGATAGTTTGGGGGAGATTACCTCAATGCAGCTTGGGGGGGGGGTCCGATCTGTTAGTTCTGGTGGAGGAGGGAGTAGATCAGGGTGGGGGTGGTGAGGAGGAAGGTGGGGGCGAGAGAGAGACAGAGAAAGAACATAGAGAGGGAGTGGGAGGAGGAAGAAGGGGGCGTGGGCCTGCGGTAGTTATCGGGATGAGACGCCAGGGTCCGTGACATTTGGTCGTATGGCCCAGGACCAGACACCAGGGTCCATGGCATCTAGGTACGCGCAACTGGCAACAGAAAGTTTGCACTATATTGGCCTTATGAGACTCCACGGACCCTGGCGTCTGGGCAGACGCCAGGGACCCTGGTGTCTGGGCAGACGCCAGGGACCCTGGTGTCTCGTCCCTTTGCCACGTCACCTGGTCAACGTCAGGGCAGATCGAGCGGGCCACACATTGATTCTGTTGGCCTAGCCAATTGACCTAAACACATTGCCGCTTGAAGCTTGACTAGAGGCTGGGGCGCCATCGTGTGACGCCACCTGAGGTGGACCGATGCGCTCCCAGCGGACGAGGTTTTTGTCATCTCGTTCACGGTGGCAATCCCAGCCGCTCGCGCATGTGAGGATCAACGCTGCATGCATGCAAGTACACTGCGGGACCATGCATGCGGCTCATATTGTTATGTATAAGGTCAACTCCAACGCGCGACTCCATTCGGACATCCGTTTGGTTCGGATTCTGTTTTTTTAGAACGACCGATGGGGTCGTGTCCGAGCCTATCCTCGGATGCGGTCGCCATGCACCCAACGCGCAGACGCATCCTTCGACCGCATTCTGTCCGTCACAGGCAATATGCCCATCTATTCATATTTATCAATGTTTTAAACAGGTTTGCACGTTCAAATATCAATTGTCTTGAATAAAAATAGTTTTACAACCGAATCAAAGTTGTCTCGAATAAAATAGTTTTACAACCAAATCAAAATTGTCTTGAATAAAGATAATTAACCAATACATCTATTGGTTTTCAATGTGATCCCACATGTGCTCAACTAAGTCATTTTGAAGCTGAAAATAAGTGTGCCAATCACATATTTCACGATGGAACTGGGTAAACTGCTCAAACGTGGCCGGTTCTTGGTGCAGGGGCTCAACATTGTTACCTTGAAAATCAAATCCTTGGTCGAAAATGGAGTCATCACGCTCGTCCTCGATGATCATGTTGTGCATGATCACACAAGGAGTCATCACCTTCCAAAGCTTCCCTTCATCCCATGTCAATGTAGAGTTTCTAACGATACCCATCGGGATTGAAGCACACCAAAAGCATGCTCCGCATCCTTTCTAGCACTCTCTTGCATTTGGACAAATCTCTTTCTCTTCTCTCCTTGGGGGTTTGAGATTGTCTTCACAAAAGTTGGCAGCTGAGGATATGCACCATCAGCCAGGTAGTATCCCTTGTTGTAGTGGTGGCCATTGATCTCAAAGTTGACAGGTGGGGAGTGGCCTTCTGCAAGCCTGGAAAACACTGGGAATGCTGCAACACGTTGATATCATTGTGAGAACCGACCATGTCGAAGAAAGAATGCCATATCCAACGATCGTGCGAAGCCATCGCTTCTAATATGACAGTGCACGCTTTCACATGCCCTTTGTATTGGCCCTGCCAAAAAATGGACAGTTCTTGCAGTCCCAATATATACAATCTATGCTGCCAAGCGTGCCCGGAAAGCCACTATCGGCGTTGATCGCCAACAACCTTTCTGTGTCAGCGGCATTTGGCTGCCTCAAGTACTCGGGGCCGAACACCGCTACCACGGTCTTGCAGAAGCTCTACATTGACAACAGACATGTGGACTCACTCATGCACACGTACTCATGCACAAGATTGCCTGGAATTCCATATGCAAGCATGCGAATGGCGACAATGCATTTCTGATAAGAGGAGAATCGAAGCTTGCCAAGGGCATCCGTTTTGCACTCAAAGAATGGGTCATGCTGAACCACTCCCTCATGGATGCGATTGAACACATGCCTTGACATACGAAAACGGAGACGGAATTTCTTCGATTTGAAGAGTGCGGTATTCTCAGAGTAATCAACATAGAGCAAGGCGTGGCCTCTCTCTCTCTCTGGCGGTTCAGGTTGGGCGCACGGCCAGGCACTGACCCATGTACCGAGGTCGTTGCCTTTGAATGTGGTCATGAACGACCAGTGCAGCCACCACAGGTTCTTCGTAATCCGAGGACGAATCATTTGATGAACAAATGAAGTGGTTGAAGAAAAATTCATCTCCACTGTCCATACCTTTGTGGGCAAAGTGTCAAACACCTTGCGGTCGTGATGGCGAAGAGGCTGCGAATCACCTCGAGGCAGCAGGGGCAGATGGCGACCGGCTACAGGTCGCTCTGTAGCACCCCCGACAAAAGCTGCCATTGCCGATGGGCGTCGTCGGCTGTCGTATCCCCTCTACGACCCGATCAAACGGCGGCGGGGTTGGGCGGGGAGGGGCTGATGGAGGCTTGGGGGGGAATGAATCGGTAGAGTCCCAGACAAGCGGGCCAGGGGAGGACAAGGGCGCGCGTCCCGCCCGTGTGCGCGCTGTCCATTTCTCCCCAAACGCCGCACAAGTTTGGGTTGGGAATGGGTCAAAAACGAAAATTTATCCGTTTGGGGCCGTGCGTTGGGCCGCGCGCTATTCGTTCATTTTATCCCAAACGGGCGCTTCCGGACCGGATGGGGTCCCGCGCTAGAGTTGGCCTAACGTTTTATCCGGTCATCGACCCCACCTTATGCCACTCTTGTGGGCTCGCCTAGGTTCTCTCATGTGACCCCACCTTCCCATTATCCATTCCCTATCATTTCTTTTAGACAAAAGAAAGCACCGGAGGAGAAGAAGCTCTACTTCTTTTGCATCAATGGCGACGAGGAGCAGCTACACCGGAGAAGGAGGAATCTCAATCATGTCGATGGTATTCGTCCACGGGAGTGTCGAATCAAGAGAAGCTCTTTAGGTTCTGTGTTCTATTTGCTCCTTTCCCCCCTTTCCCCTTTTATTTGATTTTCACACCCTCTTTTCTTAACCTCGACCCCGACCTCATATTCAGCACGTCCACAATATGAAGGGGGAACTGCCTGAGCAGATTATCGATCTGAAGTTCTCCGGCATAGATACCTCGTCTGTCCACAGATGTTTATCCTTGCTTATCCTTGCATCTCACCCAATTTGCAGCACGTCCACGGTTAGAAGATGAACCCTCCATGGAGTTCTTGATCCAGAGTACTACGGGATAGACATCGCATCTAGCCCGTAAGGTTGATGTCGTCCTGGCAGGTATAGGGAGGAGATTCCAAGATGAGCGTATTAAGTTTTTCTCCATTGATTCATATTTTCTTCCCCTTATCAGACATTTCGAATTTTTACATTGGATCCAATCTGATTGGTTGCGATTCAATAATGGAAAAGGCCTACTTAGACGTAATGACAGAGAGAAGCAACAACGAGTTTGACAATAAGCAGCTTGTGAACAAGCTGAAGAACTCAATATTTCGCAATTAAATTAGTATGTCAACGAGATTAGATTTTCGTACTAACCTATGTGTGGCACAAAAATGCTCTTTGGAGGACGAGCTCCATGGAGCTCGTTTTAATTTTTTTTTCAAAAATCATATTTTTAAGTTATAAAAAATTCTGAAAAAAAATCACATACGTTGATACGGATGTATAATACATGTGTGTGAAATCTGATGATGAAATACATTACGGATAGAGCTATGCAAAGAAGACAAAACAGTGTTTTTTGGAAGGGTGAACAGTACATTCACTGTTCACAGGAAACATGGAAGAATCTGTCTTTTTTGTGTAGCTCGTACCATAATGTATTTCATTGTCAGATTTTATACACATGTAAATCACATCCATACGAACATGTATGATTTTTTTCCGAATTTTTTAAAACTTAAAAATATAATTTATTGAATATTTCAAAAAACGAGCTCCATGAGCTTCATGGAGCTCGTCCTACAAAACGCCCCACTCATAATCTCATTCTTCAGTTGTTATCCTTCCTGTCATGTTGGCTTATGTCCTATCTACATAGGAGTTGCTGTATCAATTTCCTAGATCACATTGTGTCATTGATATCCTTACTACAAAAAAAAACACTGGCAAAAATTTATTCGTATATCATGTTTTGACGCACTGGAATATGCATAATTTAGTACTCCCTCTTTCTCACCATAACTGTTTCAATTTGGGTTTTGATGCACTAATTTGGAAAGTACGGAGTATGATCCTACAATTTGTGTAACTGATGGATGTAAATTTGTGTAAGTGATCGGGATGTATTGAGGTTGTGCTTGCGAGCCTGGATTGATGACATTTTTGTAACTGGACTTATTCAATAAAGTTCAGTAGATTCCACTAGTAAAGTGCTGAAGCAATGAGGGTAGTGATTTTCTTAATGGACATTCCGTGCTACTGGCACTTGATACTAGTACTAAGAGCATCTCTAGTGGATCCTCTATATGGAGGTGTATAGCAAATATATAACATCCTAGCAACATTTTACCCTCCAGCGGCTCGTGTAAAACGACGTGTACACCATCCACGTCCATCCACGACGGTAGGAGGCGTGGAAGTAAACAAGAGCCAGCCACGCTCGTGGAGCTCGCGTCGTCCCAACGTCTCGCAAGGTAAATCGTAGATCTGGTAAAACGCTGTGCGGGATGCGGGCGGTGCTGCGGGCGGCGGGGTGCGGCGGCGCGCTGTGGGGCGGGGTGCGGGGCGGGGTGGGGGCGGCGCTGCGGGCGGCGGGGTGCGGCGGGATGCGACGGCGCGCTATGGGGCAGGGTGCGGGGCGGGGTGCGGGCGGCGCTGCGGGCGGCGGGGTGCTGGCGCGCTGTGCGGGATGCGGCGGGGTGCGGGGCGGGGTGCGGGATGGTGTAAAGACCTGATGGTGTGAAGAAGGACAAGAGAGGTAAGGCTGATGACATTGCTTCCAAACTTTCATTAGAAACTGTGTGGGCAGCAAAGCAAGAGAAGGATGAGATCAAAGAGGCGGCAAGAAATGCTCGCTACGCGCAGCAACTTGAATTGCGAAAAGAGGAGATTGCACTGAAAAAGAAGGAGGATGCACGAAACGATAGGGAGAATGCACGAAGACAGTTTGAATTAGATGAGAGGATCATGCTCATCGACACTAGTAGTATGACTGATGTGCAAAAGCAGTTCTACCAAGCTAAGCAGAAGGAGATCCTTGCTCGCGGCCTAGAGTAATGTGAGCTATATGTTGTTGTTGTAAGAACAATTTACTGTTTTCTGCTATTTGTTGTAAGAATAATTTGATGCTTTTTGCTAGTTGTTGTAAGAACAATTTGATACTTTCCGCTAGTTTATTGATAGCTGCATTACAAATATAGCCGTTTGAAAATATAGCCGTTGAAAATATAGCCGTTGCAATATACACGTCCCACTGAAAAACTAGGACTTGTATAATTTAACAACGTGTATATGGATGTGTAAATGAAGATATACACGCTCAAATTTACACCATCCACTAGAGATGCTCTAAGTGTAGTACCATTCATCTATGACAAAAGACTCGTTCTGAATTTCTGCATTTACTTTATAAACAGCTAGAGTATGTAGTTTTACAGTACAAGCGTGTTGTCAAATCTACCTGTCCGATAGACGGTTATGTTGACTGTACAACGACGCATGAGCGTGATAGTAGTACTCCTCTCCAAAGCCTGGATGTCTACTCGTGTTTTATTATTCTCACCACGCGATGTTAGCTTGAGCTGGATTTCAAACCGGGATGCACTATTAGCTGCGTCCCAAAATTTTTGTCTTAAATTTATTTAAGTATGGATGTATCTGACACTAAAACTGACTAGATACATCTTGTATTAGATAAATCTAAGACAAGAATTTTAAGACGGAGGGAGTATTTTATTAACTTGATAGTGCAATATCACGTGAGTGAGTTGGGTGAGAGATTTAAAAAGTGCTACTGTTGACGTCTCCTTCCTTCCCTCCCAACCCTAGCCGCCTCCCCCTCCCCCTCCCTTCCTCGTCGTCGCCTGAGGCAGCCGCCGGGCAAGCCCGGGGCGCCAAGGATGGTGGCGGCGGGGCCTAGGCTGCCCTGCATCTGCATGCGGAGACCCGGATCTGGAGCGGCGGCTCCATTGGCGAGGCACGGCAGGCTAGCAGCCGTGCGGGAGGTGGATCCGGCGTCTCGGCCGCGCGGGCGGCGAGATCCGGTGGTCGTTGGCATCCTGCGGCGGCTTTTGCGGTGGCCGGTGCGCGCGATCTGGCGCCTCTCCCCTCCTCCCCTGTTCGGCGTGCGGGGCAGCCTGGTCGGGCCGCGCTTCCTAGGATTGTCGGCTTTGTATAGGAGGTGTTGCTGGTGGTGGGGATCTAGATCGGGCGAAATCCCTGGTCGGCCATGGCCGGCCGCGTCGATGGCGACGCCTGAGGGCTTCGTTCCCCTCCTTGGAGGCGTCGGTATGTACTGATCCCCTCACTTCCCCTTCCCCTAGGTCTCCCGGGCGAAAGCCTTAACTTTGTTGGGCGGCGGCGGCGCTCACGGCGCCGTTTCCTTCTTGAAGGCACCACTTTGGGAACCTTGGGGCTGGGTGGCGCTTGTGGGTGGTGGGCGACGGCGGAGGTGGAGGTCGTCGTTTGGCGTCATGATGGCGTCGATGGCGGAGGCACCTGCCAAGGCTGGTACCTCAATCTGATCTGAAGATGGACTAGTGGAAGATGGCGGCGACGACACATGTGAGTGCGTCGGATCGGTTTGTGCCCCGGACCCGGTATGTGGCTCGGTCAGGGTCTCCGGCTTTAGATGTTAGGCTTAGGTGAGAGGTCTGGGTATTTGGTCCAGCTTGCACCCCTTCATCATATGAATAGGAGTAGCGATAGATGTTGCCAAGATGACGGATTCACACATATTGTTGTACTGCTTTGTAAGGTCCTCGAGAATAATCAATAAAATGGCCGCATGCATCTTCTAGATGCAGAGGCCGGGGGTCATCCTCCTTTTCTAAAAAAAGTGCTACTGTCTGCTCACACATGTATTAATGGGAACTCCAACGCATGACCTCAAACGGACGCCCGTTTTGTTTAGATTTCGTCTATTTCGGGGTGGTAATGGGCCGTGTCTGTTTGGATTTGTGTTTATGCCAGCCATGCGTCCAACGCGTTGCCACATTTTCAGCCCCGTCTCGTCCGTCGGAGGCCAAGTACAATAAAATCAATCATAGCAAATATAGTTTAAATCAAACATAACAAATAGTTTCATGACCGAAATAGTCTTTTATTAAAATCTAATCAAAATTTAAAAAATATCAAATAGTCACAAAACCATTCAAAGTTTGTGCGAACGAAAAGAAATTAAACTGATAGATCTACTGATTGCCAATGTAATCTCACGTGTGCTCAACCAAGTCATCTTGTAGCTGCATATGAGTGTTCCGATCATGATGTCACGATGAAATTGGACGGACTGTTCAAAGGTTGCAAGAGGTGGGTGCTGAGGCTCTAACATTCTCATCCTGAAAATCAAACCCTTGGTCTTAGATGTCGCCATCACGCTCATCCTCAACGATCATGTTGTGCATGATCACACATGCAGTCATCATCTCCCAAAGCTTCTTAGTGCTCCACGTCAATGCCGGGTTTCAAAAGATACCCCATCGAGACTGAAGCACACCAAATGCACGTTCCACATCTTTCCTAACACTCTCCTACATTTGGGCAAACCTCTATCTCTTCTCTCGTTGCGGATTGGGTATGGCCTTCACAAGAGTGGATCACTGAGGATAGATACCATCAGCTAGGTAATATTCCTCGTTGTAATGGTGTCTATTGATCTCAAAGTTCACCTCCGGGGAGTGGCCTTCTGCAAGCCTTGCAAACACTGCAGAATGCTGAAGAACCCTAATATCATTGTGAGAACCAGCCATGTCGAAGAAAGAATGCCATATCCACAAATTTTGTGAAGCCACAACTTCAAGTATGACAATGGCACCTTTCACATTCCTCTTGTACTGCTCATGCCAAGCAAATGGACATTTCTTCCACTTCCAGTGCATACAATCGATACTACCAAGCATGACCGAAAAGCCCCTCTCAGCATTGATCGTTAACAAACTCTCTGTATCAGCGACATTTGGCTCTCTCAGGTATCCAGGGCCAAATGCAGCCACCATGGCCTTGCAGAAAATGTACATTGATTGGACTTGGAGACACGTGGACTCACTCATACGAACATACTCATCCACCAGATCACCGAGAATTTCATATGCAAGCATGCGAATAGCCGCAGTGCATTTCTGTTAAGAAGAGAAGCCAAGTTTGCCAAGGGCATCCTCTTAGCATTCAAAGTATAGTTCATATGCGATCACTCCCTCCCGAATACGATTGAACACATGCCTCCTCACTCGGAAATGGTGATGAAATTAATGCGGTTTGTAGAGTGTGATTCTCTCGAAGTAATTGGAATAGAGGAGGTCGTGCCCTTTCTCCCTATTGTGGTTCAAGGACGAAGCATGGCCATGGGTGTGGTGCGCCATTACTAGTTAAAACTAGTAATGGCGCACTTTCCCCTCGTGCGCCACTGCTAAGTCTGGGAAGGGTGTGGGGCGAGGACAAAAACTAGTAATGGCGCACCGCGCACCAGGTGCGTCATAGGTTGGACATAATGATGCACCTGTATCTGGTGCGCCACTGCTATAGCAGTGGCGCACCGCATACCTATTGCGTCATTAATGTCCATATTAGCTATAGGCTTTTTTCTAGTAGTGATGCAAATGAACGTGAACTGCGAAATCTGTCTGGAAATCAACAAGAAAGCACATTGTTCGAAAGCTCGTCTGGCTCCTCCACATTCGGAAACTACTTTGGTTGGTTAACCTAGTTAAAAAGACTGGCTCCATATATTCTTCTATATGGTTGGTTTATCCTAAATTGCAAACAAATGCTTGTTACGATTATCGTAAATGCGAAATTTCAGCTTCGTATTTTCTGATTCTCGGTGTTCTTTGATTTTGGATGTTTTTTTTGTTGTGCGTTCTGCTGCACCACTGCTGTGGTGCAGCGTTGCCCTTCGCCTGTGGGATCACCGTGTGGTTGCGGTGGAGATTTTTAATTTGGATGCACACGTGGTAAGATCCTATCACTCCTACTAAGTACTTCTAGTTTCATACTTGTTCTAGGTAAAGCGAACGTAAAGTGTGCGTAGAGTTGTATCGGTGGTCGATAGAACTTGAGGGAACATTTGTCCTACCTTTAGCTCCTCATTGGGTTTGACACAGTTACTTATCGAGAAAGGCTACAATTGATCCCCTATACTTGTGGGTTATCAGTGGCCGTCGTCGCGAGGCGGCGGCGGCGGAGCCGGAGCAGGACCAGGAGCCGGTGCACGAGGTGCCGCCTGCGCACCTGGGGGAGCCGGCAGGCCATCCTCTTACGACAGCCGGCGTGCGAAGTTGCACTACCGAAGGGTATGGGTGGACGGCTGCGCCCCAGAATGTATCTTGCAGGGGGCGTCGAGCAGTTGCTCGAAGGACTGTCTGGGCAGCCAGTTGGTGTTGTTCCTGTTGGAACGCTTCCGCGGAGGGCCGGCTTGAGGAGCCGACGTCTCGCCCTCCACGCTCGCTACCAACTTGCTGTTGGAGCGTGAATCCATATGATCTGCCTTGCGCTTCTTGTTGTTCTGCCGCCTCGGTTGTCCCCAGCCGGCTTGGGAATAGCCGGCGTAGGGACAGCCTTGTCCGAGGCGGTCACCTTGACGCGCATCGCCGAGTCGGCCATGGCGTACTTGTCCGCCTTGGCCATGAGCACCGCCAGAGAGGTGGGCTCGGAGCACATAAGCTTGTGCTTGAGGAGGGTGCCATCTCGGCAACCGTCGATGAAGTACTGGATGGCTTGTACCTCATCCACCCCCTCGCAGGAGTTCCGGAGCTCCGTCCGCCGCATGACGTAGTCGCGAAGGGGTTCGTCGGGATTCTGGACGCACATGGCCAGCTCGCGAGGCTGGCCAGGGCGCTTGTAGGTGCTAGTGAAGTTGCGGACGAATGCCTCCTCGAAGTCCATCCAGGAGTTGACGCTGCCGGCCGGAAGGCTGTTAAGCCAAGTCCAAGCCGAGCCGGCCAACATGAGTGGCACGTAGCGGACCGCTACATGCTTGTTGCCCCAGGCAATGCCGACGGCCGTGGTACAGTCAATCAGCCAGTCCTCTAGCTTGGCCGTGTCGTTGTATTTGGGCGTGTCCCGAGGCTAGGTGAAACCTCGGAGGAATGGCTCCCCTCGGATCCGGGTGCCAAAGCAGGCCGGTCCGAGGGGACCGTCTTCCTCTAGGAGGGCTGACTGGGCCAGGACGATGAGACGCCGACGGGCGTCCCGATCATCCTAGGAAGTGCGAGCGCCAGTCCGAGTGGCGAGAGGGGAGGCGCCTCGCGAACCAGAGACATGAGTTCTTCGCGGGTGAAGAATCTCACATTCCGAATCGCCCTCGTCGCCTCCGCGACGCATGCCCGAAGTGTGCTCGCTCTGGCGCTGGGGCCATTGGTCTTGGCTTCCCTCGCCCCTTCGGCCGGAGGGGTGATGCGAGGAAGATCCTTCTACATGATGCTGACCGCTAGGGTTGCGACGTGCTCCGGGGTTGGGTCCCAGAGACTCTGACTGGGCTTGACCGGGGTCAAGCCGAGTGTGTTGCTGGTTGGCGGCGTCAAGGAGATCCTTGACCCGCTTCTCCTGGAAAGCGCGCTCCTTGCCTTCCAGGCTTGCCATCTCCTCCATGGCCGCGTGCGCCGCTCGCATGTTGGCTGCAGTGGTCTCGTAGGTGGGCAGATCGCCACCTAGGACTTCGGCAATGAACGGCCGCGGTTGCGGACCGATCCAAGCCGGGTAGGCCCCTCGGAAATCGGAGTGAGGCCGTACGCGGAGTTATACTCGCGCTGCGTGGCCTCCATCCGACGCGTTGCCGAGGCGATGACAATGCCCTCCTCCAAGATACGCTTGCGAGCCCCCTCCAGTGAGTCCCGGGCGTCAGTAGGGTTTGCGGAAGCGGCGATAGGTGTCTTTAGGCCGGCGATGGCATCCCGAAGAGTATCTGCGGTGGCAGCAGCAGGCTCACAAGTGACTGTTGATGCTTTGCCATGAGCCGCGCTGGTGCCAGCGCCACCTCCACGACGTTGGAGACGGTGGCGACGTGGTATGGGGAGAAGAAGCCTAACGACGGCGGAGGGCCGTCGAATACGAGGACGTTGCTAGGATATACGTCATGGGCTGGCGTCTCAGCGATAGAGAGCCTGCTGAAGCTGGTGCAGAGCGCCTCAACGTCGATGTCCTCGCCGAAGTAGCGCGGACCGTTCTTGAGACGTAGGTCGCTGAAGAGAATGCTCAGGTTCTCCATAGCAGCGACGACGACGGGGACGGGGACGTCGGTCATCATCGGTGTTGCCTCGTCGAAAGCAGGCTCCACGGGCATGCAATCTGATCCGAACGTGATGCATCCATTGGTGTAGGTGCGGGGCCCCGCCCAGCGCGTAAAGCCAGCCGATGCCGCGATCGGCCCAACGGTGGGCGCCAAATGTCGGTGAATACTCACAACATATGCTATAGGTAGGCTAAAGTCGATGAGAACCGAAGGGACAAGGAGGGTGCTGGGAACGAGGTTGGTACAAGCATGGAACACACGATGTACCCAGGTTCAGGGCTCTCCGTAGAGATAAGACCCCTAGTCCCGCCGGAGTGTTTGATGCGTATGAACATATTACTGGGTTGCTCCTCGAGCTGTGTTGGGAGGAGGAAGATGGGAGCAGCCGGCTCGTCTCTGCCTCTCTCTATGTTGTTGTTGAGTGTGTAGTGTTGTACGTCTGTGGAATGATCGGCCCCCTGCATGGAGGGCGACCCGGGGGTTTTATAGGCGAACCCCCCGGCCTACAATATGGATAAAGGGTACAATAGTGGGGCCCGGCTGGCAGCCTCGCTGGCTGACCAGGGGCCCACGAGAGTCTTGTCTTGTCGCTAGAGGGGCCCGCCGACTGCATGGTCTCGATTGGCCGTGGGACTTGCCGACTGGCCAATGGATCTCTCGCGTAAGGTTGATGCCGAGCACGCGCTGTACGTCGAGCGTCGTCCAGCGAGATTCGTCATGGGCAAGTAGTACGACCGCCTCCACTATTCCCCACGCCGAGTGCAATAATGGAGTGGGAGTGTGACGGTCCGACACTATGCTAGGTGATGGATCACAGCTGGGGTAGGTCAGCGTCGTGGCCGCCGACGCTCGTACGTGCTGGACGCTCCGATCCTGTACTTTTGCTGACGCGTAGCCACCTTTAATCGTAAGGTATCATCCTGACCTACGATCTGATGTGACTGGTGATCCTCGGCCGGCTGGCGTGCTTGCTCAGCCGGCTTGGGCACGGCCGCCTCGTTCCTAACCGACTGGCTGGACCAGGCTGGCTCGGAAGAGGTAACCGCCTCGAATCTAGCCGGCAGGGGTTGCCTGACCGACCAGAGAGATGGCCGCCTCGTCCTCCAGCCGGTAGGCGCAGCCTAGCCGGCCAGAGGACTTGGGCCTCACGAAACTGTATTTGTTCTTGTCCTTTGAGCTGGAAACGAAGGAACATGCTTGGTGAGCCTACCCCGGGGTTATTCCCCCGACAATGAGGATCCGCAATTGAACCAAAGAATGAGATATTACAAGTGCACGTACCCCATCCTTTTCGTATTTCAAGAACACCCATCCGGGGTGGTTCGGCGTGCCCGAAGTAAGCCGCAACACTGTTCGCGTGCAGTCGTCGCACTGTATGAGCGACAATGGCGAGCCACAAAACTGCTGCGCGAGCGCCGAGCCCGGTGGACGGCCAGACAAATCCATACCCGCAAATTTTCGACGGCGCCGGGAGGACGAACCCGTCCCTACATGCGCTGATGCGCCCTTGCCGGGGCTGCGGGAGATCCTCCCCGACCACTCCATCCATTGGCGCAGCCACCGGCGGCCGACAAAAGCCAAATCTGGCGGCCGGAATCTTCGGCGAAGGGGGGAGAGGGGAGGTGGTTGATGGGGAAAAGCGCAGGCTGAAATGTCCTCCCACCAACTGCTTCCCGCTTATATGCAAGGCACCGCAGCGGCGAAGGGGAACCCGCAAATACGTGGGTTGGGGCCGAGATTTTGCCGCGCCCCGCAAAAATATTTGCCGGCCAGATACGGGGTCTGATCGGACAGGTTTTCCCGTCCCGACCCGCATTTTGACGGTTATTTGACGGGTCGGGGCGGGATGCGGGGTTTGCTAGAGTTGCTCTTAGGGGTCCCAATGAACGTCAAAACGTGGTTGGCAATTCAACTAGGTGTCCTTCTACACTGTACCTCCTACACAATCTTTGTTGCGTTACACATGGTTTATAGATTGTCCAACTTCCAACACGCCTAGACTCACTTGAATTTTAGACACCGTTGTAGTCTAATTTCCCTAGGCCTTCCATTCCTAGTTATGCAAGGACTACCGTGGAATGCTTGTCGAGTTCTACTCCCTCTGTTTGTAAATATAAGTCTTTTAAGATATTTCACTAAGTGACTACATACGAAACAAAATGAGTTAATCTATACTCCAAAGTATGTCTATATACATTTGTATATAGTTTTCTAATGAAATATCTAAAATAATTATATTTAGAAACGAAGGGAGTACAAGGCATTGCCATGAAAATAACGAACAATGACGAGCCTAGAAGTTGTAGCACCTATTATAAGAAAAATAGTAAGCCTTTTATGATGAGGCTTGCCATAATGAGCATCTTTAAAAATGCGACACTATGTACGTACTCTATTATGGTGGCAATGAATAGCTATTATGTATGGAACTCTCGTAAAACCACATCTCTTCCTCACGCAGCCGATTTTTTTGTTATAACCTTTAAGCCAAAGAAAATACGGATCCAACTTGCGTTTGATTTTTTTCTAGTTTGACCTCTGTGCGTGACGCCAACGTCCCTGGCGTCTGGTTTGCACTGCAAATGCCAGGGACCCTGGCGTCTGGTGTGGCCCGCTCGATCTGCCCCGGCGTTGACGAGGTAACGTGGCAAAGGGACCAGACGCCAGGGTCCCTCGCGTCTGCCCCCAGACCCAGACGCCTGTTGGAATTATGCCCTAGAGGCAATAATAAATATAGTTATTATTATATTTCCTGTATCAAGATAATCGTTTATTATCCATGCTATAATTGTATTGAATGAAGACTTATATACATGTGTGGATACATAGACAAAACACTGTCCCTAGCAAGCCTCTATTTGGCTAGCCAGATGATCAAAGATAGTGAGGGTCTTCTGATTATGAACAAGGTGTTGTTGCTTGATAACTGGATCACGTCATTAGGAGAATCACGTGATGGACTAGACCCAAACTAATAGACGTAGCATATTGATCGTGTCATTTTGTTGCTACTGTTTTCTGCGTGTCAAGTATTTGTTCCTATGACCATGAGATCATATAACTCACTGACACCGGAGGAATGCTTTGTGTGTATCAAACGTTGCAATGTAACTGGGTGACTATAAAGATGCTCTACAGGTATCTCCGAAGGTGTTCGTTGAGTTAGTATGGATCGAGACTAGGATTTGTCACTCCGTGTGACGGAGAGGTATCTCGGGGCCCACTCGGTAATACAACTTCACACACAAGCCTTGCAAGCAATGTGACTTAGTGTAAGTTGCGGGATCTTGTATTACGGAACGAGTAAAGAGACTTGCCGGTAAACGAGATTGAAATAGGTATGCGGATACTGACGATCGAATCTCGGGCAAGTAACATACCGAAGGACAAAGGGAATGACATACGGGATTATATGAATCCTTGGCACTGAGATTCAAACGATAAGATCTTCGTAGAATATGTGGGATCCAGTATGGGCATCCAGGTCCCGCTATTGGATATTGACCGAGGAGTCACTCGGGTCATGTCTACATAGTTCTCGAACCAGCAGGGTCTGCACACTTAAGGTTCGACGTTGTTTTATGCGTATTTGAGTTATATGGTTGGTTACCGAATGTTGTTCGGAGTCCCGGATGAGATCACGGACGTCACGAGGGTTTCCGGAATGGTCCGGAAATGAAGATTGATATATAGGATGACCTCATTTGATTACCGGAAGGTTTTCGGAGTTACCGGGAATGTACTGGGAATGATGAATGGGTTCCGGGTGTTCACCGGGGGGGGGGGGGGAACCCACCCCGGGGAAGCCCATAGGCCTTGGGGGTGGCGCACCAGCCCTTAGTGGGCTGGTGGGACAGCCCAAGAAGGCCCTATGCGCCATAGGAAGAAAATCAAAGAGAAAAAAAAGAGGAGGTGGGAAAAGGTGGTTGCTTATACCTCCAGGCAGCTGAAGCCTGCGGAGAAGAACTATCCTGTGCACGATCTCGAGCTAGCAGCTATTGTGCACGCCTTGATGACTTGGAGACATCTCTTGTTGGAACATAAGGTTGAAGTTTTCACCGATCACAAGAGCCTCAAGTATATCTTCACTCAGCCTAACTTGAATCTTCGACAAACATGTTGGGTGGAAATGCTCCAGGATTTTAATCCGAGTGTTGAGTACACGCCAGGCAAGGCAAATGTTGTGGCAGATGCATTGAGCAGGAAGGCATATTGCAACAGTCTGATTCTGCAGCCTCTCCAGCCGGGTCTTTCTGAGTCTTTCAGGAAGCTCAATCTTCAGCTGGTTCCTCATGGTTTTCTTGCAAACCTTCAGATTTCTCCTACCTTGGAAGATCAGGTCAGAGCAGCTCAGCTACTTGACGCTATGGTGAAGAAGGTCAAGATTGGCATGGGAAAGAGTCTTCCCAAGTATAAGTGTTTCACTGTGGATGCCACGGACACTTTGTTTTTCGAGGACCGCCTTGTCATCCCGAAAGGTGATCTCAGGAAGGTGATCATGGAAGAAGCTCATAACTCTCTGCTCTCTATTCATCCTGGAAGTTCCAAAATGTACCATGACTTGAAGCAGACTTTCTGGTGGACCCGTATGAAATGTGAAATTGCACAATTCGTAAATGAGTGTGATGTATGTCGAAGGGTGAAAGCAGAACATCAAAGACCAGCGGGCCTCTTGCAGCCTTTGCCGATTCCCGAGTGGAAGTTCGATCACATTGAGATGGACTTCGTCACCGGGTTTCCGAAGTCCAAGAAGGGCAATGATGCTATCTTCGTCGTCATCAACAAATTGAGTAAAGTGGCACATTTCCTTCCAGTCAAGGAGTCCATTTCAGCAACTCAGCTGGCAGAGTTGTACACCTCCAGGATTGTCTCTTTGCACGGTGTACCTATGATGATCTCATCAGATCGCGGAAGTATCTTCACTTCCAAGTTCTGGGACTCCTTTCAGTTTGCTATGGGCACGAAGATCCGCTTCAGCACATCGTTCCATCCTCAGACTAGTGGTCAAGTGGAGAGAGTGAATCAAGTTCTTGAGGATATGCTGAGAGCCTGTGTTGTCTCTTTTGGCATGAAGTGGGAGGATTGCCTGCCTTTCGCGGAGTTCTCGTATAACAACAGTTATCGAGCTAGTTCTGGCAAGGCTCCGTTTGAAATTCTCTATGGCAGGAAGTGCCGTACTCCGCTCAACTGGTCCCAGACAGGCGAGCGTCAGATCCTTGGCAATGATATGATAGAAGAAGCTGAGGAGATGTGTCGGATCATTCGTGACAACCTCAGAGCAGCTCAGTCCCGTCAGAAGAGCTATTACGATAGCAAGCACCGTGACATGTCGTATGAGCTTGATGATTTTGCCTATCTCAAGGTGTCGCCTATGAAGGGTATGCAGCGTTTTGGCATCAAAGGCAAGCTTGCGCCTCGTTTCGTTGGTCCGTTCAGAGTGGTTGGCAAGAAGGGCAACCTCGCGTACAAGCTCGAGCTTCCGTCAACCTTTGCAAATGTCCATGATGTGTTCCATGTTTCTCAGCTTCGGAGGTGTTTCAAGAACCCCGAGCGCACTGTGCATCTTCAAGATATCGATCTTCAGCCTGACCTTTCTTATCGTGAGCATCCAGTTGCGGTTCTCGAGGCGACTGAGCGCCAGACACGTAACAAGACTGTCAAGTTTCTCAAAGTGCAGTGGTCACACCATTCCGATAAAGAGGCTACTTGGGAACGCGAGGATCACCTCCGTTCCGAATTTCCCGATTTCTTTCAGTCCTAGATCTCGAGGTCGAGATCTTCTTTGTAGTGTGGGAGAGTTTGTAATGCCCCAAGTGTAGAACCTACCCTATTTGGCATCTGTTGCATGTGGGACCACATTGTCAGAGTTATGATGATGTCACTTGTGTCTATGATTCCCTGTGTCACCTTGTGTCCCTTGCATATCTTCCATGCATGCATAGCATAACATATCATAACATCTCCTTGTCCTTGTGATTTCATGTGTCTCTTATTTATTTTAGGTTTCCCTTACGTGCATGCAATCCATAATACTTCATTTCATGTCTTGTGTGCACATATCTTGCTAGGTGTGATTGTGTGATCTCGTGATTTCATGTGTTGATATTGCACATGTGAATTTTGTGGTGTGAAATAGTGGAGTGTGGTGCTTGGCTTTCTTTTCAAACCCCATTGTTAGAGACAAACCTTTTCTCTCTTTTATTCCACTTGTGCTATATCAACTTGCTCCTAAACTGGTTTGAAAAAAAGTCTGTTATTTAGGGGATATTGTGGGTGTTAAGTGGTGCAAGTTGGTGATTTTAACAAAATGTTTTAAGCAGGGGCAAGGATAACAAAACAGAGGCATTAATTCTGTTTTGTGAAATATTATTTGCTCCTAAAAATCTTGACCTCATTTTATTTAAATGGGTCATACTTTTATATGACCAGGAGGTATTTCCTTTTTATTTTATCCCAGTAGTTTTATCTTGTGTTATTTTTCCCTTTCGGTGTGGTTTTCTAAATAGAACCCCCCCCCCAGCGAGTTCTCCTCTTCCCCGGCGAAGCATGGGCCTTCCCCCTTCGGTGGCCCATGTCCCTCTCCGTCCAGCGAGAGCCCATGCGCGCGAGACCCCCTTCTCCTTTCCTGACGCCGTCACTCCTCCCCCGCGCGCCTCCTTTCCATCAGAACAAGAGAGAGAGAGAGGGAGTTGACGGTGCCGTGGCACAAACGTCGAGGGTCCCCTATTTAGCTGGGCGTCCGAGCCCTCCCCTCGCCTAGGGTTCCCTCCATTCCCTCCTGCCGCCGCCATGTCTCTCCTTCCCCTCCATCTCTTCCTTCCTCCCCAAGGTAAGCTTCTGTAGGAGCTACAGACAGAGAAGACCGCAGCTCCTCGCCGGCGTCCGCTGCGCCCCCATCTCCGTTCGCCACCGTCGCCATGCCAGGGAGCTCGGGATGGATCCCCGTGATCCATTCCCGGCGCTAGGAGCCCCGGGGACCGACCACACCGACGGGGCCGAGCTCGTCAAGGGCGCGCCCACGGCGACCTCTCCCTCTTCTTCGGCTTGGCGACATGAACCTCTCCGGCCTTCTTCTTCCTCTCAAGTGGCGCCAACGTCTCCGACTCGACCCCCTTCCTTCCCAAGGTGAGGCCGCACCTCCCCCTTCCTTCCTCCTCCGTAGCCCAGCTCGGATCCGACCTGGGGCGCGTGCATATCCTCTGTTCGTGCATCAGCTGTAGTAGGTTGCTGTGGTAGTGGTTTGATCTGCATAAAGCAGTGCATGTGGGTATGTTACGAAGAGGGGGGCTTCCTCCCCCTCGTGCCAGCAGCGCCGCGACGAGGGAGCCTCCCCGTCAACGTTGGCGTGAGCAGTTTGGTCTGCGTGCATTGCCTGCTGTGTCTCCGCCGAGTAGGCTAGTTCAGAGTGGCAGATCAGCACGGGAGAGTCCCTTCATCTTTCTTTCTTGCGCGTATTAGTTCAGATGCCGTGCCGTAGTCCAGTGGTAGTGGTGCTGTGTGCCTGATGAGTAGGGTGTGGGTTCGATCCCCCGCCCCCTCGGCGCTGTTTTGATTTTCTGTTTTTTTCTGTACAGTAGCTTATCCCAGCAGAATTGTTTAACCTGCTAGTCTGCCCTTCTGTGTCGAGCTGTTGCAGGCTAGCAGGGTGGTTGTGTTGCAATACAGAGGCAGAGGGTGCAGGTTTCGATTCCCCCTCACCCCCGTTTTTTTGTGTTGTTGTTGTTTCCCTTGTTGTTTTCTCTTGTATTGCTAGATGTGATGCCATTTTATTGCTACATCATGTGGCAGTTATTATTTTCCCTCATATCTGTTGCAACTTGTGTAGCCTAGTATACTTTGGTGATGGTCATATTTGTAGTGTGTGTGGGTGCCTCCCCCTCACCACATGTATTTGGTGTGTATGGGATGCACTAGGTTGCTAGCTGTGATTAGCATGTGTAGGTGGAGTTTGCTAGTTAAGTATGGGAAGATTCTTATGGGGGTTGCACGTTGTGGGTGACATGACTCCAAGGGTGTTCCTTGTGGTGCATATGAGAGTGTGCACCATCACATGCCCATATGTGAGGGTGTGCATACTCTCTTGTTAGCATCGGAGTTATATTATTTGTTGTGCTTGATGCTAGTGATAGTGTGGTAGATGTGTTGGTGTTGTTGATGTGCATGACACAAACATGGGGTTCAAACCCCCATGTCACTTTGTCATTGTGCACATGAACTCAACCTATGTAGTTGTTATCTTAGAAGGGTACTTTATGGGGTGCATATACAGTTTTGTTGAAAGTTTGAACCTTGATTCCATGGAATAGGTGGAGCCCAAGGGCATGAGTTTTTGTATGATAGTAGATGGGGTTTTGCTTTACACCATAGTGGTGTCAATTACCTCTTGGTGTTATGTGTGTGCAAACTATGCCTACACAAAGTGGGCATGTGGCTGGAAAAATTCCAGATTAGTGAACTCTGAAATTTCACTAAGTCTGGGATTCTGGAAACATTTTCTTCCCCTATAGATGAGGATGTGCTGGTCATTCTGTTGAGAACTAGCCCTAGTTCAGTGCTAAGGTTTTGAACCTGATATGTTTTTGAAGCTTCCTGTAAATTTTCAAATCATTTGGAGTCCAGTAGGATGTGTTTTGATTGCTGTCAAAAAGCTTCAGAACAGAAACAGAAACTCAGGTGCAGGAATTTTCACTAAGTCCCTGAGATCTGATGGTTTTGGGAAAGTTTGTGGCCTTGTATCTTCTAGAGTTTAATTCCTTTTGCTGTCATTCTTGATGGTGCTTGTATTGTTCTTGGTTGGCAACAAACACATATATTATTTGTCATGTTTGAAGACCTGTAGCTATGTTGCATGCAGCTCCCAAAGAGCTAAGATGCAGATTATGGCAGATTGGGTAGTTTTGTCATTTTGATCAATGTGTGTGCTTACTTGATGTTGTGGTGTTCTTCCTTGCTCAAATTCATTCATGTTGAGTTGCTACAGGTCTTGGCAACCTGGGAATACCAGATTTGTGCCAAATGTGAGTGTGGTGTTGAATCTCCCACGTAGAGCTTCATATCTTGTTCCGTTGATTCCCGTTGATCCGTAGCTCCGTTTGCAAAGTTCTTTATATGGTTTTGCACCGTTTTCACGAGCCGCATCTGTTCATGTCATTCCCATGCATGTCAAAATAGCTTAGTGCACAGTTCTGTCCAGAAACTTGCAGTAGTTTATTTTGCTTGTGCTAGTGATAGAAATAGTGGTGCATGCTCACCTTTCATCTCATGCATCATGTGATTGTTGCATCTTGTGGTGCTGCTGTTCATTGGCTGTTATTCTTATGTTGGGTAGCACCGGGAGCGGAGAACGAATACGTGGAGTCAGGAGAGTACGTGCAGGACGATCCAGAACCATTCCAAGCTGAGGATATCACAGGCAAGATGATATGACCTTGATTCCATCTCTAGACTTGTTATGTTAGTTTCGTTTCCATGTCATATTGCTCGCTGCCTACAACTGAATTTAAATTGCCTCTTCATATGCCATGAGCCCAAACACCGTACTCCTTCCTAGCAAACTTGTATGGCTAAGTAGGCTTGCTCAGCTACTAATGTTAGCGTTGCTAGTTGCAGGTATTGACTCATGTGATGACATGAGCTTGATATCATTGTATTAAATTCTGTTATTTATTTAATGCACCTATATACTTGGTAAATGACGGGAGGCCTAGCCTTTTGCCGGGTGCTTTGTTCCGTTATTGCCGCCTTAGTTACCGGTTACCGGTGTTTGATTCCATAATGATCGCTCCTAACACGTTCGGGGTTGTTATGGGGACCCCCTCGATAAATCGCGTAGTGCTAAGGCTTGTCCGGCAGGACCCAACATTGGTGTTAATTTGCTAATCACTTAATAATAAACTGCATAGGGAATAGCTACCCCGAGGATCTTAATCAACAACCCGGGCCAGTGCTCCTCATGAGTGTTGGTCCAAACTAGAGCACCGTGCGGGGCCATCCCGGGGCAACTCGGGAGATTTCTCTGGCCACCGTACGCTTCGCTTATCCGGCGTGTCCTGAGTCTGAGATACGCGGCTCTTATCAGGGTCGTCGACACGTCAGGAGGTCTTGCTAGCCTTGTCTTACCTTAGCGGTATATCTTGCGTATAGGAATCCCAGTGAAGCTTTGGTTTCCCCCAGAGTTGAGGTTTTCCTCTAAGGAATCCGACGAGATCACGAGATTTGTGATAGAGGATGCCTTTGCGGCATGTGTTCGTTTGTGATGGACTAGTTGGAGCACCCCTGCAGGGTTTAATCTTTCGGAAAGCCGTGCCCGCGGTTATGTGGCAACTTGGAATGTTTTGTTAACATCCGGTATTAGAGAACTTAAACATAAATAAATAAAACTGCCAACTATGTGCGTAACCGTGACTGTCCCTACGAAGATCTCTCTTCGATCGGGAACATGGTGGGGTTATGAATGCCGTAGGTAGGTGTTCAGGATCACCTAGTGATCAAGTAAATCCAACCGCTAGTGTAGACCACCTTTACTTCTACTTTGCGTAAGTTAGCCACTAATCAAGCATAGGTTGCTGCAGCCTGATACACTTCATCCTACCCTACCTAATAACATGACTAGTTCTGGCACCAAGGTCTTAGATTGCTGAGTCCTCGTGGCTCACGGATTCCTCCGAAACTCCCAGCAGGTACAGGTACCCCCGAGATAGATGATCCCGATGTCACCCAGCTGGCGTGGCAGTACGACGAAGAGACAGACCGCCTTTACGTGAACTATCCAAAGGACTGAGCTGTGGTCGTGATCGTGGGCATGCAACAGGGTAGCATAGCTTTTTCCATGTTTTGTAGTCCGTACCGGAACTACCTTGTTTGTATCTGTGTTGTACTCTGAGTTATTAATAAGAAGACAGTTGAATCCCGAATTGTCTACTTGTATTATTATTTTGTGCTATGTTACTTGCTTGCGAAACGCTTAGATGCGCTTCTTTCCTATTCGGGGGCCTCGACCCCCAGATCGGAACGGACCGCATCTTGGTCGTTACAAGTTGGTAATCAGAGCCTTACGACCATAGGAGCCTTTGTGTGATCGTATCTGGCCGAGTCGAGTCTAGAAAATGTTTTGAGTCTTAGTTACATCGGAGAGTAGGATTCTTTTTCTCCCCTTCTATGATCTGGTGAGGTTTCCGCCTTAGGATGTCTTTAACTCTACTCCTTTTCTCGCTCAAATATTTTTTAGGATCTCGCGGGTATTTGTGAAATCTATATGATTTCGATGTGACGGAATCATGTCCTGGTGCCTCCTATCTGCTCTAAGTATCAAGGGAGTTGAGCTCGAGGGATTATCGCGCACATCGCCATCATTCAGATTTCTGAGTATCTAAGAACGGAGAGTGTTCGTTATTGCTTCAATACGGGTAGTGGTGAGATAACCCCGATGTCCCCAGTACTGGTGTAGATTGTTCGGGGGTATTACCACACTTTGTATCGTTGTGATCACGAGGATCTGTTGTAGATGAAGGTCCGAGATACTGGTCGTGTGTTGAAGGATGTGATACAGGTGACGGGTTAGTTTAGGAGTTGTGTGAAATACTCCTTGTATCCGTGTGCCTGATTGCATGACCAGTTATTTCGGTAATTCTTAGGTGGGAATTCAAGTAGTTACTTATAGGACAATCTTCCAACAAATGCTTGATGTTAGGTTGGGGTTCGACATCTAGTGGATTCGTTTGTTCACGGTCGACTTACAGCGGTACACGTTGTGTCTTAAAGAGTCCTTGTAGCTTGCTACGACTCGGGGACGCTTCGTATGTCGGGTGCACTGCCTTGCACTTGATGGCTACTGTAAAATCGAGCCCGTGCGATCCTGTCCATGAAAATATCGGACGAAATCTTTCTCATGAGTTTGTTCTGGCTAATTGCAAGCCGCACCCTTTGTTTTGTTGAACTAGGTGGGATATCTAGTGGTATCTTATAGGACTATCTTCCTACAGACGCTTGATTGAGGTTTGGGAAATCTCGATCAAATGTTTGTTCCGAGCTTAGCTCACACTTGGTTACAGTGGTCCTTATCGGAATTTTGTCATCTGTTACTTTGAGGATGCACTCTTGCTATGTTGTTCGAGTGCAATGCTAAATTCTATTCAGATATCCTGTCTTTTGATTCATCAATATCTTCAATTATTCTGTGGACTAATATGTTGTCCGTCTTGAGGATGGCTCCACCAACTCGTCAAACCCCAGCACGTGAGGATATGCCGTGTTGGGGATATTGCTTATTAAGTGACCCGCCCAATATGGGCCGGGTTACTTGTAAGGCGATTCACCCTTTGGGCTATTTGGGCTTCAGCCTGGGCGGTTCAAGGCCGCGGGACGGTTATGATTTAAGGAAGGTCTTTGGGTTTTGCAAGAGGGCGACTTAGAGACCGCGGTGGCCACGATTTGTAAGGAGGAAGGGACTCTTGTAAAACCCAAAGGGCTCGACCTATATATAAAGGTGAGTCTGAAGGGGGAGAGGTAGGTTAGGAATCATCGAGTACTAGGTTAGGCGAGTTACGCCTTTCTTGTAATCGAATCCACATCAATACACGCAAAGCAGGACGTAGGCTATTACCTCCACGCGAGGGGCCGAACCTGGGTAACCCTCCGCGTTCCTCCTGTTCAACCCCTTTGAGTCGCCACCAGAGTGCGATGGCTCCCGTATTAAGTCCTTTCACGAGGACATCTGCCGTGACAAATCCACGACAGTTGGCGCCCACTGTGGGGCCTACGCACGGTGGAGTTGAGTTCTCAAAGGGAGCCCTACCGGGGTTTGGGAGTTATGCGACGGCGCTCATGACTCGGAGCCGACGCGGCATAGCCTACATCGACAACCAACGATGGGGACCTGAAGCGAACTCTCTCGAATCAGGCTACAGGGTCCCCTTCGGCAAGATCAACGTCTTCATCGGCATGATCGGATCATCTGCTCCTGAGCCGGACATCTCCACCGACATCGTCGAGCCGGCCAGGTACGTCCGCCCAGTCATAACACGGAATCTGACCCACCCGGTCTTTGTGGGGTTCACGCAGGGGTCGGAGGAGCCAGAGCACGTGGCGGCTCAGGAGGTTACCCCGGTCAACTCTGACGATGAATCATCCATGGGCGATTCAGATTCCATCCAGTCCCTCCACGGAGACGGTCTCGGAGGCTTGTCATTGGCCATGGATCCAGAAATCCTCGATCGAACCCGCCGCCAAATCGCCATCTACATGGATGATTCATCGTCAGAGTTGACCCGGCAGACATGTCACCACTCAAGAAGCCGACTACAGAGTCTGAGTCGCCCCTGAAATTCAAGCCGACAAAGGATACTAAGACAATCGATTTCATTCCTGGCGACTCATCCAAGCAGTTCACCATTGGGACGGGTCTGGATCCCAAATAGGAAAGCACGCTCATCGAATTCATCCATGAGAATCGGGACATCTTCGCATGGAAGCCCTCTGACATGCCGGGTGTACCGAGAGAATTCGCTGAGCACCATCTTAATATTGACCCAAAATGCAAACCTGTCCAACAATACCTTCGCAGGTTTAACGAGGAGCGCCGGAAGGCGATTGGAGAGGAAGTCGCCCGTCTTTTAGCCGCCGGGTTCATCGTGGAAGTCTTTCACCCCAAATGGCTGGCTAACCGGTGTTAGTACTCAAGAAGAATGGCACGTTCCGCATGTGTATTGACTATACGGACCTCAACAGAGCTTGTCCCAAGGATCCTTTCGCTCTTCCCCGCATCGACCAAATCATTGACTCGGTGGCGGGATGCGAACGATTGTGCTTTTTGGACGCCTATTCAGGTTATCATCAGATCAAAATGGCTGTGGAAGATCAGGAGAAGACGGCCTTCATAACCCCCTTCGGGGCCTTTTGCTATGTATCCATGCCGTTCGGGCTCAAGAGCGCAGGGGCGACTTATCAACGCTGCATCCAGAATTGTCTTCATAACCAAATTGGCCGCAACGTCCATTCTTATGTTGACGACATTGTGATCAAGACCCGCCGGGAGGAGACACTTCTGGAAGACCTTAAGGAAACATTTGATAATTTACGGGTATATCAGATGAAGCTAAATCCTACCAAGTGCGTTTTCGGCGTACCTGCGGGAAAACTACTGGGTTTCTTGGTATCGGAGCGGGGCATCGAGGCTAACCCGGACAAAATTGAAGCGGTTACTTCCCTCGGCAAGCCGACGAATGTTAATCAAGTTCAGCGATTGGCGGGTCGCATTGCGGCTCTAAGTCGTTTCGTGAGCCGCCTCGGAGAAAAGGCGATTCCTCTTTATCAATTGCTGAGAAAATCCGACCGATTCGTATGGACAGAGGAGGCAGACGAGGCGCTTCAGGCCTTGAAGCATCATATTGTTAACCCGCCGGTCTTGGCAGCCCCAACTGAAAAGGAGCCTATGCTCGTGTATATCGCCGCGAATTCCAAAGCGGTCAGCGTGGCTGTGGTCGTCGAAAGGAAGGAGGAAGGAAAGGAATACCCGGTGCAACGCCCGGTGTACTTTATCAGTGAGGTGTTAACTCTTTCCAAACAGCGATACCCACATTGGCAGAAACTGGTCTATGGGGTGTTCATGGCGAGTCGAAAGCTTAAACATTATTTCCAGGAGCACCCGATCACTGTGGTTAGTTCCGCACCCTCGGTGACGTCATCCAAAATCGGGAGGCAACGGGGCGAATTTCCAAATGGGCAATAGAGCTTGGGTCTCATCACATTCAATATACCCCCCGCACGGCCATCAAGTCCCAGGCACTAGTTGATTTCGTTAACGATTGGATGGAGCTTCAGGCTCCGGAAGATCGGCCTGACCTTACCTATTGGATTATTTACTTTGATGGATCCAGGAAGTTGGAGGGCTTGGGGGCTGGTGTGGTGTTGATATCCCCTCAAGGAGATAAATTCTGCTATGTTCTCCGGCTGATGTTCCCCTGCACAAATAATGCGGCGGAATATGAAGCTCTGCTTCACGGTTTGCGACTGGCAAAGGAAATGAACCTAACCCGAGTTAGATGCTTTGGAGATTCAGATTTGGTGGCGCAACAGGTTTCGGGTACCTGGGACTCTCGGGATCCTATGATGGCGGCTTACAGGCGAGCTGTATCTGACGTGGCGGGCTGTTTCCATGGGTACCAGGTTGATCATGTTGACCGGCGACTCAACGAAGCAGCTGATGCCCTCTCGCGACTCGGCTCACAGAGAAAACCGGTCCCCCCTAATGTTTTCGTGGATGTCTTGCATAAACCGTCTGTGACTATACCCACGGAGGAGGAATTGGCGATACCAGATCCCGAGTCGCAGCTTGTGGCGGCTCTCCACGCCACTCCGGATTGGGCTCTTCCTTATCTGGCTTATCTCACTCGTGGTGAGTTACCCACCGACGAAGTTTTGGCTCGCCAGATTGTTCGACGTAGCAAATCCCTGGTCATCATTCATGGCGAGTTATATAAACGAAGTGCTTCAGGGGTCTTTCAGCGGTGCGTTTCTTCCGAGGAAGGATGCGTAATCTTAAATGACATTCATTCTGGGGACTGCGGGCATCACGCCGGGTCACGTTCTTTGGTATCAAAAGCTTTTCGACACGGTTTCTTTTGGTTGACGGCTCATGCACATGCAGAAGATATAGTACGGCGGTGCGAGGGGTGCCAACGATATGGGAGACAAGCTCATGTGCCGGCTCAAGAATTGAGGATGATTCCCATTACTTGGCCTTTCGCGGTCTGGGGGCTGGATATGGTCGGTCCCTTTAAAATGTCCTCTAACAAGAAAACTCACTTATTGGTGGCAGTTGATAAGTTCACTAAATGGGTTGAAGCGGAACCTGTTGGAGCTTGCGATGCGGAAACCGCGGTCAAATTTCTGAAAAAGCTAATTTTTCGTTTTGGATATCCGCACAGTATTATCACGGACAATGGTACTAACTTGTCCCAAGGAGCGATGCTGGATTTTTGTCGTCGAGAGCATATCCGGCTTGATGTTTCTGCAGTTGCTCACCCGCAGTCCAACGGGCAGGCAGAGCGGGCGAATCAAGAAGTCCTGCGAGGGATCAAACCTCGGCTCATGGTTCCCCTGGAAAGAACTCCAGGGTGTTGGGTTGAGGAACTACCTTCGGTATTATGGAGCATCCGGACCACCCCGAATCGATCCACGGGGTTCACCCCTTTCTTTTTGGTCTATGGAGCAGAAGCTGTCCTTCCTACTGAAATAAGACATGATTCTCTTAGAGTCGCCGCATATGTGGAGCAAGATAATGAGTTGGCGCGTCAGGATTCCTTGGATGCCTTGGAAGAGGTGCGTGGCTTAGCGGCGGCTCGTTCGGGTATCTATCAGCACGATCTGCGGCGTTATCATAGTCGCCGGGTTAAGAGTCGGGCTTTCCAGGAGGGCGACTTGGTACTTCGTCTGATACAAGATCGGGCAGGCATGCACAAGCTCTCGCCCCCTTGGGAAGGGCCTTTCGTCCTCAGCAAGAACCTCCGCAATGGCTCTTACTACTTGATGGATCTTCGGCCTGATCGACCGACTACAGAGGTTGAGTCAACTCGCCCCTGGAATATTGCCCATTTGCGGCCTTACTACACTTGAGTTCTTAAAACTCCATGCTTTGTAAGTTTTTCAGTTTCATTATGAAGTAATAAAATGTTCTCCGACTTGGGGGCTTTTTCTTTTAAAAAAAAGGAAATAAGATGTGTCATCCTGTTGCGACCTTATGAGCCGACAGAACATGCATTTAGGGTGGGTGCACGAGCTTTCTGACTCGCCTCCCCCTGTCGCGACCGTATGAGCCGACGAAACCTGCATTTAGGGTGGGTGCACGAGCTTTCTGACTCGCCTCCCCCTGTCGCGACCGTATGAGCCGACGAAACCTGCATTTAGGGTGGGTGCACGAGCTTTCTGACTCGCCTCCCCCTGTCGCGATCGTATGAGCCGACGAAACCTGCATTTAGGGTGGGTGCACGAGCTGTCTGACTCGCCTCCCCCTGTCGCGACCGTATGAGCCGACGAAATTACTCTTATTATGGTTTAATCTTGAAAGGGTTTTTTTTCCTTTCTGCATGTTTGCCGAAACTATTCGTAGTTCTTTTGTTTTCACAGATGATGTGTTCAAAGCTTAAAACAGGAGGGTGCTAAGGTTTGTTTCATCCTTGGTGGATTAAGCATTGTAGGAGATTCTTATAAAGGCGGACTAAATATTTCAAATCGCCTCAAAAAGCGATATAAGGGGTTTTCTTGCAGATGTCATAAAAAAATAGTACTGGCTATTACATGGCTCACAGGCCAAATTCAGGAAAGTCTACTTCGCTGGGTCCTGGCGTGAGCTCTGACCAACCTCGATTTGTAAATCGCCCAAGATCCAATTGCATCTGGCCAAGGCAGCAAAGTCGTCTTCGTCGGTCAAAATTGAGGCCAAGTCTGCTTCCCAGTCGAAGGGATTCTTGGGTCGCCGAGGAATTAGGTTGGTCACCACGAAGGTTGGCGGGCTGACTTTCTTATCTTACTGTCATAAGCCGCCTGATACTTCGTTAAATCAAGACTGACGGCGAGTCGAGTTGCAGCCAACCGAGAATCCTTGACAACTTTCTGGTAATCTTCTTCAACGAACTCCGATCCATCGTCTTTAAGCTGACGGAACCCAGCGGCTACTTCTTCCAAATTAATCTCCGGGGCATACGCTAAGCAGCGACTCAGGGCCGTTAGGACGCCTTTCCGGGCGGCTGACCGAGTTAACTCGCCGATCTGGGGAGGAAGCTGACAGACATCCAAGTACCTTCTTGATGGAAGTAATTGGCTCTTTTGCGCCCATTACAGCTTTGACAGTCAACACACTGCCTGTGTACAGTTGCTCTGTCAGCGTATAAATCGCCTTCAGCATCAACACACATTCTTCTTGCAGGTTGGCGACTCTTGGACCTGGAATTTGATAACCGGTACCTTTAACATCAGAAGTTTGGCCCAAAGGAGGGGACAAGGTTGAGGATTTGGGTAAGGCTTACCAAAGATGGCTTGTGTCATGTTAGAGATATGAAGTTTTAAGCCGGACAACTCCTGTTGAACAGTCGCCAGCTTCGCTTCAGCTTTCTCTGCTCTCTTCAAAGCCGCGTTTTGGTCAGCTTGAGTTTTTTCTAACTCGGCTTTGAGTTTTTCCAGTTCAACCCAAGCCAATTTATATTTCTCTTCCGACTGAGTTCGGGCGTCTTGTTGATCAACCAAGTTTTTCCTTAAATCGCCCAGCGCCAGTTCGGTCTGGGCAAGGTTTTCCTATTTGAAAGTTTAAAATAAAGACAAGTCTCAGAATTATTGCAAGGCAATACCCCTGACACTTGGGGGCTAATGTATAATTTTTCAAGGAAAATTATACAGAAATCAAGACCCGGCTCATCTTTTTACTGATGACCCGGCCCTTGGGGGTTACTGGTCGCGAAGCTTTTTATAAATTCTTTAAGACCCGGCTCATCTTTTTACTGATGACCCGGCCCTTGGGGGTTACTGGGAATAGTATAGAGTAAAATTTTTACCTCATGTTTGTTGTTTAACATCTTTAGCAGATTTTTCTCCATCTCATAGCTCGCTTCCAGGCGACTTGCAAAGCCAGAACAGAGTTCTTTAAACTCCAGATTTGCATAGTCGGAAAGCTTCGCCTTGGAGAGCCCAGACTCGGGGATTGCTTGAGAAGAGGATGCTACGTGTTTGGACAGATCTGTCGCCGCCGGCTTGGAAAAACCGGAACCAGTAATGACTACAGCATCTGGGTCATCCGCTGTTGCCAATACGTTCGGCGATTTAGGGGCGTCCGCTATCCCTTTCGGCGACTCAGGAAGATCCACTTGAGTTGCCGGCTCAGCTTGACCCGGGTCCTCTTGAGCCGGAGTTGATTTCCTTGGAAGTTCAGAATTTGCATCAGGGATTGATCCACTGGTTTTCCTTTTTTTGGCTTGTGCCCTAGCAAAATAAGATAAGCATGTTAAGGAATTGAAAAGGTCGTTATTCTCAAAAGTAGGCAAAAGACTTACCCCGGAACTCGAATCATTGGTGGAAGTGTTGACATCACTCAATTGCCGGAAGTGGGGGGAGAGTTCTGCAGGAATTATACATCAACAATACAGGCGGGTTGCAGATGTAATCCAAAGCAGCACGAACAATGGTTGCTCATATAAAGGAAAGAGAGGTACCTCGCTTGGTTTTCTCTTGTTTGTTGCTGGCAAGCCAGATATCAGGTCGCCCGAGTGACTTCGTGTCTTCCGGTTTGAGGCGTGCTGTGTTTTCTTCAGTAAGAAATTTGGGTCCAAATGGGCATTTGGATGTGAGAAGGGGACTTTCCCACATATTCGCCGGGTCGGTTTAGGCGGAGAAGGAGATGAATCGGAGGAAACAGAAATTACCTCAACAGAGTCTTCTTGGCTTTCGTTATCTTCATTCTATTACAAGAAGAGTGAGAGATATAAATAAAAGGTCAAAAGTAATAGGTGGCGAGTGAAAAAGAGGACGGATTGGTACCTCTGAAAGTGCGTCGCCGACTTGAGGTTCGTCGACTTCAGATGGCTCAGCCGCAGCAGATTTACCTTTGCCCTTGTTTTTGTTAGAGGGCGGCTTAGCAGTTTTCATGGCTTGCTTTTTAGGTCTCCTGGACCAGAACTTGTCGCCTTTCTGGAAAGGTATATGGTATGAAGTCAAGGTGGCAATAAAACGGAAGGAATAAAAATCAAGGGCGGGTTAGCTTCGGTTACCTTGGGCGCCGGGTTAATCTTGCAGAAGGGCTTAAGGCCGATTTGGCCGCACTTTCCTGCGGGCTCGCCGGTCAGCTTTTTGATGATGGAAACAATGTCTTTCTCTGTCAATGCTGTGTGGAAGTAGCATTGGGGATGGTCTAGAGTGCCGTCAAATTCACACATTAGGCCATCTCGGCGGCTCAGAGGAAGAATCCGCCATTCGACCCAGCAGCGGATTAGGTCAACCCCGGTAAGACCGTTGTTTGTCAGGGATCTCAGTTCAGACAATATTGGGATGAACTCCGATTCTTCTTCCTCGGTGAGCTTGTCGGGGAGCTTGAACTTAACCGGGAGGCGGGTTGGCCTGTAGCCCAGAAGCTTGTTCTCACCAGCAGGGGACGTTTCTTGACAATAAAATCAAGATTCACCCCAGCCTTTGGGATGGCTAGGCATGGTGAGTGAAGGAAACGGATTGTCCCTACGGCGCCGAACGTTGACACCGCCGAGTTCCAAACTGGGGCCGTTGTGGAATTCCGTCTGGGGATTCAGATGGAAAAAGTGCCAGAACAGAGGAACGGAAGGCTCGATCCGCAGATAAGCTTCGCAAAGGACTTGGAACTGGCTCAAGTTGCTTATGGAATTGGGTCCCAAATCCTGGAGTCGGACGTTCATGAAGGTCAAAGCGTCCCTAAGAAACTTGGATCCGGGCGGCTTAAAACCCCGTTCCAAGTGTTCCACAAAGACTACTATTTCCCCTTCTTTGGGGTTGGGGAGGTCTTCTCCCAACCCGGTGCGCCATCCAATGACATCTTGAGGATCCAAACAGCCCGCTTTCACGTAATTAGCTAAGACAGCATCATCAACTTTGGTAGGAAGCCAATCACTCTTGAAAACGGCACCCATACTACAAATAGGTAGAAGAATGGTATTACATGTCTTGGACATCTACTATATGAATCGGGATCAGTTCATGTTAACCCGCCAGACTAAGAGGCCGGGTTGGATTGGTATGGCGACTTATGGAAACATGGCTATTTCCAAAGGCTATGTTATTGTGGATGGTAGAACCTATTCGTTCCGAAGCACTAAGGGGGGGAGAATGAAGGCTACGAACAGTTTTTTACAAACAGTGAATGAGGAATGGATCTGCCGAACAGATATAAAAACCAACGAATATGGTTGGGATGAGAAATGTATTATCAGGTGGCGCCCCTCGTTTGGAGAAGACATTGTATTCATAAATTCGCAAGTACAGCGGGTGGTTAACATTATTCAAGGCACTGGCTACCCTAGCGACGCTCGGATTAATCGATTCGAGGGAAATAACTGACTATGAGCGGAAAGCTTCAAAGCTACGACAATGGCGGAAACACAAGCGGGGGATAAACCTACTCCTAAGAGCGGGAACGAGGGCCTAACCTGATGCTCGCGGTCAAAGAAGGCCGGCGGTGACGGAGATCGCTAGAGAAGCGCGGGGGTCCCGACGAACGAAGAGACCTCCGGCGGCGGCGGAGCTCGGGGCGAGCAACGAGGTTGCCGGTGACGATGTGATGGATAATGACGGCGGATGGATCGACCGAGGTGCCAGGCTTGACGACGGCGACGGCTTTCGGGCGGCACTGAAGCTCCTCTAACGGGGGCGGAAGTTGCGGCCGGCGGCGAAGCCCTCGGGGAGCGATGCGGTCTTTTGCTGCGATAATGGGGGGGACTGACGAGACTGGTAGGTGGCCAGCGCCAGCCCTGTCCCTTCCGCCTATTTATCAGGACGGGCGCTGGAATCGAGGCGCCGTGAGCGGGAACCGTTGGGGAATAAAAGATTCGCCATGATGACGTCCGAAAATTTTGGGATAATGATGCACTAAAAAGATCCGTTGGGATTATGTTAAATTTCCCGAAGATCGAGGGATAAGGAATGTGCTGACGGAAAATGAATTGGCGACTCAAAGATTTTTCCGGTACCGGTTGGCAAGTTAACTTTTCTGGCGTATGGAGGAAAACGAAGGAGTGAATCACCTTCAACTAAAGCGGAAGCCTTGGCATGAAAATTCAAGACAATTTGGGGCCTAATGTTGGGGATATTGCTTATTAAGTGACCCGCCCAATATGGGCCGGGTTACTTGTAAGGCGATTGACCCTTTGGGCTATTTGGGCTTCAGCCTGGGCGGTTCAAGGCCGCGGGACGGTTATGATTTAAGGAAGGTCTTTGGGTTTTGCAAGAGGGCGACTTAGAGACCACGGTGGCCACGATTTGTAAGGAGGAAGGGACTCTTGTAAAACCCAAAGGCCTCGACCTATATATAAAGGCGAGTCTGAAGGGGGAGAGGTAGGTTAGGAATCATCGAGTACTAGGTTAGGTGAGTTACGCCTTTCTTGTAATCGAATCCACATCAATACACGCAAAGCAGGACGTAGGCTATTACCTCCACGCGAGGGGCCGAACCTGGGTAACCCGCCGCGTTCCTCCTGTTCAACCCCTTTGAGTCGCCACCAGAGTGCGATGGCTCCCGTATTAAGTCCTTTCATGAGGACATCTGCCGTGACAAATCCATGACATGCCGCCTCCACCTCCTCCTCCGCCGCCGCCGCCGCCTCCTCCTGCAGAGGCCTGGCAGGCGATGATGGCAGCTACTAATGCAAACACGCAGATGCTGTTGCAGTTGATCCAGGAGAGAGTCAATCATCAGCAGGGCAATTTCCAGCACGGTGGCAATCACTTCGCCAGTCTGAGTCAGTTCCTGTCAAACCAGCCTAAGACGTTCACTGTCAAATCAGCAGGGCAGTTACAGTCGGCACTAGATCGGAATCACACCGCGATCTGAATCGCCGCGAGTACGACTCCATCAACTGCGTTCTAGCAACGCTTCCGCTTAGCGATCTTCAAAGGTATGAAGATGCACTCACCCCCTCTCGTTGCTGGTCTCTCCATAGGAAGATCTGAATATGCGTAGGATTTTTTTTGAATTTATGCTACGTTACCCAACAGTGGCATCCGAGCCAGGTTTTCTATGCGTAGATTCTATGCACGAGTAGAACACAAAAGGTTGTGGGCGATGATTTGTCAATTGCTTGCCGCTACTAGTCTTATTCTTTTCCGGCAGTATTGTGGGATGAAGCAGCCCGAACCGACCTTACACGTATGCTTACGTGAGACTGGTTCCACCGACAGACATGCACACCGTGCATAAAGGTGGCTAGCGGGTGTCTGTCTCTCCTACTCTAGTCGGATTGGATTTGATGAAAAGGGTCCTTATGAAGGGTAAATAGGTTTGGCATATCATCGTTGTGGCTGTCACGTAGGTAAGAAGGCGTTCTTGCTAGAAACCCAAATCAGCCATGTAAAACTTGCAACAACAATTAGAGGACGTCTAACTTGTTTTTGCAGGGTTTGACATGTGATGTGATATGGCCAAAGTTGTGATGTTGCATGTATGATGTATGATATGATCATGTTATTGTAATAGGTTTCACGACTTGCATGTCGATGAGTATGACAACCGACAAGAGCCATATGAGTTGTCTTAATTTATTGTATGAGATGAAACGCCATGTGCTTACTACTTTTACTTCATTGCTAACGATTAGCTACAGTAGTAGTGATAGTAGTAGTTGGCGTGATGACTTCATGGAGACACGATGATCGAGATCATGGTGTCACGCCGGTGACAATGATGATCATGCGATGACTGAAGATGGAGATCGAAAGAGCAAAGATGATAATGGCCATATCATGTCACTATATGATTGCATTGCGATGTTTATCATGTTTTTCATCTTATTGCTTAGAACGACAGTAGCATAATAAGATGATCCCCCTTAAAATTTCGAGAACGTATTCCCCTAAGTGTGCACCGTTGCGAAGGATCGTTGTCTCGAAGCACCACATGATGATCGGGTGTGATAGATTCTAACGTTCGCATACAACGGGTGTAAGCCAGATTTACACACGCGAAATACCTAGGTTGACTCGACGAGCTTAGCATGTACATACATGACCTTGAATACAAGAGACCGAAAGGTCGAACATGAGTCGTATCGTTGAATACGATCAGCATGAAGTTGCTCAGCATGATGACTAGTCCGTCTCACGTGATGATCGGACACGGGTTAGTCAACATGGATCATGTATCACTTAGATGACTAGAGGGATGTCGGTTTAAGTGGGAGTTCATACTTAATTTGATTAAATGAACTTAGTTGTCATGAACTTAGTCTAAAAAGTTGTCTTTATAAATATTGTAGATGGCCAACGTCAACCTCAATTTCAACGCATTCCTAGAGAAAAACAAGTTGAAAGATGACGGTAGCAACTATGCGGACTGGGTTCGCAACTTGAAGCTCATCCTTGAAGCAGCTAAAAAGGCTTATGTCCTTGATGCGCCACTAGGTGACCCTCCCGCTCCCGCAACAGCCCAGGACATTCTGAACGTCTGGCAAACGCGAAGTGATGACTACTCTCTGGTTAGGTGTGGCATGTTATACAGTTTGGAAACGGGGCTCCAAAGGCGTTTTGAGCAACACGGTGCATATGAGATTTTCCAAGAGCTGAAACTAGTTTTTCAAGCTCATGCCCGTGTCGAGAAATGAAGTCTCCGACAAGTTCATTAGCTGTAAGATGGAGGAGAACAGTTCTGTCAGTGAGCACATACTCAAAAATGTCTGGGTTACACGGTCGTTTGACTTCAAACTTGGAGTCGAATTTCCGGATGATGCTATAATTGACAGAATCCTCCAGTCTGTCCCACCAAGCTACAAAGGTTTTGTGCTGAACTACAACATGCAAGGGATGGAGAAGACCATTCCCGAGTTGTACTCGATTCTCAAGTCTGCAGAAGTAGAAAGCAAGAAAGAGCATCAACTGTTGATGGTCAACAAGACCACCAGTTTCAAGAAGGGCAAGGGTAAGAAGAACTTCAAGAAAGACGGCAAAGCCGTTGCCGCGCCTGGTAAGCCAGATGTCGGGAATAAGAAAAAGAATGGACCCAAGCCTGAGACTGAGTGCTTCTATTGCAAGGGAAAAGGTCACTCGAAGCGGAACTGCCCCAAGTACTTAGCGGACAAGAAAGACGGCAACGTTTAAGGTATATGTGATATACATGTTATTGATGTGTACCTTACCAGCGCTCGTACTAGCTCCTGGGTATTTGATACCGGTGTTGTTCCTCACAATTGCAACTCAAAGCATGAACTGCAGAATAAGCGGAGACTGGCGAAGGACGAGGTGACGATGCGCGTCGGGAATGGCTCCAAGGTCGATGTGATCACCGTAGGCACACTACCTCTACATCTACCGTCGGGATTAGTTTTAAACCTTAATAATTTTTATTGAGTACCAGCTTTGAGCATGAATATTGTATCAGGGTCTTGCTTAATGCGAGACGGCTACTCATTTAAGTGAGAGAATAATGGTTGTTCTATTTATATGAGTGATATGTTTTATGGTCATGCTCCGCTTGTGAATGGTTTATTTTTGATGAATCTCGATCGTGATGTTACACATATTCATAGTGTTAATACCAAAAGATGTAAAGTTGATAATGATAGTCCCACATACTTGTGGCACTGCCGCCTTGGTCATATCGGTGTTAAGCGCATGAAGAAGCTCCATACTGATAGACTATTAGAGTCTCTTGACTTTGAATCATTTGACACATGCGAACCATGCCTCATGGGCAAGATGACTAAGACTCCATTCTCAGGAATAATGGAGAGAGCGACCGACTTATTGGAAATAATACATACTGATGTGTCTGGTCCAATGAACATTGAAGCTCGCGGTGGCTACCATTATGTTCTCACTCTCACCGATGATTTGAGTAGGTATGGGTATATCTACTTGATGAAGCACAAATCTGAGACGTTTGAAAATTTCAAGGAATTTTAGAGTGAGGTTGAGAATTGCTACTGCAACAAAAGACCTTCCAATGGCACCAGAAATAGTTGTGTCGACGGCACCAGGAATCCTTCAGCTGCGGCTACGCCTTAAGGGACTTCCTAGGCAAGTATGCAAAGGATTTCCCCCGTGGCCTTGGAGCCTTGCGTTGGTGTTCCCTCAAAGCGGAAAGGGTGATGTAGCACAGCGATGGTAAGTATTTCCCTCAGTTTGAGAACCAAGATATCAATCCGGCGGAAGAGTATCTCAAGATTCTGCACAAACAGAAAAGCTTGCACCCAACGCTATGAAGGGGTTCTCAATCCCTTATAGATTGTTTGCCAAGTGAGAACTGAAAGCAACAAAGTAACAAAGCAAAGTAAAAGCGGAGGTGTAAACGATGGATATGAATAGACCCGGGGGACATATTGTTTACTAGTGGCTTCTCTAATGAAAGCAAGTAGACGGTGAGTGAACAAATTACTGTCGAGCAATTGATAGAACCGCGCAAAGTCGTGACGATATCTATGCAATGATTATTTCTATAGGCATCACGTTCGAAACAAGTAGACCGATACTTTCTGCATCTACTACTATTACTCCACACGTCGACCGCTATCCAGCATGCATCTAGTGTATTATGTCCATAAGAACAGAGTAACGCCTTAAGCAAGATGACATGATGTAGAGGGATAATCTCAAACCAATGATAAAAACCCCATCTTTTTACCCTTGATGGCAACTACTTGATGTGTGCCTTGCTGCCCCTACTGTCAATGGGAAAGGTCACCACATGGTATAACCCAAAACCAAGCACTTCTCCCATTGCAAGAATCATAGATCTAGTTGGCCAAACAAAACCCAAGACTCGGAGAGACTTACAAGGATATCAAATCATGCATATAAGAAATCAGCAAAGACTCAAATATATATCATAGATAATGTCATCACAAATTCACAATTCATCGGATCTCGACAAACACACCGCCAAAGAAGATTACATCGGATAGATCTCCATGAAGATCATGGAGAACTTTGTATTGAAGATCCAAGAGAGAGAAGAAGCCATCTAGCTACTAACTACGGACCCGTAGGTCTGAAGTGAACTACTCACGAGTCATTGGAGGGGAGATGATGATGATGAAGAAGCCCTCCAACTCCAAAGTCCCCTCTGGCAGGGTGCCGGAAAGGGTCTCTAGATGAGATCTCGCGGAAACGGAAGCTTGCGGCGGCGGAAAAGTATTTTCGAGGCTCCCTTGATTTTTTGCGGAATATTTGGAAATTTATAGGCCAAAGACCTAGGTCAGGGGGCGGCTAGGGAGGCCACAAGCCTACCCACCGCCGCCTCCCCTGGTGGCGGAGTGGGGGCTTGTGGGCTCCATGGAGCCCACCTGGCTTGGACCAAAATCCCCCTCGTCTTCTTCCGTTCGGGAAAAAATCATTTCGGGGTTTTTGTTCCGTTTGAACTCCGTTCCAAAATCAGATCTGAAAAGAGTCAAAAACACGGAAAAAACAGGAACTGGTACTTGGCACAGAATTAATAAGTTAGTCCCAAAAAAGATATAAAAGGTACATAAAACAACCAGAGAAGACAAGATAACAGCGTGAAATCATCAAAAATTATAGATACGTTTGAGACGTATCAAGCATCCCCAAGCTTAACTCCTACTCGTCCTCGAGTAGGGAAGTGATAAAGAATGAATTTTTGATGCTTTCATGCTACCTAGCATAGGTGTCCTTTGTAATTCCTCTTATGTGACGTGAATGTTCAGATCCATTAGATTGAAAACAATAGTTTGCTATTGACGTGGAAACAATAATAATTCAAGGAAACTAGCAAAGTAATCATGACCTTTCAAAATAACAAGGCCAAAAGAAAGTTATCCCTACAAAAGCATATAGTCTGGCTATGCTCTATCATCATTGCACAACGAATTTAAATCATGCACAACCCCGGTATTGGCCAAGTAATTGTTTCACACCTTTACTTTCTCAAACATTTTCAACTCTCACGCAATACATGAGCGTGAGCCATGGTTATAGCACTATAGATGGTGTGGAATTAGTGGAGGTTGCAAGACAAAAAAGGAGAAGATAGTCACATTAACTAGGTATATCAATGAGCTGTGGAGATGCTCATCAATAGATATCAATGTGAATGAGTAGGGATTGCCATACAAATGATGCACTAGAGCTACGAGCATGCGAAAGCTCTTAAAGAAAAGTAGTGGGTGTGCATCCAACTTGCTTGCTCACGAAGACCTAAGGCAATTTTGAGGAAGCCTATCATAGGAATATACAAGCCAAGTTATATAATGAAAATTTCCCACTAGTTATATGGTGGTGACAAAACGAGAGACTCTCAATCATGAAGATCATGGTGCTTAATATGCACAAGTGTGGAAAAAGTGGTAGCATTGTCCCTTCTCTCTTTTTCTCACATTTTTTATTTATTTTGGTGGGCTCTTTGGCCTCTTTTGTTTTGTTGGGCTTCTTCGGCCTCTTTTATTTCCTCACATGGGAGGATGCTCCATTAATGATGATTATCACACTTTCAACTCAAAACTTAGAGCAACTATGACTCTATATGGAATGCCTTCGGTAGTGTACCGTGGCAATGATCTAGCATGGCATAGACATCAATGGAAACACCATGCTAGCTATCTCACGATCATGCAATGGCAATGTAGATGTGGTGGCACATGTCATTTTGGTAGTTGCATGGCAATATATCTCGGAATGACTTTGAAAAAGCCATAGTAGGTAGGTATGGTGGCTGTTTTGAGGGAGCCTAATGGTGGGTTTTGTGTACCAGCGAAAGTTGCATGGCACTAAGAAGATAGTGATTGTGGTAGGTGAAAGTGCACCTAAGCCATGGACTCAACATTAGTCATGAAGAACTCAAATACTTGTTGCAGAAGTTTTATTAGTAATCGAAACAAAGCATTCAACTCATACTCCTAGGGGAAGGGTTGGTATGTATAAACCATCGCGCGATCCCGACCGCCACGCAAAGGATGACAATCAATATACTAATCATGCTCAGATTTCATCACATAGCGGTTCACCATACGTGCATGCTACAGGAATCACTAACTTTAACACAAGTATTTCTAGATTCACAACACCTTACTAGCATGACTTAATTATTACCATAACCACAACTCAAAACTAATTGAGATGAATCAAACTTCTCTAACTATTCAATGCACATGAAGGTGGAAGTTTTCATATCCCTTTGGATAACTACCCCTTTTGAGACTACTTTCAGAGCGGAGATCAACTAACAAGCCACGCACCGCTGCGCTCTAAAAGATATAAGTGAAGCACACAGAGCAAAAGTATCTAGCTCAAAAGATATAAGTGAAGCACATGTGAGCTCAGTTGTCTACCAAAAGATATAAGAGAAGCTCGACAAAATCACGGTGTGTGCATGTCTCCTCTCTAGGTGTGCAGGAAGGATGATTGTGACACAACAAAAATAAAAGACTCCTACGATACAAGACGCTCCAAGCAAAAACACATAACATGTGGTGAATAAAAATATAGCCCCAAGTAACGTTACCGATGGATTGAAGACGAGAGAGGGGATGCCTTCCCGGGGCATCCCCAAGCTTAGGCTTTTATGGCATCCTTGAATATCTTGGGGTGCCTTGGGAATCCCCAAGCTTGAGATCTTGCCACTCTTTATCTCTTTGTCCATAAGAACTTCACCCAAAACTTGAAAACTTCACAACACGAAACTTAAACAGAAACTCGTGATAACATTAGTACAAGAAAGAAAACCAACACTTCCTTAGGTATTGTAGCAAACTTAAATTCTACTTGTGCTGATGTTGGGTTACTATACTTTCAATGTTCCATGCCTAATACCCCCCGATACTATCCATAGTTTCATCAAAATAAGCAACCAGCACAACAAAAACAGAATCTGTTAACAGCAGACCAGTCTGTAGCAATCTATATATTTCGTATACCTCTGGTACTTCAAAAATTCTGAACATTTACGACAGTCTTAAGAATTTGCGTAGAAATCATCAGAAAAAAGAATCAACTCAAAATCTCTTAGAGAAAAAAATGCAAATTCGTTTCATGAGCAGATTGTTTCTGTCTTTTCCAGCATGACCAAACGATCATCCCCAAGACTAATCATAACGGTTTTGCTTGGCACAAACGCAAAAAGAAACACAAAAAACACAATCATAACAGAATTATGAAAGTGTGGAAAACACAAAACAGAAAGAAAAAGGATATATTTGATGGGTTGCCTCCCAACAAGCGCTTTTGTTTAACACCCTTAGCTAGGCGAAAGTTATGGAATCACGCATAGTCATCTTTGGTGCTCAAACCATAAGTAGCCTTCATCATAGATTCATAAGGCAATCTTATTTTCTTTCTAGGAAAGTGCCCCATGCCCTTCTTTAAAGGAAATTGAAATCTAATATTCCCTTCCTTCATATCGATGATAGCACCAATGTCCTTAGGAAAGGTCTACCAAGAAGAATGGGACATGAAGGATTGCAATCTATGTCAAGTACAATGAAATCCACGGGTACATAGTTCTTATTTGCAACAATAAGAACATCATCGATCCTCCCCATGGGTTTCTTGACACTAGAATCCGCAAGATGCAAATTAAGAGAACACTCTTCAATCTCATGAAAACCAAGAATATCACATAAAGACTTTGGAATCATGGAAACACTAGCACCCAAATCACACAAAGCATTGCACTCATAGTTTTTGATCTTGATTTTGATAGTAGGTTCCCACTCATCATGAAGTTTTCTAGGTATAGAGACTTCTAGTTCGAGCTTCTCCTCAAGAGATTTCATCATAGCATCTACGATATGCGCGGTAAAGGCTTTGCTTTGGCTATAAGCATGTGGAGAGTTTGCAATGGATTGCATCAAAGAAATGCATTCAAAGAAGGAGCAATTGTCATAATTGAATTCCTTGAAATCCAAAGTGGGAGTTTCATTACTACCCAAAATTTTGACTTCTTCTACTCCACTCTCCATACCTTTATCATCAAGATAGGTGGACTCCGAATCATTGGGGCGTTTTTCAACCAAAGTGGATTCATATCCAGCCCCTCCATAAGTAGGTTTGACATGCGAAAACAAAGATTCAAGAGGAGACACACCAAGCACTTTAAGATCTTCGTGATTTGCATCACTAGGATGCACCCTTTTAAACCATTCATGTCTAGCGCGAATTTGGGCGGTTCTTTCTTTGCTCTCATTCATGGAGATACGCATAGCTTTCAAAGTTTCATCAAAGTTAATCTTGGGAGGAGCGCATCTAACTTTCAAAGCATCAACATCACAAGACATCCTATCAACGCTCTTAGCCAAATCGTCTATTTTGAGTTGTTTTTCCTCTATGGACGAATTGAAAATCTTTTGAGAGTTGATGAACTCTTTGATATTACTCTCTAGATCAGAGGGTAATTTGTTTTGATTTCCATAAGTGTTGCCGTAGGAATTGTCAGAGGAGTTACTAGGAAAAGGCCTAGGAACATAGTTTCCTCTAAAAGCATTGTTGTTGCCAAAATTGTTCCTACCAACAAAATTCATGTCCAAACTAGCGTTGCTACTCTCAATCAAAGAAGATAGTGGCATGTCACTAGGATCTACGGTAGCATTTCTACTAGCAACCAAATTCATCAACTCGTCCATCTTAGCACTAAGCGAGTTAATCTCTTCTATAATGTGCACCTTTTTGCTAGCAGGCGACCTTTCGGTGTGCCACTGAGAGTAGTTGGTCATGATATTGTCTAGGAGTTTTGTAGCGTCTCCTAACGTGATTTCCATGAACGTTCCACCCGAGGCGGAGTCCAAGATATTGCAGAAGCAAAATTCAAGCCAGCGGAAAAGATTTGTATAATCATCCACAAACTCAAGCCATGAGCGGGACAATTTCTAATCATAAGCTTCATCCTCTCCCAAGATCGTGCAACGTGTTCATGATCAAGTTGCTTGAAACTCATGATATTGTTACGTAAGGAGATGATCTTAGCCGGCAGAAAATACTTGGATATGTAAGCATCTTTGCACCTATCCCAAGAATCGATACTATTTTTAGGCAAAGAAGAAAATCAACTTTTTGCGCGATCTCGCAACGAGAAAGGAAATAGTTTCAACTTAATCACGTCATTATCCACATCTCTTTTCTTTTTGCATATCGCAAATCTCAATGAAGGTATTGAGATGGGATGCGGCATGTTCACTAGGAAGGCCAGAGAATTGCTCTTTCATAACAAGATTCAGCAAAGCTGCGTTGATTTCATACGATCCCGCACTAGTGGCGGGAGCAATCGGATTACTAATAAAATCATTATTATTAGTGCTCGAGAAGTCGCAAAGTTTGGTGTTTTCAGACATGATGTCTTCAACAAACATACAAGCACACAAGCAAGCAAGAAACCGGCAAGGGCAAAAGAAAACGGCGAAGGAGAAAGGCGAATGAAAACGGCAAATGTGAAGTGGGGGACAGGAAAACGAGAGGCAACTGGCAACAAAAGTAAATGCAGGAGATGAGTTTGTGAGACCTACTTGGATAGATCTTGATCTCTCCTCCCCGGCAACAGCGCCAGAAATACTTCTGCTACTGCAGCAAAAGACTTTCCAATGGCGCCAGAAATAGTTGTGTCGACGGCGCCAGGAATCCTTCAGCTGCGGCTACGCCTTAAGGGACTTCCTAGGAAAGTATGGAAAGGATTCCCCCCGTGGCCTTAGAGCCTTGCGTTGGTGTTCCCCTCTCCCGTGCACAATTCATCGATGGTAAGTATTTCCCTCAGTTTGAGAACCAAGGTATCAATCAGGTGGAAGAGTATCTCAAGATCGTGCACAAACATAAAAGCTTGCACCCAACGCTATGAAGGGGTTGTCAATCCCTTATAGATTGTTTGCCAAGTGAGAACTGAAAGCAACAAAGTAACAAAGCAAAGTAAAAGCAGAGGTGTAAACGATGGATGTGAATAGACCTGGGGGCCGTAGTGTTTACCAGTGGCTTCTCTCATGAAAGCAAGTAGAGGTGAACAAATTACTGTCGAGCAATTGATAGAACCGTGCAAAGTCGTGACGATATCTATGCAATGATTATTTCTGTAGGCATCACGTCCGAAACAAGTAAACCGATACTTTCTGCATCTACTACTATTACTCCACACGTCGACCGCTATCCAGCATGCATCTAGTGTATTAAGTCCACAAGAACAGAGTAACGCCTTAAGCAGGATGACATGATGTAGAGGGATAATCTCAAACCAATGATAAAAACCCCATCTTTTTACCCTTGATGGCAACTACTTGATGTGTGCCTTGCTGCCCCTACTGTCACTGGGAAAGGTCACCACATGGTAGAACCCAAAACCAAGCACTTCTCCCATTGCAAGAATCATAGATCTAGTTGGCTAAACAAAACCCAAGACTCGGAGAGACTTACAAGGATATCAAATCATGCATATAAGAAATTAGCAAAGACTCAAACATATATCAGAGATAATCTGATCACAAATCCACAATTCATCGGATCTCGACAAACACACCGCCAAAGAAGATTACATCGGATAGATCTCCATGAAGATCATGGAGAACTTTGTATTGAAGATCCAAGAGAGAGAAGAAGCCATCTAGCTACAAACTACGGACCCGTAGGTCTGAAGTGAACTACTCATGAGTCATTGGAGGGGCGATGATGATGATGAAGAAGCCCTCCAACTCCAAAGTCCCTTCCGGCAGGTTGCCGGGAAGGGTCTCTAGATGAGATCTCGCGGAAAAGGAAGCTTGCGGTGGCGGAAAAGTATTTTCGAGGCTCCCCTGATTTTTTGCTGAATATTTGGGAATTTATAGGCCAAAGACCTAGGTCAGGCGGCGGCCAGGGAGGCCACAAGCCTGCCCACCGCCGCCTCCCCCCTGGTGGCGGAGTGGGGGCTTGTGGGATCCTTGGATCCCACCTGGCTTGGCCCAAAAGCCCCCACGTCTTCTTCCGTTCGGGAAAAAAAATCATTTCGGGGTTTTTCTTCCGTTTGGACTCCGTTCCAAAATCAGATCTGAAAAAGTGAAAAACACGGAAAAAACAGGAACTGGCACTTGGCACAAAATTAATAAGTTAGTCCCAAAAAAGATACAAAAGGTACATAAAACAAGAAAAGAAGACAAGATAACAGCGTGAAATCATTAAAAATTATAGATACGTTTGAGACGTATCAAGAATCAACGTGACCGAAAAATTAAGTGTCTACGATCTGATCGTGGAGGAGAATATTTGAGTCACGAGTTTGGCACACACCTAAGGAAGTGTGGAATCGTTGCACAACTGACGCCGCCTGGCACACCGCAACGCAACGGAGTGTCTGATCGTCGTAATCACACTTTATTAGATATGTTATGATCTATGATGTCTCTTACCGATTTACCGCTATCATTTTGGGGATACGCATTAGAAACTGCAGCATTCACTTTAAATAGGGCACCATCTAAATCCATTGAGACGACACCGTATGAACTATGGTTTGGCAAGAAACCTAAGTTGTCATTTCTTAAAGTTTGGGGCTGCGATGCTTATGTGAAGAAACTTCAACCAGAGAAGCTCGAACCCAAAGCGAAGAAATGCGTATTCATAGGATACCCTAAGGAAACTATTGGGTATACCTTCTATCTTAGATCTGAAGGTAAAACCTTTGTTGCCAAGAACGGATCCTTTCTATAGAAAGAGTTTCTCTCGAAAGAAGTAAGTGGGAGGAAAGTAGAACTTGATGAGGTAATTACACCCCCTCTCGAATAGGAAAGTAGCGCAGCGCGGGAAATTGTTCATGTGGCACCTACACCAACTGAAGAGGAAGTTAATGATAATGATCATGAAGTTTCGGATCAAGTTACTACTGAACTGTGAAGGTCCACAAGGGCACGCTCCGCACTAGAGTGGTACGACAACCCTGTGATGGAAATCGTGTTGTTAGACAACGGTGAACCTTCGAACTATGAAGAAGCAATGGCGGGCCCGAATTCCAACAAATGGCTTGAAGCTATGAAATCTGAGATAGGTTCCATGTATGAGAACAAAGTATGGACTTTGGTGGACTTGCCCGATGACCGGCGAGCCATAGAAAATAAATGGATCTTCAAGAAGAAGACTGATGCAAACGGTAATGTGACCGTTTATAAAGCTCGACTTGTCGCAAAGGGTTTTCGACAAATTCAAGGAGTTGACTACGAAGAGACTTTCTCTCCTGTAGCGAAGCTGAAATCAGTCTGAATCATGTTAGCAATTCCCGCCTTTTATGATTATGAAATTTGGCAAATGGACGTCAAAACAGCGTTCCTTACCGGGAATCTTAAGGAAGAGTTGTATATGATGCAACCAGAAGGTTTTGTCGAACCTAAGGGTGCTAACAAAGTGTGCAAGCTCCAGTGCTCCATCTATGGGCTGGTGCAAGCATCTCGGAGTTGGAACATTCGCTTCAATGAGGTGATTAAAGCGTTTGGGTTCATACAGGTTTACGGAGAAGCCTGTCTGTACAAGAAAGTGAGTGGGAGCTCTGTAGCTTTCCTAATACTGTATGTGGATGACATATTATTGATGGGGAATAATATAGAGATGTTGGAGAGCATAAAGGCCTATTTGAACAAGAATTTTTCAATGAAGGACCTTGGAGAAGCTGCATACATATTAAGCATCAAGATCTATAGAGATAGATCAAGACGCCTCATAGGTCTTTCGCAAAGTACATACCTTGACAAGATATTGAAGAAGTTCAATATGGAAAAATCAAAGAAAGGGTACTTGCCAGTTTTGCAAGGTATGAGATTGAGTAAGACTCAGTCGCCGACCACAGCAGCACATAGAGAGAAGATGAGTTCTGTCCCCTACGCTTCAGACGTAGGCTCTCTTATGTATGCCATGATGTGTACCAGACCTGATATAAACCTTGCCATAAGTTTGGTAGGGAGGTACCAAAGTGATCCCGGTATGGAACACTGGACAGCGGTCAAGAATGTCCTTAAGTACCTGAAGAGGACTAAGGAAATGTTTCTCGTTTATGGAGGTGACGAAGAGCACGTCGTAATGGGTTACGTCGACGCTAGCTTCAACACAGATCCGGATGACTCTAAGTCACAGACCGGATACGTATATGTTTTGAATGGTGGGGTAGTGAGCTGGTGCAGCAGCAAGCAAGAAGTCGTGGCAGCATCTACATGTGAAGCGGAGTACATAGCTGCTTCAGAAGCGGCTCATGAAGGAATTTGGATGAAGGAGCTCATCACCGACCTTGGAGTGGTTCCAAGCGCGTCGGGTCCAATGACACTCTTCTGTGATAACACTAGGGCCATTGCCATAGCCAAGGAGCCCAGGTTTCACCGGAAGACGAAGCACATCAAGCGCCGCTACAACTCCATCCAGGACCATGTCCAGAGTGGAGTAATAGAGATTTGTAAAGTACACACGGATCTGAATGTTGCAGACCCATTGACTAAACCACTTTCACGAGCAAAACATGATCAACACCATAATGCTATGGGTGTTCGATACATCACAATGTAACTAGATTATTGACTCTAGTGCAAGTGGGAGACTGTTGGAAATATGCCCTAGAGACAATAATAAAATGGTTATTATCATATTTCCTTGTTCATGATAATCGTCTATTGTTCATGCTATAACTGTATTAACAGGAAACAATAATACATGTGTGAATAAATAGATCACAATGTGTCCCTAGCAAGCCTCTAGTTGGCTAGCTCCTTAGTCAATAGATGATCATGGTTTCTTGGTCATGGGCATTAGATGTCATTGATAAAGGGGTCACATCATTGGGAGAATGATGTGATGGATAAGACCCAATCCTAAGCATAGCACTACATCGTATTGTTCGTATGCTAAAGCTTTTCTAATGTCAAGTGTCTTTTCCTTCGACCGTGAGATTGTGCAACTCCCGGATACCGTAGGAGTGCTTTGGGTGTATCAAACGTCACAACGTAACTGGGTGACTATAAAGGTGCACTACGGGTACCTCTGAAAGTGTCTGTTGGGTTGGTACGAATCGAGATCGGGATTTGTCACTCCGTGTGATGGACAGGTATCTCTGGGCCCACTCGGTAGAACATCATCATGAGCTCAATGTGACTAAGGAGTTAGTTACACAATGACGTGCCACGGAACGAGTAAAGAGACTTATCGGTAATTGAACAAGGTATAGGTACACCGACGATCGAATCTCGGGCAAGTCCTATACCGATAGACAAAGGGAATTGGATACGGCATTGATTGAATCCTTGACATCGTGGTTTATCCGATGAGACCATCGTGGAGCAAGTGGGAGCCACCATGGGTATCCAGACCCCGCTGATGGTTATTGGCCGGAGAGGTGTCTCGGCGATGTCTTCCTGTCTCCCCAACCCGTACGGTCTACACACTTAAGGTTCGATGACGCTAGGGTTATAGGGAATTTTTATACGAGGTTATGAAAGTTGTTCTGAGTCCTGGATGAGATCCGGGACGTCACGAGGAGCTCCGGAATGGTCCGGAGGTAAAGATTGATATATAGGACGGATAGTTTTGAACACCGAAAGTGTTTCGGGCGTCACCGGTAACGTACCGGGACCACCGGGACCACCGGTAGTGGCCCCCGGGGTCCACCGGAAGGGGGCCACGTCCCCGGGAGGCTAGATGGGCCATGTGCGGGAGGGAACCAGCCCCTAAGTGGGCTGTTGCGCCCCCCACACTCAGCCCAAGGCGCAGGAGGTGGAGAGGGGGGGGGGGAAACCCTAGGCGCTGGTGGGCCTAAGGCCCACCTAGGGGTGCGTGATGGCTGCTGTTTATCCCTTGCAACGGCGCCAAAAATAGTTGTGTTTTCTAGCATGACTTCAATATTACCATAAACACACCTCAAAACTAATTGAGATGAATCAAACTTCTCTAACTATTCAATGCACATGAAGGTGGAAGTTTTCGTATCCCTTTGGATAACTACCCCTTTTGAGACTACTTTCAAAGCATAGATCAACTACCAAGCCACGTACCGCTGCGCTGTAAAAGATATAAGTGAAGCACATAGAGCAAAAGTATCTAGCTCAAAAGATATAAGTGAAGCACATGTGAGCTGAATTGTCTACCAAAAGATATAAGTGAAGCTCGACAAAATCACGGCGGGTGCATGTCTCTCTCTCTAGGGTCGCAGCAAGAATGATTGTGGCACAATAAAAATGAAAGACTCCTATGATACAAGACGCTCCAAGCAAAAACACATAACATGTGGTGAATAAAAATATACCCCCAAGTAACGTTACCGATGGATTGAAGACGAGAGAGGGGATGCCTTCACGGGGCATTCCCAAGCTTAGGCTTTTACGACATCCTTGAATCTCTTGGGGTGCCTTGGGCATCCCCAAGCTTGAGCTCTTGCCACTCTTTATCTTTTTGTCCATAAGAACTTCACCCAAAACTTGAAAACTTCACAACACGAAACTTAAATAGAAACTCGTGATATCATTAGTACAAGAAAACAAACCACCACTTCCTTAGGTACTGTAGGAAACTTAAATTCTACTTGTGCTGATGTTGGGTTACTGTACTTTCAATCTTCCATGGCTAATACCCCCCGATACTATCCATGATTTCATCAAAATAAGCAACCAACACAATAAAAATAGAATCTGTTAATGGCAGACCAGTCTGTAGCAATTTGTATGTTTCATATACCTCTAGTACTTCAAAAATTCTGAAAAATTACAACAGTCTAAAGAATTTGTGTAGCAATCAGCAACAAAAAGAATCAACTCAAAATATCTTACAGAAAAATAAATTCTTTTCGTGAGCAGAAAGTTTCTGTCTTTCCCAGCATGACCAAACGATCATCCTCAAGACTAATCATAACGGTTTTGCTTGGCACAAACGCAAAAAGAAACACAAAAAACACAATCATAACAGAATTATGAAAGTTTGGAAAACACAAAACAGAAAGAAAAAGGATAGATTCGTTGGGTTGCCTCCCAACAAGCGCTTTTGTTTAACACACTTGGCTAGGCATTCCATGATGCTCTCACAAAAGATAAGAATTGAAGCACAACGAGAGCATCATAAAGCATGTGAAAATCACATCTAAGTCTAACATACTTCCTATGCATAGGCATTTTATAGGAAAACAAATTTTCAAGACAACCGATAGCTGCCATATGCAAGGAAGAAGAAAGAGACAAGAACAATCTCAACAACACGAGAGGTGATTTGGTAACATGAAAGTTTCTACCAAAATATTTTCCTCTCTCATAGCAATTACATGTGGGATCATATTCAAATTCAACAATATAGCTATCCCATAGGATATTCTTTTCATGATCCACATGCATGCAAGGTTGACGCTCTTCAAAAATAGTGGGATTATCATCAAATAAAGTCATGACTTCTCCAATCCCACTTTCAGTATTGTTGCAAATATCATATTCATCATGAGGTTTGAGCAAATTTTCAAGATCATAAGAAAGATCATCACCCCAATCATGATTATTGCAACAAGTAGGGGACATAGCAAAACTAGCATCCCCAAGCTTAGGGTTTTGCATATTTTTAGCATGATTTTCACTAATAGGATTTATAGTGAAATCATTGCAATCATGCTTTTCATCCAAGGATCCCTCGTGAATCACTTCATGAATTTCTTCCTCACAATTTTCAGATTCACGCATCTTACGCAAAACTCCAAAGAAATAGTCAATTACCCTCAACTCACTAGCAATTTGTTCCAGACGAGTGGGTCTCTTAAAGAGACTAGCAAGTGGATGAGGATCCATATCACTAGATTTTCAGCAAGCAAAGATGCAAGCATACTGAGGGCACATGGCACACAAGCGAATAGAAAGCAACCGAGAGAAAAGGGCGAAGGCGAAAGGTGAATGGAAACGACAAATGTGAAGTGGGTGAGAGGAAAACGAGAGGCAACTGGCAACAAAAGTAAATGCAAGAGAAGAGTTTGTGAGACCTACTTGGATAGATCTTGATGTCTCCTCCCCGGCAACGGCGCCAGAAATACTTCTGATGGCTGTTGTGTATTCCTTGCAACGGCGCCAGAAATAGTTGTGTCGACGGCACCAGGAATCCTTCAGCTGCGGCTACGCCTTAAGGGACTTCCTAGGCAAGTATGCAAAGTATTTCCCCCGTGGCCTTGGAGCCTTGCGTTGGTGTTCCCTCAAAGCGGAAAGGGTGATGTAGCACAACGACGGTAAGTATTTCCCTCAGTTTGAGAACCAAGGTATCAATCCGGCGGAAGAGTATCTTAAGATCCTGCACAAACACAAAAATCTTGCACCCAACGCTATGAAGGGGTTGTCAATCCCTTATAGATTGTTTGCCAAGTGAGAACTGAAAGCCACAAAGTAACAAAGCAAAGTAAAAGCAGAGTTGTAAACGATGGATGGGAATAGACCCGGGGGCTGTAGTGTTTACTAGTGGCTTCTCTTATGAAAGAAAGTAGACGGTGGGTGAACAAATTACTGTCGAGCAATTAATAGAACTGTGCAGAGCCGTGACGATATCTATGCAATGATTATTTCTATAGGCATCACGTCCGAAACAAGTAGACCGATACTTTCTGCATCTACTACTACCTTGCTGCCCCTACTGTCACTCGGAAAGGTCACCACATGGCAGAACCCAAAACCAAGCACTTCTCCCATTGCAAGAATCATAGATCTAGTTGGCCAAACAAAACCCAAGACTCGAAGAGACTTACAAGGATGTCAAATCATGCATATAAGAAATCAGCAAAGACTCAAATATATATCATAGATAATCTGATCACAAGTCCAAAATTCATCGGATTTCGACAAACACACCGCCAAACAAGATTACATCGGATAGATCTCCATGAAGATCATGGAGAACTTTGTATTGAAGATCCAAGAGAGAGAAGAAGCCATCTAGCTACTAACTACGGACCCGTAGGTCTGAAGTGAACTACTCACGAGTCATTGGAGGGGCGATGATGATGATGAAGAAGCCCTCCACCTCCAAAGTCCCCTCCGACAGGGCATCGGGAAGGGTCTCCGGATGAGCTCTCACGGAAATGGAAGCTTGCGGCGGCGGAAAAGTATTTTCGAGGCTGCCCTGATTTTTTGCGGAATATTTGGAAATATATAGGTGCAAGACCTAGGTCAGGGGGCGGCCAGGGAGGCCACAAGCCTGTCCACCGCCGCTTCCCCTGGTGGCGGAGTGGGACTTCTTCCGTTCGGGAGAAAATGATTTCGGGGTTTTTCTTCCGTTTGGACTTCGTTCCAAAATCAGATATGAAAAGAGTCAAAAACACAGAAAAACAGGAACTGGCACTTGGCACTGAATCAAAGTTAGTCCCAAAAAATATATAAAAAGGTACATAAAACATACAAAGAAGACAAGATAACAACGTGAAACCATCAAAAATTATAGATACGTTTGAGACGTATCAGTGCGCCACCCCCTCCCCCTGCCCTAGCCGCCGCACCTCCCATCTGGGGGGCTGCCGCACCACCTAGGGTGGGAACCCTAGGGGTGGCACCCCCCTCCCCTCCTCCTATATATAGTGAGGGTTTCGGGGCTGTTTGAGACACAGTTTTCTATCTCCGTCGGCGCAGCCCTGCTCTTCTTTCTCGTCCTCTCCGTCGGTGCTTGGCGAAGCCCTGCCGGGAGACCTCGTCTCTCCATCGACACCACGCCGTCGTGCTGCCGGAGATCTTCCCCAACCACTCCCTCCTCCTTGCTGGATCAAGGTGCGGGAGACGTCACCGGGCTGCACGTGTGTTGAACGTGGAGGTGCTGTGGTTCGGCACTAGATCGGAATCACAGTGCGATCTGAATCGCCGCAAGTACGAGTCCATCAACCGCGTTCTAGCAACGCTTCTGCTTAGCGATCTTCAAAGGTATGAAGATGCACTCACCCCCTCTCTCGTTGCTGGTCTCTTCATAGGAAGATCTGAATATGCGTAGGATTTTTTTTGAATTTATGCTACGTTACCCAACACAAACAAACATGAAAAACACAAATAATTGACAAGTGTTCGATTAATCCATCATACCTTACGATTCTCAATATCATGACCACGGTGCACTCTGTCAAACTCTTCTATTAGTCCATCATACCAAGGGCCATCATCCGCCATCCTACGAAAAAATGACATACATCGAATTTCATCATCTTTATTTTGCAAAAAAATAACCAAAGGACATGACATAGACCTACACATACACATCTTAGACCTACATATGCCTAACATATATCATCCAACTATATAATCTAAGAAATGCCTAACATATATCATCCAACTATATTTAACTACATAACATATTCAACTATATAATCTACCTAAAACTAAGACCTACATAATCTAATCTACACATACTTATATGCCTAACTATATAATCTATACATACATATTCAACTATACACATATTCAAAATATTCAACATACACCTACATAAAATCTACCTAAACATATTCAACTACATAATCTAACAACTATCAAACAATCCCTAAAACTAAGAGAAAAATCATCTAATCTAACATAACCTAATATATCAAAATACTATCAAAACATAATGTTAAAACAAAAATTAATTGGATAGTTTGGGGGAGATTACCTCAATGCAGCTTGGGGGGGGGGGTCCGATCTGTTAGTTCTGGTGGAGGAGGGAGTAGATCAGGGTGGGGGTGGTGAGGAGGAAGGTGGGGGCGAGAGAGAGACATAGAAAGAACATAGAGAGGGAGTGGGAGGAGGAAGAAGGGGGCGTGGGCCTGCGGTAGTCATCAGGATGAGACGCCAGGGTCCGTGACATTTGGTCGTCTGGCCCAGGACCAGACACCAGGGTCCATGGCATCTAGGTAAGCGCAACTGGCAACAGAAAGTTTGCACTATATTGGCCTTATGAGACTCCACGGACCCTGGCGTCTGGGCAGACGCCAGGGACCCTGGTGTCTGGGCAGACGCCAGGGACCCTGGTGTCTCGTCCCTTTGCCACGTCACCTGGTCAACGTCAGGGCAGATCGAGCGGGCCACACCAGATGCCAGGGTCCCTGGCGTCTACAGTGCAAACCAGACGTCAGGGACGTTAACGTCACGCAAAGAGGTCAAACTAGATTTTTTTTCAAATGCAAATCGTATTTGTATTTTCTTCGGATTAAAGGTCGTAACAAAAAAAATCGGCCTCCTCACGCGAAGATGGTATCTTTCTCTAGGCCCTAGTTAGCTGTCAGATTGATTCTGTTGGCCTAGCCAATTGACCTAAACACATTGCCGCTTGAAGCTTGACTAGAGGCTGGGGCGCCATCGTGTGACGCCACCTGAGGTGGACCGATGCGCTGCCAGCGGACGCGGTTTTTGTCGTTTCGTTCACGGTGGCAATCCCAGCCGCTTGCGCATGTGAGGATCAACGCTGCATGCATGCAAGTACACTGCGGGACCATGCATGTGGCTCATATTGTTATGTATAAGGTCAACTCCAACGCGCGACTCCATTCGGACATCCGTTTGGTTCGGATTCTGTTTTTTTAGAATGACCGATGGGGTCGTGTCCGAGCCTATCCTCGGATGCGGTCGCCGTGCACCCAACGCGGAGACGCATCCTTCGACCGCATTCTGTCCGTCACTGGCAATATGCCCATCTATTCATATTTATCAATGTTTTAAACAGGTTTGCACGTTCAAATATCAATTGTCTTGAATAAAAATAGTTTTACAACCGAATCAAAGTTGTCTCGAATAAAATAGTTTTACAACCAAATCAAAATTGTCTTGAATAAAGATAATTAACCAATACATCTATTGGTTTTCAATGTGATCCCACATGTGCTCAACTAAGTCATTTTGAAGCTGAAAATAAGTGTGCCAATCACATATTTCACGATGGAACTGGGTAAACTGCTCAAACGTGGCCGGTTCTTGGTGCAGGGGCTCAACATTGTTACCTTGAAAATCAAATCCTTGGTCAAAAATGGAGTCATCACGCTCGTCCTCGATGATCATGTTGTGCATGATCACACAAGGAGTCATCACCTTCCAAAGCTTCCCTTCATCCCATGTCAATGTAGAGTTTCTAACGATACCCATCGGGATTGAAGCACACCAAAAGCATGCTCCGCATCCTTTCTAGCACTCTCTTGCATTTGGACAAATCTCTTTCTCTTCTCTCCTTGGGGGTTTGAGATTGTCTTCACAAAAGTTGGCAGCTGAGGATATGTACCATCAGCCAGGTAGTATCCCTTGTTGTAGTGGTGGCCATTGATCTCAAAGTTGACAGGTGGGGAGTGGCCTTCTGCAAGCCTGGCGAACACTGGGAATGCTGCAACACGTTGATATCACTGTGAGAACCAACCATGTCGAAGAAAGAATGCCATATCCAACAATCGTGCGAAGCCATCGCTTCTAATATGACAGTGCACGCTTTCACATGCCCTTTGTATTGGCCCTGCCAAAAAATGGACAGTTCTTGCACTCCCAATATATACAATCTATGCTGCCAAGCGTGCCCGGAAAGCCTCTATCGGCGTTGATCGCCAACAACATTTCTGTGTCAGCGGCATTTGGCTGCCTCAAGTACTCGGGGCCGAACACCGCTACCACGGTCTTGCAGAAGCTCTACATTCACAGCAGACATGTGGACTCACTCATGCACACGTAGTCATGCACAAGATTGCCTGGAATTCCATATGCAAGCATGCGAATGGCGACAATGCATTTCTGATAAGAGGAGAATCGAAGCTTGCCAAGGGCATCCGTTTTGCACTCAAAGAATGGGTCATGCTGAACCACTCCCTCATGGATGCGATTGAACACATGCCTTGACATACGAAAACGGAGACGGAATTTCTTCGATTTGAAGAGTGCGGTATTCTCAAAGTAATCAGCATAGAGCAAGGCGTGGCCTCTCTCTCTCTCTCTGGCGGTTCAGGTTGGGCGCACGGCCAGGCACTAACCCATGTACCGAGGTCGTTGCCTTTGAATGTGGTCATGAACGACCAGTGCAGCCACCACAGGCTCTTCGTAATCCGAGGACGAATCATTTGATGAACAAATGAAGTGGTTGAAGAAAAAATCATCTCCACTGTCCATACCTTTGTGGGCAAAGTGTCAAACACCTTGCAGTCGTGATGGCGAAGAGGCTGCGAATCACCTCGAGGCAGCAGGGGCAGATGGCGACCGGCTACAGGTCACTCTGTAGCACCCCCGACAAAAGCTGCCGTTGCCGATGGGCGTCGTCGTCTGTCGTATCCCCTCTACGACCCGATCCAACGGCGGCGGGGTTGGGCGGGGAGGGGCCGATGGAGGCTTGGGGGGGGGATGAATCGGTAGAGTCCCAGACAAGCGGGCCAGGGGAGGACAAGGGCGCGCGTCCCGCCCGTGTGCGCGCTGTCCATTTCTCCCCAAACGCCGCACAAGTTTGGGCTGGGAATGGGTCAAAAACGAAAATTTATCCATTTGGGGACGTGCGTTGGGCCGCGCGCTATTCGTTCATTTTATCCCACACGGACGCTTCCGGACCGGATGGGGTCCCGCGCTAGAGTTGGCCTAACGTTTTATCCGGTCATCGACCCCACCTTATGCCATTCTTGTGGGCTCGCCTAGGTTCTCTCATGTGACCCCACCTTCCCATTATCCATTCTCTATCATTTCTTTTAGACAAAAGAAAGCACCGGAGGAGAAGAAGCTCTACTTCTTTTGCATCAATGGCGACGAGGAGCAGCTACACCGGAGAAGGAGGAATCTCAATCATGTCGATGGTATTCATCCACGGGAGTGTCGAATCAAGAGAAGCTCTTTAGGTTCTGTGTTCTATTTGCTCCTTTCCCCCCTTTCCCCTTTTATTTGATTTTCACACCCTCTTTTCTTAACCTCGACCCCGACCTCATATTCAGCACGTCCACAATATGAAGGGGGAACTGCGTGAGCAGATTATCGATCTGAAGTTCTCCGGCATAGATACCTCGTCTGTCCACAGATGTTTATCCTTGCTTATCCTCGCATCTCACCCAATTTGCAGCACGTCCACGGTTAGAAGATGAACCCTCGATGGAGTTCTTGATCCAGAGTACTACGGGATAGACATCGCATCTAGCCCGTAAGGTTGATGTCGTCCTGGCAGGTATAGGGAGGAGATTCCTAGATGAGCGTATTAAGTTTTTCTCCATTGATTCATATTTTCTTCCCCTTATCAGACATTTCGATTTTTTTACATTGGATCCAATCTGATTGGTTGCGATTCAATAATGGAAAAGGCCTACTTAGACGTAATGACAGAGAGAAGCAACAACGAGTTTGACAATAAGCAGCTTGTGAACAAGCTGAAGAACTCAATATTTCGCAATTAAATTAGTATGTCAACGAGATTGGATTTTCGTACTAGCCTATGTGTGGCACAAAAATGCTCTTTGGAGGACGAGCTCCATGGAGCTCGTTTTAAAAAAAATATTCAAAAATCATATTTTTAAGTTTTAAAAAATTCTGAAAGAAAATCACATACGTTGATACGGATGTATAATACATGTGTGTGAAATCTGATGATGAAATACATTACGGATAGAGCTATGCAAAGAAGACAAAACAGTGTTTTTTTGAAAGGGTGAAAAGTACATTTACTGTTCACTGGAAACATTGAAGAATCTGTCTTTTTTTGTGTAGCTCGCACCATAATGTATTTCATTGTCAGATTTTATACACATGTAAATCACATCCATACGAACATGTATGATTTTTTTCCGAATTTTTTAAAACTTAAAAATATAATTTATTGAATATTTCAAAAAACGAGCTCCATGAGCTCCATGGAGCTCGTCCTACAAAACGCCCCACTCATAATCTCATTCTTCAGTTGTTATCCTTCCTGTCATGTTGGCTTATGTCCTATCTACATAGGAGTTGCTGTATCAATTTCCTAGATTACATTGTGTCATTGATATCCTTACTATAAAAAAAACACTGGCAAAAATTTATTCGTATATCATGTTTTGACGCACTGGAATATGCATAATTTAGTACTCCCTCTTTCTCACCATAACTGTTTCAATTTGGGTTTTGATGCACTAATTTGGAAAGTACGGAGTATGATCCTACAATTTGTGTAACTGATGGATGTAAATTTGTGTAAGTGATCGGGATGTATTGAGGTTGTGCTTGCGAGCCTGGATTGATGACATTTTTGTAACTGGACTTATTCAATAAAGTTCAGTAGATTCCACTAGTAAAGTGCTGAAGCAATGAGGGTAGTGATTTTCTTAATGGACATACCGTGCTACTGGCACTTGATACTAGTACTAAGAGCATCTCTAGTGGATCCTCTATATGGAGGTGTATAGCAAATATATAACATCCCAGCAACATTTTACCCTTGAGCGGCTCGTGTAAAACGATGTATACACCATCCACGTCCATCCACGACGGTAGGAGGCGTGGAAGTAAACAAGAGCCAGCCACGCTCGTGGAGCTCGCGTCGTCCCAACGTCTCGCAAGGTAAATCGCTAGATCTGGTAAAACGTTGTGCGGGATGCGGGCGGTGCTGCGGGCGGCGGGGTGCGGCGGGATGCGGCGGCGCGCTGTGGGGCGGGGTGCGGGGCGGGGTGCGGCGGCGCGCTGTGGGGCGGGGTGCGGTGGCGCGCTGTGGGGCGGGGTGCGGGCGGCGGGGTGCGACGGGATGCGGCGGCGCGCTATGGGGCAGGGTGCGGGGCGGGGTGCGGGCGGCGCTGCGGGCGGCGGGGTGCTGGCGTGCTGTGCGGGATGCAGCGGGGTGCGGGGCGGGGTGCGGGATGGTGTGAAGACCTGATGGTGTGAAGACGGACAAGAGAGGTAAGGCTGATGACATTGCTTCCAAACTTTCATTAGAAACTGTGTGGGCAGCAAAGCAAGAGAAGCATGAGATCAAAGAGGCGGCAAGAAATGCTCGCTACGCGCAGCAACTTGAATTGCGAAAAGAGGAGATTGCACTAAAAAAGAAGGAGGATGCACGAAACGATAGGGAGGATGCACGAAGACAGTTTGAATTAGATGAGAGGATCATGCTCATCGGCACTAGTAGTATGACTGATGTGCAAAAGCAGTTCTACCAAGCTAAGCAGAAGGAGATCCTTCCTCGCGGCCTAGAGTAATGTGAGCTATATGTTGTTGTCGTAAGAACAATTTACTGTTTTCTGCTATTTGTTGTAAGAATAATTTGATGCTTTTTGCTAGTTGTTGTAAGAACAATTTGATACTTTCCGCTAATTTATTGATAGCTGTATTACAAATATAGCCGTTTGAAAATATAGCCGTTGAAAATATAGCCGTTGCAATATACACGTCCTAATTTACACGTTCCACTGAAAAATTGGGACGTGTATAATTTAACAACGTGTATATGGATGTGTAAATAAAAATATACACGTTCAAATTTACACCATCCACTATAGATGCTCTAAGTGTAGTACCATTCATCTATGACAAAAGACTCGTTCTGAATTTCTGCATTTACTTTATAAACAGCTAGAGTATGTAGTTTTACAGTACAAGCGTGTTGTCAAATCTACCTGTCCGATAGACGGTTACGTTGACTGTACAACGACGCATGAGCGTGATAGTAGTACTCCTCTCCAAAGCCTGGATGTCTACTCGTGTTTTATTATTCTCACCACGCGATGTTAGCTTGAGCTGGATTTCAAACCGGGATGCACTATTAGCTCCGTCCCAAAATTCTTGTCTTAAATTTATTTAAGTATGGATGTATCTGACATTAAAACTGACTAGATACATCTTGTATTTAGATAAATCTAAGACAAGAATTTTAAGACGGAGGGAGTATTTTATTAACTTGATAGTGCAATATCACGTGAGTGAGTTGGGTGAGAGATTTAAAAAGTGCTACTGTTGACGTCTCCTTCCTTCCCTCCCAACCCTAGCCGCCTCCCCCTCCCCCTCCCTTCCTTGTCGTCGCCTGAGGCAGCCGCCGGGCAAGCCCGGGGCGCCAAGGATGGTGGCGGCGGGGCCTAGGCTGCCCTGCATCTGCATGCGGAGACCCGGATCTAGAGCGGCGGCTCCATTGGCGAGGCACGGCAGGCTAGCAGCCGTGCGGGAGGTGGATCCGGCGTCTCGGTCGCGCGGGCGGCGAGATCGGGTGGTCGTTGGCATCCTGCGGCGGCTTTTGCGGTGGCCGGTGCGCGCGATCTGGCGCCTCTCCCCTCCTCCCCTGTTCGGCGTGCGGGGCAGCCTGGTCGGGCCGCGCTTCCTAGGATTGCCGGTTTTGTACAGGAGGTGTTGCTGGTGGTGGGGATCTAGTTCGGGCGAAATCCTTGGTCGGCCATGGCCGGCCGCGTCGATGGCGACGCCTGAGGGCTTCGTTCCCCTCCTTGGAGGCGTCGGTATGTACTGATTCCCTCACTTCCCCTTCCCCTAGGTCTCCCGGGCGAAAGCCTTAACTTTGTTGGGCAGCGGCGGCGCTCACGGCGCCGTTTCCTTCTTGAAGGCGCCGCTTTGGGAACCTTGGGGCTGGGTGGCGCTTGTGGGTGGTGGGCGACGGCGGTGGTGCGGCCCTATACTAGCATGGATCTCCGTCCGTTGCTTGGAGATGGACTCGCGTAGGTGGAGGTCGTCGTTTGGCGTCATGATGGCGTCGATGGCGGAGGCACCTGCCAAGGCTGGTACGTCAATCTGATCTGAAGATGGACTAGTGGAAGATGGCGGCGACGACACATGTGAGTGCGTCGGATCGGTTTGTGCCCCGGACCCGGTATGTGGCTCGGTCAGGGTCTCCGGCTTTAGATGTTAGGCTTAGGTGAGAGGTCTGGGTATTTGGTCCAGCTTGCACCCCTTCATCATATGAATAGGAGTAGCGATAGATGTTGTCAAGATGACGGATTCAGACATATTGTTGTACTGCTTTGTAAGGTCGTCGAGAATAATCAATAAAATGGCCGCATATGCATCTTCTAGATGCAGAGGCCGGGGGTCATCCTCCTTTTCTAAAAAAAAGTGCTACTGTCTGCTCACACATGTATTAATGGGAACTCCAACGCATGACCTCAAACGGACGCCCGTTTTGTTTAGATTTCGTCTATTTAGGGGTGGTAATGGGGTCGTGTCTGTTTGGATTTGTGTTTATGCCAGCCATGCGTCCAACACGCTACCACATTTTCAGCCCCGTCGGAGGCCAAGTACAATAAAATCAATCATAGCAAATATAGTTTAAATCAAACATAACAAATAGTTTCATGACCGAAATAGTCTTTTATTAAAATCTAATCAAAATTTAAAAAATATCAAATAGTCACAAAACCATTCAAAGTTTGTGCGAACGAAAAGAAATTAAACTGATAGATCTACTGATTGCCAGTGTAATCTCACGTGTGCTCAACCAAGTCATCTTGTAGCTGCATATGAGTGTTCCGATCATGATGTCATGATGCAATTGGACGGACTGTTCAAAGGTTGCAAGAGGTGGGTGCTCAGGCTCTAACATTCTCATCCTGAAAATCAAACCCTTGGTCTTAGATGTTGCCATCACGCTCATCCTCAACGATCATGTTGTGCATGATCACACATGCAGTCATCATCTCCCAAAGCTTCTTAGTGCTCCACGTCAATGCCGGGTTTCAAAAGATACCCCATCGAGACTGAAGCACACCAAATGCACGTTCCACATCTTTCCTAACACTCTCCTACATTTGGGCAAACCTCTATCTCTTCTCTCGTTGCGGATTGGGTATGGCCTTCACAAGAGTGGATCACTGAGGATAGATACCATCAGCTGGGTAATATTCCTTGTTGTAATGGTGTCTATTGATCTCAAAGTTCACCTCCGGGGAGTGGCCTTCTGCAAGCCTTGCAAACACTGCAGAATGTTGAAGAACCCTAATATCATTGTGAGAACCAGCCATGTCGAAGAACGAATGCCATATCCACAAATTTTGTGAAGCCACAACTTCAAGTATGACAATGGCACCTTTCACATTCCTCTTGTACTGCTCATACAAGCAAATGGACATTTCTTCCACTTCCAGTGCATACAATCGGTACTACCAAGCATGACCGAAAAGCCCCTCTCAGCATTGATCGTTAACAAACTCTCTGTATCAGCGACATTTGGCTCTCTCAGGTATTCAGGGCCAAATGCAGCCACCATGGCCTTGCAGAAAATGTACATTGATTGGACTTGGAGACACGTGGACTCACTCATACGAACATACTCATCCACAAGATCACCGAGAATTTCATATGCAAGCATGCGAATAGCCGCAGTGCATTTCTGTTAAGAAGAGAAGCCAAGTTTGCCAAGGGCATCCTCTTAGCATTCAAAGTATAGTTCATATGCGATCACTCCCTCCCGAATACGATTGAACACATGCCTCCTCACTCGGAAATGGTGATGAAATTAATGCGGTTTGTAGAGTGTGATTCTCTCGAAGTAATTGGAATAGAGGAGGTCGTGCCCTTTCTCCCTATTGTGGTTCAAGGACGAAGCATGGCCATGGGTGTGGTGCGCCATTACTAGTTAAAACTAGTAATGGCGCACTTTCCCCTCGTGCGCCACTGCTAAGTCTGGGAAGGGTGTGGGGCGAGGACAAAAACTAGTAATGGCGCACCGCGCACCAGGTGCATCATAGGTTGGACAATAATGACGCACCTGTATCTGGTGCGCCACTGCTATAGCAGTGGCGCACCGCATACCTGTTGCGTCATTAATGTCCATATTAGCTATAGCCTTTTTTCTAGTAGTGATGCAAATGAACGTGAACTGCGAAATCTGTGTGGAAATCAACAAGAAAGCACATTGTTCGAAAGCTCGCCTGGCTCCTCCACATTCGGAAACTACTTTGGTTGGTTAACCTAGTTAAAAAGACTGGCTCCATATATTCTTCTATATGGTTGGTTTATCCTAAATTGCAAACAAATGCTTGTTACGATTATCGTAAATGCGAAATTTCAGCTTCGTATTTTCTGATTCTCGGTGTTCTTTGATTTTGGATGTTTTTTCGGTTGTGCGTTCTGCTGCACCACTGCTGTGGTGCAGCGCTGCCCTTCGTCTGTGGGATCACCATGTGGTTGCGGTGGAGATTTTTAATTTGGATGCACACGTGGTAAGATCCTATCACTCCTACTAAGTACTTCTAGTTTCATACTTGTTCTAGGTAAAGCGAACGTAAAGTGTGCGTAGAGTTGTATCGGTGGTAGATAGAACTTGAGGGAACATTTGTCCTACCTTTAGCTCCTCGTTGGGTTCGACACAGTTACTTATCGAGAAAGGATACAATTGATCCCCTATACTTGTGGGTTATCAGTGGCCGTCGTCGCGAGGCGGCGGCGGCGGAGCCGGAGCAGGACCAGGAGCCGGTGCACGAGGTGCCGCCTGCGCACCTGGGGGAGCCGGCAGGCCATCCTCTTACGACAGTCGGCGTGCGAAGCTGCACTACCGAAGGGTATGGGTGGACGGCTGCGCCTCAGAATGTATCTTGCAGGGGGCGTCGAGCAGTTGCTCGAAGGACTGTCTGGGCAGCCAGTTGGTGTTGTTCCTGTTGGAACGCTTCTGCGGAGGGCCGGCTTGAGGAGCCGACGTCTCGCCCTCCACGCTGGCTACCAACTTGCTGTTGGAGCGTGAATCCATATGATCCGCCTTGCGCTTCTTGTTGTTCTGTCGCCTCGGTTGTCCCCAGCCGGCTTGGGAATAGCCGGCGTAGGGACAGCCTTGTCCGAGGCGGTCACCTTGACGCGCATCGCCGAGTCGGCCATGGCGTACTTGTCCGCCTTGGCCATGAGCACCGCCAGAGAGGTGGGCTCGGAGCACATAAGCTTGTGCTTGAGGAGGGTGCCGTCTCGGCAACCGTCGATGAAGTACTCGATGGCTTGTACCTCATCCACCCCCTCGCAGGAGTTCCGGAGCTCCGTCCACCGCGTGACGTAGTCGCGAAGGTGTTCGTCGGGCTTCTGGACGCACATGGCCAGCTCGCGAGGCTGGCCAGGGCGCTTGTAGCTGTTAGTCAAGTTGCGGGCGAACGCCTCCTCGAAGTCCATCCAGGAGTTGACGCTGCCGGCCGGAAGGCTGTTAAGCCAAGTCCAAGCCGAGCCGGCCAACATGAGTGGCACGTAGCGGACCGCTACATGCTTGTTGCCCGAGGCAATGCCGACGGCCGTGGTATAGTCAATCAGCCAGTCCTCTAGCTTGGTCGTGTCGTTGTATTTGGGCGTGTCCCGAGGCAAGGTGAAACCTTGGGGGAATGGCTCCCCTCGGATCCGGGGGCCAAAGCAGGCCGGTCCGAGGGGACCGTCTTCCTCTAGGAGGGCTGACTGGGCCAGGACGATGAGACGCCGGCGGGCGTCCGGATCATCCTAGGAAGTGCGAGCGCCAGTCCGAGTGGCGAGAGGGGAGGCGCCTCGCGAACCAGAGACATGAGTTCTTCGCGGGTGAAGAATCTCACATTCTGAATCGCCCTCGTCGCCTCCGCGACGCATGCCCGAAGTGTGCTCGCTCTGGCGCTGGGGGCATTGGTCTTTGCTTCCCTAGCCCCTTCGGCCGGAGGGGCGATGCGAGGAAGATCCTTCTGCATGATGCTGACCGCTAGGGTTGCGACGTGCTCCGGGGTTGGGTCCCGGAGACTCTGACTGGGCTTGACCGGGGTCAAGCCGAGTGTGTTGCTGGTTGGCGGCGTCAAGGAGATCCTTGACCCGCTTCTCCTGGAAAGCGCGCTCCTTGCCTTCCAGGCTTGCCATCTCCTCCATGGCCGCGTGCGCCGCTCGCATGTTGGCTGCAGTGGTCTCGTAGGTGGGCAGATCGCCACCTAGGACTTCGGCAATGAACGGCCGCGGCTGCGGACCGATCCAAGCCGGCTAGGGCCCTCGGAAATCGGAGTGAGGCCGTACGCGGAGTTATACTCGCGCTGCGGGGCCTCCATCCGACGCGTTGCCGAGGCGACGGCAATGCCCTCCTCCAAGATACGCTTGCGAGCCCCCTCCAGTGAGGCCCGGGCGTCAGTAGGGTTTGCGGAAGCGGCGACAGGTGTCTTGAGGCCGGCGATGGCGTCCCGAAGAGTATCTGCGGTGGCAGCAGTAGGCTCACCACAGCGACTCCTGACGCTTTGCCATGAGCCGCGCTGGTGCCAGCGCCACCTCCACGACGTTGGAGACGGTGGCGACGTGGTATGGGGAGAAGAAGCCTACCGACGGCGGAGGGTCTTCGAATACGAGGACGTTGCTGGGATATACGTCATGGGCTGGCGTCTCAGCGATAGAGAGCCTGCTGAAGCTGGTGCAGAGCGCCTCAACGTCGATGTCCTCGCCGAAGTAGCGCGGACCGTTCTTGAGACGTAGGTCGCTGAAGAGAACACTCAGGTTCTCCATAGCAGCGACGACGACGGGGACGGGGACGTCGGTCATCATCGGTGTTGCCTCGTCGAAAGCAGGCTCCACGGGCATGCAATCTGATCCGGACGTGATGCATCCATTGGTGTAGGTGCGGGGCCCCGCCCAGCGCGTAAAGCCAGCCGATGCCGCGATCGGCTCCACGGTGGGCGCCAAATGTCGGTGAATACTCACAACATATGCCATAGGTAGGCTAAAGTCGATGAGAACTGAAGGGACAAGGAGGGTGCTGGGAACGAGGTTGGTACAAGCATGGAACACACGATGTACCCAGGTTCAGGGCTCTCCGTAGAGATAAGACCCCTAGTCCCGCCGGAGTGTTTGATGCGTATGAACATATTACTCGGTTGCTCCTCAAGTTGTGTTGGGAGGAGGAAGATGGGAGCAGTCGGCTCGTCTCTGCCTCTCTCTATGTGGTTGGTGAGTGTGTAGTGTCGTACGTCCGTGGAATGATCGGCCCCCTGCATGGAGGGCGACCCGGGGGTTTTATAGGCGAACCCCCCGGCCTACAATATGGATAAAGGGTACAATAGTGGGGCCCGGTTGGCAGCCTCGCCGGCTGACCAGGGGCCCACGAGAGTCTTGTCTTGTCGCGAGAGGGGCCCGCCGGCTGCATGGTCTCGATTGGCCGTGGGACTCGCCGACTGGCCAATGGATCTCTCGCGTAAGGTTGACGCCGAGCACGCACTGTACGTCGAGCGTCGTCCAGCGAGATTCGTCATGGGCAAGTAGTACGACCGCCTCCACTATTCCCCACGCCGAGTGCAGTAATGGAGTGGTAGTGTGACGGTCCGACACTATGCTAGGTGATGGATCAGAGCTGGGGTAGGTCAGCGGCGTGGCCGCCGACGCTCGTACGTGCTGGACGCTCCGATCCTGTACTTTTGCTGAGGCGTAGCCACCTTTAATCGTAAGGTCTCATCCTGACCTACGATCTGATGTGACTCGTGATCCTCGGTCGGCTGGCGTGCTTGCTCAGCCGGCTTGGGCACAACCACCTCGTTCCTAACCGACTGGCTGGACCAGGCTGGCTCGGAAGAGGTAACCGCCTCGAATCTAGCCGGCAGGGGTTGCCTGACCGGCCAGAGAGATGGCCGCCTCGCCCTCCAGCCGGTAGGCGCAGCCTAGCCGGCCAGAGGACTTGGGCCTCACGAAACTGTATTTGTTCATGTCCTTTGAGCTGGAAACGAACGAACATGCTTGGTGAGCCTACCCCGGGGTAATTCCCCCGACAATGAGGATCCGCAATTGAACCAAAGAATGAGATATTGCAAGTGCACGTACCCCATCCTTTTCGTATTTCAAGAACACCCATTCGGGCTGGTTCGGCGTGCCCGAAGTAAGCCGCAACACTGTTCGCGTGCAGTCGTCGCACTGTATGAGCGGCAATGGCGAGCCACAAAGCTGCTGCGCGAGCGCCGAGCCCGGTGGACGGCCAGACAAATCCATACCCGCAAATTTTCGGCGGCGCCGGGAGGACGAACCCGTCCCTACATGCGCTGATGCGCCCTTGCCGGTGGTGCGGGAGATCCTCCCCGACCACTCCATCCCTTGGTGCAGCCACCGGCGGCCGACAAAAGCCAAATCCGGCGGCCGGAATCTTCGGCGAAGGGGGGAGAGGGGAGGTGGTTGGTGGGGAAAAGCGCAGGCTGAAATGTCCTCCCACCAACTGCTTCCCGCTTATATGCAGGGCACCGCAGCGGCGAAGGGGGAACCCGCAAATACGTGGGTTGGGGCCGAGATTTTGCCGCGCCCCGCAAAAATATTTGCGGGCCAGATACGGGGTCTGATCGGACACGTTTTCCCGCCCCGACCCGCATTTTGACGGTTATTTGACGGGTCGGGGCGCGATGCGGGATCTGCTAGAGTTGCTCTTAGGGGTCCCAATGAACGTCAAAACGTGGTTGGCAATTCAACTAGGTCTCCTTCTACACTGTACCTCCTACACAATCTTTGTTGCGTTACACATGGTTTATAGATTGTCCAACTTCCAACACGCCTGGACTCACTTGCATTTTAGACACCGTTGTAGTCTAATTACCCTAGGCCTCCCATTCCTAGTTATGCAAGGACTACCGTGGAATGCTTGTCAAGTTCTACTCCCTCTGTTTGTAAATATAAGTCTATTAAGATATTTCACTAAGTGACTACATACGAAACAAAATGAGTTAATCTATACTCTAAAGTATGTCTATACATTTGTATATAGTTTTCTAATGAAGTATCTAAAAATACTTATATTTAGAAACGAAGGGAGTACAAGGCATTGCCCATGAAAATAACGAACAATGACGAGCCTAGAAGTTGTAGCACCTGTTATAAGGAAAATAGTAAGCCTTTTATGATGAGGCTTGCCATAATGAGCATCTTTAAAAATGCGACACTATGTACGTACTCTATTATGGTGGCAATGAATAGCTATTATGTATGGAACTCTCGTAAAACCACATCTCTTCCTCACGCGGCCGATTTTTTTGTTATAACCTTTAAGCCAAAGAAAATACGGATCCGACCTGCGTTTGATTTTTTTTCTAGTTTGACCTCTTTGCGTGACGCCAACGTCCCTCGCGTCTGGTTTGCACTGCAAATGCCAGGGACCCTGGCGTCTGGTGTGGCCCGCTCGATCTGCCCCGGCGTTGACCAGGTAACGTGGCAAAGGGACCAGACGCCAGGGTCCCTCGCGTGCCCCCAGACCCAGACGCCTGTTGGAATTATGCCCTAGAGGCAATAATAAATATAGTTATTATTATAATTCCTGTATCAAGATAATCGTTTATTGTCCATGCTATAATTGTATTGAATGAAGACTTATATACATGTGTGGATACATAGACAAAACACCGTCCCTAGCAAGCCTCTAGTTGGCTAGCCAGTTGATCAAAGATAGTGAGGGTCTTCTGATTATGAACAAGGTGTTGTTGCTTGATAACTGGATCACGTCATTAGGATAATCACGTGATGGACTAGACCCAAACTAATAGACGTAGCATATTGATCGTGTCATTTTGTTGCTACTGTTTTCTTCGTGTCAAGTATTTGTTCCTATGACCATGAGATCATATAACTCACTGACACCGGAGGAATGCTTTGTGTGTATCAAACGTCGCAACGTAACTGGGTGACTATAAAGATGCTCTACAGGTATCTCCGAAGGTGTTCATTGAGTTAGTATGGATCGAGACTGGGATTTGTCACTCCGTGTGACGGAGAGGTATCTCGGGGCCCACTCGGTAATACAACAAGACACACAAGCCTTGCAAGCAATGTGACTTAGTGTAAGTTGCGGGATCTTGTATTACGGAACGAGTAAAGAGACTTGCCGGTAAACGAGATTGAAATAGGTATGCGGATACTGACGATCGAATCTCGGGCAAGTAACATACCGAAGGACAAAGGGAATGACATACGGGATTATATGAATCCTTGGCACTGAGGTTCAAACGATAAGATCTTCGTAGAATATGTGGGATCCAGTAAGGGCATCCAGGTCCCGCTATTGGATATTGACCGAGGAGTCACTCGGGTCATGTCTACATAGTTCTCGAACCCGCAGGGTCTGCACACTTAAGGTTCGACGTTGTTTTATGCGTATTTGAGTTATATGGTTGGTTACCGAATGTTGTTCGGAGTCCCGGATGAGATCACGGACGTCACGAGGGTTTCCGGAATGGTCCGGAAACGAAGATTGATATATAGGATGACCTCATTTGATTACCGGAAGGTTTTCGGAGTTACCGGGAATGTACCGGGAATGATGAATGGGTTCCGGGTGTTCACCGGGGTGGGGGGGGGGGGCAACCCACCCCGGGGAAGCCCATAGGCCTTGGGGGTGGCGCACCAGCCCTTAGTGGGCTGGTGGGACAGCCCAAGAAGGCCCTATGCGCCATAGGAAGAAAATCAAAGAGAAAAAAAAAGAGGAGGTGGGAAAAGGGGGAAGGACTCCTCCTTCCAAACCTAGTTGGATTCGGTTTGGAAGGGGAGGACTCCCCCCCTTGGCTCGGCCGACCCCCTTGAGGGTCCTTGGACCCCAAGGCAAGGCTCCCCCTCTTCCCCCTATATATACGGAGGTTTTAGGGCTGATTTGAGACAACTTTGCCACGGCAGCCCGACCACATATCTCGACGGTTTTACCTCTAGATCGCGTTTCTGCGGAGCTCGGGCGGAGCCCTGCTGAGATTAGATCACCACCAATCTCCGGAGCGCCGTCACACTGCCGGAGAACTCATCTACCTCTCCGTCTCTCTTGCTGGATCAAGAAGGCCGAGATCATCGTCGAGCTATACGTGTGCTGAACGCGGAGGTGCCGTCCGTTCGGCACTAGATCGTGGGACCGATCGCGGGACGGTTCACGGGGCGGATCGAGGGACGTGAGGACGTTCCACTACATCAACCGCGTTCACTAACGCTTCTGCTGTGCGATCTACAAGGGTACGTAGATCGAATATCCCCTCTCGTAGATGGACATCACCATGATAGGTCTTCGTGCGCATAGGAAAATTTTTGTTTCCCATGCGACGTTCCCCAACAACGCCAGGGTCCCTTGCGTCTCATAGGGCCAATATTGTGCAAACTTTCTGTAGCCAGTTGCGCGTACCCAGACGCCATGGACCCTGGCGTCTGGTCCTGGACCAGATGACCAGACGCCAGGGACCCGGACGTCTAGCCTGTGAACCCAACTATATATTATGTGGTGGACTGTTGGTGTGGGTCCCACCACACTCACTTTCACCTACCTCCTTCCATTGCTGCTTCATTTCTGCTCTCCTCCTACCTCCTTCCCCTCAAGACCCCCATCGAATCTGAGCAAAAGATGATTCCCTAACATAAATCTGTCCATAAACTTTGTTCTTTGTAGTGTTCTCCTCCGATTCATCCAATTTTTTTTGTTGAAACCTTTATATTATGATACATTTTGTACATCTTACATTTTATACATTTTATACATCTTAGAGAAAACCTAGCTAAATTTAGTGTGTATTGAGTAGTTAGTGTGTATTGAGTAGGCATTTTTTGAAATACAGGATGAGACCGTTCGTTTTCGTTGAGGCTACTTCTGAGGCGGCGAGGAAGCGTGAACGCGACTTTATTGAGGAAAAAATGAACTACTGGGTGACAGTCGTTGATGCGTTGAATGCAGCTTGTAGAGCCTTTTCAAACTACTATTTCTATAAGGACGTTGCCCAAAAAATAATCGATAAAAAATAGGGTGAGATCAAGAAGCTGAAGAAGAGGGAAAAAGAATGTCTGCGTGATCTTGCAATGCAAGTTGCATTGTGTGCAATAAGGGAAGAACATCAGCAGTTTAACATTCGCAACCATGGCCAGGTCATTGATTGGTTAGTGAGGCAACCTTTTTCGCCACTAGACCGAAGCAGGCTTCTTGTTGGGCATGGGTCAAAGAAAGAAATTATGTCATTTGCTGCAATCCTGGACCTAACGACTATTAGCCTATGTAATCTTTGTCATTTGAAACTATAATGACATGTATCCATCAACCTATTATGTAATCTTTATCATTTGAACTATGTAATCTTTATCATTTAAACTATGTAATTTTTATCATTTGGACTATGTAATCGTTATCATTTAGACTATGTAATCTTTATCATTTGGACCATGTAATCTTTCTTTTATCATTTAAACTATGCAATATTTATCATTCCAACTATGCAATCTTTATAATTTCAACTATACAATCTTTATTAATTTTTATCATTCCAACTATGTAATCTTTATCATTCCTTCCAACTATGTAATATTTATCATTCCAACTATGTAATCTTTATCATTCATAACAAGTACACAAATTAAAGATAACATAACAGGTGCACTTCATTTCATTTCATGACATGTTCACGAATTCAAGATAACACAAGGTGTTCACTACATGAGAAATTCAAGAATTTAAGATAACATAAAGTGTTCACTACACAACAAGTTCACTTCACGACAAGTTCACACTAAAGATAACATATGAAGTGCACTTCACTTCACCTCACTTCTTTCTTCCTCTCTTCGCTTCTTTCCCCTTTTTGGTAGGTACTTCCTACTCCCTTCTTTGCTAGACTCTTCTCCCTCTGCCTCTTCCTCTTCTATATCTTCCTCCTCTTCCTCTTCTTCAATCCGCATCCCCTTAGACAAATTCTTACGACTATACTTTTCGTCCATTTTTGCAATCGTTGCCAATGGGGGAGAAGTTTAGAGAGTTTACTTTGGATATGTTTAGAGGGTTTTGCTTTTATTGCGTAAGCATTTACATCTTGCACGCATGCATTATTGCTTTGTATGTGTGTGCTTGGTTATGCTTATTTCCTTATATAAACTCTCTTGAAGTGGTTGTCATCAATTACCAAAATGGGGGAGATTGTTAGAGCATATATCTACATATGTGGTTTTGGTAATTGATGACAATTCCTATGGACTAATGGTTGCCTTAAGTTATATTTATAAGATTTGTCCATAGGCACTTCTTGAAGTCCATCTGTTGGGTTCAAGGAGTTTATATGATGACCAAGGTGGTATTCAAGGTATTATCCAAAGAATGGTCATAGAGACACAAGGTTGATCAAGATCGTCAGACAAAGAGTAAATCAAGATGATCAACACACAAAGCGTACAAGATGTACCGAGAGGGATCAAGTGATCCCATGGTATGGTAAGCATTGTCCAGTACGTATTTTTGTACTAACCCATGGTCTTCTTGAGAGTTCTATGTGGGGGTTAGGTGTGTTTCCATGGGCTTGCGTGAAGAGGAATATCTCATCCAACCCATGGATGATGACGTCAAGTGATGCAGGATGGTGGCAATGGACTTGTGAAGATATGCTGAAGAGAGGCTCACCCATAGTGTGTATGGGGGAGAAATCAACTAGTCTTCATCAAGCCAACGCAAGCAAGAAAGGTGGTACATCTTGAGGAAGCCAAGATCATCGTCATCTAGCTCAAGAGGACGAGGTGCAAGGTATAGGTTTGCCCTTGATAGGTTTTCTGTTTTAGGATAGATTGTCGTACTGTCAAGTGGGGCTCTCAAGTGAGTAGCTTGATCGTATCGTTCGTTGAGAGATCAAACCATTTCCATCCTTGCATCATACTTCTTGGTTCTTGTTTGGTATTTCTCTTTGTGAGTTTTAGAGCTTATGGTCATGTTCATGACACGCTCGATTTCATCGAAAACGGAGTCCATATGCATCTTCTACGATGTTTTCGATGTTGGGAGTTTTTACCGGTCTTATTCGAAGAAGGGTTCTCACCATTTTCTTATGGGACTTTTCTCACTTGCTTCTTATTGATATTTCTATCAAGATTGTGTTATTCCATGTCGTTAGCTTTCCAACAAACTTGGTTTCGTTGAATTCGGAGTCCGTATGCAAAAGTTACAGCAGTTTGAGTATCGAGCGGTAGTACCGCTCCTAGTGCCAGCGATAGTACCGCTCGTGTAGCGGTAGTACCGCCCCCGGAGAGGTAGTAATTTTTTACTACCGCTCCGTAGCGGTAGTACCGCTCCAGAAGCAGTAGTACCGCTCCGTTGGACTGTTTTTTGCATCCTTTTTGGCCTCGGCATGGTTGGTGAACCTACCGAGCGGTAGTACCGCTCCATGAGCGGTAGTACCGCTCTGTGCGGGCTGTGAGGCTTAACGGTTGGAGTTTTCCCCACCTATAAAAGGGGGTCTTCTTCCCCATTGAACCTTATCTCTTTAGCTCGTGTTCTTCCCTCATTGTTGACCTTCTTCGAGCTTGCTAAATCTCAATCCCTTCAATGATTCTTGCTAGTTCTTGAGGGAGAAGAGAGAGGAGATATAGATCCACATTTCCACCAATCACTTTCTCCTCTAAGTGAGGGGAACAAATTGGGTCTAGATCTTGGAGTTCTTCGTGTTCTTCTTCATTCTTCCACTCATTTTCCTTCCTAGCATTAGTTGCTTTGGTGGGATTTGGCAGAGAAGGATTCCTCAAGGGTCCCTTAGTGGAATCACGGCATCTTGCATTGTGCGAGGGCGTAAGGAGATTACGGTGGCCTTAGTGGCATCTTGGGGAGCATTGTACCTCCACACCGCTACAACGGAGATTAGCATCCGCAAGAGTGTGAACTTCGGGATGCATCATCGTCTTCGTGTGCCTCGGTTATCTCTTACCCGAACCCTTTACTTATGCACTTTACTTTGTGATAGTCATATTTTTTCTTGTCATATATCTTGCTATCACTTAGTTGTTTATGTTGCTTAGCATAAGTTATTGGTGCACATAGTTGAGCCTAGTTGTTTTAGGTTTTGTGCTTGACAAATTAAACATTAGTTTTATTCCGCATTTGTTCAAGCCTAAACCGTAATTATTTTAAAGCGCCTATTCACCCCCCCCCTCTAGGCGACATCCACGTCCTTTTAGACGTCGAGCTCTAGAGGAGCGGCTTGTACCAGCTGTAAACACGTCCACGGACCGAGCACCATGGCAAGAAAGCATAGCTTCCCACTTGTGGAACCTTGCCTAAACTTCTGAGAAAATACGAAACACTATGTTAGACGCAAATAAGTAATTCATTAAGACAAACATTTGTAAACATGATCATACCTCCAACACGGTCCTAAGAATTCTCTCAGACGATCCACCTCCTGGGGTATGTCTAAGTGCTACATTGGCATCATTCACGCACAAAAGGAACTCTCTACCCTTCAATTCATTAACACAACAAACATTCAGAATTGAAGAAGACAATGTAATGTTGTGGTTGGTTATGATTCATTCACTTACGAGTTCGTCATGCATGGGTGCATAGTCCACTTGACTGCCTCCGGTCTCTCGCACAACCATGTTGAAGGCATGATACCCTTCTGCAGCAGATGGATCTTCTCACACCAACTCAGACCACTCTTCCCTAGTCCAACCGAGCTTAGGCTTCAATCGTTAACGCTCCGCATACCGCACAAGATATTCCTGGTAGGCAGGATCATTGTGGGGTCTTTCCTCGTTTTCAATAAACCTCTCTCTCTGATTCCACATTGCTATCCACGATTGGTGTTGGGCAGCCCAAACAGATATATCCTGATTGTTCCTTCGACTATACCTAAAACGATGCATGGTGGTTTAAACGATTATCAAACATAAACTTTCACAATGCCATAGTGCAAAATCTCATGAAACATTTTGGCTTACCGATGCAGATTAGTGATTACACGGCTGGTCAACTCAGTTGGAATACCTTGGCGTATCCCAAATTGCCTCGCAACACGGACTACAAAGTGGTACCCGACAGTGTAAAAGCGTATCATTGGACACCTAGACCTCCAAATATTACTATCACGCATGGACATCTGGTTGAGTCGTACTGAGGATCTTCCTCATAAGGCCGCCAGAAAACCTACCAGAATAGGACGAGCTGAGAGGTTAGGTACACGTTCTAATATGGCCGTCAGAAAAACATACAATACAAGGAACTGAAATGTTCTTACATGCTCAGCAGTTAAGGTGTCCAGCTCGTTCACATAACACCTGTATCGCAGATGAGGGCTTCCTGTGTAAACAGACACGTGATCCCAATGATAGGCAATTGTCGGGCGACGATATGGATCTTCATGATGAAGGCCTTCATGTGGATTGGGGTTTGGGTGATCAGGATTCTTTAACATGGGTCGTCCAACTAGCAATCGCTCCCACATCCACACAGAGAGGCTCCACACAAACCCATACAATGAAGATGAATCTTTTGTCCTCATTGAGGCCTGATCCAACTGTAATTTTACATAAATGTTAGCAATGTATGACGAATGACAAATTAAAAAGAAAATGTCTGCAGCAGATAGCTCTCACCTGACGATACAAGTATGCTAGTGCTGTTGAACCCCAGCTAAACTGAACATCCCAGTTCCTTAGGCGCTCCAAATACATCCAGAGTGTCGAGTTACCGGTTGCGTCTGTGAAGACTACTTTGGTTAGTATATACCAAAGATAGGCCGAGCATATTGCTGCACGACAATGTCATTGGCATCCGCAGGGCACGGTCCTCCTCGCACTTCTTTTAACCAGGAATGCTTCACTTTTGAGGGATCAGGCCTGCCTTCCAGAGCGGGAGGGGGTTCAACACCATTTAAGAGGCCAACCGCTGTCCCCAGTTAAAGACACTGAGATGACCCGTAACAGCATCACCGTTGAGAGGAAGGCCGCTTATCATGGCCATGTCCTCTAAGGTCATCGACATCTCCCCAAAAGGATCAGTCAGTGCGGTGAGAGCTGCATGGTTCACCGGTGGTGGGTTCCTTTTGAATTGCAAAACAAAGGGCACAGACCCAACCTTGCAATGTAGGGCTCGTATCGCACGTCGTAGCAAAAGTCATTTGCAGCATGACCCCTCATGCGCATAGCTACTACATCCTGGAAAGAATGTGTGCTTCATGTCAGGACGACAAACAAACATGAAAAACACAAATAATTGACAAGTGTTCGATTAATCCATCATACCATACGATTCTCAATTTCACGACCACGGTGCACTCTTTCAAACTCTTCTATTAGTCCATCATACCAAGGGCCATCATCCGCCATCCTACGAAAAAATGACATACATCGAATTTCGTCATCTTTGTTTTGCAAAAAAATATCCAAAGAACATGACATAGACCTACACATACATATCTTAAAAAAATATGCCTAACTAGGGCTAACATATATCATCCAACTATATAATCTAACATATCCCTAACATATATCATCCAACTATATTTAACTACACAACATATTCAACTATATAATCTACCTAAAACTAAGATCTACATAATCTAATCTACACATACTTATATGCCTAACTATATAATCTACACATACATATTCAACTATACACATATTCAAAATATTCAACATATACCTACATCAAATCTACCTAAACGTATTCAACTACATAATCTAACAACTATCAAACAATCCCTAAAACTAAGAGAAAAATCATCTAATCTAACATAACCTAATATATCAAAATACTATCAAAATATAATATTAAAACAAAAAATAATTGGATAGTTTGGGGGAGATTACCTCAATGCAGCCTGGGGGGTCCGATCTGTTAGTTATGGTGGACGAGGGAGTAGATCAGGGTGGGGGTGGTGAGGAGGAAGGTGGGGGCGAGAGAGAGACATAGAAAGAACATAGAGAGGGAGCGGGAGGAGGAAGAAAGGGGTGTGGGCATGCGGTAATTATCGGGATGAGACGCCACGGTCCGTGGCGTTTGGTCGTCTGGCCGAGGACCAGACGCCAGGGTCCATGGCGTCTGGGTACGCGCAACTGGCGACAGAAAGTTTGCATTATATTGGCCTTATGAGACGCCAGGGACCCTGGCGTCTGTGTCTGGAGGCAGACGCCAGAGACCGTGGCATATAGTCCCTTTGCCACGTCACCTGGTCAACGGTGGGGCAGATCGAGCGGGCCACACCAGACGCCAGGGTCCCTGGCGTGTGCAGTGCAAACCAGACGCCAGGGACGTTGGCGTCACGCAAAGAGGTCAAACTAGATTTTTTTCAAACGCAGATCGTATTTGTATTTTCTTCAGCTTAAAGGTTGTAACAAAAAAATCGGCCTCCTCATGCGAAGATGGTATCTTTCTCCAGGCCCTAGCTAGCTGTCAGATTGATTCTGTTGGCCTAGCCAATTGACCTCAACACATTGTCGCTTGAAGCTTGACTAGAGGCTGGGGCGCAATCGTGTGTCACCACCTGAGGTGGACCGATGCGCTCCCAGCGGACGCGGTTTTTGTCGTTCCGTTCACGGAGGCAATCCCAGCAGCTCGCGCATGTGAGGATCAACGCTGCATGCAGGCAAGTACAGCGCGGGAGTATGTGTGCGGCTCATATTGTTATGTATAAGGTCAACTCCAACACGTGACTCCATCTGGACATCCGTTTGGTCCGGATTCTGTTTTTTAGAACGAACGATGGGGTCGTGTCCGAGCCTATCCTCGGATGCGGTCGTCGTGCACCCAACGCGCGGACGCATCCTTCGGCCGCATTCTGTCCGTCACGGGCAATATGCCCATATATTCATATTTATCAATGTTTTAAACAGGTTTGCACGTTCAAATATCAATTGTCTTGAATAAAAATAGTTTTACAACCCAATCAAAGTTGTCTCGAATAAAATAGTTTTACAACCAAATCAAAATTGTCTTGAATAAAGATAATTAACCAATACATCTATTGGTTTCCAATGTGTTCCCACATGTGCTCAACTAAGTCATTTTGAAGCTGAAAATAAATGTGCCAATCACAGATTTCACGATGGAACTGGGTAAACTGCTCAAACGTGGTCGGTTCTTGGTGCAGGGGCTCAACATTGTTACCTTGAAAATCAAATCCTTGGTCGAAAAAGGAGTCATCACGCTTGTTCTCGACGATCATGTTGTGCATGATCACACAAGGAGTCATCACCTTCCAAAGCTTCCCTTCATCCCATGTCAATGTAGAGTTTCTAACGATACCCATCGGGATTGAAGCACACCAAAAGCATGCTCCACATCCTTTCTAGCACTCTCTTGTATTTGAAAAAATCTCTTTCTCTTCTCTCCTTGGGGGTTTGAGATTGTCTTCACAAAAGTTGGCCACTGAGGATATATACCATCAGCTAGGTAGTATCCCTTGTTGTAGTGGTGGCCATTGATCTCAAAGTTGACAGGTGGGGAGTGGCCTTCTGCAAGCCTGGCGAACACTGGGAACGCTGCAGCACGTTGATATCATTGTGAGAACCGACCATGTCGAAGAAAGAATGCCATATCCAAAGATCGTGCGAAGCCATCGCTTCTAATATGACAGTGCACACTTTCACATGCCCCTTGTATTGGCCGTGCCAGAAAAAATGGACAGTTCTTGCACTCCCAATATATACAATCTATGCTGCCAAACATGCCCGGAAAGCCTCTATAGCCGTTGATCGCCAACAACCTTTCTGTCTCAGCGGCATTTGGCTGCCTCAAGTACTCGGGGCCAAACACCGCTACCACGGTCTTGCAGAAGTTGTATATTGACAGCAGACATGTGGACTCACGCATGCACACGTACTCATCCACAAGATCGCCTGGAATTCCATATGCAAGCATGCGAATGGAGACGGTGCATTTTTGAAAAGAGGAGAATCAAAGCTTGCCAAGGGCATCCGTTTTGCACTCAAAGAATGGGTCATGCTGAACCACTCCCTCATGGACGCGACTGAACACATGCCTTGACATACGAAAACGGCGATGGAATTTATTCGATTTGAAGGGTGCGGTATTCTCAAACTAATCAACATAGAGCAAGGCGTGGCCTCTCTCTCTGGCGGTTAAGGTTGGGCGCACGGCCAGGCACTGACCCATGTACCGAGGCCGCTGCCTTTGAATGTGGTCAGGAACGACCAGTGCAGCCACCACAAGTTCTTCGTAATCCGAGGACGAATCATTTGATGAACAAACGAAGTGGTTGAAGAAAAATTCATCTTCACTGTCCATACCTTTGTGGGGCAAAGTGTCAAACACCTTGCGGTCGTGATGGCGAAGAGATTGCGAATCACCTCGAGGCAGTGGGGGAAGATGGCGATCGGCTACAGGTCGCTCTGTAGCACCCTCGACAATAGCTGCCGTTACCGATGGGCGTCGTCGGCGGTCGTATCCCCTCTACGACCGGATCCAACGGTGGCGGGGTTGGGCGGGGAGGGGCCGCTGGAGGCTTGGGGGGGGGGAATGAATCGGTAGAGTCCCAAACAGGCGGGCGAGGGGAGGACAAGGGCGCGCGTCCCGCCCGTGTGCGCGCTGTCCATTTCTCCCAAACGCCACGCAAGTTTGGGCTGGGAATGGGTCGAAAACGAAAATTTATCCGTTTGGGGCCGTGCGTGGGGCCGCGCGCTATTCGTTCATTTTATCCCAAACGGACGCTTCCGGATCGGATGGGGTCCCGCGCTAGAGTTGGCCTAACGTTTTATCCGGTCATCGAGCCCACCTTATGCCACTCTTGTGGGCTCACCTAGGTTCTCTCATGTGACCCCCACCTTCCCATTATCCATTCTCTATTATTTCTTTTAGACAAAAGAAAGCACCGGAGGAGAAGAAGCTCTACTTGTTTTGCATCAATGGCGACGAGGAGCAGCTACCCCGTAGAAGGAGGAATCTCAATCATGTCGATGGTATTCGTCCACGGGAGTGTCGAATCAAGCGAAGCTCTTTAGGTTCTGTGTTCTATTTGCTCCTTTCCCCCCTTTCCCCTTTTATTTGATTTTCACACCCTCTTTTCTTAACCTCGACCCCCACCTCATATTCAGCACGTCCACAATATGAAGGGGAAACTGCCTGAGCAGATTATCGATCTGAAGTTCTGCGGCATAGATACCTCGTCTGTCCACAGATGTTTATCCTTGCTTATCCTCGCATCTCACCCAATTTGCAGCATGTCCCCGGATAGAAGATGAACCCTCGATGGAGTTCTTGATCCGGAGTACTACGGGATAGACATCGCATCTAGCCCGTAAGGTTGATGTCGTCCTGGCAGGTATAGGGAGGAGATTCCTAGATGAGCGTATTAAGCTTTTCTCCATTGATTCGTATTTTCTTCCCCTTATCAGACATTTCGATTTTTTACTTTGGATCCAATCTGATTGGTTGCGATTCAATAATGGAAAAGGCCTACTCAGACGTAATGGCAGAGAGAAGCAACAACGAGTTTGACAATAAGCAGCTTGTGAACAAGCTGAAGACCTCAATGTTTCGCAATTAAATTAGGACATCAACGAGATTTGATTTTCGTACTAAGCTATGTGTGGCACAAAAATGCACTTTGCAGGACGAGCTCCATGGAGCTCGTTTTTAAAAAAATATTCAAAAATCATATTTTTAAGTTTTAAAAAATTCTGAAAAAAATCACACACGTTCATAAGGATGTATAATACATGTGTGTGAAATCTGATGATGAAATGCATTACGGGTAGAGCTACGCAAAGAAGACAAAACAGTGTTTTTTGAAAGGGTGAACAGTACATTCACTGTTCAGTGAAAAAATGGAGGAATCTGTCTTTTTTTGTGTAGCTCGCACCATAATGTATTTCATTGTCAGATTTTAGACATGTAAATCACATCCATACGAACGTGTATGATTTTTTTTCAGATTTTTTTAAAACGTTTTTTTTAGAAAAGGAGGTTCAACCTCCGGCCTCTGCATCATTCGATGCATACAAACATCTTTATTAATTATTCCACGATGGTCTGACAAAAATATACATCACATCATCCGAAGACATCATTCACACCTACAGACTCGATAATGTGGAGTGCTCTCACTTCACATATCTAAAACCGGTGTTGTCGTCAATCCATCCACATAACGTATCGGGACCAACAGTCGGTGCAGCAGACTTAAAGCGCGCACCACATGCACACGTTAGAAGCCGCCATCATCATCGGTCCACTGACTCATCTTCAGGAGAGAGATCCGTATCATCTTTGCCAGTCCGAACATCCGTCGACGTCACCACGGCGCCAAACAACGCCACCACCCTGTGCTCATCCGTCCAGAAGCGAAGATTCTTGAAGAACCGTCGTGCGTAGCACCTGCCAACTAGGCATGACTCAGCGTAGCACCTGTCGGCCAGGCATGACTTGACAACTCCACCAAATCTTCGCACAAGACGATGCCACTCCATCTCCAGCCTCTGTCATCCAACACTGCTCCACAAACGATGCTCCCAAGAGAGAAAAGGCACCGCAGTATCGCCATCGTCCGATCTGTAAAGCCAGATCTTAGGGTTTCCCCCGAAGCATTGCCCACCACCAGCAACCGTCAAGGACCCACATAGTGTCCACCACCACTCAACCCTCAAGACGAGGCCTTCAGGAAGGTCACGACATCAAGGACGCCGCCGCCGCCCACCGGAGTTAGGGTTTTCACCCGAGAGGCAGTGAGGTAGGAAGTGGAGGAGCAGATGTAGACCGGCGTCTCTAAGAAGAAAAACAACGCCCTTGGGCGTCGTCGGCGGCGCGGCCGGCCAGGGCCCACCAAGGGGTTTCCCCCAATCTGAATCTCCTCCACCAACTTCTTCCGCGGCCACCCCGGCAGCGCCAGGAACCCGCAGGAGAGAAGCACACCGATTAGGGGCCCAGGGATAGTGACCGGATCAGCCATCGCCGGCCGCCAGAACAACCAATGACTCCACGAGCCGTGACCCCTGCAGCGACCCACGACGGCCGCCACCACCCCTCGCGCCGCCCGCAAATCCTGATCCTGGTAGGCAGCCGACCAGCCGGAACCCCAGCCCGAACCACCATGGTCCCAGGCCGGAGAAGACGCTGCAGGAGGCCTCCACGACGTGCATCAGCGGAGCCGAGCCCCCACCACCGTCCGCACCGTCTGTGCTAGCCGCTGCCCGCGGATCCCAGATCGGATCAGGACCGAACGGACCCGACGACCGTGACCGCGCGCACCGCGATGGTGCGCCCACCAACGCGACGAGGCGCAATGCCGCACGTCGGAGACCGCCTCCGCCGCGAGCAAGGACGCTGCCCCGGAGCCAGACGCCGGACAGCCGCCGCCCGCACGCGAGATCCCCTCCTCCCGCGCGAGCTGCAGCCAGAGAGCACCCCGCCGCCCGGACGCCCCTGGCGACTGCAAGGAGGAGAGGGACTGGTGAGGAGAGTCCGGCTGCGGGGGGACGGAGTCGCCGCCCGTGTCGCCCTAGGGAGGGATCGGCGCGGGGGCCTCTTTCTTGTTCTAAGATGCGATGTCTCTTTTAAAATGGGGAGAATTTCACTTCCCGGCCTCTGCACCAACTAGGGATTCATACAACCATTTTAGTATGAGTACCAAGACAAACATGGTCCTCAAAATTTTTTAAATGAGTATCAAGATTTTTTCGATGAGTGGTTTCATCACACCTCAAAATTGATCCTCAATAAATGGGAGAAAACTCCCTCTGCATCACCTGTCAATTCTAGGAATTGAATTCGGGTCGTTGGGCTGCACAACCGCATGCCCAACCACTGAGCCAAGGCTCTCTTTGTGGATAATTTTTCTTTTTTCAGATTTTAGAATGAGATTTTTTTGAAACATAAAATATGATTTTTTGATTTTTTTTTTCAAAAGACGAGCTCCATGGAGCTCGTCCTACAAAACGACAGCTCATGGAGCTCGTCCTACAAAACGCCCCACTCATAATCTCATTCTTCAGTTGTTATCCTTCCTGTCATGTTGGCTTATGTCCTATCTACATAGGAGTTGCTGTATCAATTTCCTAGATCACATTGTGTCATTGATATCCTTACTACAAAAAAAAAACACTGGCATAAATTTATTCGTATATCATGTTTTGACGCACTCGAATATGCATAATTTAGTACTCCCTCTTTGTCACCATAACTGTTTCAATTTGGGTTTTGATGCACTGGAATATGCTTTGACAACTTTATATAACTCGAGATTCAACTGATCGAGTAAAAATAAGAAAAACGTTAGACGTCAGGTCCGCGTGGGATTTTAGGTGATTGATGGAAGTTCCATCTTATTCTATGTTCATGCCAAAATTGTTTATGCATAAAAATAAAAAAGATTGCAAGTTATCGATTAGCCCGTGCGAATGCACGGGTTCACGACTAGTATGCATAATTTAGTACTCCCTCTTTCTCACCATAACTATTTCAATTTGGGTTTTGATGCACTAATTTGGAAAGTACGGAGTATGATCCTACAATTTGTATAACTGATGGATGTAAATTTGTGTAAGTGATCGGGATGTATTGAGGTTGTGCTTGCGAGCCTGGATTGATGACATTTTTGTAACTGGACTTATTCAATAAAGTTCCGTAGATTCCACTAGTAAAGTGCTGAAGCAATTAGTGTAGTGATTTTCTTAATGGACATTCCGTGCTACCGGCACTTGATACTAGTACTAAGTGTAGTACCATTCATCTATGACAAAAGACTCGTTCTCAATTTCTGCATTTACTTTATAAACAGCTAGAGTAGGTAGTTTTACAGTACAAGCGTGTCGTCGAATCTACCTGTCCGATAGACGGTTATGCTGACCGTACAACGACGCATGAGCGTGATAGTAGTACTCCTCTCCAAAGCCTGGATGTGTACTCGTGTTATATTATTCTCACCACGCGATGTTGGCTTGAGCTGGATTTCAAACCGGGATGCACTATTAGCTCTGTCCCAAAATTCTTGTCTTAAATTTATTTAAGTATGCTTGTATCTAACACTAAAACATGACTAGATACATCTGTATTTGGATAAATCTAAGACAAGAGTTTTAAGACGGACGGAGTATTTTATTAACTTGATAGTGCAATATCACATGAGAGAGTTGGGTGAGAGATTTAAAAAGTGCTACTGTCTGCTCACACATGTATTAATGGCAACTCCAACGCTTGACCTCAAACGGACGTCCGTTTTGTTTAGATTTCGTCTATTTGGGGTGGTAATGGGGCCGTGTCTGTTTGGATTTGTGTTTACGCCAGCCATGTGTCCAACGTGCTGCCACATCTTCAGCCCCGTCTCGTCCGTCGGAGGCCAAGTACAATAAAATCAATCATAGCAAATATAGTTTAAATCAAACATAACAAATAGTTTCATGACCGAAATAGTCTTTTATTAAAATCTAATCAAAATTTAAAAAATATCAAATAGTCACAAAACCACTCAAAGTTTGTGCGAACGAAAATAAATTAAACTGATAGATCTACTGATTGCCAATGTAATCTCACGTGTGCTCAACCAAGTCATCTTGTAGCTGCATATGAGTGTTCCGATCATGATGTCATGATGAAATTGGACGGACTGTTCAAAGGTTGCAAGAGGTGGGTGCTCAGGCTCTAACATTCTCATCCTCAAAATCAAACCCTTGGTCTTAGATGTCGCCATCACGCTCATCCTCAACGATCATGTTGTGCATGATCACACATGCAGTCATCATCTCCCAAAGCTTCTTAGTGCTCCACGTCAATGTCGGGTTTCAAATGATACCCCATCGAGACTGAAGCACACCAAATGCACGTTCCACATCTTGCCTAACACTCTCCTACATTTGGGCAAACCTCTATCTCTTCTCTCGTTGCGGATTGGGTATGGCCTTCACAAGAGTGGATCACTGAGGGTAGAGACCATCAGCTAGGTAATATTCCTCGTTGTAATGGTGTCTATTGATCTTAAAGTTGACCTCCGGGGAGTGGCCTTGTGCAAGCCTTGCAAACACTGCAGAATGCTGAAGAACCCTAATATCATTGTGAGAACCAGCCATGTCGAAGAAAAAAATGCCATATCCACAAATTTTGTGAAGCCACAACTTCAAGTATGACAATGGCACCTTTCACATTCCTCTTGTACTGCTCATGCCAAGCAAAGGGACATTTCTTCCACTTTCAGTGCATACAATCGATACTACCCAGCATGACCGAAAAGCCCCTCTCAGCATTGATCGTTAACAACCTCTCTGTATCAGCGATATTTGGCTCTCTCAGGTATTCAGGGCCAAATGCAACCACCATGGCCTTGCAGAAACTGTACATTGATTGGACTTGGAGACACGTGGACTCACTCATACGAACATACTCATCCACAAGATCATCAAGAATTTCATATGAAAGCATGCGAATAGCCGCAGTGCATTTCTGTTAAGAAGAGAAGCCAAGTTTGCCCAGGGCATCCTCTTAGCATTCAAAGTACAGTTCATACGCGATCACTCCCTCCCGAATACGATTGAACACATGCCTCCTCACTCGGAGATGGTGATGAAATTAATGCGGTTTGTAGAGTGTGATTCTTTCGAAGTAATTGGAATAGAGGAGGTCATGCCCTTTCTTCCTATTGTGGTTCAAGGACGAAGCATGGCCATGGGTGTGGTGCGCCATTACTAGTTAAAACTAGTAATGGTGCACTTTCCCCTGGTGCGCCACTTCTAAGTCTGGGAAGGGTGTGGGGCCAGGACAAAAACTAGTAATGGCGCACCGCGCACGAGGTGCGCCATTAGTAATATGGACAATAATGACGGACCTGTATCGGGTGCGCCACTGCTATATAGCAGTGGCGCACCGCATACCTATTGCGTCATTAATGTCCATATTAGCTATAGCCTTTTTTCTAGTAGTGATGCAAATGAACGTGAACTGTGAAATCTGTGTGGAAATCAACAAGAAAGCACATTGTTCGAAAGCTCGCCTGGCTCCTCCACATTCGGAAACTACTTTGGTTGGTTAACCTAGTTATAAAGACTGGCTCCTTATATTCTTCTATATGGTTGGTTTATCCTAAATTGCAAACAAATGCTTGTTACGATTGTCGTAAATGCGAAATTTCAGCTTCGTATTTTCCAATTCTCGGTGTTCTTTGATTTTGGAAATGTTTTCTGTTGTGCGTTCTGCTGCACCACTGCTATGGTGCAGCGCTGCCCTTCACCTATGGGATCGCCGTGTGACTGCGGTGGAGATTTTTAATTTGGATGCACACGTGGTAAGATCCTATCACTCCTACTAAGTACTTCTAGTTTCATACTTGTTTTTGGTAAAGCGAACGTAAAGTGTGCGTAGAGTTGTATCGTTGGTCGATAGAACTTGATGGAATATTTGTCCTACCTTTAGTTTCTCGTTGGGTTCGACACTCTTACTTATCGAGAAAGGCTACAATTGATCCCCTATACTTGTGGGTTATCGGTGGCTGTCGTCGCGAGGCGGCGGCGGCGGAGCCGGAGCAGGACCAGGAGCTGGAGCACGAGGTGCCGCTTGCGCACCTGGGGGAGCCGGCAGGCCATCCCCTTACGACAGCCGGCGTGCGAAGCTGCACTGCCGAAGGGTATCGGTGGACGGCTGCGCCCCAGAATGTATCTTGCAGGGGGCGTCGAGCACTTGCTCGAAGGACTGCCTGGGCAGCCAGTTGGTGTTGTTCCTGTTGGAACGCTTCCGCGGAGGGCCGGCTTGAGGAGCCGACGTCTCGCCCTCCACGCTGGCTACTAACTTGCTGTTCGAGCGCGAATCCATCTGATCCGCCTTGTGCTTCTTCACCTTGACGCGCATCGCCGAGTCGGACGTGGCGTACTTGTCCGCCTTGGCCATGAGCACCGCCAGAGAGGTGGGCTCGGAGCACATAAGCTTGTGCTTGAGGAGGGTGTCGTCTCGGCAACCGTCGATGAAGTACTGGATGGCTTGTACCTCATGCACCCCCTCGCAGGAGTTCCGGAGCTCCGTCCACCGTGTGACGTAGTCGCGAAGGGGTTCGTCGGGCTTCTGGACGCACATGGCCAGCTCGTGAGGCCGGCCAGGGCGCTTGTAGGTGCCAGTGAAGTTGCGGACGAACGCCTCCTCGAAGTCCACCCAGGAGTTGACGCTGCCGCCCGGACGGCTGTTAAGCCCAGTCCGAGCCGAGCCGGCCAACATGAGTGGCATGTAGCGGACCGCTACACGCTTGTTGCCCCTGGCAATGCCGACGGCCGTGGTATAGTCAATCAGCTAGTCCTCTGGCTTGGCCGTGCCGTTGTATTTGGGCGTGTCCCGAGGCAAGGTGAAACCTCGGGGGAACGGCTCCCCTTGGATCCGGGGGCCAAAGCAGGCCGGACCGACGGGACCGTCTTCCTCTAGGAGGGTTGACTGGGCCAGGACGATGAGACGCCGGCGGGCGTCCCGATCATCATGGGAAGTGCGAGCGCCAGTCCGAGTGGCGAGAGGGGAGGCGCCTCGCGAATCAGAGACATGAGTCCTTCGCGGGTGAAGAATCTCACATTCCGAATCGCCCTCGTCGCCTCCGCGACGCATGCCCGAAGTGTGCTCGCTCTGGCGCTAGGGCCGCTGGTCTTGGCTTCCCTCGCCCCTTCAGTCGGAGGGGCGATGCGAGGAAGATCCTTCTGCATGATGCTGACCTCTAGGGTTGCGACGTGCTCTGGGGTTGGGTCCCGGAGACTCTGACTGGGCTTGACCGGGGTCAAGCCGAGTGTGTTGCTGGTTGGCGGCATCAAGGAGATCCTTGACCCGCTTCTCCTGGAAAGCGCGCTCCTCGCCTTCCAGGCTTGCCATCTCCTCCATGGCCGCCTGCGCCGCTCGCATGTTAGATGCACGAGTCTCGTAGGTGGGCAGATCGCCACCTAGGACTTTGGCAATGAACCGGCCGCGGCTGCGGACCGATCCAAGACGGCTAGGGGCCTCGGAAATCGGAGTGAGGCCGTACACGGAGTTATACTCGCGCTGCGTGGCCTCCATCCGACGCTTTGCCCAGGTGACGGCAATGCCCTCCTCCAAGATACGCTTGCGAGCCCCCTCCAGTGAGGCCCGGGCGTCAGTAGGGTTTGCAGAAGCGGCGACGGGTGTCTTCAGGCCAGCGATGGCTTCCCGAAGAGTATCTGCGGTGGCAGCAGCAGGCTCACCAGCGTCTGCTGACGCTTTGTCATGAGCCGCGCTGGTGCCAGCACCGATAACCATCACCTCCACGACGTTGGAGACGGTGGTGACGTGGTATGGGGTGAAGAAGCCTACCGACGGCGGAGGGCCGTCGAAGACGAGGACTTTGCTGGGATATACGTCATGGAAAGGCGTCTTAGCGATAGAGAGCCTGCTGAAGCTGGCACAGAGCGCCTCAACGTCGAAGTCCTCGCCGAAGTAGCGGAGACCGTCGTTGAGACGTAGCTCGCTGAAGAAAACGCTGAGGTTCTCCATAGCAGCGACGACGACGCTAGGAAGCGCCTCGTCATCAGAATCTTCGTCCGAATCCGCATGGCGGACGGGGACATCGATAATCATCGGTGTTGCCTCGTCGAAAGCGGGCTCCACGGGCATGCAAACTGATCCGGACGCGATGCATCCAGTGGTGTAGGTGCGGGGCCCCGCCCCGCGCGTAAAGCTAGCCGATGCCGCGATCGGCCCCATGGTGGGCGCCAAATGTCGGTGAATACTCACAACATATGCCATAGGTAGGCTAAAGTCGATGAGAACCGAAGGGACAAAGGAGGGCGCTGGGAACGAGGTTGGTACAAGCATGGAACGCACGATGTACCCAGGTGCAGGGCTCTCTGTAGAGATAAGACCCCTAGTCCTGCCGGAGTGTTTGATGTGTATGAACATATTACAGGGTTGCTCCAGGAGCTGTGTTGGGAGGAGGAAGAGGGGAGCAGCCGGCTCGTCTCTGCCTCTCTCTATGTGGTTGGTGAGTGTGTAGTGTTGTTCGTCCGTGGAATGATCGGCCCCCCTGCATGAAGGGCGACCGAGGGGTTTTATAGGCAAACCCCCCGGCCTACAATATGGATAAAGGGTACAATAGTGGGGCCCGGCTGGCAGCCTCGTCGGCTGACCAGGGGCCCACGAGAGTCTTGTCTTGTCGCTAGAGGGGCCCGCCGGCTGCATGGTCTCGATTGGCCGTGGGACCCGCCGGCTGCATGGTCTCGATTGGCCGTGGGACCCGCCGGCTGGCCAATGGATCTCTCGCGTAAGGTTGACGCCGAGCACGCGCTGTCCGTCGAGCGTCGTCCAACGAGATTCTTCATGGGCAAGTAGTACGACCGCCTCCATTGTTCCTCACGCCGAGGGCAGTAATGGAGTGGGAATGTGACGGTCCGACACTATGCTAGGTGATGGATCAGAGCTGGGGTAGGTCAGCGGCATGGCCGCCGACGCTCGTACGTGCTGGGCGCTCCGATCCTGTACCTTTGCTGACGTGTAGCCACCTTTAATCGTAAGGTCTCATCCTGACCTACGATCTGATGTGACTGGTGATCCTCGGCCGGCTGGCGTGCTTGCTCAGCCGGCTGGGGCACGGCCGCCTCGTTCCTAACCGGCTGGCTGGACCAGGCCGACTCAGAAGAGGTAACCGCCTCGAATCTAGCCGGCAGGGGTTGCCTGGCCGGCCAGAGAGATGGCCGCCTCGTCCTCCAGTCGGTAGGCGCAGCCTAGCCGGCCAGGGGACTTGGGCCTTAGGAAACTGTATTTGTTCATGTCCTTTGAGCTGAAAATGAAGGAACATGCTTGGTGAGCCTACCCCGGGGTAATCCCCCCGACAATGAGGATCCGCAATAGAACCAAAGAATGAGATATTGCAAGTGCACGTACCCCATCCTTTTCTTATTTGAAGAACACCCATCCGGGGTGGTTCGGCGTGCCCGAAGTAAGCCGCAACACTCTTCGCGTGCAGTCGTCGCACTGTATGAGCGGCAATGGCGAGCGCCGAGCCCGGTGGACGGCCAGACGAATCCATACCCGCAAATTGTCGTCGGCGCCGGGAGGACGAACCCGTCCTTGCATGCGCTGATGCGCCCTTGCCAGGGCTGCGGGAGATGCTCCCAGACCACTCCATCCCTTGGCGCAGCCACTGACGGCCGGCAAAAGCCAAATCTGGCGCCCGGAATCTTCGGCGAAGGGGGGAGAGGGGAGGTGGCTGGTGGGGAAAAGCACGGGCTGAAATGTCCCCCCACCAACCGCTTCCCGCTTATATGCAGGGCACCGCAGCGGCGAAGGGGAAACCCGCGAATACGTGGGTTGGGGCCGAGATTTTGCCGCGCCCCGCAAAAATATTTGCGGGCGAGGGCGGGATGCGGGGTCTGATCGGGCATGTTTTCCCGCCCCGACCCGCATTTTGACGGTTATTTTACGGGTCGCGGCGGGATGCGGGGTCTGCTAGAGTTGCTCTTAGGGATCCCAATCAACGTCAAAACGTGGTTGGTAATTCAACTAGGTCTCCTTCTACACTGTACCTCCTACACAATCTTTGTTGCGTTACACATGGTTTATAGATTGTCCAACTTCCAACACGCCGCGACTCACTTGCATTTTAGACACCGTTGTAGTCTAATTTCCCTAGGCCTTCCATTCCTAGTTATGCAAGGACTACCGTGGAATGCTTGTCGAGTTCTACTCCCTCCGTTTCTAAATATAAGTCTTTTAAGATATTTCACTAAGTGACTACATACGAAACAAAATGAGTTAATCTATACTCTAAAGTATGTCTATATACATTTGTCTATAGTTTTCTAATGAAATATTTAAAAAGACTTATATTTAGAAACGAAGGGAGTACAAGGCATTGCCCACGAAAATAAGGAACAATGACGAGCCTAGAAGTTGTAGCACCTATTATAAGGAAAATAGTAAGCCTTTTATGATGAGGCTTGCCATAATGAGCATCTTTAAAAATGCGACACTATGTACGTACTCTATTATGGTCGCAATGAATAGCTATTATGTATGGAACTCTCGTAAAACCACATCTCTTCCTCACGCGGCCGATTTTTTTGTTATAACCTTTAAGCCAAAGAAAATACGGATCCGACCCGCGTTTCATTTTTTTTCTAGTTTGACCTCTTTGCGTGACGCCAATGTCCCTGGCGTCTGGTTTGCACTGCAGATGCCAGGGACCCTGGCGTCTGGTGTGGCCCGCTCGATCTGCCCCGGCGTTGACCAGGTGACGTGGCAAAGGGACCAGACGCCAGGGTCCCTCGCGTCTGCCCCAGACCCAGACGCCAGGGTCCCTCGCGTCTCATAGGGCCAATATAGTGCAAACTTTCTGTTGCCAGTTGTGCGTACCCAGACGCCATGGACCCTGGCGTTTGGTCCTGGACCAGATGACCAGATGCCATGGACCCGGGCGTCTAGCCTTTGAACCCAACTATATATTATGTGGTGGACTGTTGGTGTGGGTCCCACCACACTCACTTTCACCTACCTCCTTCCATTGTTGCTTCATTTCTGCTCTCCTCCTACCTCCTTCCCCTGAAGACCCCCATCGAATCTGAGCAAAAGATGATTCTCTAACATAAATATGTCCATAAACTTTGTTCTTTGTAGTGTTCTCCTCCGATTCATCCAATTTTTGTTGTTGAAACCTTTATATTATGATGCATTTTGTACATCTTACATTTTGTACATCTTAGAGAAAACCTAGCTAAATTTAGTGTGTATTGAGTAGTTAGTGTGTATTGAGTAGACATTTTTTGAAATAAAGGATGAGACCGTTCGTTTTCGTTGAGGCTTCTGCTGAGGCGGCGAGGAAGCGTGAACACGACTTTATTGAGGAAAAAATGAACTACTGGGTGACAGTCGTTGATACGTTGAATGCGGTTTGTAGAGCCTTTTCAAACTACTATTTCTATAAGGACGTTGCCCTAAAAATAATCGATGAAAAAGAGAGCGAGATCAAGAAGCTGAAGAAGAGGGAAAAAGAATGTTTGCGTGATCTTGCAATGCAAGTTGCATTGTGTGCAACAAGGGAAGAACATCAGCAGTTTAACATTCGCAACCATGGCCAAGTCATTGATTGGTTAGTGAGGCAACCTTTTTCACCATCACCGAAGCAGGCTTCTCGTTGGGCATGGGTCAAAGAAACAAATGATGTCATTTGCTGCAATCCTGGACCTAACGACTATTAGCCTATGTAATCTTTGTCATTTCAAACTATAATGACATGTATCCATCAGCCTATTATGTAATCTTTATCATTTGAACTATGTAATCTTTATCATTTAAACTATGTAATCTTTATCATTTGGACTATGTAATCTTTATCATTTGGACTATGTAATCTTTCTTTATCATTTCAACTATGCAATATTTATCATTCCAACTATGCAATCTTTATCATTTCAACTATACAATCTTTATCAATTTTTATCATTCCAACTATGTAATTTTTATCATTCCTTCCAACTATGTAATATTTATCATTCCAACTATGTAATCTTTATCATTAATAACAAGTACACAAATTAAAGATAACATAACAGGTGCACTTCATTTCATTTCATGACATGTTCACGAATTCAAGATAATATAAGGTGTTCACTACATGAGAAATTCAAGAATTTAAGATAACATAAAGTATTCACTACACGACAAGTTCACTTCACGACAAGTTCACATTAAAGATAACATATGAAGTGCACTTCACTTCACCTCACTTCTTTCTTCCTCTCTTCGCTTCTTTCCCCTTTCTGGTAGGCACTTCCTACTCCTCTTCTTCGCTGGACTCTTCTCCCTCTGCCTCTTCCTCTTCTATATCTTCCTCCTCTTCCTCTTCTTCAATCCGCATCCCCTTAGACAAATTCTTATGACTATACTTTTCGTCCATTTTGGCAATCGTTGCCAATGGGGGAGAAGTTTAGAGAGTTTACTTTGGATATGTTTAGAGGGTTTTGCTTTTATTGCGTAAGCATTTACATCTTGCACGCATGCATTATTGCTTTGTATGTGTGTGCTTGGTTATGCTTATTTCCTTATATAAACTCTCTTGAAGTGGTTGTCATCAATTACCAAAATGGGGGAGATTGTTAGAGCATATATCTACATATGTGGTTTTGGTAATTGATGACAATTCCTATGGACTAATGGTTGCCTTAAGTTATATTTATAAGATTTGTCCATAGGCACTTCTTGAAGTCCATCTGTTGGGTTCAAGGAGTTTATATGATGACCAAGGTGGTATTCAAGGTATTATCCAAAGAATGGTCATAGAGACACAAGGTTGATCAAGATCGCCAGACAAAGAGTAAATCAAGATAATCAACACACGAAGCGTACAAGATGTACCGAGAGGGATCAAGTGATCCCATGGTATGGTAAGCATTGTGTAGTACGTATTTTTGTACTAACCCATGGTCTTCTTGAGAGTTCTATGTGGGGGTTAGGTGTGTTTCCATGGGCTTGCATCAACAGGAATATCTCATACAACCCATGGAGGATGACGTCAAGTGATGGAGGATGGTGGCAATGGACTTGTGAAGATATGCTGAAGAGCGGCTCACCCATAGTGTGTATGGGGGAGCAATCAACTAGTCTTCATCAAGCCAACGCAAGAAAGAGGAATATCTCATACAACCCATGGAGGATGGCATCAAGTGATGGAGGATGGTGGCAATGGACTTGTGAAAATATGCTGAAGAGCGGCTCACCCATAGTGTGTATGGGGGAGAAAACAACTAGTCTTCATCAAGCCAACGCAAGCAAGAAAGGTGGTCCATCTTGAGGAAGCCAAGATCATCGTCATCTAGCTCAAGAGGACGAGGTGCAAGGTATAGGTTTGCCCTTGATAGGATTTCTGTTTCGTACTGTCAAGTGGGGCTCTCAAGTGAGTAGCTTGATCGTATCGTTCGTTGAGAGCTCAAACCATTTGCATCCTTGCATCATACTTCTTGCTTCTTGTTTGGTATTTCTCTTTGTGAGTTTTAGAGCTTATGTTCATGTTCATGACACGCTCGAGTTCATCGAAAACGGAGTCCATATGCATCTTCTATGATGTTTTCTATGTTGGGAGTTTTTACCGGTCTTATTCGAAGAAGGGTTCTCACCATTTTCTTATGGGACTTTTCTCACTTGCTTCTTATTGCTATTTCTATCAAGATTGTGTTATGCCATGTCGTTATCTTTCCAAGAAACTTCATTTCGTTGAATTCGGAGTCCGTATGCAAAAGTTACAGCAGTTTCAGTATCCAGCGGTAGCACCGCTCCTCGTGCGAGCGGTAGTACCGCTCCTGTAGCGGTAGTACCGCCCCCGGAGCGGTAGTAATTTTATACTACCCTCCCTAGCGGTAGTACCGCTCCGTCGGACTGTTTTTTGCATCCTTTTTGGCCTCAGCATGGTTGGTGAACCTACCGAGCGGTAGTACCGCTCCATGAGCGGTAGTACTGCTCTGTGCGGGCTGTGAGGATTAACGGTTGGATTTTTCCCCACCTATAAAAGGGGGTCTTCTTCCCCATTTAACCTTATCTCTTTATCTCGTGTTCTTCCCCCATTGTTGACCTTCTTCGAACTTGCTAACTCTCAATCCCTCTAATGATTCTTACTAGTTCTTGAGGGAGAAGAGAGAGGAGATCTAGATCCACATTTCCACCAATCACTTTCTCCTCTAAGTGAGGGGAACCCATTGGGTCTAGATCTTGGAGTTCTTCGTGTTCTTCTTCATTCTTCCTCTCATTTTACTCCCTAGCATTAGTTGCTTTGGTGGGATTTGGGAGAGAAGGATTTGGGCACTCCATGTGCCCTTGCCATTGCATTTGATGCATCGGTTTGAGTTCTCCACGGTGATACGTGGAAGTGAGAAGTTGAGAAGATTATTACCTTCGGGTACTTGGTACCCCTAGAAGCTTGGTGGTGCCTCGGAGCTCAATCATTGTGGTGTAAAGCTGTGGGCAAGCATCGGGTTCTCCAATTAAGTTGTGGAGATTGCCCCGAGCATTTGTGGTCACCTCGAAGCCAAATGCCATCGTGGTGAAGCTTTGTGGTGTTGTTGGGAGCCTCCAATTAAGTTGTGGAGATTGCCCCAACCTTATTTGTATGGGTTCGGTGACCGCCCTCAAGGGCCCCTTAGTGGAATCACGACATCTTGCATTGTGCGAGGGTGTGAGGAGATTACGGTGGCCTTAGTGGCATCTTGGAGAGCATTGTGCCTCCACACCGCTCCAACGGAGATTAGCATCCGCAAGGGTGTGAACATCGGGATACATCATCGTCTCCGCGTGCCTCGGTTATCTCTTACCCGAACCCTTTACTTATGCACTTTACTTTGTGATAGTCATATTGTTTCTTGTCATATATCTTGCTATCACTTAGTTGTTTATCTTGCTTAGCATAAGTTATTGGTGCACATAGTTGAGCCTAGTTGTTTTAGGTTTTGTGCTTGACAAATTAAACGTTAGTTTTATTCCGCATTTGTTCAAGCCTAAACCATAATTATTTTAAAGCGCCTCTTCACCCCCCCCTCTAGGCGACATCCACGTACTTTCAAACGTCGAGCTCTAGAGGAGCGGCTTGTACCACGTGTAAACACGGCCACGGACCGAGCACCGTGGCAAGAAAGCATAGCTTCCCACTTGTGGAACCTTGACCTAAACTTCTGAGAAAATACGAAACACTATGTTAGACACAAATAAGTAATTCATTAAGACAAACATTTGTAAACATGATCATACCTCCAACACGGTCCTAAGAGTTCTCTCAGACGATGCACCTCCTGGGGGATGTCTAAGTGCTACATTGGCATCATTCACGCACAAAAGGAACTCTCTACCCTTTAATTCATTTACACAACAAACATTCAGAATTGAAGAAGACAATGTAATGATGTGGTTGGTTCTGATTCATTCACTTACCAGTTCGTCATGCATGGGTGCATAGTCCACTTGACTGCCTCCGGTCTCTCGCACAGCCATGTTGAAGGCATGATACCCTTGTGCAATAGATGGTTCTTCTGACACCAACTCAGACCACTCTTCCCTAGTCCAACCGAGCTTAGGCTTCAACCGGTAACGCTCCGCATGCCACACAAGATATTCCTGGTAGGCAGAATCATTGTGGGGTCTTTTCCTCGTTTTCAATAAACCTCTCTCTGTGATTCCACATTGCTATCCACGATTGGTGTTGGGCAGCCCAAACAGATATATCCTGATTGTTCCTTCGACTATACCTAAAATGATGCACGGTGGATTAAACGATTATCGAACATAAACTTTCACAATGCCATAGTGCAAATCTCATGAAACATTTTGGCTTACCGATGCAGATTTGTGATTACATGGCTGGTCAACTCAGTTGGAATACCTTGGCGTATCCCAAATTGCCTGGCAACACGGTCTACAAAGTGGTACTCGACAACGTAAAAGCATATCATTTGACACCTAGACCTCCAAATATTACCATCACGCATGCACATCTGGTTGAGGTCGTACTGACGATCTTCCTCATAAGGCCGCCAGAAAACCTACCACAATAGGACGAGCTGAGAGGTTAGGTACACGTTCTAATATGGTCGTCAGAAAAACATACAATACAAGGAACTGAAATGTTCTTACATGCTCAACAGTTAAGGTGTCCAGCTCGTTCACATAACACCTGTATCGCAGATGAGGGCTTCCTGTGTAAACAGACACCTGATCCCAATGATAGGCAACTGTCGGGCGACGATATGGATCTTCATGATGCAGGCCTTCATGTGGATTGGGGTTTGGGTGATCAGGATTCTTTAACATGGGCCGTCCAACCGGCAACCGCTCCCACATCCACACAGAGAGGCTCCACACAAACCCACACAATGAAGATGAATCTTTTGTCCTCATTGAGGCCTGATCCAACTGTAATTATACATAAATGTTAGCAATGTATGACGCATGACAAATTAAAAAGAAAATGTCTGCAGCAGATAGCTCTCACCTGACGATACAAGTATGCTAGTGCTCTTGAATCCCAACTAAAGTGAACATCCGAGTTCCTTAGGCGCTCCAAATACATCCAGAGTGCCGAGTTACCGGTTGCGTGTGTGAAGACTACTTTGGTTAGTATATACCAAAGATAGGCCGAGCATATTTGTTCACGACAATGTCATCGACATCCGCAGGGCACGGTCCTCCTCTCACTTCTTTTAACTAGGAATGCTTCACTTTTGAGGGATCAGGCCTACCTTCCAGAGCAGGAGGGGGTTCAACACCAATTAAGAGGTCAACCCGTTGTCCCCAGTTAAAGACACTGACATGACCCGTAACAACACCACCATTGAGAGGAATGCCGCTTATCATGGCCATGTCCTCTAAGGTCATCGACATCTCCCCAAAAGGAAGGTGGAAAGAGTGTGCCTCGGGCCTCCAACGGTCAGTCAGTGCGGTGAGAGCTGCATGGTTCACCGGTGGTGGGTTCCTTTTAAATTGCAAAACAAAGGGCACAGACCCAGCCTTGCAATGTAGGGCTCGTATTGCACGTCGTAGCAAAAGTCATTTCAAGCATGACCCCTCATGCGCATAGCTACTACGTCCTGCAAAGAATGTGTGCTTCATGTCAGGACGACAAACAAACATGAAAAACACAAATAATTCACAAGTGTTCGATTAATCCATCATACCTTACAATTCTCAATTTCAAGACCACGGTGCACTCTGTCAAACTCTTCTATTAGTCCATCATACCAAGGGCCATCATCTGCCATCCTACGAAAAAATGACATACATCGAATTTCATCATCTTTGTTTTGCAAAAAAATAACCAAAGGACAAGACATAGACCTACACATACATATCTTAAAAAAATATGACTAACTATGCCTAACATATATCATCCAACTATATAATCTAACAGATGCCTAACATATATCATCCAACTATATTTAACTACACAACATATTCAACTATATAATCTACCTAAAACTAAGACCTACATAATCTAATCTACACATACTTATATGCCTAACTATATAATCTACACATGCATATTCAACTATACACATATTCAAAATATTCAGCATACACCTACATAAAATCTACCTAAACGTATTCAACTACATAATCTAACAACTATCAAACAATTCCTAAACTAAGAGAAAAATCGTCTAATCTAACATAACCTAATATATCAAAATATTATCAAAATATAATGTTAAAACAAAAAATAATTGGATAGTTTGGGGGAGATTACCTCAATGCAGCCTGGGGGGTCCGTTCTGTTAGTTATGGTGGAGGAGGGAGTATATCAGGGTGGGGGTGGTGAGGAGGAAGGTAGGGGCGAGAGAGAGACACAAAATGAACAGAGAGAGGGAGTGGGAGGAGGAAGAAGGGGGTGTGGGCCTGCGGTAGTTATCGGGATGAGACGCCAGGGTCCGTGGCGTTTGGTCGTCTGGCCGAGGACCACACGCCAGGGTCCATGGCATCTGGGTACGCGCAACTGGCAACAGAAAGTTTGCACTATTTTGGCCTTATGAGACGCCAGGGACCCTGGCGTATAGTCCCTTTGCCACGTCACCTGGTCAACGTCGGGGCAGATCGAGTGGGCCACACCAGACGTCAGGGTCCCTGGCATCTGCAGTGCAAACCAGACTACAAGGACGTTGGCGTCACGCAAAGAGTTCAAACTAGATTTTTTTTAAACGCAGATCGTATTTGTATTTTCTTCGGCTTAAAGGTCGTAACAAAAAAATCGGCCTCCTCACGCGAAGATGGTATCTTTCTCTAGGCCCTAGCTAGCTGTCAGATTGATTCTGTTGGCCTAGCCAATTGACCTCAACACATTGCCGCTTGAAGCTTGACTAGAGGCTGGGGCGCCATCGTGTGACACCACCTGAGGTGGACCGATGCGCTCCCAGCGGACGCGGTTTTTGTCGTTCCGTTCACGGCGGCAATCCCAGCCGCTCGCGCATGTGAGGATCAACGCTGCATGCACGCAAGTACAGTGCGGGACCATGCATGTGGCTCATATTGTTATGTATAAGGTCAACTCCAATGCGCGACTACATCCTGACATCCGTTTGGTTCGGATTCTATTTTTTTAGAACGACCGATGGGGTCGTGTCCGAGCCTATCCTCGGATGCGGTCGCCGTGCTCCTAACGCGCGGACGCATCCTTCGGCCGCATTCTGTCCGTCACGGGCAATATGCCCATATATCATATTTATCAATATTTTAAACATGTTTGCACGTTCAAATATCAATTGTCTTGAATAAAAATAGTTTTACAACGCAATCAAAGTTGTCTCGAATAAAATAGTTTTACAACCAAATAAAAATTGTCTTGACTAAAGATAATTAACCAATACATCTATTGGTTTCCAATGTGATCCCACATGTGCTCAACTAAGTCATTCTGAAGCTGAAAATAAGTGTGCCAATCACAGATTTCACGATGGAACTGGGTAAACTGCTCAAACATGGTCGGTTCTTGGTGCAGGGGCTCAACATTGTTACCTTCAAAATAAATCCTTGGTCGAAAATGGAGTCATCACGCTCTGCCTCGACGATCATGTTGTGCATGATCACACAAGGAATCATCACCTTCCAAAGCTTCCCTTCATCCCATGTCAATGTAGAGTTTCTAACAATACCCATCGGGATTGAAGCACACCAAAAGCATGCTCCACTTCCTTTCTAGCACTCTCTTGTATTTGGACAAATCTCTTTCTCTTCTCTCCTTGGGGGTTTGATATTGTCTTCACAAAATTTGGCCACTGAGGATATATACCATCAGCCAGGTAGTATCCCTTGTTGTAGTGGTGGCCATTGATCTCAAAGTTGACAGGTGGGGAGTGGCCTTCTGCAAGCCTGGCGAACACTGGGAACGCTGCAGCACGTTGATATCATTGTGAGAACCGACCATGTCGAAGAAAGAATGCCATATCCAAAGATCGTGCGAAGCCATCGCTTCTAATATGACAGTGCACGCTTTCACATGCCCCTTGTATTGGTCGTGCCAAAAAAAATGGACAGTTCTTGCACTCCCAATATATACAACCTATGCTGCCAAGCATGCCCGGAAAGCCTCTATCGGTGTTGATCGCCAACAACCTTTTTGTGTCAGCCGCATTTGGCTGCCTCAAGTACTCGGGGCCAAACACCGCTACCACGGTCTTGCATAAGTTGTATATTGACAGCAGACATGTGGACTCACTCATTAACTCGTACTCATCCACGAGATCGCCTCGTATTCCATATGCAAGCATGCGAATGGCGACGGTGCATTTCTGATAAGAGGAGAATCGAAGCTTGCCAAGGGCATCCCTTTTGCACTCAAAGAATGGGTCATGCTGAACCACTCCCTCATGGACGCGATTGAACACATGCCTTGACATACGAAAACGGCGACGGAATTTCTTCGATTTGACAAAAGAAAGCACCGGAGGAGAAGAAGCTCTACTTGTTTTGCATCAATGGCGACGAGGAGCGGCTACACTGAAGAAGGAGGAATCTCACTCATGTCGATGGTATTCGTCCACGGGAGTGTCGAATCAAGCGAAGCTCTTTAGGCTCTGTGTTCTATTTGCTCCTTTCCCCCTTTCCCCATTTATTTTATTTTCACACCCTCTTTTCTTAACCTCGACCCCCACCTCATATTTAGCACGTCCACAATTTGAAGGGGGAACTGCCTGAGCAGATTATCGATCCGAAGTTCTGCGGCATAGATACCTCGTCTGTCCACAGATGTTTATCCTTGCTTATCCTCTCATCTCACCCAATTTGCAGCACGTCCCTAGATAGAAGATGAACCCTCGACGGAGTTCTTGATCCGGAGTACTACGGGATAGACATCGCATCTAGGCCGTAAGGTTGATGTCGTCCTGGCAGGTATAGGGAGGAGATTCCTAGATGAGCGTATTAAGCTTTTTTCCATTTATTCATATTTTCTTCCCCTTATCAGACATTTCGATGTTTTACTTTGGATCCAATCTGATTGGTTGCGATTCAATAATGGAAAAGGCCTACTCAGACGTAATGACAGAGAGAACCAACAACGAGTTTGACAATAAGCATCTTGTGAACAAGCTGAAGACCTCAATATTTCGCAATTAAATTAGGATGTCAACGAGATTGGATTTTCGTACTAAGCTATGTGTGGCACAAAAATGCTCTTTGGAGGACGAGCTCCTTGGAGCTCGTTTTTAAAAAAATATTCAAAAATCATATATTTAAGTTTTAAAAAATTCTGAAAAAAAATCACACACGTTCATAAGGATGTATAATACATGTGTGTGAAATCTGATGACGAAATACATTACGGGTAGAGCTACGCAAAGAAGACAAAACAGTGTTTTTTGAAAGGGTGAACAGTACATTCATTGTTCAATGAAAAAATGGAGGAATCTGTCTTTTTTTTGTGTAGCTCGCACCATAATGTATTTCATTGTCAAATTTTAGACACATGTAAATCACATCCATACGAACGTGTATGATTTTTTTCAGATTTTTTTGAAACGTTTTAAAAAAAAAGGAGGTTCAACCCCCGGCCTCTGCATCAATCGATGCATACAACCATCTTTATTAATTATTCCACGATGGTCTGACAAAAATATACATCACATCATCCGAAGACATCATTCACACCTACAGACTCAATAATGTGGAATGCTCTCACTTCACATATCTAAAATCGGTGTTGTCGTCAATCCATCCACATAACGTACCGGGACCAACAGTCGGTGCAGCAGACTTAAAGCGCGCACCACATGCACACGTTAGAAGCCGCCATCATCATCGGTCCACTGACCCATCTTCAGGAGAGAGATCCGTATCATCTTTGCTAGTCCGAGCATCCGTCGACGTCACCACGGCGCCAAACAGCGCCACCAACCTGTGCTCATCCGTCCAGAAGCGAAGATTCTTGAAGAACCGTCGTGCGTAGCACCTGCCAACTAGGCATGACTCAGCGTAGCACCTGTCGGCTAGGCATGACTTGACAACTCCACCAAATCTTCGCACAAGACGATGCCACTCCATCTCCAGCCGTTGTCATCCAACACCGCTCCACAAACGATGCTCCCAAGAGAGAAAAGGCACCGCAGTATCGCCATCGTCCGATTTGTAAAGCCAGATCTTAGGGTTTCCCCCGAAGCAGTGCCCACCACCAGCAACCGTCAAGGACCCACACAGTGTCCACCACCACTCAACCCTCAAGACGACGCCTTCAGGAAGGTCACGACATCAAGGACGCCGCCGCCGCCCACCGGAGTTAGGGTTTTCACCCGAGAGCCAGTGAGGTAGGAAGTGGAGGAGCAGATGTAGACCGACGTCTCTAAGAAGAAAAACGGCGCCCTTGGGCGTCGTCGGCGGCGCGGCCGGCCAGGGCTCACCAAGGGGTTTCCCCCAATCTGAATCTCCTCCACCAACGTCTTCCGCGGCCACGCCGGCTGCGCCAGGAACCCGCAGGAGAGAAGCACACCGATTAGGGGCCCGAGGATAGTGACCGCATCAGCCATCGCCGGCCGCCAGAACAACGAATGACTCCACGAGCCGTGACCCCTGCAGCGACCCACGACGGCCGCCACCACCCCTCGTGCCGCCCGCAAATCCTGATCCTGGTAGGCAGCCGACCAGCCGGAACCCCAGCCCGAACCACCACGGTCCGAGGCCGGAGAAGACGCTGCAGGAGGCCTCTAGGACGTGCATCAGCGGAGCCGAGCCCCCACCACCTTCCGCACCGTCTGTGCTAGCCGCTGCCCGCGGATCCCAGATCGGATCAGGACCGAACGGACCCGACGACCGTGACCGCGCGCACCGCGATGGTGCGCCCACCAACGCGACGAGGCGCCATGCCGCACGCCGGAGACCGCCTCCGCCGCGAGCAAGGACGCTGCCCCGGAGCCAGACGCCGGACAGCCGCCGCCCGCACGCGAGATCCCCTCCTCCCGCGCGAGCTGCAGCCAGATAGCACCCCGCCGCTCGGACGCCCCTGGCGACGGCGAGGAGGGGAGGGACTGGTGAGGAGAGTCCGACTGCGGGGGGGGACGGGGTCGCCGCCCGTGTCACCCCAGGGAGGGAGCGGCGCGGGGGCCTCTTTCTTGTTCTAAGATGCGATGTCTCTTTTAAAATGGGGAGAATATCACTTCCCGGCCTCTGCACCAACTAGGGATTCATACAACCATTTTAGTATGAGTACCAAGACAAACATGGTCCTCGAAATTTTTTAAATGAGTATCAAGATTTTTTAGATGAGTGGTTTCATCACACGTCAAAATTGATCCTCAATAAACGGGAGAAAACTCCCTGTGCATCACCTGTCAATTCTAGGAATTGAATTCGGGTCGTTGGGCTGCACAACCGCATGCCCAACCACTTAGCCAAGGCTTTCTTTGCGGATAAATTTTTTTCTGCGCATTTTAGTACAAGATTTTTTTGAAACGTAAAATATGATTTTTTGATTTTTTTCAAAAAACGAGCATGAGCTCCATGGAGCTCGTCCTACAAAACGCCAGCTCATGGAGCTCGTCCTACAAAACGCCCCACTCATAATCTCATTCTTCAGTTGTTATCCTTCCTGTCATGTTGGCTTATGTCCTATCTACATAGGAGTTGCTGTATCAATTTCCTAGATCACATTGTGTCATTGATATCCTTACTACAAAAAAAACACTGGCATAAATTTATTCGTATATCATGTTTTGACGCACTGGAATATGCATAATTTAGTACTCCCTCTTTGTCACCATAACTGTTTCAATTTGGGTTTTGATGCACTGGAATATGCTTTGACAACTTTATATAACTCGAGATTCAACTGATCGAGTAAAAATAAGAAAAACGTTAGACGTCAGGTCCGCGTGGGATTTTAGGTGATTGATGGAAGTTCCATCTTATTCTATGTTCATGCCAAAATTGTTTATGCACACTAGTGGAGAAAGGGGTATTAGAACCGGTTGGTAAGGGCCTTTGGACCCGGATACACATCCGGTGCTACGTATCCAGGACTAAATGTCCCCCCCTTTAGCACCGGTCTCTTACAAACCGGTGCTAAAGGCCTCCACGTGGGCGCCGAAGAGTGCGCGCAGGCGGAGGACCTTTAGTACGTGTTTTTTTCTTTTTTTTCTTTTTTTTCCTTTTCTTTTCAGGGTTTCCAATTCCGTATTTCGGTGTTTCCGTGTTCCGTATTTTCAGGGTTTTCGTTTACGTGTTTCCGGTTCCGTATTTCCGTTTACGTCTTTCCGATTCCGTGTGTCCGTGTTCCGTTTTTTACGAACACGTAATCGGAAACACGTATCCGGAAACACCGATTCCGTGTTTGCGGTTAAGTGTTTCTCCGATTCCGTGTTTGCAGTTAAATGTTGATGCACCAAATAAAAGTATATATATACATGTAACACGAAGTACTGGACCGATTATCATTACATAATTTGAAGTTCGTTTCCTATAGCTGTATACTTGCATAGAGAAGAGGGAGCTGGCTATTGGTTCATAGGATGGAAAAATTCTCCGCCTTCATCTATGACTTGCGTGAGGAGAAATCCTGCCAATTCCTCTGCAACTGCCTTGCAACCTTGGATTGGTCTTAGCATCGCCCGCTTTGTTGCAGCTTTAAAAGAAGTAGATGAAAACAATTAAGTTATGAACAAAACTAACATAATTGATGGCAACATAAATAAAGTTGTGAAGATCCAGTTACGTACCTCTAGATTTCTGGAAGTACGGGATTTCTCATTGATAATCTTGTGAATGTACTCGCAAACGTAGTATCCACAATAATCAGTGCCCTGTGGTTGTTGCGGGACGCCCTATATACGAGAACATAATTCAGTCAAATTAATAATAATTAAGAGAATGGTAATGTTATTGAAACGAGGGTACGTAGTACTACTTACTTTGTTAATCTGAAAGTGGAGCTTGTCTGCCCATGTACCGGGTTCTTCCTTGATGAACATTTGCCAAACCCTGGCCGACAAAGAAAAATGAATACAAGAGTTAATTATTACTTACTTGATATCAGGAAATGAACGAAAAAGAGGCCGATGAACGAAAGAGGCCGATATATATATATACCTTTGAAGCATCTGACGCGCGCTCTTCCATTTGTCAGCGTCCCAGGTTAACGGGTCCCAGACTTCAACCACTCCTTGATCGATTCTAATGATGAACAATATGAAGTGGGACCTGCGCACGTGTACACACGCAGTCATGCATACTCATCAATTACACTTAACATCAGGTAAGCAAAATGGAATGTGTACAAGACAGTAACACTCACTTGAATCCGTAGGGCCAAAGTATTTCTTTTTTGGTACTTTGTCGCTTCAAAAACCTTAGCAAATCATCCGGTGTATCCTTTTTGAACTTTTCTATTGTCTCTTGATGAAACGAATACGGGTCAATGAACCCAAAGTCCCAGATTCCTGCCAGCCTGCATTCACGAATCTTCATTCTGCATAGTAGCGTACAAAAAGAATGTCTCGTGAGTGATAATTATACAGGCAATGAACGCGAGCTTAACTAAATAATTAAATTACACAAATAAATCACTTACAAACAGTAGCAGCTGACGATAGCTTTGTCGAGGGCACGTTGATTGTACATCTGGAAAAAATCATCGAACCCAACCTCCACACCGTACTCTCCGAAGTAGTGTTGATCCTGAACTGCCGCCATGATACAGTCTCTCTTTTGCCTTGCGGCCTCCAAGTACCAACCATGTAAATTCCATAGTTGGGTTGTTAGAGCACTAGGATTTTCGACCAGAGGCTGCTCGGGCTTATATTTATATACCACATCAGCAATAGCGTAACCTACGTCGCCCATGCGTGGACCGGACACTGAAGCCTGGTCAGATAACACCTTGAGCGGGGCAATTGACTGTGCTTCTTGTTGTCCGAGCTGGGGAACTTGTTTCCCGCATTTCGTCTGCTCCGCCTGCTTCATCTGCTCCGCCTGCTTCATCTATGCGGTGTGCATCTTTTCAATGAACCGTTCATAGTCTGAAAGGGGCGGCGGTGGCGGCGGTTCAGGATAATATAAGTTGTCAATGGTGCGCTCAATTTTCCACTTTGGTACGTTCTTGAGAGTTTCCTTCCAGATGTCTGGAGGGGGCTTCAGGGGAAACCGTGCGAACCATGCTTTGTTTTTGGCTTTCACGGCCTCGTCTAGTTCCTCCGGAGTCATCAGGCCTGGTAACTTTGGGGGAGTCTTGACTTTATTGGGTTTCCTTTCTCTCTTCTTGGGAGGAGTCCCGTTTCTTCCGAACTGCAGCTTCCGCTTTGCCGTACCCGTAGTGCGCGCATCCGTCGGCTCACTGGAGTGCACGGGCGATGGACACTCGGCCTCGGGCTCCCTATCTTCGTTGTGGGGTGGACTTGGAGGTGCGTTGGGGGGTGGACTTGGAGGTGCGTTGGGGGTGGACTTGGAGGTCATGCATTCTCTGTACGAAAGTGAAAAAACTATTAAAAATAGGCTTACATGTGGTGCAACATTCAGTAATTAATTGTTGGAGGTGGTGCATAATTGTACCTGGAGGAGTCGGTGGCCTTGGCGCCGCGTTAGGAAACACGATGTGTTTCTTCTTCCACAAGATGATACCAAGCTCCATTTCTCCCAGTGTCTTCTCACCTTCACCTCCAGGAATATCAAGCTCAATTGACTGGCATCCCGGCGTAATTGTTGACAACCCGACACGAGCATGGGATGTTGGAATCTGACCATCATGGTAGGTTGCTCCAGGTTGATTCGGTAAAGCATAGCCTGACGCCACCATGAAGGATATGTTCCCCATTGGCATATGTATCTCACAGTTTGTCTTCTCCGTGACATCATTCACGGGGTAGTGAGGCGTCGACGGTTCGACTGCAGGACCGTCTTCTAGCTGCAGCTGCGTGGAACCCACGCTGCTTCTATGCTGAGATGGGACGGCATCTGCTACAGGATCGTCTTCTAATTGCTGCCTATCAGCGTCAGGTGCAGGATCTTCTTCCTCCTCTTCAGTGTCAGGTACAGGGTGTCCCCCTTTCTTCAAGAGAAACAACACCTTTTCTTCTAATGTCGCTATCCGTTCCAGCGCCTTCCTCTTGCTTCTACCACGGCTTCTGTAAGTGCCAAGGTCCGCCGGAAACCCTTGGTTCCACGGGGTAGTGGCTCCAAAGCCTCGTGTTCGTCCCCACTTTTCGGGGTTCCCGAGTGCCTTCGTCAACTCGTCGTTCTCTCTATCGGGAACAAAAGTTCCTTTTCGAACAGCTTCTATTGCCTTCTCTAGATCTGATACGACTTGTCTTATTTTTTCCGACCATGGTCCCTCCGCAACAATCATCCCAGTCTCAGCGTCCAACGTTGCCCCATGCGCGAACAACCAGAACTTGGACCTATCGGGCCAGTCATGTGTCTGTGGAATGATATTTCTTTTCAGAAGCGCATCTTCATAGCGTCGCCACCTAGGCAGGGCAGTCATGTAGCCACCTGACCGCAAAATATGGTGACATTTCTTCTTCTTCGCATTCTCCGTATTTGTGGCTGATCGGGATGTAAAGACACCCGATTTCTTGTACGCCTTAAAATCAGGCCAAGCGTCTCTTATCTTCACTAGGTGCCCAGTGAAAACTGGATCTTCGTCCTTATATTTCTTCCACAAGTCTTTCTTCCACCTCTGGAATTGTGTGGCCATCTTCTTCAAAGCCCACTCCTCGACTTTCTTCTTCTTATCTTCCGCTACGCTGAAATTTAGCCAGACCGTGTCGCAAAGCACTCTTTTCAATCTGTCATCGACATAAGTAGCTCCAACGTTGGCGCCGGTCTTTGGCTTATGCCATTCTATTAAGTTGATCGGGACCAGGTCTCTTACAACAACTCCGCACTGATTTACAAATTTGCGATAAGTTTCTGGGGGTTCCAGTGGTTTGCCATCAGCAGCAACTTTATCGATCGAGTACCTTGCAGTATCTTTCAACCTTGCGGCCGGGCCTCGTTTCGACTTTGTCTCAGTACTTGCGCTAGGTGTTCCGGAGGGCACCTAAACGGGAAAATAATGATTCGTTAGTAAGTGCAATAAAAATTAATTGTTGCATCAACACTGACTTGAGATATACATTGGCAGAGTTTGTTCCGGAGGGCACTTCTTCATCTACTACATCTTCTATATTCTCAGCTCCGTCACCGGAGTCGTTCAAAAATTGATTGCTAAACGCATGCCCACCGTCGTCATCATGATATATGGCCGTTGCATCTTCAAAAATCATCTGGCACATGTATCTTTCCTTCTCCGCCTCACCCATTTCCGCGAGCTGATCGGCATGCTGATCATGTGGTTCTTGGGGATCCATAGCTCAACACCTGCTAGTAACAAGAATTTAACTTAGCAAAATTATTTACGGAAAAGTTTTACGGAACCGGAAATTTTACGGAAAAGTTTTACGGAAACGTCGGAGTCGTAATCGTCGCAAAGTTTTACGGAATCGTCGGAAAGTTTTACGGAATCGTCGGAATCGTCGGAAACTTTCCCCGCAGTTATGGAATCGTCGGAATCGTAGGAAAGTTTTACGGAATTGTAATCGTCGGAAAGTTTTACGAAATCGTCGGAATCGTCGGAAACTTTCCCCGCAGTTATGGAATCGTCGGTTTAGGGTAAACTATGAATCGTCGGAATCGTCGGAATCGTCGGTTTAGGGTTTTACGGAATCGTCGGAATCGTCGGTTTAGGGTAAACTATGAATCGTCGGAATCGTTGGTTTAGGGTTTTACGGAATCGTCGGAATCGTCGGTTTAGGGTAAACTATGAGTCGTCAGAATCGTCAGTTTAGGGTTTTACGGAATCGTCGGAATCGTCGGTTTAGGGTAAACTATGAATCGTCGGAATCGTTGGAATCGTCGGTTTAGGGTTTTACGGAATCATCGGTTTAGGGTAAACTATGAATCGTTGAAATCGTCGGAATCGTCGGTTTAGGGTTTTACGGAATCGTCGGAATATGATGAAGGCGGCTTCACGTAACTTTTTTTTATAGGATGTCCTTACGTGAATATACGAAAATATGGATATACGAAAATATGGATATACCTTTGACGACGGCGAGGCGAAGAGGCGGCGAGGAGGCGACGGCGCGATGAGGAGGCGGCACGAGGATCGGCGAGGAGGTGGCGCGAGGAGGCCGCGCGCGAGGAGGCGACGGCGCGGCGAGGAGGCGGCGAGGATCGTCGGCCGGCGAGGCGGCGCGAGGAGGCCGCGGCGCGAGGAGGCGGCGGCGCGGCGAGGAGGCGCGCGGCGGCGGCGCGCGCGAGGAGGCGGCGGCGGCGCGGCGGGGAGGCGGCGCCGCGCGAGGAGGCGACGGCGCGGCGAGGCGGGGAGGAGAGATCGAGGCCGAGTCGGGGAGGAGAGAAGGCACGCGCGGGAAGGCGAGAAGTTGGCGACCCCGGAGAGGTATAGGGCCTTTAGCACCGGTCTGTGTTAACAACCGGTGCTAAAGACCCTTTAGCACCGGTTGTTAACACAGACCGGTGCTAAAGGGTCCAAAATTGAGCGCGAACCGAACCCACCTTTAGGACCGGTTGTTGTTACAGACCGGTCCTAAAGGTCACCTTTAGGACCGCTTGTTGTTACAGACCGGTCCTAAAGGTTTTTTTCGTTTTTCTTTTTTTCTTTTTTCTGTTTCCTGTTTTCTTTTTCTTTTTGTTTCCTTTTTCTTTTTCCTGTTTCTTCTTTTATTTTTCTTTTTTCCTTTTTTTTTCCTGTTTTCTTTTTCTTTTTGTTTCCTTTTTCTTTTTCCTGTTTCTTCTTTTATTTTTCTTTTTTCCTTTTTTCTGTTTCCTGTTTTCTTTTTCTTTTTGTTTCCTTTTTCTTTTTTCTGTTTCTTCTTTTATTTTTCTTTTTTGTTTCCCTTTTCTGTTTTTTTACATTTATTTACAAATTGTCAAAATGTCATTTTTACATTTAAAAAATAAAAATGATATTTATCAAAATGGTCAAATTTAGTGGAAACTGGTCAAATTTTTAATATTTATCAAAATGGTCAACACAATTACATAAAAGGTTTAATACATTGTTACACATCACCAACAACACCCCCTATCTATTTTTCTTCTTGCCTTTCTTCTGATTGCGCCGTAACCATGGACTATCTTCATCATTTAACGAGATGCTTGGATCATCTTTGACTTTGAAGGGAGGAATTTCATCAAATTGATTGTAATCTTCTGACATCTCTGTCTTGTCCTCGACTCCCACGATGTTTCTTTTCCCTGAAAGAACTATGTGGCGCCTTGGCTCATCGTCTGATGTATTCGCTTCCTTATCTTTTCTTTTTCTCGGTCTGCTAGACATGTCCTTCACATAGAAAACCTGAGCCACATCATTGGCTAGGACGAATTGATCATTGCCGTACCCAAGATTCTTCTGATCCACTGTTGTCATTCCGTACTTCGGGTCTACCTTCACGCCTGACAGGTTGAACCATTTGCACCAGAACAAAGGGACCTTAAAGGAAGGTCCGTAGTCAAGTTCCCATATCTGCTCTATGTAACCATAGTATGTGACTCTTTGCCCGTTGTCGTCTTTTGCATCAAACCGGACGCCACTGTTTTGGTTGGTGCTCTTTTTATCTTGATCTGCCGTGTAAAATGTGTTACCATTTATCTCGTACCCTTTAAAGGTCAATACAGTCGAAGATGGTTGCTTGGCCAACAAGTATAGCTCATCTTCAACAATGTTGTCATTAATGAGACGTCTTTGCAACCAACCACCGAAAGTCTTCGCGTGTTCTTTAGCAATGAAATCTTCAGGTTGCTCCGGGTATTCCGAGCGTAAAATATCCTTGTGTTCCTGGATATATGGAGCCGCCAAGATGGAATTAACTAGAACTGTGTAGTGTGCTTGAGTGAAAGATTGCTCGTCCATACATGTTGTTGATTTCTTTCCTAGCGTGCCTTTTCCACGCAGTCTCCCCTCATGGCGCGACTGAGGAACACCGATCGGGTTCAGGTCAGGAATAAAGTCAACACAAAACTCAATGACCTCCTGTGTTCCATAGCCCTTGACCATGCTTCTTTCTGGCCTAGCACGGTTTTTAACATAATTCTTCAAGACTCCCGTGAACCTCTCAAAGGGGAACATATCGTGTAAGAATACAGGACCGAGAACGGAAATCTCTTGGACTAGGTGAACTATGAGGTACGTCATAATATTGAAGAAGGTTGGTGGGAACACCAACTCGAAGCTGACAAGACATTGGACCACGTCCTTCTGTAAACTTGGTAGAGTTGCTGGATCGATTGCCTTCTGAGAAATTGCGTTGAGGAATGCACATAGCTTCACAATGGGTACTCGCACGTTTTCTAGCAGAAGCCCCCTCAATGCAATCGAAAGTAACTGGGTCATGATCACGTGGCAGTCATGAGACTTTAGGTTTTGGAACTTTTTCTCTTCCAGGTTTAGTATTCCTTTTATGTTCGACGAGTAGCCACACGGGACCTTGATACTTCTCAGGACTTGGAAAAAGATCTCCTTCTCTTCCTTGGTAAGAGCGTAGCTGGCAGGACCTTTGAAATTCTCTGGATTCATCAGGTCGTCTCGTTCGTGCATACGTTGGTGGTGCAGTCGTGCTTTTGGTGTATGTCTCGACTTTTTCCCATGCACGCCCAATAAGTTTAGCAGGTTCACGCAAATATTTTTCGTCACGTGCATCACGTCGATCGCAGAGCGAACCTCTAGGAATTTCCAATAGGGTAGTTCCCAGAATATAGATTTCTTCTTCCACATGGCTACGTGGTTATCGGCGTCATTCGGAACAGATTGTGCGCCAGGACCCTTACCAAAGATTACTTTTATATCTTTGACCATGTCATATATATCAGTACCTTTAGGGAGGGTTGGCTTCCTCCGTGTATCTGCCTCGCCTTTGAAATGCTTTCCTTTCTTTCTTACGGGATGCCTGTCTGGAAGAAATCGACGATGCCCCGGGTACACATTCTTGCCTATATGTATACTTTCAGTCTCGCCTAAACAGTGTGTGCATGCGCTGTATCCCTTGTTTGACTGTCCTGAGATGTTACTAAGAGCGGGCCAATCATTGATGGTTACAAACAGCAACCCTCGTAGGTCAAATTCCTCCTGTTTGTACTCGTCCCACACACGTACACCTTCGTCAGCCCATAACTCTAAAAGTTCATCAACCAGTGGCCTCAGGTACACATCAATGTTGTTGCCGGGTTGCGACGGGCCTGGGATAAGCACTGGCATCATAATGAACTTACGCTTCATGCATAACCAAGGAGGAAGGTATAGATACATAGAGTCACGGGCCAGGTGCTATGACTGCTACTCTGCTCCCCAAACGGATTCAGGCCATTTGTACTTAGACCAAACCTTAAGTTTCTTGGGTCACGTGCAAAGTCCTCGTACTTATCGTCGATGTTTCTCCACTGCGACCCATGAGCGGGTTGTCTCAGCATATCGTCTTCCTTACGGTCTTCTTTGTGCCATCGCAGCAACTTGGCATGCTCTTTGTTTCGGAACAAACGTTTCAACCGTGGTATTATAGGAGCATGCCACATCACCTTGGCAGGAACCCTCTTCCTGGGGCGGTCGTCGCCCTCAACATCACCAGGGTCATCTCGCTTGATCTTATACCGAAATGCACCGCATACCGGACAGGCATTTAAATTCTCGTGCTGACCGCGGTAGAGGATGCGGTCATTGATGCATGCATGTATCTTATGCACTTCCAATCCTAGAGGGCAGACAACCTTCTTTGCTTCGTACGTACTGCAGGGCAGCACGTTATCTCTTGGAAGCATCTTCTTCATTATTTTCAGCAGCTTTTTAAATCCCTTGTCAGATATTCCATTCTCTGCCTTCCATTGCAGCAATTCCAGGGTGGTGCCCAGCTTTTTCCGGCCATCTTCGCAATTTGGGTACAACATTTTTTTGTGATCTTCTAACATGCGCTCCAACTTCAACCTCTCGTTTTCACTTCCGCAGTTTATCTGTTCTTCACGAATGACCTGACGAAGATCATCATCAGACTCATCAACAATGTCCTCAAGTTCAGGCTCGTCTTCCCCCATTTCAGTATCATCGTGTTCACCGAACATAGGATAGTTATCATTATCCTCTTCTTCTTCATTGTCTTCCATTACAACCCCTCTTTCTCCGTGCTTGGTCCAACAAAAATAACTGGGCATGAAGCCTTCTTGCAACAGGTGGGTGTGTATGGTTCTTGAGTTAGGGAAATTCCTCTTATTCTGGCATTTTTTACATGGACAAAAAATAAATCCATTCTGCCTGTTTTTCTCAACCACATTGAGAAAACTATGCATGCCATTAAGGAATTCGGGACGACGTCGATCACTGTACATCCATTGCCGGTTCATCTGCATTATATAAATTTATCAAAAACCATTATGCTAAATCATCATGACTAAATTAATTAATTAATACAAAAAGTTCATCACACGTTAAAACCAAAGTAGCGTAGTGACCATACATATATAGTTCTCATAAAAACACACACTGAAACCAACCATAAAAACTCTCTCTAATTAATGCATTTAAAAACAACAACAAATGCGATCAAAATCGCAACAAAGGTAACAATTGACCCGACGGCATAATGATACCAAGCCTCTTTACTAATTGCATATTTTCTAATCTTTCTAATCTTCAGACGCATTGCGTCCATCTCGCTCTTGTGACCATCGACGACACCGGCAAGAACCTTTTCCAAGGTCATCTTCTCTCTTTCAGTTTTTTCCAACCTTTCTTCAGTTTTTTTCAATCTTTCTTTCAGGCCAACATTTTCTTGTTCAACTAAGTGTAACTTCTCACCAATAGGGTCGATTGGCATTTCCGGTTCCACTACCTCCTAGATAAAAATATCTATGTCAAGTTGGTCGGCGTAATTAATTGTCATATAATTAGGAAATGAAAATATGTAGTTATAAAAGATAATATACCACATCCGAATCATAGACTGGACGAGGGCCAACGGGGACGGATATCAAAACCATGGCGCTATACATATAAAAAAAATCTTACACAATAAGAAAATTATATACAAGTAAATATGTAAATCATACAAATCAAAATTTGTTTTGGTAAATAAAAACAATAGGCTCACCAAGGTTGTGTCGGTGACGGGGCGATCGACGGCGGTGAGGAAGGGGACAAGGCGCGCGACACTAAAAAAAACACAAATCATAATTAAATTTGAGCTCAAATTGCATATGTATACATAACAAATGATGAACTCTCTCTAGCTTAGGCATTTCATCAAACACCTAGCTAGCACAACAAAAATGAAATGAGCAAGAAAACGAGCAAAACTTGCAATGCCGGAAGAGGGAATGTTGATGCTAACCGTAGGACCGATGGGTGCCAACAATCTTGACAAATGGTGGAGAAAAATGGGGATGAATTAGAGCTCCCAAGAGGAAGGAGAGAGCAAAAATGGAGTTGAGCTCGAGCTAGAAAAAATGGGGTGGAATATAGGGTGCTCAGGGAGGAAGGAGAGGAGGGCTTTAGGACCGGTTTGTGTCAAAAACCGGTGCTAAAGGGTCTGACAGCGGGGCCCTGCAGTTGCTGCAAAAATGAGAAAACCTTTAGAACCGGTTTGTGATACAAACCGGTTCTAAAGGGTCTGTCCACTGGGCCCCCCTCCCTGCAGCAAACGGTCCAAAAACCTTTAGGACCGGTTTGTGTTACAAACCGGTCCTAAAGGCCTTCCGGCCATTTGCTGCAGGGAGGGGGCCCAGCGGACAGACCCTTTAAAACCGGTTTATATCCAATCCGGGTCAAATGTGGTTGGCTCAATGCCCTGTTTTCTACTAGTGGCATAAAAATAAAAAAGATTGCAAGTTATCGATTAGCCCGTGCGAATGCACGGGTTCACGACTAGTATGCATAATTTAGTACTCCCTCTTTCTCACCATAACTGTTTCAATTTGGGTTTTGATGCACTAATTTGGAAAGTACGGAGTATGATCCTACAATTTGTGTAACTGATGGATGTAAATTTGTGTAAGTGATCGGGATGTATTGAGGTTGTGCTTGCGAGCCTGGATTGATGACATTTTTGTAACTGGACTTATTCAATAAAGTTCCGTAGATTCCACTAGTAAAGTGCTGAAGCAATGAGTGTAGTGATTTTCTTAATGGACATTCCGTGCTACTGGCACTTGATACTAGTACTAAGTGTAGTACCATTCATCTATGACAAAAGACTCGTTCTCAATTTCTGCATTTACTTTATAAACAGCTAGAGTAGGTAGTTTTACAGTACAAGCGTGTTGTCAAATCTACGTGTCCGATAAACGGTTATGCTGACCGTACAACGACGCATGAGCGTGATAGTAGTATGGATGTATGTAACACTAAAACATGACTAGATACATTTGTATTTAGATAAATCTAAAACAAGAGTTTTAAGACGGAGGGAGTATTTTATTAACATGATAGTGCAATATCACGTGAGAGAGTTGGGTGAGAGATTTAAAAAGTGCTACTGTCAGCTCACACATGTATTAATGACAACTCCAACGCATGACCTCAAACAGACGCCCGTTTTGTTTAGATTTCGTCTATTTGGGGTGGTAATGGGGCCGTGTCTGTTTGGATTTGTGTTTATGCTAGCCATGTGTCCAACGTGCTGCCACATCTTCAGCCCCGTCTCGTCCGTCGGAGGCCAAGTACAATAAAATCAATCATAGCAAATATAGTTTAAATCAAACATAACAAATAGTTTCATGACCGAAATAGTCTTTTATTAAAATCTAATCAAAATTTAAAAAATATCAAATAGTCACAAAACCACTCAAAGTTTGTGCGAGCGAAAAGAAATTAAACTGATAGATCTACAGATTGCCAATGTAATCTCACGTGTGCTCAACCAAGTCATCTTGTAGCTGCATATGAGTGTTCCGATCATGATGTCATGATGAAATTGGACGGACTGTTCAAAGGTTGCAAGAGGTGGGTGCTCAGGCTCTAACATTCTCATCCTCAAAATCAAACCCTTGGTCTTAGATATCGCCATCACGCTCATCCTCAACGATCATGTTATGCATGATCACACATGCAGTCATCATCTCCCAAAGCTTCTTAGTGCTCCACGTTAATGTCGGGTTTCAAATGATACCCCATCGAGACTGAAGCACACCAAATGCACGTTCCACATCTTGCCTAACACTCTCCTACATTTGGGCAAACCTCTATCTCTTCTCTCGTTGCGGATTGGGTATGGCCTTCACAAGAGTGGATCACTGAGGGTAGATACCATCAGCTAGGTAATATTCCTCGTTGTAATGGTGTCTATGTATCTTAAAGTTGACCTCCGGGGAGTGGCCTTGTGCAAGCCTTGCAAACACTGCAGAATGCTGAAGAACCCTAATATCATTGTGAGAACCAGCCATGTCGAAGAAAAAATGCCATATCCACAAATTTTGTGAAGCCACAACTTCAAGTATGACAATGGCACCTTTCACATTCCTCTTGTACTGCTCATGCCAAGCAAAGGGACATTTCTTCCACTTGCAGTGCATACAATCGATACTACCAAGCATGACCAAAAGCCCCTCTCAGCATTGATCGTTAACAACCTCTCTGTATCAGCGACATTTGGCTCTCTCAGGTATTCAGGGCCAAATGCAGCCACCATGGCCTTGCAGAAACTGTACATTGATTGGACTTGGAGACACGTGGACTCACTCATACGAACATACTCATCCACAAGATCACCGAGAATTTCATATGCAAGCATGCGAATAGCCGTAGTGCATTTCTGTTAAGAAGAGAAGCCAAGTTTGCCCAGGGCATCCTCTTAGCATTCAAAGTATAGTTCATATGCGATCACTCCCTCCTGAATACGATTGAACACATGCCTCCTCACTCGGAGATGGTGATGAAATTAATGTGGTTTGTAGAGTGTGATTCTCTCGAAGTAATTGGAATAGAGGAGGTCATGCCCTTTCTTCCTATTGTGGTTCAAGGACGAAGCATGGCCATGGGTGTGGTGCGCCATTACTAGTTAAAACTAGTAATGGCGCACTTTCCCCTGGTGCGCCACTGCTAAGTATGGGAAGGGTGTGGGGCCAGGACAAAAACTAGTAATGGTGCACCGCGCATCAGGTGCGTCATTAGTAATATGGACAGTAGTGACGGACATGTATCTGGTGCGCCACTGCTATATAGCAGCGGCGCACCGCATACCTACTGCGCTATTAATGTCCATATTAGATATAGCCTTTTTTCTAGTAGTGATGCAAATGAACGTGAACTGTGAAATCTGTCTGGAAATCAACAAGAAAGCACATTGTTCGAAAGCTCGCCTGGCTCCTCCACATTCGGAAACTACTTTGGTTGGTTAACCTAGTTAAAAAGACTGGCTCCTTATATAATTCTATATGGTTGGTTTATCCTAAATTGCAAACAAATGCTTGTTACGATCGTCGTAAATGCGAAATTTCAGCTTCGTATTTTCTGATTCTCGGTGTTCTTTGATTTTGGATATGTTTTCTGTTGTGCCTTCTGCTGCACCACTGCTGTGGTGCAGCGCTGCCCTTCACCTGTGGGATCGCCGTGTGGCTGTGGTGGAGATTTTTAATTTGGATGCACACGTGGTAAGATCCTATCACTCCTACTAAGTACTTCTAGTTTCATACTTGTTTTAGGTAAAGTGAACGTAAAGTGTGCGTAGAGTTGTATCGTTGGTCGATAGAACTTGATGGAATATTTGTCCTACCTTTAGTTTCTCGTTGGGTTCGACACTCTTACTTATCGAGAAAGGCGACACTCTTACTTATCGAGAAAGGCTACAATTGATCCCCTATACTTGTGGGTTATCGGTGGCCGTCGTCGCGAGGCGGCGGCGGCGGAGCCGGAGCAGGACCAGGAGCTGGAGCACGAGGTGCCGCCTGCGCACCTGGGGGAGCCGGCAGGCCATCCCCTTACGACAGCCGGCGTGCGAAGCTGCACTGCCGAAGGGTATGGGTGGACGGCTGCGCCCCAGAATGTATCTTGCAGGGGGCATCGAGCACTTGCTCGAAGGACTGCCTGGGCAGCCAGTTGCTGTTGCTCCTATTGGAACCCTTCCGTGGAGGGTCGGCTTGAGGATCCGACATCTCGCCCTCCACGCTGGCTACTAACTTGCTGTTCGAGCGCGAATCCATCTGATCCGCCTTGCGCTTGTTCACCTTGACGCGCATCGCCGAGTCGGCCGTGGCGTACTTGTCCGCCTTGGCCATGAGCACCGCCAGAGAGGTGGGCTCGGAGCACATAAGCTTGTGCTTGAGGAGGGTGTCGTCTCGGCAATCGTCGATGAAGTACTGGATGGCTTGTACCCCATGCACCCCCTCGCAGGAGTTCCGGAGCTCCGTCCACCGCGTGACGTAGTCGCGAAGGGGTTCGTCGGGCTTCTGGACGCACATGGCTAGCTCGTGAGGCCGGCCAGGGCGCTTGTAGGTGCCAGTGAAGTTGCGGACGAACGCCTCCTCGAAGTCCACCCAGGAGTTGACGCTGCCGCCCGGAAGGCTGTTAAGCCAAGTCCGAGCCGAGCCGGCCAACATGAGTGGCATGTAGCGGACCGCTACGCGCTTGTTGCCCCTGGCAATGCCGACGGCCGTGGTATAGTCAATCAGCTAGTCCTCTGGCTTGGCCGTGCCGTTGTATTTGGGCGTGTCCCGAGGCAAGGTGAAACCTCGGGGGAACGGTGCCCCTCGGATCCGGGGGCCAAAGCAGGCCGGACCGACAGGACCGTCTTCCTCTTGGAGGGTTGACTGGGCCAGGACGATGAGATGCCGGCGGGCGTCCCGATCATCATGGGAAGTGCGAGCGCCAGTCCGAGTGGCGAGAGGGGAGGCGCCTCGCGAATCAGAGACATGAGTCCTTCGCGGGTGAAGAATCTCACATTCCGAATCGCCCTCGTCGCCTCCGCGACACATGCCCGAAGTGTGCTCGCTCTGGCGCTAGGGCCGCTGGTCTTGGATTCCCTCGCCCCTTCGGTCGCAGGGGCGATGCGAGGAAGATCCTTCTGCATGATGCTGACCGCTAGGGTTGCGACGTGCTCTGGGGTTGGGTCCCGGAGACTCTGCCTGGGCTTGACCGGGGTCGAGCCGAGTGTGTTGCTGGTTGGCGGCATCAAGGAGATCCTTGAGCCGCTTCTCCTGGAAAGCGCGCTCCTCGCCTTCCAGGCTTGCCATCTCCTCCATGGCCGCCTGCGCCGCTCGCATGTTGGATGCACGGGTCTCGTAGGTGGGCAGATCGCCACCTAGGACTTCGGCAATGAACCGGCCGCGGCTGCGGACTGATCCAAGCCGGCTAGGGGCCTCGGAAATCGGAGTGAGGCCGTACACGGAGTTATACTCGCGCTGCGTGGCCTCCATCCGACGCTTTGCCTAGGCGACGACAATGCCCTCCTCCAAGATACGCTTGCGAGCCCTCTCCAGTGAGGCCCGGGCGTCAGTAGGGTTTGCGGAAGCGGCGATGGGTGTCTTCAGGCCGGCGATGGCATCCCGAAGAGTATCTGCGGTGGCAGCAGCAGGCTCACCAGCGTCTGCTGACGCTTTTCCATGAGCCGCGCTGGTGCCAGCACCGATAACCATCACCTCCACGACGTTGGAGACGGTGGCGACTTGGTATGGGGTGAAGAAGCCTACCGACGGCGTAGGGCCGTCGAAGACGAGGACTTTGCTGGGATATACGTCATGGAAAGGCGTCTCAGCGATAGAGAGCATGCTGAAGCTGGCGCAGAGCGCCTCAACGTCGAAGTCCTCGCCGAAGTAGCGGAGACGGTCGTTGAGACGTAGCTCGCTGAAGAAAACGCTGAGGTTCTCCATAGCAGCGACGACGATGCTAGGAAGCGCATCGTCATCAGAATCTTCGTCCGAATCCGCATGGCGGACGGGGACGTCGATCATCATCGGTGTTGCCTCGTCGAAAGTGGGCTCCACGGGCATGCAAACTGATCCGGACCGATGCATCCAGTGGTGTAGGTGCGGGGCCCCGCCCAGCGCGTAAAGCTAGCCGATGCCGCGATCGGCCCCATGGTGGGCGCCAAATGTCGGTGAATACTCACAACATATGCCATAGGTAGGCTAAAGTCGATGAGAACCGAAGGGACAAAGGAGGGCGCTGGGAACGAGGTTGATACAAGCATGGAACACACGATGTACCCAGGTTCAGGGCTCTCTCTAGAGATAAGACCCCTAGTCCTGCCGGAGTGTTTGATGTGTATGAACATATTACAGGGTTGCTCCTGGAGCTGTGTTGGGAGGAGGAAGAGGGGAGCAGCCGCCTCGTCTCTGCCTCTCTCTATGTGGTTGGTGAGTGTGTAGTGTTGTTCATCCGTGGAATGATCGGCCCCCCTGCATGGAGGGCGACCGAGGGGTTTTATAGGCGAACCCCCCGGCCTACAATATGGATAAAGGGTACAATAGTGGGGCCCGGCTGGCAGCCTCGCCGGCTGACCAGGGGCCCACGAGAGTCTTGTCTTGTCGCTAGAGGGGCCCGCCGGCTGCATGGTCTCGATTGGCCGTGGGACCCGCCGGCTGGCCAATGGATCTCTCGCGTAAGGTTGACGCCGAGCACGCGTTGTATGTCGAGCGTCGTCCAACGAGATTCGTCATGGGCAAGTAGTACGACCGCCTCCACTGTTCCTCACGCCGAGTGCAGTAATGGAGTGGGAATGTAATGGTCCGACACTATGCTAGGTGATGGATCAGAGCTGGGGTAGGTCAGCGGCATGGCCGCCAACGCTCGTACGTGCTGGGTGCTCCGATCCTGTACCTTTGCTGACGTGTAGCCACCTTTAATCGTAAGGTCTCATCCTGACCTACGATCTGATGTGACTGGTGATCCTCCGCCGGCTGGCGTGCTTGCTCAGCCGGCTGGGGCACGGCCGCCTCGTTCCAAACCAGCTGGCCGGACCAGGCCGGCTCGGAAGAGGTAACCGCCTCGAATCTAGCTGGCAGGGGTTGCCTGGCCGGCCAGAGAGATGGCCGCCTCGTCCTCCAGCCGGTAGGCGCAGCCTAGCCGGCCAGAGGACTTGGGCCTTAGGAAACTGTATTTGTTCATGTCCTTTGAGCTGGAAATGAAGGAACATGCTTGGTGAGCCTACCCCGGGGTAATCCCCCCGACAATGAGGATCCGCAATAGAACCAAATAATGAGATATTGCAAGTGCACGTACCCCATCCTTTTCTTATTTGAAGAACACCCATCCGGGGTGGTTCGGCGTGCCCGAAGTAAGCCGCAACACTCTTCGCGTGCAGTCGTCGCACTGTATGAGCGGCAATGGCGAGCCACAAAGTCGCTGCGCGAGCACCGAACCCGGTGGACGGGCAGACGAATCCATACCCGCAAATTGTCGTCGGCACCGGGAGGACGAACCCGTCCCTGCATGCGCTGATGCACCCTTGCCGGGGCTGCGGGAGATGCTCCCTGACCACTCCATCCCTTGGCGCAGCCACTGACGACCGGCAAAAGCCAAATCTGGCGGCCGGAATCTTCAGCGAAGGGGGGAGAGGGGAGGTGGCTGGTGGGGAAAAGCGCGGGCTAAAATGTCCCCCCACCAACCGCTTCCCGCTTATATGCAGGGCACCGCAGCGGCGAAGGGGAAACCCGCGAATACGTGGGTTGGGGCCGAGATTTTGCCGCGCCCCGCAAAAATATTTGCGGGCGAGGGCGGGATGCGGGGTCTGATCGGGCATGTTTTCCCGCCCCGACCCGCATTTTGACGGTTATTTTACGGGTCACGGCGGGATGCGGGGTCTGCTAGAGTTGCTCTTAGGGGTCCCAATCAACGTCAAAACGTACGTGGTTGGTAATTCAACTAGGTCTCCTTCTACACTGTACCTCCTACACAATCTTTGTTGCGTTACACATGGTTTATAGATTGTCCAACTTCCAACACGCCGGGACTCACTTGCATTTTAGACACCGTTGTAGTCTAATTTCCCTAGGCCTTCCATTCCTAGTTATGCAAGGACTACCGTGGAATGCTTGTCGAGTTCTACTCCCTCCGTTTCTAAATATAAGTCTTTTAAGATATTTCACTAAGTGACTACATACGAAATAAAATGAGTTAATCTATACTCTAAAGTATGTCTATATACATTTGTCTATAGTTTTCTAATGAAATATCTAAAAAGACTTATATTTAGAAACGAAAAGAGTACAAGGCATTGCCCACGAAAATAAGGAACAATGACGAGCCTAGAAGTTGTAGCACCTATTATAAGGAAAATAGTAAGCCTTTTATGATGAGGCTTGCCATAATGAACATCTTTAAAAATGTGACAGTATGTACGTACTCTATTATGGTCGCAATGAATAGCTATTATGTATGGAACTCTCGTAAAACCACATCTCTTCCTCACGCTGCCGATTTTTTTGTTATAACCTTTAAGCCAAAGAAAATACGGATCCGACCTGCGTTTGATTTTTTTTCTAGTTTGACCTCTTTGCGTGACGCAATCGTCTGGTTTGCACTGCAAATGCCAGGGACCCTGACGTCTGGTGTGGCCCGCTCGATCTGCCCCGGCGTTGACCAGGTGACGTGGCAAAGGGACCAGACGCCAGGGTCCCTCGCGTCTGCCCCAGACCCAGACGCCAGGGTCCCTGGCGTCTCATAGGGCCAATATAGTGCAAACTTTCTGTTGCCAGTTGTGCGTACCCAGACGCCATGGACCCTGGCGTTTGGTCCTGGACCAGATGACCAGATGCCATGGACCCGGACGTCTAGCCTCTGAACCCAACTATATATTATGTGGTGGACTGTTGGTGTGGGTCCCACCACACTCACTTTCACCTACCTCCTTCCATTGCTGCTTCATTTCTGCTCTCCTCCGACCTCCTTCCCCTCAAGACCCCCATCGAATCTAAGCAAAAGATGATTCCCTAACATAAATCTGTCCATAAACTTTGTTCTTTGTAGTGTTCTCCTCCGATTCATCCAATTTTTTTTGTTGAAACCTTTATATTATGATACATTTTGTACATCTTACATTTTGTACATCTTAGAGAAAACCTAGCTAAATTTAGTGTGTATTGAGGAGTTAGTGTGTATTGAGTAGGCATTTTTTGAAATACAGGATGAGACCATTCATTTTCGTTGAGGCTTCTGCTGAGGCGGCGAGGAAGCGTGAACACGACTTTATTGAGGAAAAAATGAACTACTGGGTGATAGTCGTTGATGCGTTGAATGCGGCTTGTAGAGCCTTTTCAAACTACTATTTCTGTAAGGACGTTGCCCAAAAAATAATCGAGAAAAAAGAGAGCGAGATCAAGAAGCTGAAGAAGAGGGAAAAAGAATGTTTGCGTGATCTTGCAATGCAAGTTGCATTGTGTGCAATAAGGGAAGAACATCACCAGTTTAACATTCGCAACCATGGCCAAGTCATTGATTGGTTAGTGAGGCAACCTTTTTCGCCATCACCGAAGCAGGCTTCTCGTTGGGCATGGGTCAAAGAAAGAAATGATGTCATTTGCTGCAATCCTGGACCTAACGACTATTAGCCTATGTAATCTTTGTCATTTCAAACTATAATGACATGTATCCATCAGCCTATTATGTAATCTTTATCAGTTGAACTATGTAATATTTATCATTTAAACTATGTAATCTTTATCATTTGGACTATGTAATCGTTATCATTTGGACTATGTAATCTTTATCATTTGGACTATGTAATCTTTCTTTATCATTTCAAATGTGCAATGTTTATCATTCCAACTATGCAATCTTTATCATTTCAACTATACAATCTTTATCAATTTTTATCATTCCAACTATGTAATTTTTATCATTCCTTCCAACTATGTAATATTTATCATTCCAACTATGTAATCTTTATCATTTATAACAAGTACACAAATTAAAGATAACATAACAGGTGCACTTCATTTCATTTCATGATATGTTCACGAATTCAAGATAACATAAGGTGTTCACTACATGAGAAATTCAAGAATTTAAGATAACATAAAGTGTTCACTACACGACAAGTTCACTTCACGACAAGTTCACATTAAAGATAACATATGAAGTGCACTTCACTTCACCTCACTTCTTTCTTCCTCTCTTCGCTGCTTTCCCCTTTCTGGTAGGCACTTCCTACTCCTCTTCTTCGCTGGACTCTTCTCCCTCCGCCTCTTCCTCTTCTATATCTTCCTCCTCTTCCTCTTCTTCAATCCGCATCCCCTTAGACAAATTCTTACGACTATACTTTTCGTCCATTTTGGCAATCGTTGCTAATGGGGGAGAAGTTTAGAGAGTTTACTTTGGATATGTTTAGAGGATTTTGCTTTTATTGCGTAAGCATTTACATCTTGCACGCATGCATTATTGCTTTGTATGTGTGTGCTTGGTTATGCTTATTTCCTTATATAAACTCTCTTGAAGTGGTTGTCATCAATTACCAAAATGGGGGAGATTGTTAGAGCATATATCTACATATGTGGTTTTGGTAATTGATGACAATTCCTATGGACTAATGGTTGCCTTAAGTTATATTTATAGAATTTGTCCATAGGCACTTTCTTGAAGTCCATCTGTTGGGTTCAAGGAGTTTATATGATGACCAAGGTGGTATTCAACGTATTATCCAAAGAATGGTCATAGAGACACAAGGTTGATCAAGATCGTCAGACAAAGAGTAAATCAAGATGATCAACACACAAAGCGTACAAGATGTACCAAGAGGGATCAAGTGATCCCATGGTATGGTAAGCATTGTGCAGTACGTATTTTTGTACTAACCCATGATCTTCTTGAGAGTTCTATGTGGGGGTTAGGTGTGTTTCCATGGGCTTGCATCAAGAGGAATATCTCATACAACCCATGGAGGATGACGTCAAGTGATGGAGGATGGTGGCAATGGACTTGTGAAGATATGCTGAAGAGCGGCTCACCCATAGTGTGTATGGGGGAGCAATCAACTAGTTTTCATCAAGCCAACGCAAGCAAGAGGAATATCTCATACAACCCATGGAGGATGACATCAAGTGATGGAGGATGGTGGCAATGGACTTGTGAAGATATGCTGAAGAGCGGCTCACCCATAGTGTGTATGGGGGAGAAATCAACTAGTCTTCATCAAGCCAACGCAAGCAAGAAAGGTGGTCCATCTTGAGGAAGCCAAGATCATCGTCATCTAGCTCAAGAGGACGAGGTGCAAGGTATAGGTTTGCCCTTGATAGGTTTTCTGTTTTAGGATAGATTGTCGTACTGTCAAGTGGGGCTCTCAAGTGAGTAGCTTGATCGTATCGTTCGTTTAGAGCTCAAACCATTTGCATCCTTGCATCATACTTCTTGCTTCTTGTTTGGTATTTCTCTTTGTGAGTTTTAGATCTTATGTTCATGTTCATGACACGCTCGAGTTCATCGAAAACGGAGTCCATATGCATCTTCTATGATGTTTTCGATGTTGGGAGTTTTAGAGCTTATTCGAAGAAGGGTTCTCACCATTTTCTTATGGGACTTTTCTCACTTGCTTCTTATCGATATTTCTATCAAGATTGTTTTATTCCATGTCGTTAGCTTTCAAACAAACTTGGTTTCGTTGAATTCGGAGTCCGTATGCAAAAGTTACAGCAGTTTCAGTATACAGCGGTAGTACCGCTCCTGGTGCCAGCGGTAGTACCGCTCCTGTAGCGGTAGTACCGCCCCCGGAGCGGTAGTAATTTTATACTACCCCTCCCTAGAGGTAGTACCGCTCCAGGAGCGGTAGTACCGCTCCGTCGGACTGTTTTTTGCATCCTTTTTGGCCTTAGCATGGTTGGTGAACCTACCGAGCGGTAGTACCGCTCCATGAGCGGTAGTACCGCTCTGTGCGGGCTGTGGGGCTTAACGGTTGGATTTTTCCCCACCTATAAAAGGGGGTCTTCTTCCCCATTTAACCTTATCTCTTTATCTCCTGTTCTTCCCCCATTGTTGACCTTCTTCGAGCTTGCTAACTATCTCAATCCCTCTAATGATTCTTACTAGTTCTTGAGGGAGAAGAGAGAGGAGATCTAGATCCACATTTCCACCAATCACTTTCTCCTCTAAGTGAGGGGAACCCATTGGGTCTAGATCTTGGAGTTCTTCGTGTTCTTCTTCATTCTTCCTCTCATTTTCCTCCCTAGCATTAGTTGCTTTGGTGGGATTTGGGAGAGAAGGATTTGGGCACTCCATGTGCCCTTGCCATTGCATTTGGTGCATCAGTTTGAGTTCTCCACGGTGATACGTGGAAGTGAGAAGTTGAGAAGCTTATTACCTCTGGGTACTTGGTACCCCTAGAAGCTTGGTGGTGCCTCGGAGCTCAATCATTGTGGTGTAAAGTTGTGGGCAAGCGTCGGGTTCTCCAATTAAGTTGTGGAGATTGCCCCGAGCATTTGTGGTCACCTCGAAGCCATATGCCATCGTGGTGAAGCTTTGTGGTGTTGTTGGGAGCCTCCAATTAAGTTGTGGAGATTGCCCTAACCTTGTTTGTATGGGTTCGGTGACCGCCCTCAAGGGTCCCTTAGTGGAATCACGACATCTTGCATTGTGCGAGGGTGTGAGGAGATTACGGTGGCCTTAGTGGCATATTGGAGAGCATTGTGCCTCCACACCGCTCCAACGGAGATTAGCATCCGCAAGGGTGTGAACACCGGGATACATCATCGTCTCCGCGTGCCTCGGTTATCTCTTACCCGAACCCTTTACTTATGCACTTTACTTTGTGATAGTCATATTGTTTCTTCTCATATATCTTGCTATCACTTAGTTGTTTATCTTGCTTAGCATAAGTTATTGGTGCACATATTTGAGCCTAGTTGTTTTAGGTTTTGTGCTTGACAAATTAAACATTAGTTTTATTCCGCATTTGTTCAAGCCTAAACCGTAATTATTTTAAAGCGCCTCTTCACCCCCCCCTCTAGGCGACATCCACGTACTTCCAAACGTCGAGCTCAAGAGGAGCGGCTTGTACCACGTGTGAACACGTCCACGGACCGAGCACCGTGGCAAGAAAGCATAGCTTCCCACTTGTGGAACCTTGACCTAAACTTCTGAGAAAATACGAAACACTATGTTAGACGCAAATAAGTAATTCATTAAGACAAACATTTGTAAACATGATCATACCTCCAACACGGTCCTAAGAGTTCTCTCAGACGATGCACCTCCTGGGGGATGTCTAAGTGCTACATTGGCATCATTCACGCACAAAAGGAACTCTCTACCCTTTAATTCATTTACATAACAAACATTCAGAATTGAAGAACACAATGTAATGCTGTGGTTGGTTCTGATTCATTCACTTACCAGTTCGTCATGCATGGGTGCATAGTCCACTTGACTGCCTCCGGTCTCTCGCATAGCCATGTTGAAGGCATGATACCCTTGTGCAACAGATGGATCTTCTGACACCAACTCAGACCACTCTTCCCTAGTCCAACCGAGCTTAGGCTTCAACCGGTAACGCTCCGCATACCACACAAGATATTCCTGGTAGGCAGAATCATTGTGGGGTCTTTCCTCGTTTTCAATAAACCTCTCTCTGTGATTCCACATTGCTATCCACAATTGGTGTTGGGCAGCCCAAACAGATATATCCTGATTGTTCCTTCGACTATACCTAAAATGATGCACGGTGGTTTAAACGATTATCAAACATAAACTTTCATAATGCCATAGTGCAAAATCTCATGAAACATTTTGGCTTACCGATGCAGATTTGTGATTACATGGCTGGTCAACTCAGTTGGAATACCTTGGCGTATCCCAAATTGCCTGGCAACATGGTCTACAAAGTGGTACTCGACAGCGTAAAAGCATATCATTGGACACCTAGACCTCCAAATATTACCATCACGCATGCACATCTGGTTGAGGTCGTACTGACGATCTTCCTCATAAGGCCGCCAGAAAACCTACCACAATAGGACGAGCTGAGAGGTTAGGTACACGTTCTAATATGGTCGTCAGAAAAACATACAATACAAGGAACTGAAATGTTCTTACATGCTCAACAGTTAAGGTGTCCAGCTCGTTCACATAACACCTGTATCACAGATGAGGGCTTCCTGTGTAAACAGACACCTAATCCCAATGATAGGCAAATGTCGAGCGACGATATGGATCTTCATGATGAAGGCCTTCATGTGGATTGGGGTTTGGGTGATCAGGATTCTTTAACATGGGCCGTCCAACCGGCAACCGCTCCCACATCCACACAGAGAGGCTCCACACAAACCCACACAATGAAGATGAATCTTTTGTCCTCATTGAGGCCTGATCCAACTGTAATTATACATAAATGTTAGCAATGTATGACGCATGACAAATTAAAAAGAAAATGTCTGCAGCAGATAGCTCTCACCTGACGATACAAGTATGCTAGTGCTCTTGAACCACAACTAAAGTGAACATCCGAGTTCCTTAGGCGCTCCAAATACATCCACAGTGCCGAGTTACCGGTTGCGTGTGTGAAGACTACTTTGGTTAGTATATACCAAAGATAGGCCGAGCATATTGCTGCACGACAATGTCATCGGCATCCGCAGGGCACGGTCCTCCTCTCACTTCTTTTAACTAGGAATGCTTCACTTTTGAGGGATCAGGCCTGCCTTCCAGAGCAGGAGGGGGTTCAACACCAATTAACAGGTCAACCCGTTGTCCCCAGTTAAAGACACTGACATGACCCGTAACGACATCACCGTTGAGAGGAATGCCGCTTATCATGGCCATGTCCTCTAAGGTCATCGACATCTCCCCAAAAGGAAGGTGGAAAGAGTGTGCCTCGGGCCTCCAACGGTCAGTCAGTGCGGTGAGAGCTGCATGGTTCACCGGTGGTGGGTTCCTTTTGAATTGCAAAACAAAGGGCACAGACCCAACCTTGCAATGTAGGGCTCGTATCGCACGTCGTAGCAAAAGTCATTTCCAGCATGACCCCTCATGCACATAGCTACTACATTCTGCAAAGAATGTGTGCTTCATGTCAGGACGACAAACAAACATGAAAAACACAAATAATTCACAAGTGTTCGATTAATCAATCATACCTTACGATTCTCAATTTCACGACCACGGTGCACTCTGTCAAACTCTTCTATTAGTCCATCATACCAAGGGCCATCATCCGCCATCCTACGAAAAAATGACATACATCGAATTTCATCATCTTTTTTTTGCAAAAAAAATAACCAAAGGACATGACATAGACCTACACATACATATCTTAAAAAAATATGCCTAACTATGCCTAACATATATCATCCAACTATATAATCTAACATATGCCTAACATATATCATCTAACTATATTTAACTGCACAACATATTCAACTGTATAATCTACCTAAAACTAAGACCTACATAATCTAATCTACACATACTTATATGCCTAACTATATAATCTACACATACATATTCAACTATACACATATTCAAAATATTCAACATACACCTACATAAAATCTACCTAAACGTATTCAACTACATAATCTAACAACTATCAAACAATCCCTAAACTAAGAGAAAAATCATCTAATCTAACATAACCTAATATATCAAAATATAATGTTAAAACAAAAAATAATTGGATAGTTTGGGGAAGACTACCTCAATGCAGCCTGGGGGGGGGGGGGAGGTCCGATCTGTTATTTATGGTGGAGGAGGGAGTATATCAGGGTGGGGGTGGTGAGGAGGAAGGTAGGGGCGAGAGAGAGACACAAAAAGAACAGAGAGAGGGAGTGGGAGGAGGAAGAAGGGGGTGTGGGCCTGCGGTAGTTATCGGGATGAGACGCCAGGGTCCGTGGCGTTTGGTCGTCTGGCCGAGGACCACACGCCAGGGTCCATGGCGTCTGGGTACGCGCAACTGGCAACAGAAAGTTTGCACTATTTTGGCCTTATGAGACGCCAGGGACCCTGGCGTATAGTCCCTTTGCCACGTCACCTGGTCAACGTTGGGGCAGATCGAGCGGGCCACACCAGACGCCAGGGTCCCTGGCATCTGCAGTGCAAACCAGACGACAAGGACGATGGCGTCACGCAAAGAGTTCAAACTAGATTTTTTTTAAACGCAGATCGTATTTGTATTTACTTCGGCTTAAAGGTCGTAACAAAAAAATCGGCCTCCTCACGCGAAGATGGTATCTTTCTCCAGGCCCTAGCTAGCTGTCAGATTGATTCTGTTGGCCTAGCCAATTGACCTCAACACATTGCCGCTTGAAGCTTGACTAGAGGCTGGGGTGCCATAGTGTGACACCACCTGAGGTGGACCGATGCGCTCCCAGCGGACGCGGTTTTTGTCGTTCCGTTCACGGCGGCAATCCCAGCCGCTCGCGCATGTGAGGATCAACGCTGCATGCACGCAAGTACAGCGCGGGACCATGCATGCGGCTCATATTGTTATGTATAAGGTCAACTCCTATGTGCGACTCCATCCTGACATCCGTTTGGTTCGGATTCTATTTTTTTAGAACGACCGATGGGGTCGTGTCCGAGCCTATCCTCGGATGCGGTCGCCGTGCTCCTAACGCGCGGACGCATCCTTCGGCCGCATTCTGTCCGTCACGGGCAATATGCCCATATATTCATATTTATCAATGTTTTAAACAGGTTTGCACGTTCAAATATCAATTGTCTTGAATAAAAATAGTTTTACAACGCAATCAAAGTTGTCTCGAATAAAATAGTTTTACAACCAAATAAAAATTGTCTTGAATAAAGATAATTAACCAATACATCTATTGGTTTCCAATGTGATCCCACATGTGCTCAACTAAGTCATTTTGAAGCTGAAAATAAGTGTGCCAATCACAGATTTCATGATGGAACTGGGTAAACTGCTCAAACATGGTCGGTTCTTGGTGCAGGGGCTCAACATTGTTACCTTGAAAATCAAATCCTTGGTCGAAAATGGAGTCATCACGCTCTGCCTCGACGATCATTTTGTGCATGATCACACAAGGAGTCATCACCTTCCAAAGCTTCCCTTCATCCCATGTCAATGTAGAGTTTCTAACGATACCCATCGGATTGAAGCACACCAAAAGCATGCTCCACATCCTTTCTAGCACTCTCTTGTATTTGTACAAATCTCTTTCTCTTCTCTCCTTGGGGGTTTGAGATTGTCTTCACAAAAGTTGGCCACTGAGGATATATACCATCAGCCAGGTAGTATCCCTTGTTGTAGTGGTGGCCATTGATCTCAAAGTTGACAGGTGGGGAGTGGCCTTCTACAAGCCTGGCGAACACTGGGAACGCTGCAACACGTTGATATCATTGTGAAAACCGACCATGTCGAAGAAAGAATGCCATATCCAAAGATCGTGCGAAGCCATCGCTTCTAATATGACAGTGCACGCTTTCACATGCCCCTTGTATTGGTCGTGCCAAAAAAATTGGACAGTTCTTGCACTCCCAATATATACAACCTATGCTGCCAAGCATGCCCGGAAAGCCTCTATCGGCGTTGATCGCCAACAACCTTTTTGTGTCGGCCGCATTTGGCTGCCTCAAGTGCTCGGGGCCAAACACCGCTACCACGGTCTTGCAGAAGTTGTATATTGACAGCAGACATGTGGACTCACTCATTAACACGTACTCATCCACGAGATCGCCTGGAATTCCATATGCAAGCATGCGAATGGCGACGGTGCATTTCTGATAAGAGGAGAATCGAAGCTTGCCAAGGGCATCCGTTTTGCACTCAAAGAATGGGTCATGCTAAACCACTCCCTCATGGATGCGATTGAACACATGCCTTGACATACGAAAACGGCGACGAAATTTCTTCGATTTGACAAAAGAAAGCACCGGAGGAGAAGAAGCTCTACTTGTTTTGCATCAATGGCGACGAGGAGCGGTTACACCGGAGAAGGAGGAATCTCACTCATGTCGATGGTATTCGTCCACGGGAGTCTCGAATCAAGCGAAGCTCTTTAGGTTCTGTGTTCTATTTGCTCCTTTCCCCCCTTTCCCCATTTATTTGATTTTCACACCCTCTTTTCTTAACCTCGACCCCCACCTCATATTCAGCACGTCCACAATTTGAAGGGGGAACTGCCTGAGCAGATTATCGATCTGAAGTTCTGCGGCATAGATACCTCGTGTGTCCACAGATGTTTATCCTTGCTTATCCTCTCATCTCACCCAATTTGCAGCACGTCCCTGGATAGAAGATGAACCCTCGACGGAGTTCTTGATCCGGAGTACTACGGGATAGACATCACATCTAGCCCGTAAGGTTGATGTTGTCCTGGCAGGTATATGGAGGAGATCCTAGATGAGCGTATTAAGTGTTTCTCCATTGGTTCATATTTTCTTCCCCTTATCGGACATTTCAACTTTTTTACTTTGGATCCACTCTGATTGGCTGCGATTCAATAATGTAAAAAGCCTACTTAGACGTAATGACAGAGAGAAGCAACAACAAGTTTGACAATAAGCAGCTTGTGAACAAGCTGAAGAACTCAATATTTCGCAATTAAATTAGGATGTCAACAAGGTTGGATTTCCGTACTAAGCTATGTGTGGCACAAAAATGCTCTTTGGAGGACGAGCTCCATGGAGCTTGTTTTTAAAAAAAAATTCAAAAATCATATTTTTAAGTTTTAAAAAATTCTGAAAAAAAATCACACACGTTCATACGGATGTATAATATGAAAAATACATTACGGCTAGAGCTACGCAAAGAAGACAGAACAGTGTTTTTTGAAAGGGTGAACAGTACATTCACTGTTCACTGAAGAAATGGAGGAATCTGTCTTTTTTTGTGTAGCTCGCACCATAGTGTATATCATTGTCAGATTTTATACACACGTAAATCACATCCATACGAACGTGTATGATTTTTTCCAGAATTTTTTAAAACTTAAAAATATTTTTTTTGAATTTTTCAAAAAACGAGCTCCATGGAGCTCCTCCTACAGAACGCCCCACTCATAATCTCATTCTTCAGTTGTTATCCTTCCTGTCATGTTGGCTTATGTCCTAACTACATAGGAGTTGCTGTATCAATTTTCTAGATCACATTGTGTCATTGTTATCCTTACTACAAAAAAAACACTGGCATACATTTATTCGTATATCATGTTTTGACCCACTGAAATCTATACCTATACTAATTAGGGACTCTTAAGAAATTACCACATTAATCAAAAAATAAGAACCGTTAATCTCCTGGGACCCAGTTATTACGGTCAAGATTAATCCATAGATTTAGATATTATAATGACACATTAGACCTTTAATCTGGTGGGATCAAGTTTTTACGGTTGGGATTAATCCATACTTTTAGAAATTATAATGAGTTGGATTAAATAAATAGTTGTAACATCTTTTGAACGTGAAAACTGTTTTCATGTGCCCTTGAGTAAATATCGGTCTAACCTCTCCACAAAAAAATGATCGGTCTAACATGCCCTGTCACTAATCCTAGATAATAAACAACGTACTTCACTTTTTATTGTCTCCCTCCTCCACGATTCTCTCTCCAAACAAAAAAAACAGTCCAATAATGATTGGTCTAACCTGCCTTATCTCTCTCCCTAATAATAAATCAAATAGGGTTTCTGGTCGTCCGTCGTGGCATTTTTGCAAAAAGGTCCCTGTGTTATTTGATATTCAACCCGCAATCCTTTTGTAAGTTAAAAACGGTTCGTCGGGAGAAAAAAAGGCCACCCGCATCCTCCCACACCCGCACGCGCGCGCTCGCATCGCTCCACATCTTCCCCTCGGCTGGCACCGGCGGTAGGCCATCCCGCCGTCTGGCTCGCCTTGCCTCCCACCGGAGGCGGTCGATGGAAGAGCAATATTACCCCCTCCCCCCGGTTCGCCATCTAGCACCACCATCCTCGCCGCTCTCTTCCTTCCCCCAGCCCGATTTAGACACCTACCCCCTCCTCCTCCGTGAGCACAGCATTGGCACCGGCGGCAGGCCATCCCGTCGTCTGGCTCGCCTTGCCTCCCACCGGAGGCGGTCGATGGAAGAGCAATATTACCCCCTCCCCCCGGTTCGCCATCTAGCACCACCATCCTCGTCGCTCTCTTCCTTCCCCCAACCCGATCTAGACACCTACCCCCTCCTCCCCTCCGTGAGCACAACATTGGCACCGGCGGCAGGCCATCCCGCCGTCTGTCTCGCCTTGCCTACCACCGGAGGCGGTCGATGGAAGAGCAATATTACCCCTCCCCCCGGTTCGCCATCTAGCACCACCATCCTCGCTGCTCTCTTCCTTCCCCCAGCCCGATCTAGACACCTACCCCCTCCTCCCCTCCGTGAGCACAACATTGGCACCGGCGGCAGGCCATCCTGCCGTCTGGCTCGCCTTGCCTCCCACTAGAGGCGGTCGATGGAAGAGCAATATTGCCCCCTCCCCCCGGTTTACCATCTAGCACCACCATCCTCGCCGCTCTCTTCCTTCCCCCAGCCCGATCTAGACACCTACCCCCTCCTCCCCTCCGTGAGCACGGCATTGGCACCGACGGCAGGCCATCCCGCCGTCTGGCTCGCCTTGCCTCCCACCGGAGGCGGTCGATGGAAGAGCAATATTACCCCCTCCCCCCTGTTCGCCATCTAGCACCACCATCCTCGCTGCTCTCTTCCTTCCCCCAGCCCGATCTAGACACCTACCCCCTCCTCCCCTCCGTGAGCACATCATGCTATGTCGGCGGAACAACGACTCCTTCTGGCCGGATTGAGGAGTGGAGACCAATGCTCCCCTCATTTAGTTGGATTCCTTCCTCCGGTAGGATCTCCTCCCCAAGCCTCCAACCATGAGGGAAGCACCGACAGGAAATTTTATTTTTATTTGCTGGGCAATTCAAATTGCAAGATTGCATTGTTACATGGAGATAAAGTGGAACACCACCTTCAATTTCTCATGTGATCCTACCTTCTATACTTGATTCCCTATTTGATCCCTGTTTGCATCGTTATTATCAGTGAGATAGGTTTTCTCGTGTACTGAACATTTTTTTTCTGCAATCTTCTTATTTGTTGTGCTTGAAAAACTTAGGATTGATCTTTCGGTCCGTTTTATTTCAATGAGTAAATGTCATGTATAGAAAATCAGTACTTGAGATTACAATTGCTTCATATATACTCCATGGTGATATCACTTGAGATTACAATTGCTTCATATATACTCCATGGTGATGATATCGGTGCTCGAGTAATAAAAAACTTGCTAGAAGAAGAAGATTTGGGGCGCTCTGTTGTGCGACGAGGTGGACAGGGGAAGCGTTGAATCCAATCCAGGCCACCAAGTACACCAGAAGAATTGAATAGCTCTTTACTGATTACCATGGGAGGCAAGCCAAAATCTGACATCGAGCACAACTATTGTGGCACCTTACTGCATCCCTTGGTAATTGTTTTAGTCTGCTTTGGTGGTGACTCTGTCGATCTTAACTAAAACATTGGCTAATTATAATTTGTAATGCTAGATTGCAAGGGATATAGACTGATTGTTTATTTTGCCTGATCAGCGAATAGGCGCAACCCTTCGTGATTTTTGAAGTTTGGACAGTGTTATGTACGCTTTTATGCCTAATCCCTATATTATTGGATGATCAACATGGTGGCCATCAAGGTTCCCATCACCGTGGCTGGCAAGCTTGAGCTACTCAAGAGGGCCCCCAAGCTGGTAAGCTTCTCATATCTTTAGTTTTGTCTGTAGCCATCGCAAATCCGCATGCAGTTTGCAGCATCAGAAGAACACAAACCCCGTCCAGCATCATACAATATCCATCATTGTTATAGATACAAGAAAGTATAGATATTTTCTTAGGCAGTATCTGAGCATTATTGGCTTCGGATTGTGGCCAAGAATAAACTGACATAGTGACATCTTTCAGCAATTTTCCAAATTAGTTCAGTTATTGTGTTGCAACATTGTACCTTTCTATAAGAACCGAGTCACACACAAAAGGTCCAGATTTTCTGGCACATAGTTCATGCTTTGTACAAATAACCATGTGTATATCTTATTTTATTTGCTACAGGAAAAGTTGTTGCTTTCAAACATTCCATGTCAAGAAACTAGAAATAATTTCTATGTGTTTTCCCATGGCCCCCATATGAGACTGTCGCTCTCATGTTTGTTCCCCAGATTGAGAATAGCAAGATACTTATTCTTGATGGTACAAAGATTAGCGTGGTTTTGAACTCCATGCTGGCAAATCTTTTTCACCTAATGTGTGATCATTATGTGGAGTACGCCAACAATAACGACGACATCAGGCCATTTGAGAGTAGGGATGGGACTTCCCTCAAGTTATCCCCCCTTGAATCTTTCGATAGCCTTTTATTCACATCTCCTATTGTGTAGTTGGTGACAATAAGGAATTGTTATTCATTTGAGAAAATAAAGATTAAATGGATGATGCTCTCAGAAGTAAAATGACTTTCTGAGAATCAATACAGAACTTATCTGAAACCTTTCCCATGTCTGTCATAATGATCTTTTCATTTTTTATCTTTGTATATTAAACTAGAGAATATTATTCTGCACTATTTTCAACCATTAATTTTTATCTGTTTGCATTATGACCATATGGTTCTCAATCAAAAATAGGCCCGTCAATCTCTTTTAGGACTTTTTAACACCACATGTATGATCTTACTGAACTAGATTGAGAACTACAATCCCCAAAACATCGTATATATGTGATGTGCGTAAGCATATGGGGTACCTTTAACACCATTCATTTTTGAACCTCTAGAATAATAAAAGTTGTTTGATTAGTAAATTATTATTTTTCAGTTTTCTAAACAATTTTTTTAGCGAAAGGTTTCTAAACACATGTTTATAGATCAGACGTACACTTGGTCGGCATTAAAGTTCTCCAAAGATCTTCATATATTGCAAACAAAATTCCTAAATCGAGATGAGATAACAAACACCACTTCAGCTATGCATTCGTTGCATGAGTAGTCTCTGCATTCAGCCAACTGAACGATGTGTCCGCTCACATAAACATTGTGGTTAATATTGTACGGCAGACTGCCATCCCCTTCAGGACCATGTTGCCCATTAAAGTCGGACACAACATAGCACATATTTTCCTTGCCTTCCCGCTTTGATGCATGTGGAGCATCTAATAAGAATTTATATGTAACAGGCTACAAGTTTCATCAGCAATTGTTGGTCTTCTTGGATAAGGAGACCTGCTTCTTCTAACGAAGCATTTCACGGCCTAAATTAATCATCCTATCAGTAGAGCTCTCCTAACAAACTTCTGAAAAATTAATCATCCTATCAGCAGAGCTCTCCTAGAAAACGTCCTTTTTATCTGAAGACAAGGGATCGTAAAGAGAACAATTCTCTTTCCTAGCTCTAGCATCCCTCTTCTGATTTATTTTTTATTCGTTCTTGTCAGTGCCATCACTATGGTATTTCCCCTGGAATTCCTTAAACTTCTATGGGAGTGTGAAGATGAATGGTGAGAAATTTTTATCTCTAAAATGTTTTGATTCATATTCTCTATATTTTCTGTGTTGCGAGAAGAATCGTCTCTATCGTACTTCTTGCCATCTGTTTTTATCTTAGTATTCTTACTTGTGTCATGTTTATGGGTATTATAATCTCCCAAGCTTCTCCTATCATATTTTGACCTTGGGCAATCTACATCCTCAATATAGTCTTCATTCTTCTTCTTTTTATACTCCACAACATCAGATGTCTAGAGTTCTTGTGATTACCAATTGTCAATATCTAACATTTCATCTACAGATACAGATGAACCATTTTTATGAGCAACAACATAAGTATATGCCGAACGCATGGAAATCTCCACGTGACATGGGAAGCTAACTTCAAAAGCTGAATTTGTAGAGCTGGAGAAGTTTGGAGAGGTTCAGAACAGACCCTTAGCCATGCAACAGTGAGATCTAATTGCACTATTTTGTAAACCATTTAAATTGTAATCATTGATCCATTTTATTCAGATATTTTATCCCAATACTTTTGATCCCTATTGTACTTCTATTTTGGCAACATAATTTGTTTCAACTTGCCATGTGCCACTTCACCAACAGTACAGACACCATGCAACTTGGAACATCAAGTAAGAGCGTGTCCATGTTTACTTGTTATATTCTTTGAGGAAGTTATGGAATTTACATACTGAGAATATTAATTGTTCGAACAATGTTCTACTATGCTTGTTTGATTACGTGCTAATATTTTTTTTTCTTTCAATTGTCTAAGCATTTTTTTTAATCCGGTGCAACGCACGGGCACTTTTACTATCATGTTAAAAGCAACATAACCTTTTCTATTCTCTCGCTCTCTCTACTGCTCCTTTTGAGGCGAGCCATTCATGTGATTTCTATTTGGGAAGGTGAAAATTAACTTTTCGGACAAAGCACTGGACGATATTCATCCTATATATCTAATATTTATGGGTTTCTTATAGAAGTTAAAAAGTGGTGTTGCTTTGTGGGCTTCTGACTCAATCTAATTTTATTCTTCCATATAATTCGATCATATTGGCAATTTTAGTTTCTACTTCAACATATTTAGGAACTTACTCTACAATGGTTGGCAGTGAACGCTGCAACATTTGCACGTATTGTTGGTTCCGTTTATGTTCCATAAAAAACCAGCCAGACCCTTTCTTTGCTTTAGGACTCGAGACAATATTTCTATTTTCTAGTATTACATCATTGATGTCGTTCCTACCAATAAGGTAAGTGTCACACATACAAAAAAAATAAGAACTCCATCGCTCGCTAAGGTAGTATGTACAAAAAAAAGTATCTTGATCGAGAGACTGACATATTTAGGATTGGGGCTCATGAGACAATTCACGACGGATCGAGGCACATGACAAGAGGCAACAACCATCGAGCATTAGCGAGCTTGTGTACACCATAGAGCATTGGCGCTACACCTGACATGACACACACTTGGACTAAGTTCATGCTACATCTATCGGAATGATCCGGTTGTTGTTATACATTTGCATGTAAGATAGCTACAGTTTTCCCCTTTAATTCACCTTTTTAGGTATTATGCATACCTAAGGTGTGTCTTTGCTTAGTATGATTCTTGCGATTGTGGGATATATATTGTTGATACTTACATGCATATGCAGTGTATGAATGCCCCATTGATCTATTATTCTAGCTTTAAGTGCAGTCTGAGTTATTTGTTCAAGACTGAAATATAATAGAGTCATTTATCTTGTGTAAGATTGAGTTACTACGGTGAAGATCTATCGGTAACTCCCTGCAATCTCTAAAAGATCCTATGTTAATTAGAAGTTAGGAGCCATTTAACTTCTGTGGGACCCAATTGTTACGATGAAGATCTTTGGATAAATTCCTAATTTTTTATATACTTTCTATACTAATTAGATCAAATAAAATCTTTATTAAATACCAGAATCAATCTAGGATGCTAAACAAGTTCACGTCTATTCTTCCTCAGTAAACCTTGACGTAATATGTTTCTCATGATGCCTCTCCTCCAAATCCCCTTCGATATAGCTTGAAAAAAAGAATCTTTGATCTCCATGTCTCGCACGGCTCCGGCATTTGTTTTGAAAAAAAAATGAATCATGCCTCATTACAGATCTATACATGACCGAAGCACATGCTGCCGGCACAAAATTGCTCGACCCACACCATCCATCACCGTCCATGATGCAGCTCTGAGCCAGTACTATGTGATTGACATGGCCGATGAAGATGAAGGCCAAAGTCGGTAAACATGTGGAGCGCACCATTCTACATATATGTGTTGTTGTCGGGAAAAGCTATATTGAATGTGTGGTTCTTCCCTACTTGCTGCTGGCTGGATTGCGACTGGCTTGAAGGTAATATTACGGTGGGCAATGTTTGTCTACCTGCATGGACTAACGACATGCATGGTCAATGGAGTAGTAGCTAGCCGCACTACCACGGGCATTGAGCACCAGACATTTCCGTTTGACGAGTGCGTGAATGTTTGTGTTCCCACCATTACAATAGCCACACAGAGATAAGTACGACACTGATGGCCGATACGGTGTACGTCGATGTGTTTTTATGTAACTTGTCATCATTGGTAAATAGTATTTGGCTGTCGGGTATGGAACTCAGAATCACAATTTTATAAATATCATCTGAAACATAATATTTTTTTGCAATTAATAAAGTATGCTTGATATATTTGGTTGCTCCGAGATATATCTGAAATAACTACTATAGTGATTGTCGGATTGATATTATTCTCAAATACAAGTTGTTTGTACAACCTGCAAATCACTATGGTTTGGTTGGGCACGATGCAATGTTAACGGAAATGAACGTAAGATCAAAAGAGATTGAACAGATGCTTTGACAACTTTATATAACTCGAGATTCAACTGATCAAGTAAAAATAAAAAAAAACGTTAGACGTCAGGTCCGCCTGGGATTTTAGGTGATTGATGGAAGTTCCATCTTATTCTATGTTCATGCCAAAATTGTTTATGCATAAAAATAAAAAAAATTGCAAGTTATCGATTAGCCCGTGCGAATGCACGGGTTCACGACTAGTATGCATAATTTAGTACTCCCTCTTTCTCACCATAACTGTTTCAATTTGGGTTTTGATGCACTAATTTGGAAAGTACGGAGTATGATCCTACAATTTGTGTAACTGATGGATGTAAATTTGTGTAAGTGATCAGGATGTATTGAGGTTGTGCTTGCGAACCTGGATTGATGACATTTTTGTAACTGGACTTATTCAATAAAGTTCAGTAGATTCCACTAGTTAAGTGCTGAAGCAATGAGTGTAGTAATTTTCTTAATCGACATTCCGTGCTACTGGCACATGATACTAGTACTAAGTGTAGTACCATTCATCTATGACAAAAGACTCGTTCTCAATTTCTGCATTTACTTTATAAACAGCTAGAGTAGGTAGTTTTACAGTACAAGCGTGTTGTCAAATCTAGGTGTCCGATAGACGGTTATGCTGACCGTACAACGACGCATGAGCGTGATAGTAGTACTCCTCTCCAAAGCCTGGATTTGTACTCGTGTTTTATTATTCTCACCACGCGATGTTGGCTTGAGCTGGATTTCAAACCGGGATGCACTATTAGCTCCGTCCCAAAATTCTTATCTTAAATTTATTTAAGTATGGATGTATCTGACACTAAAACATGACTAGATACATCTGTATTTAGATAAATCTAAGACAAGAATTTTAAGACAGAGGGAGTATTTTATTAACTTGATAATGCAATATCACGTGAGTGAGTTGGGTGAGAGATTTAAAAAAGTGCTACTGTCTGCTCAAACATGTATTAATGGCAACTCCAACGCATGACCTCAAACGGACGTCCGTTTTGTTTAGATTTCGTCTATTTGAGGATGGTAATGGGGCCATGTCTATTTGAATTTGTGTTTATGCCAGCCATGTGTCCAACGTGCCGCCACATCTTCAGCCCCGTCTCGTCCGTTGGAGGCCAGGTACAATAAAATCAATCATAGCAAATATAGTTTAAATCAAACATAACAAATAGTTTCATGACCGAAATAGTCTTTTATTAAAATATAATCAAAATTTAAAAAATATCAAAGAGTCACAAAACCACTCAAAGTTTGTGCGAACGAAAAGAAATTAAACTGATAGATCTACTGATTGCCAATGTAATCTCACGTGTGCTCAACCAAGTCATCTTGTAGCTGCATATGAGTGTTCCGATCATGATGTCATGATGGAATTGGACAGACTGTTCAAATGTTGCAAGAGGTGGGTGCTCAGGCTCTAACATTCTCATCCTCAAAATCAAACCCTTGGTCTTAGATGTCGCCATCACGCTCATCCTCAACGATCATGTTGTGCATGATCACACATGCAGTCATCATCTCCCAAAGCTTCTTAGTGCTCCACGTCAATGTCGGGTTTCAAATGATACCCCATCGAGACTGAAGCACACCAAATGCACGTTCCACATCTTTCCTAACACTCTCCTACATTTCGGCAAACCTCTATCTCTTCTCTCGTTGCGGATTGGGTACGGCCTTCACAAGAGTGGATCACTGAGGGTAGACACCATCAGCTAGGTAATATTCCTCGTTGTAATGGTGTCTATTAATCTCAGAGTTGACCTCCGGGGAGTGGCCTTCTTCAAGCCTTGCAAACACTGCAGAATGCTGAAGAACACTAATATCATTCTGAGAACCAGCCATGTCGAAGAAAGAATGCCATATCCACAAATTTTGTGAAGCCACAACTTCAAGTATGACAATGGCACCTTTTACATGCCTCTTGTACTGCTCATGCCAAGCAAATGGACATTTCTTCCACTTCCAGTGCATACAATCGATACTATCAAGCAGGACCGAAAAAGCCCCTCTCAGCATTGATCGTTAACAACCTCGCTGTATCAGCGACATTTGGCTCTCTCAGGTATTCAGGGCCAAATGCAGCCACCATGGCCTTGCAGAAACTGTACATTGATTGGACTTGGAGACACGTGGACTCACTCATACGAACATACTCATCCACAAGATCACCGAGAATTTCATATGCAAGCATGCGAATAGCCGCAGTGCATTTCTGTTAAGAAGAGAAGCCAAGTTTGCCAAGGACATTGATACGTCTCAAACATATCTATAATTTTTGATGGTTTCACACTTTTATCTTGTCTTCTTTGTATGTTTTATGTATCTTTTTATATCTTTTTTGGGGACTAACTTATTGATTCAGTGCCAAGTGCTAGTTCCTGTTTTTTCGTGTTTTTGACTCTTTTTAGATCTGATTTTGGAACGGAGTCCAAACGGAATAAAATCCCCGAAATGATTTTTTCCCGAACGAAAGAAGACCAGGGAGCCTTTGGGCCAAGCCAGGTGGGCCCTAGGGAGCCCACAAGCTTGCACCATGCCACCAGGGGGAGGCGGCGGTGGGCAAGCTTGTGGCTTCCCTGGCAGCCTCCTGACCTAGGTCTTGCGCCTATATATTCCCAAATATTCCGCAAAAAATCAGGGGAGCCTCGAAAATACTTTTTCGCCGCCGCAAGCTTCCGTTTCCGCGAGATCTCATCTGGAGGTCCTTCCCGGCGCCCTATCGGAGGGGACTTTGGAGGTGGAGGGCTTCTTGATCATCATCATCGCCCCTCCAATGACTCGTGAGTAGTTCAATTCATATCTAGATGACTTCTTCTCTCTCTTGGATCTTCAATACAAAGTTCTCCATGATCTTCATGGAGATCTATCCGATGTAATCTTCTTTGGCGATGTGTTTGTCGAGATCCGATGAAATGTGGACTTGTGATCAGATTATCTATGATATATATTTGAGTCTTTGCTGATTTCTTATATGCATGATTTGATATCCTTGTAAGTCTCTCCAAGTCTTGGGTTTTGTTTGGCCAACTAGATCTATGATTCTTGCTATGGGAGAAGTGCTTGGTTTTGGGTTCTGCCATGTGGTGACCTTTCCCAGTGACGGTACGGGCAGCAAGGCACACATCAAGCAGTTGCCATCAAGGGTAAAAAGATGGGGTTTTTATCATTGGTTTGAGATTATCCCTCTACATCACATCATCTTGCTTAAGGCGTTACTCTGTTCTTATGGACTTAATACACTAGATGCATGCTGGATAGCGGTCGACGTGTGGAGTAATAGTAGTAGATGCAGACAGTATCGGTCTACTTGTTTCGGACGTGATGCCTATAGAAATAATCATTGCATAGATATCGTCACGACTCTGCACAGTTCTATCAATTGCTCCACAGTAATTTGTTCACCCACTGTCTACTTGCTATCACGAGAGAAGCCACTAGTAAACACTACGGCCCCCGGGTCTATTCACATCCATCGTTTACAACTCCGCTTTTACTTTGCTTTGTTACTTTTTTGTTTTCAGTTCTCACCTGGCAAACAATCTATAAGGGATTGACAACCCCTTCATAGCGTTGGGTGCAAGCTTTTGTGTTTGTGCAGGATCTTGAGATACTCTTCCGCCGGATTGATACCTTGGTTCTCAAACTGAGGGAAATACTTACCGTCGCTGTGCTACATCACCCTTTCTGCTTCGAGGGAACACCAACGCAGAAAGATCAAGCCAAGTATTCTCCCATCAACGTGCCTATCTCTGGCGCCGTTGGAAGGTCTTTGGTGCAGTAGCAGAAGTATTTCTGGCACCATTGCCAGGGATACACATCAAACATCAGAAGTCTTTGTGGAGCCGTTGCCGGGGAGGAGAAATCAAGATCTATCCATGTAGGTCTCACAAACTCTTCTCTTGCATTTACTTTTGTTGCCAGTTGCCTCTCGTTTTCCTCTCCCCCACTTCACATTTGCCGTTTTCATTCGCCTTTCTCCTTCGCCGTTTTCCCTTGCCCTTGTCGTTTTCCTTTGCTGGTTTCTTGCTTCCTTGTGTGCTTCTTTGTTTGTTGAAGACATCATGTCTGAAAACACCAAACTTTGCGACTTCTCGAGCACTAATAATAATGATTTTATTAGTAGTGCGGAATCGTATGAAATCAACGCAGCTTTGTTGAATCCTTTTTCCTTTCTCATTGCGAGATCGCGCAAAAACTTGTTTTTCTTCTTTGCCTAAAAATAGTATCGATTCTTGGGATAGGTGCAAAGATGCTTACATATCCAAGTATTTTCCGCCGGCTAAGATCATCTCCTTACGTAACGATATCATAAATTTGTTGGGGAACGTCGCATGGGAAACAAAAAATTCCTACGCGCACGAAGACCTATCATGGTGATGTCCATCTACGAGAGGGGATGAGTGATCTACGTACCCTTGTAGATCGTACAGCAGAAGCGTTAGTGAACGCGGTTGATGTAGTGGAACGTCCTCACGTCCCTCGATCCGCCCCGCGAACAATCCCGCGATCAGTCCCACGATCTAGTACCGAACGGACGGCACCTCCGCGTTCAGCACACGTACAGCTCGACGATGATCTCGGCCTTCTTGATCCAGCAAGAGAGACGGAGAGGTAGAAGAGTTCTCCGGCAGCGTGACGGCGCTCCGGAGGTTGGTGATGACCTTGTCTCAGCAGGGCTCCGCCCGAGCTCCGCAGAAACGCGATCTAGAGGAAAAACCATGGAGGTATGTGGTCGGGCTGCCGTGGAAAAGTCGTCTCAAATCAGCCCTAAAACCTCCGTATATATAGGTGGGAGGGAGGGGACCTTGCCTTGGGGCTCAAGGAGCCCCAAGGGGGTCGGCCGAGTCCAAGGGGGGAGGACTCCCCCCCAAACCGAGTTGGACTTGGTTTGGTGGGAGGGAGTCCCCCTTCCTTCCCACCTCCTCCTCTTTTTTTTTCTTTTCTCTTGATTTTTTCTTCTTGGCGCATAGAGCCCTTTTGGGCTGTCCCACCAGCCCACTAAGGGCTGGTGTGCCACCCTCAAGGCCTATGGGCTTCCCCGGGGTGGGTTGCCCCCCCCCCCCCGGTGAACTCCCGGAACCCATTCGTCATTCCCGGTACATTCCCGGTAACTCCGAAAACCTTCCGGTAATCAAATGAGGTCATCCTATATATCAATCTTCGTTTCGGGACTATTCCGGAAACCCTCATGACGTCCGTGATCTCATCCGGGACTCCGAACAATATTCGGTAACCAACCATATAACTCAAATACGCATAAAACAACGTCGAACCTTAACTGTGTAGACCCTGCGGGTTCGAGAACTATGTAGACATGACCCGAGAGACTCCTCGGTCAATATCCAATAGCGGGAACTGGATGCCCATATTGGATCCTACATATTCTACGAAGATCTTAGCGTTTGAACCTCAGTGCCAAGGATTCATATAATCCCGTATGTCATTCCCTTTGTCCTTCGGTATGTTACTTGCCCGAGATTCGATCGTCAGTACCCGTATACCTATTTCAATCTCGTTTACCGGCAAGTCTCTTTACTCGTTCCGTAATACAAGATCCCACAACTTACACTAAGTTACGTTGCTTGCAAGGCTTGTGTGTGATGTTGTATTACCGAGTGGGCCCCGAGATACCTCTCCGTTCACACGGAGTGACAAATCCCAGTCTTGATCCATACTAACTCAACTAACACCTTCGGAGATACCTGTAGAGCATCTTTATAGTCACCCAGTTACGTTGCGACGTTTGATACACACAAAGCATTCCTCCGGTGTCAGTGAGTTATATGATCTCATGGTCATAGGAATAAATACTTGACACGCAGAAAACAGTAGCAACAAAATGACACGATCAACATGCTATGTCTATTAGTTTGGGTCTAGTCCATCACGTGATTCTCCTAATGACGTGATCCAGTTATCAAGCAACAACACCTTGTTCATAATCAGAAGACACTGACTATCTTTGATCAAGTGGCTAGCCAACTAGAGGCTTGCTAGGGACGCCACATGTAAATGAGTCTTCATTCAATACAATTATAGCATGGATAATAAACGATTATCTTGATACAGGAATTATAATAATAACTATATTTATTATTGCCTCTAGGGCATAATTCCAACAGTCTCCCACTTGCACTAGAGTCAATAATCTAGCCCTCACATCACCATGTGAATTACATTGTAATAAATCTAACGCCCATACAGTTCTGGTGTTGATCATGCTTTGACCGTGGAAGAGGTTTAGTCAGCGGGTCCGCTACATTCAGATCCGTGTGCACTTTGCATATATTCACGTACTCTCCCTCGACGTAGTCGCGGATGAGGTTGAAACGTCGTTTGATGTGTCTGGTCTTCTTGTGAAACCGTGGTTCCTTTGCTAAGGCAATGGCACCAGTGTTGTCACAGAACAAGGTTATTGGATTCAGTGCGCTTGGCACCACTCCAAGATCCGTCATTAACTGCTTCATCCAGACACCCTCCTTAGCCGCCTTCGAGGCAGCCATGTACTCCGTTTCACATGTAGAATCTGCTACGACGCTTTGCTTGGAACTGCACCAGCTTACTGCACCCCCATTAAGAATAAATATGTATCCGGTTTGCGACTTAGAGTCGTCCGGATCTGTGTCAAAGCTTGCATCGACGTAACCTTTTACGGCGAGCTCTTCGTCACCTCCATACACGAGAAACATCTCCTTAGTCCTTTTCAGGTACTTCGGGATATTCTTGACCGCTGTCCAGTGATCCACTCCTGGATTACTCTGGAACCTACCTGCCATACTTATGGCCAGGCTAACATCCGGTCTAGTGCACAGCATCGCATACATGATAGAACCTATGGCTGAAGCATAGGGGACGGAGCGCATATGCTCTCTATCTTCATCAGTTACTGGGCACTGAGTCTTACCAATCTCGTACCTTGTAGAACTGGCAAGAACCCTTTCTTGGACTGTTCCATTTTGAACCTCTTCAAAACTTTATCAAGGTATGTGCTTTGTGAAAGTCCTACCAGGCGTTTTGATCTATCCCTATAGATCTTAATGCCTAGAATGTAAGCAGCTTCTCCTAGGTCCTTCATAGAGAAACTTTTATTCAAGTAATCCTTTATGCTCTCTAAAAACTCTACGTTGTTTCCAATCAGTAATATGTCATCCACATATAATATTAGAAACGCCATAGAGCTCCCACTCACTTTCTTGTAAATACAAGATTCTCCAACCACTTGTATAAACCCAAATGCTTTGATCACCTCATCAAAGCGTTTGTTCCAACTCCGAGATGCTTGCACCAGTCCATAAATGGATCGCTGGAGCTTGCACACCTTGTTAGCATTCTTAGGATCGACAAAACCTTCGGGTTGTATCATATACAACTCTTCCTTAAGGAAACCGTTAAGGAACGCCGTTTTGACATCCATCTGCCAGATTTCATAATCGAAAAATGCAGCTATTACTAACATGATTCTGACGGACTTAAGCATCGCTACGGGTGAGAAAGTCTCATCGTAGTCAACTCCTTGAACTTGTGAAAAACCCTTTGCCACAAGTCGAGCTTTATAAACGGTCACATTACCGTCAGCGTCCGTCTTCCTCTTAAAGATCCATTTGTTCTGAATGGCCTTGCGGCCCTCAGGCAGTAACGCCAAAGTCCACACTTTGTTCTCATACATGGATCCTATCTCGGACTTCATGGCTTCCAGCCATTTGTTGGAATCTGGGCCCACCATTGCTTCTTCATAATTCGCAGGTTCATCGTTGTCTAAGAACATGATTGATAAGACGGGATCACCGTACCACTCAGGAGCAGCACGTGGTCTCGTCGACCTGCGTGGTTCGACAGAAACTTGAACTGGAGTTTCATGATCATCATCATTAACTTCCTCCTCAACCGTCGTCGCAATGACAGAGGTTTCCCCTTGCCCTGCGCCACCATCCAGAGAGATGAGAGGTTCGACAACCTCGTCAAGTTCTATCTTCCTCCCACTCAATTCTCTCGAGAGAAACTCCTTCTCAAGAAAATCTCCGTTTTTAGCAACAAACACTTTGCCCTCGGATTTGAGATAGAAGGTGTACCCAACTGTCTCTTTTGGGTAACCTATGAAGACGCACCTTTCCGCTTTGGGTTCCAGCTTTTCAGGCTGAAGCTTTTTGACATAAGCATCACATCCCCAAACTTTAAGAAACGACAGCTTTGGCCTCTTGCCATACCACAGTTCGTATGGTGTCGTCTCAACGGATTTTGATGGTGCCCTATTTAAAGTGAATGCAGCTGTTTCTAATGCATAGCCCCAAAATGATAACGGCAAATCAGTAAGAGACATAATAGATCGCACCATCTCCAATAGAGTACGATTACGACGTTCGGACACACCATTACGCTGTGGTTTTCCAGGCGGTGTTAACTGTGAAACAATTCCACATTGTCTTAAGTGAGCACTAAACTCGAAACTCAGATATTCACCACCACGATCAGACCGTAGGAACTTGATCTTCTTGTTACGATGATTTTCCACTTCACTCTGAAATTGCTTGAACTTTTCAAATGTTTCAGACTTGTGCTTCATCAAGTAGACATAACCATATCTACTTAAATCGTTAGTGAAGGTGAGAAAATAATGATATCCGCCGCGTGCCTGCACGCTCATCGGACCACACACATCGGTATGTATGATTTCCAACAAGTCACTTGCACGCTCCATTGTTCCTGAGAACGGAGTCTTAGTCATCTTTCCCATGAGGCATGGTTCGCACGTGTCAAGTGAATCAAAGTCAAGTGACTCCAAAAGTCCATCAGCATGGAGTTTCTTCATGCGCTTTACACCAATATGACCTAAGCGACAGTGCCACAAAAATATGGCGCTATCATTGTTAACTCTAACTCTTTTGGTCTCAATGTTATGTATATGCGTATCATTATCAAGATTCAATATGAACAATCCTCTCACATTCGGTGCATGACCATAAAAGATGTTACTCATAGAAATAGAACAACCATTATTCTCTGACTTAAAAGAGTAACCGTCTCGCAATAAACAAGATCCAGATATAATGTTCATGCTCAACGCAGGCACCAAATAACAATGATTTAAGTTCATCACTAATCCTGACGGTAACTGAAGTGACACTGTGCCGACGGCGATTGCATCAACCTTGGAACCATTTCCTACGCGCATCGTCACTTCATCTTTCGCCAGCCTTCGCCTATTCCGCAGTTCCTGTTTCGAGTTGCAAATATGAGAAACAGAACCGGTATCGAATACCCAGGCACTACTACGAGAGCCGGTTAAGTACACATCAATAACATGTACACCAAATATACCTGATTTTTCTTTGCCCGCCTTCTTATCTGCCAGATACTTGGGGCAATTGCGCTTCCAGTGACCCATACCCTTGCAATAGTAACACTCCGTTTCCGGCTTAGGTCCAGCTTTGGGTTTCTTCGTCGGATTGGCAACAGGCTTGCCGCTCTTCTTCGAATTACCCTTCTTGCCTTTGCCGTTTCTCTTGAAACTAGTGGTCTTATTCACCATCAACACTTGATGCTCTTTACGGAGTTCAGACTCTGCGACTTTCAGCATCGCAAACAACTCGCCGGGAGACTTGTTCATCCCTTGCATGTTGTAGTTCAACACAAAGCCTTTATAGCTTGGCGGCAGTGATTGAAGGATTCTGTCAGTGATAGCTTCTTGCGGGAGTTCAATCCCCAGCTCAGCTAGACGGTTTGAGTACCCAGACATTTTGAGCACATGTTCACTGACAGATGAGTTTTCCTCCATCTTGCAAGCATAGAATTTATCGGAGGTCTCATACCTCTCGATCCGGGCGTTCTTCTGAAAGATAAACTCCAACTCCTGGAACATCTCAAATGCTCCATGACGCTCAAAGCGACGTTGAAGTCCCGGTTCTAAGCCATACAAGACTGCACATTGAACTATTGAGTAGTCCTCCTTACGTGCTAACCAAGCGTTCTTAACATCCTGATCAGCCGTAGTGGGTGGTTCATCTCCTAACGCAGCATTAAGGACATAATCCTTCTTCCCAGCTTGTAAGATTAGCTTAAGATTACGAGCCCAGTCTACAAAGTTGCTTCCATCATCTTTCAACTTAGCTTTCTCTAGGAACGTATTAAAATTCAGGATGACTGTCGCGTGAGCCATGATCTACAACACAAATATATTCAAAGTGGACTTAGACTATGTTCAAGATAATTAGAGTTTAACTTAATCAAATTATTCGCTAAACTCCCACTCAAAAAGTACATCTCTCTAGTCATTTGAGTGGTTCATGATCCACTTACACTAGCTCAAGTCCGATCATCACGTGAGTTGAGTATAGTTTCAGTGGTAAGCATCCCTATGCTAATCATATCATCTATATGATTCATGATCGACCTTTCGGTCTCATGTGTTCCGAGGCCATGTCTGCACATGCTAGGCTCGTCAAGCTTAACCCGAGTGTTCCGCGTGCACAACTGTTTTGCACCGTTGTATGTGAACGTTGAGTCTATCACACCCGATCATCACGTGGTGTCTCGAAACGACGAACTGTAGCAACAGTGCACAGTCGGGGAGAACACAATTTCGTCTTGAAATTTCAGTGAGAGATCACCTCATAATGCTACCGTCGTTCTAAGCAAAATAAGGTGCATAAAAGGATTAACATCACATGCAATTCATAAGTGACATGATATGGCCATCATCATGTGCTTCTTGATCTCCATCACCAAAGCACCGGCACGATCTTCTTGTCACCGGCGCCACACCATGATCTCCATCAACGTGTTGCCATCGGGGTTGTCGTGCTACTCATGCTATTACTACTAAAGCTACATCCTAGCAAAATAGTAAACGCATCTGCAAGCACACACGTTAGTATAAAGACAACCCTATGGCTCCTGCCGGTTGCCGTACCATCGACGTGCAAGTCGATATTTCTATTACAACATGATCATCTCATACATCCAATACATCACATCACATCATTGGCCATATCACATCACAAGCATACCCTGCAAAAACAAGTTAGACGTCCTCTAATTTTGTTGTTGCATGTTTTACGTGGTGACCGTGGGTATCTAGTAGGATCGCATCTTACTTACGCAAACACCACAACGGAGATCTATGAGTTGCTATTTAACCTCATCCAAGGACCTCCTCGGTCGAATCCGATTCAACTAAAGTTGGAGAAACCGACACTTTCCAGTCATCTTTGAGCAACGGAGTTACTCGTAATGATGAAACCAGTCTCCCGTAAGCGTACGAGTAATGTCGGTCCAAGCCGCTTCAATCCAACAATACCGCGGAATCAAGAAAAGACTAAGGAGGGCAGCAAAACGCACATCGCCGTCCACAAAAACTTTTGTGTTCTGCTCGAGAAGACATCTACGCATGAACCTAGCTCATGATGCCACTATTGGGGAACGTTGCATGGGAAACAAAAATTTTCCTACGCGCACGAAGACCTATCATGGTGATGTCCATCTACGAGAGGGGATGAGTGATCTACGTACCCTTGTAGATCGTACAGCAGAAGCGTTAGTGAACGCGGTTGATGTAGTGGAACGTCCTCACGTCCCTCGATCCGCCCCGCGAACAATCCCGCGATCAGTCCCACGATCTAGTACCGAACGGACGGCACCTCCGCGTTCAGCACACGTACAGCTCGACGATGATCTCGGCCTTCTTGATCCAGCAAGAGAGACGGAGAGGTAGAAGAGTTCTCCGGCAGCGTGACGGAGCTCCGGAGGTTGGTGATGACCTTGTCTCAGCAGGGCTCCGCCCGAGCTCCGCAGAAACGCGATCTAGAGGAAAAACCGTGGAGGTATGTGGTCGGGCTGCCGTGGAAAAGTCGTCTCAAATCAGCCCTAAAACCTCCGTATATATAGGTGGGAGGGAGGGGACCTTGCCTTGGGGCTCAAGGAGCCCCAAGGGGGTCGGCCGAGTCCAAGGGGGGAGGACTCCCCAACCAAACCGAGTTGGACTTGGTTTGGTGGGAGGGAGTCCCCCTTCCTTCCCACCTCCTCCTCTTTTTTTTCTTTTCTCTTGATTTTTTCTTCTTGGCGCATAGAGTCCTTTTGGGCTTTCCCACCAGCCCACTAAGGGCTGGTGTGCCACCCTCAAGGCCTATGGGCTTCCCCGGGGTGGGTTTCCCCCCCCCGGTGAACTCCCGGAACCCATTCGTCATTCCCGGTACATTCCCGGTAACTCCGAAAACCTTCCGGTAATCAAATGAGGTCATCCTATATATCAATCTTCGTTTCCGGACTATTCCGGAAACCCTCGTGACGTCCGTGATCTCATCCGGGACTCCGAACAACATTCGGTAACCAACCATATAACTCAAATACGCATAAAACAACGTCGAACCTTAAGTGTGTAGACCCTGCGGGTTCAAGAACTATGTAGACATGACCCGAGAGACTCCTCGGTCAATATCCAATAGCGGGACCTGGATGCCCATATTGGATCCTACATATTCTACGAAGATCTTATCGTTTGAACCTCAGTGCCAAGGATTCATATAATCCCGTATGTCATTCCCTTTGTCCTTCGGTATGTTACTTGCCCGAGATTCGATCGTCAGTATCCGTATACCTATTTCAATCTCGTTTACCGGCAAGTCTCTTTACTCGTTCCATAATACAAGATCCCGCAACTTACACTAAGTTACATTGCTTGCAAGGCTTGTGTGTGATGTTGTATTACCGAGTGGGCCCCGAGATACCTCTCCGTTCACACGGAGTGACAAATCCCAGTCTTGATCCATACTAACTCAACTAACACCTTCGGAGATACCTGTAGAGCATCTTTATAGTCACCCAGTTACGTTGCGACGTTTGATACACACAAAGCATTCCTCCGGTGTCAGTGAGTTATATGATCTCATGGTCATAGGAATAAATACTTGACACGCAGAAAACAGTAGCAACAAAATGACACGATCAACATGCTACGTCTATTAGTTTGGGTCTAGTCCATCACGTGATTCTCCTAATGACGTGATCCAGTTATCAAGCAACAACACCTTGTTCATAATCAGAAGACACTGACTATCTTTGATCAAGTGGCTAGCCAACTAGAGGCTTGCTAGGGACGGTGTTTTGTCTATGTATCCACACATGTAAATGAGTCTTCATTCAATACAATTATAGCATGGATAATAAACGATTATCTTGATACAGGAATTATAATAATAACTATATTTATTATTGCCTCTAGGGCATAATTCCAACAAAATTTCAAGCAACTTGATCATGAACACGTTGCACAATCTTGGGAGAGGATGAAGCTTATGATTAGAAATTGTCCCGCTCATGGCTTGAGTTTGTGCATGATTATACAAATATTTTACGCTGGCTTGAATTTCGCTTCTCGCAATATCTTGGACTCCGCCTCAGGTGGAACGTTCATGGAAATCACGTTAGGAGATGCTACAAAAGTCCTAGACAATATCATGACCAACTACTCTCAGTGGCACACTGAACGGTCGCCTGCTAGCAAAAAGGTGCACGCTATAGAAGAGATTAACTCGCTTAGTGCTAAGATGGACGAGTTGATGAATTTGGTTGCTAGTAGAAATGCTACCGTAGATCCTAATGACATGCCACTATCTTGTTTGATTGAGAGTTGCAACGCTAGTTTGGACGTGAATTTTTTTGGTAGGAACAATTTTGGCAACAACAATGCTTTTAGAGGAAACTATGTTCCTAGGCCTTTTCCTAGTAACTCCTCTAACAATTATGGAAATTCCTACGACAACACTTATGGAAATCACAACAAATTACCCTCTGATTTAGAGAGTAATATCAAACAGTTCATCAACTCTCAAAAGATTTTCAATGCGTCCATAGAGGAAAAACCTACTCAAAATAGACGATTTGGCTAAAAGCGTTGATAGGATGTCTTGTGATATTGATGCTTTGAAAGTTAGATGCACTCCTCCCAAGATCAACTTGGATGAAACTTTGAAAGCTATGCGTATCTCTATGAATGAGAGCAAAGAAAGAACCGCCCAAATTTGCGCTAGACATGAATGGTTTAAAAGGGTGCGTTCTAGTGATGCAAATCACGAAGATCTTAAAGTGCTTGGTGTGTCTCCTCTTGAATCTTTGTTTTCGCGTGTCAAACCTACTTATGGAGGGGCTGGATATGAATCTACTTTGGTTTAAAAACGCCCCAATGATTCGGAGTCCACCTATCTTGAAGATAAAGGTGTGGAGAGTGGAGTAGAAGAAGTCAAAATTTTGGGTAGTAATGAAACTCCCACTTAGGATTTCAAGGAATTCAATTATGATAATTGCTCCTTGTTTGAATGCATTTCTTTGATCCAATCCATTGCAAACTCTCCACATGCTTATAGCCAAAGCAAAGCCTTTACCGCGCATATCGTAGATGCTATAATGAAATCTCTTGAAGAGAAGCTCGAACTAGAAGTCTCTATACCTAGAAAACTTTATGATGAGTGCGAACCTACTATCAAAATCAAGATCAAAAACTATGAGTGCAATGCTTTGTGTGATTTGGGTGCTAGTGTTTCCGCGATTCCAAAGTCTTTATGTGATATTCTTGGTTTTCATGAGATTGAAGAGTGTTCTCTTAATTTGCATCTTGCGGATTCTACCGTCAAGAAGCCCATGGGGAGGATCGATGATGTTCTTATTGTTGCAAATAAGAACTATGTACCCGTGGATTTCATTGTACTTGAAATAGATTGCAATCCTTCATGTCCCATTCTTCTTGGTAGACCTTTCCTAAGGACTTTGGTGCTATCATCGATATGAAGGAAGGGAATCTGCTGTTAACAGATTATGTTTTTGTTGTGTTGGTTGCTTATTTTGATGAAACTATGGATAGTATCGGGGGGTATTAGCCATGGAAGATTTAAAGTACAGTAACCCAACATCAGCACAAGTAGAATTTAAGTTTGCTACAGTACCTAAGGAAGTGGTGGTTTGCTTTATTGTACTAATGTTATCACGAGTTTCCGTTTAAGTTTCGTGTTGTGAAGTTTTCATGTTTTGGGTGAAGTTCTTATGGACGAAAAGATAAAGAGTGGCAAGATCTCAATCTTGGGGATTCCCAAGGCACCCCAAGAGATTCAAGGATGCCGTAAAAGCCTAAGCTTGGGTATGCCTCGGGAAGGCATCCCCTCTCTCGTCTTCAATCCATCGGTAACGTTACTTGGGGCTATATTTTTATTCACCACATATTATGTGTTTTTGCTTGGAGTGTCTTGTATCGTAGGAGTCTTTTATTTTTTGTTGTGTTACAATCATCCTTGCTGCACACCTAGAGAGAGAGACATTCACACACCGTGATTTTGTCGAGCTTCACTTATATCTTTTGGTAGACAATTCAGCTCACATGTGCTTCACTTATATCTTTTGAGCTAGATACTTTTGCTCTATGTGCTTCACTTATATCTTTTAGAGCGCAGCGGTGCGTGGCTTGGTAGTTGATCTATGCTTTGAAAGTAGTCTCAAATGGGGTAGTTATCCAAAGGGATAAGAAAACTTCCTCCTTCATGTGCATTGAATAGTTAGAGAAGTTTGATTCATCTCAATTAGTTTTGAGTTGTGGTTATGGTAATATTGAAATCATGCTAGTAAGGTGTTGTGGATCTAGAAATACTTGTGTTGAAGTTAGTGATTCCCGTAGCATGCATGTATGGTGAACCGCTATGTGATGAAATCTGAGCATGATTAGTCTATTGATTGTCATCCTTTGCGTGGCGGTCGGGATCGTGCGATGCTTTATACCTACCAACCCTTCCCCTAGGAGTATGCGTTCAATGCTTTGTTTCGATTACTAATAAATTTTTTGCAACAAGTATATGAGTTCTTCATGACTAATGTTGAGTCCATGGTTTAGATGCACTTTCACCTTCCACCATCACTATCTTCTTAGTGTCGTGCAACTTTCGCCGGTGCACAAAACCCACCATTAGTCTTCCTCAAAACAGCCACCATACCTACCTACTATGGCTTTTTCAAAGTCATTCCGAGATATATTGCCATGCAACTACCACCATGATATGTGCCACCACGTCTACATTGCCTTTGCATGATCGTAAGATAGCTAGCATGATGTTTCCATTGATGTCTATGACATGCTAGATCATTGCCACGGTACACTACCGAAGGCATTCCATATAGAGTCATAGTTGCTCTAAGTTTTGAGTTGAAAAGTGTGATGATCATCATTATTGGAGCATTGTCCCATGTGAGGAAATAAAAGAGGCCAAAGAAGCCCATAAAAAAGAGGCCAAAGAGCCCACCAAAAAAAATTAAAAAAATGAAAATGAGAGAAAAAGAGAGAAGGGACAATGCTACCACTTTTTCCACACTTGTGCATTTTGAGCACCATGATCTTCATGATTGAGAGTCTCTCGTTTTGTCACCACCATATAGCTAGTGGGAAATTCTCATTATATAACTTGGCTTGTATATTCCAATGATAGGCTTCCTCAAAATTGCCTTAGGTCTTCGTGAGCAAGCAAGTTGGATGCACACCCACCAGTTCTCTTTAAGAGCTTTCACATACTTGTAGCTCTAGTGCATCATTTGTATGGCAATCCCTACTCATTCACATTGATATCTATTGATGAGCATCTCCATAGCTCATTGATATGCCTAGTTAATGTGACTATATTCTCCTTTTTTGTCTTGCAACCTCCACCACATTCCACACCATCTATAGTGATATAACCATGGCTCACGCTCATGTATTGCATGAGAGTTCAAAGTGTTTGACAAAGTAAAGGTGTGAAAGAATTACTTGGCCAATACCGGCGTTGTGCATGATTTAAATTCGTCGTGCAATGATGATAGAGCATAGCCATACTATATGCTTTTGTTTGGCTCTCTCAGGCATAGCCGAAAACCCCTCTCAGCATTGATCATTGACAACCTCTTTGTATCAGCGACATTTGGCTCTCTCAGGTATTCAGGGCCAAATGCAGCCACCATGGCCCTGCAGAAACTATACATTGATTGGACTTGGAGACACATGGACTCACTCATACGAACATACTCATCCACAAGATCACCGAGAATTTCATATGCAAGCATGTGAATAGTTGCAGTGCATTTCTGTTAAGAAGAGAAGCCAAGTTTGCCAAGGGCATTGATACGTCTCAAACGTATCTATAATTTTTGATGGTTTCACGCTGTTATCTTGTCTTCTTTGTATGTTTTATGTATCTTTTTATATCTTTTTTGGGGACTAACTTATTGATTCAGTGCCAAGTGTCAGTTCCTGTTTTTTCGTGTTTTTGACTCTTTTCAGATCTGATTTTGGAATGGAGTCCAAACGGAATAAAATCCCCGAAATGATTTTTCCCGAACGAAAGAAGACCAGGGAGCCTTTGGGCCAAGCCAGGTGGGCCCCAGGGAGCCCACAAGCTTGCACCACGCCACCAGGGGGAGGCGGCGGTGGGCAAGCTTGTGTCTTCCCTGGCCGCCTCCTGACCTAGGTCTTGCGCCTATATATTCCCAAATATTCCGCAAAAAATCAGGGGAGCCTCGAAAATATTTTTCTGCCGCCGCAAGCTTCCGTTTCCACGAGATCTCATCTGGAGGCCCTTCCCGGCGCCCTGCCGGAGGGGAATTTGGAGGTGGAGGGCTTCTTCATCATCATCATCGCCCCTCCAATGACTCGTGAGTAGTTCACTTCAGAGCTACGGGTTCGTAGTTAGTAGCTAGATGTCTTCTTCTCTCTCTTGGATCTTGAATAGAAAGTTCTCCATGATCTTCATGGAGATCTATCCGATGTAATCTTCTTTGGCGGTGTGTTTGTCGAGATCCGATGAATTGTGGACTTCTGATCAGATTATCTATGATAAATATTTGAGTCTTTGCTGATTTCTTATATGCATGATTTGATATCCTTGTAAGTCTCTCCGAGTCTTGGGTCTTGTTTGGCCAACTAGATCTATAATTCTTGCAATGGGAGAAGTGCTTGGTTTTGGGTTCTGCCTATTGGAATTATGCCCTAGAGGCAATAATAAATATAGTTATTATTATAATTCCTGTATCAAGATAATCGTTTATTATCCATGCTATAATTGTATTGAATGAAGTCTTATATACATGTGTGGATACATAGACAAAAACACTGTCCCTAGCAAGCCTCTAGTTGGCTAGCCAGTTGATCAAAGATAGTCAGGGTCTTCTGATTATATACAAGGTGTTGTTGCTTGATAACTGGATCACGTCATTAGGAGAATCACGTGATGGACTAGACCCACACTAATAGACGTAGCATGTTGATCGTGTCATTTTGTTGCTACTGTTTTCTGCGTGTCAAGTATTTGTTCCTATGACCATGAGATCATATAACTCACTGGCACCGGAGGAATGCTTTGTGTGTATCAAACTCGCAATGTAACTAGGTGACTATAAAGATGCTCTACAGGTATCTCCGAAGGTGTTCGTTGAGTTAGTATGGATCGAGACTGGGATTTGTCACTCCGTGTGACGGAGAGGTATCTCGGGGCCCACTCGGTAATACAACATCACACACAAGCCTTGCAAGCAATGTGACTTAGTGTAAGTTGCGGGATCTTGTATTACGGAACGAGTACAGAGACTTGCCGGTAAACGAGATTGAAATAGGTATACGGCTACTAACGATCAAATCTCGGGCAAGTAACATACCGAAGGACAAAGGGAGTGACATACGGGATTATATGAATCCTTGGCACTGAGGTTCAAACGATAAGATCTTCGTAGAATATGTGGGATCCAATATGGGTATCCAGGTCCTGCTATTGGATATTGACCGAGGAGTCACTCGGGTCATGTCTACATAGTTCTCGAACCCGCAGGGTCTGCACACTTAAGGTTCGACGTTGTTTTATGCGTATTTGAGTCATATGGTTGATTACCGAATGTTGTTCGGAGTCCCGGATGAGATCACAGACGTCACGAGGGTTTCCGGAATGGTCCGAAAACGAAGATTGATATATAGGATGACCTCATTTGATTACCGGAAGGTTTTCGGAGTTACCGGGAATGTACCGGGAATGACGAATGGGTTCCGGGTGTTCACCGGGGGGGGGGGCAACCCACCCCGGGGAAGCCCATAGGCCTTGGGGGTGGCGCACCAGCCCTTGGTGGGCTGGTGGGACAGCCCAAGAGGGGCCTATGCGCCAAGGATAGAAAATCAAAGAGAAAAGAAAATAAAAGAGGTGGGAAAGGAGAGAAGGACTCCACTTTCCAGTCCTAGTTGGACTAGGATTGGAGGAGGACTCCTCCTCCCTTGGTGGCGCAGCCCTTGGGGCTCCTTGAGCCTCAAGGCAAGCCTCCCCTCCCTCCTCCTATATATATGGAGCAATTAGGGCTGATTTGAGACAACTTTTCCAAGGCAGCCCGACCACATAACTCCACGGTTTTACCTCTAGATCGCGTTTCTGCGGAGCTCGGGCGGAGCCCTGCCGAGATAAGATCATCACCAACCTCCGGAGCGACGTCACGCTGCCGGAGAACTCTTCTACCTCTCCGTCTCTCTTGCTGGATCAAGAAGGCCGAGATCATCGTCGAGCTGTACGTGTGCTGAACGCGGAGGTGCCGTCCGTTCGGCACTAGATCGTGGGACGGATCGCGGGACGGTTCGTGGGACGGTTCGCGAGGCGGATCGAGGGACGTGAGGACGTTCCACTACATCAACCGCGTTCACTAACGCTTCTGTTATGCGATCTACAAGGGTACGTAGATCGGAAATCCCCTCTCGTAGATGGACATCACCATGATAGGTCTTCGTGCGCGTAGGAAATTTTTTGTTTCCCATGCGACGTTCCCCAACACTTCCATGTGGTGACCTTTCCCAGTGATAGTAGGGGCAGCAAGGCACACATCAAGCAGTTGCCATCAAGGGTAAAAAAGATGGGGGATTTATCATTGGTTTGAGATTATCCCTCTACATCACGTCATCTTGCTTAAGGCGTTACTCTGTTCTTATGGACTTAATACACTAGATGCATGCTGGATAGCGGTCGACTTGTGGAGTAATAGTAGTAGATGCAGACAGTATCGTCTACTTGTTTCGAACGTGATTCCTATTGAAATAATCATTGCATAGATATCGTCACGACTCTGCACAGTTTTATCAATTGCTCGACAGTAATTTGTTCACCCACTGTCTACTTGCTTTCACGAGAGAAGCCACTAGTAAACACTACGGCCCCCGGGTCTATTCACATCCATCGTTTACAACTCCGCTTTTACTTTGCTTTGTTAGTTTGTTGCTTTCAGTTCTCACCTGGCAAACAATCCATAAGGGATTGACAACCCCTTCATAGCGTTGGGTGCAAGCTTTTGTGTTTGTGCAGGATCTTGAGATACTCTTCCGCCGGATTGATAACTTGGTTCTCAAACTGAGGGAAATACTTACCGTCGCTGTGCTACATCACCCTTTCCGCTTGGAGGGAACACCAACGCAGAAAGATCAAGCCAAGTATTCTCACGTCGACGTGCCTATCTCTGGCGCCGTTGGAAGGTCTTTGGTGCAGTAGCAGAAGTATTTCTGGCACCATTGCCAGGGATACACAGCAAACATCAGGCATCCTCTTAGCATTCAAAGTATAGTTCATATGCGATCACTCCCTCCCGAATACGATTGAACACATGCCTCCTCACTCAGAAATGGTGATGAAATTAATGCGGTTTGTAGAGTGTGATTCTCCCTATTGTGGTTCAAGGACGAAGCATGGACGGAGATTGATCCCCTGAACCGAGGCCGTATCATAATGATGTGGTCATGGACAACCAATGCTGCCACTTTAAGTGCATCTAGTGCCCTTAGTGATTTTGGTGGTTTGAAGACTTATATGTTAAGTAACTAATGTGTTTATAAGTGAACACAGGCTCTATGAGTCGCTGAGGAGTTTGAGTTATACGATGAATATCGATCCCTAAAAATGTACGTCTTCGGTTGAAGAAATTGGTCTTATGATGAAGACTTTGATCGCGAAGAAATTACGATGAAATTGGTATTCTTCATGAAGATATTGATGATGAGGAATTCGGTGTGTCGTGAAGAAAATCAGTCTGAAGACTTTTAAGCGTGAAGATTTATTCTTTCTGTTTCATTTTCTTCACACTTGAGTCATAGGAACACCGTACTGTTAAAGGGGGTTGAGGTGATACTACGGAATGAATCTCCTCATGATGCTCAACCCAAGCCTAAACCTACAAAAGCCTCAATTGAGGAATATGAGAGACATGAGGACTCTCACATTGAGAGTCCCGACAGTTGCCGCGATTTGCGCCACCTCACCGATCTTATCCACACCAACAGTCATAATATTTAAGGGCATTTATGTCAAATCATGTCGGGATGCTCCATACACCAAACCACAAACCAAAAACCAAGTGATTGAGCATCACTGAAGAATTTGTTCCTGTGTGGAACTGAAGCCTTTTACCTTTGAGGACTGTGCATCTTCCAGACGGTTAGGCGTCATGGTCTAGAGCAATCCAGCAGTCAATTGTGGATCGCCGGGTGACCGAGTTTTTGAGGGTTTGGAAGTCTGCTCTGAAGACTTACCACGAGTGTTGGGCGAGGACTGTGTGTCCTTAGCTCAACGAGAATACGGTAGGGACTGTGTGTCCTTTGGTTTCAATACCAAGCTGGTCCAAACCAGACGTACGACTGTCACAACAGTTGGAACTAGGTCATCAACAACTGTTTTCATCATGATACAGGTTCTATTTCTTCAACTCTTTCAATTCCTCAAATATTGTATGTTGAAGACTGTCATTGTCACTGCTTGAAGAATTTGCTGAAGACTTTCTCTGAATTTCCTCAACCTCAAATTCTTCATACCAGTTAATCTTCACCTGCTTGTTCTGTGCCTGCGTACTATGCAAAACAATTTTCTTAATCTTCATCTAGAAAACTACTGTTGTAATCTTTGCACCTCTGATCCCGCGCTGTTTCCGCTGCACGTTATTCATTAGTGAGGAATTTCCTCAAAAGGAATTTTCTCAGTGATGAGATTCTAAAAATTGCCTATTCACCCCCTCTAGTCGATATAACGCACTTTCAGCCACCACTATGTCCTCATTGTCCAAGGGCGAATCATATGATGAACAAATGAAGCTATGAAAGAGATACTCATCCCTGCTATCCATGGTACCTTGCGAGCAAAGCGTCAAACACCATGTGGTTGTGGTGGAGAAGCGGCCGGAAAGGGCGAACGACGACATGGGAGGATAGAAAGGGGATGTTCCACAAACAATGGTGGCTGGGAAGTGAGCCTACCGAATGCGTGCGTCATAAATGTGGGCGATGGGAGGTAGGTGGATGGTCGACAGGCGAGCCCGATGCGAACGAAGAGTGGGCGCATGGGCTCGGGCGTAACTCCTTTATTTTCTACACCATAGTGAAGTAATACATGATGTTTTAATGAAGACTTAAAACATCTATGAGGAATTATTCCTTACGACCTTGTTGTATGCTATGGCACCAACTAAAGGTCCTTCAATATGAATGCACTAACTACACATGATGTGATATCAAAGTGCATCATGATATGGTAAATTTAATATCCCCTTTCAATTTGTCTAAGAAATGACTGCATCACCTATATAATATGTTGTTGAGTATACTGATATTGATAAAGAGTCATTCTTTTCCGATACGCAAACTATCGGTTGGTGGAAAGCAAGTGCAACTTTAAATGAGATAAAAAGAGTCTAAAGTAATTTGTGCTCAATCTCTTAAGTACGACACTCGTGCGACCAATCTCTCATGTGCGCAACGTGCATGATTATTTTTCATCATAAGAGATACAAATTTAATAAGTCCCTCATGCCCTATACCTTAAGTGCACCACATCCTTTAGCAACATTATTAAATTGTTATGGATGAAGATAAAGTTTTTCTGAATTGACTCTCAAGTGCGCAAAGTGCATTAAGAAAGTTTGGTCTCTAAGCGCAGAGCTTTGTAGGACATCGACAAATTTCCCAAGTGGATGACCTAGGATTTATCAGTCTGTGGGAGGTGTAGGATCAAGATGTTCTCTCTCAAACAACCCTGCAATCAAATACAAGCAATCTCTTGTGTCCCCAACACACACAATACAATGGTAAACTGTATAGGTGCACTAGTTAGGCGAAGAGATGGTGATACAGGTGTAGTATGGATAGTAGATATAGGTTTTGTAGTCTAAAATAATAAAAACAACAAGGTAGTAAGTGATAAAAGTGAGCACAAACGTCATTGCAATGTTTGAAAACAAGGCCCAGGGTTCATACTTTTCACTTTTGTTTATCATTCTCGAGTACTCAAACATATGCACCAAATGAAATTGCAAGAGCACACGAAGTGCTCAAGTCCTCCTCCCCCAAATGCCACCAAAGCAACAAATCTATGAAGAACTATGGGATGAAGAAGAAAGAAGAGAAACAAAGAACTCCAAGATATAGATCCCAAGGGTTCCCCTCACTTAGAGAAAATATGGATTGGTGGAAATATATATCTCCTCCCTCTTTTACCTCAAAATGATGTAAGATTGATGGAAGGAAAGAGAGAAGGAAAAGTTTTTATAGATCAACAATGGAGGAGAAAACTAGCCCAAAGTCGTAAGGGGGAATAGGGAAGAAGATCCGCTTTTATTGTGGGGGGCTCAAATCGAGTTGTTATGCATTGGTTGTGCCTTAAGCGATACTACCACTCCGGTGCAATAAAGTTCTTCTCGATCGATCTCTCATGTGCCCTCTGTGCATGAACAAAGTTTTCATCATAAAAGATAAAAAATCATAAGTCTTTCATTCCCTATACCTTATAAGTGCACCACACGCTTTACCAAAGTTCTTAAATTGTTATGGATGACGATGAAGTTCTTCCACGTCGATATCTTAAGTGCATTAACAATAATTTTTATAAGAGATAAAAAGTTGATAAGTTCTTTGCGCCCTATACCTTAAGGGCTCCACACACTTTAGCAAAGTTCTTAAAATGTTACGGATGACGATAAAATTCTCCCGGGTTAATCACTTAAGTGTGCAACGTGCATGAACAAAGTTTTGGACATAAGAGATAAAAATTTGATAAGTCCTTCGTGACATATATCTTAAGTGTGCCACATGCTTTAGCAAACTTCTTAAATTGTTATAGATGACAGTAAAGTCTTCCGGATCGGTCACTCAAGTGCGCGACATGCATGAACGAAATGCTCATCATAAGAGAAAATTTTTGATAAGTCCTTTGTTCCCTATACCACCACAGCCTTCAATAAAGTTCTGAAATTGTTATGGATGACGACAAAGTTCTTCCGGGTCAATCTCTCAAGTGTGCAACATGGATGAACAAAGTTTTCATTATGAGAGATAGAAAATATGATAAGACCTTCCTGCCTTATACCTTAAGTGCGCCACACGCTTTAGTGAAGTTTTTAAATTGTTATGGATGGCGATAAATTTCCTCCGGTTCGATCTCTCAAGTGCACTACATGCATGAACAAAGTTTTCGTCGTAACCGATAAAAATTTGATAAGTCGTGCCATGTACCTTAAGTGAACCACAAGCTTGAGCAAAGTTCTTAGTTTGTTATGGATGATGGTAAAGGTCTTCTGGATCGATCACTAAAGTGCGCAATGATACATGACAAAGTTTCCATGATAAGAGATACAAATTTGACAAGTCCTTCATTCACTATATATTAAGTGTGCCACACGCTTGAGCAACTTTATTTAATTGTTAAGATGAGGGTACGGTTCTTCTGAATCAATCACTCAAGTGCACAACGTGCATGAACAATGTTTTCATCGTAAGAGATAATTTTTGATAAGTCCTTCGTCCCATATACCTTAAGTGCACCACAAGCTTTAGCAAAGTTCCTAAATTGTTATCGATCATGGTAAAATACTTCTGGATCGACCTGTCAAGTGCTCTACGTGCATGAACAACGTTTTCATCATAAGGGATAAAAAGTTTATAGAGTCCTTCATGACTGATATATTAAGTGCACCTTGCGCTTGAGCATACTTCGTAAATTGTTATGGATGATGGTAATGTTCTTTCAGATTGATCTCTCAAGTTTGCAGTCTGCATGAACAAAGTTTTCATCATCAGAGATGCAAAAAGGTAAAGTCCTTCTTGCTCGATATATTAAGTGTACCATAAGTTTGAGCAAAGTTCTTGGTTTGTTATGGATGAGTGTAATGTTTTTCCATATCGTTCTCTCAAGTGATCCACGTGCATGAACTTTAAATTGGCATACATGCCGATAAAGACCTTCGGGATTGATCCATTAACCACCCTCTTGCTTCTCAATATCACAAATTGATCACCAAATTTAATTAAAGTGCAAACTGTGAATTAAAGTTCTTCAATGCATATCTCATAAGTACGTACCATGGGAAAAGAAAGTCCTTGAATTAAAACAATGCTTGAAACCGTTGGATCGAAGGGCCCACCTTGACTTAAATGAAGTTATCAATGCAGCTAGCCTGTCCAGACACAAATACAAATGTCATCTAATTGATGGCCAAGTCATTTTGATATATTAAGTACCCATCATGAAGAAAAAAGATATGAGCGCACATCATTTAAGTCAAAGCATTCGTTATGTCCTATGTGTACGAAATAGATATCAATATATCCAGCTAACCTACCCGTGGTTGGATAATTAGGAGGAAAGTGGCATCCCCAGCCCTCCACAGTTCAAATGTTGGTACTCACATTATTTCTTGATTTCTTTCAGGATTTTCGACGATGCACGTTCTGTGGGAGGAGACGTTCACATCAACTATGAGGCATCTGTGGTGACTTTATCGATCTCAAGATGATATGTGGACTCGGTTTCTCAAAGGTGTGCTCATAGGGGTAGGGTCTGTGTATGTGTCTTCACAGGGATGCGTGTGCACGTAGATATGAGCGTTTGTGTTTGTTATGTGTTCTTGAAAAAATATCAACCTACCCATAATTTGATATAAGTAAGCGGTCATTTAAGTTCATTGTTATGCTTTCTATATTTATACATCATGTGATTTCGAAGTCCATCATTAGATCGTAAATTATTTAAACCTGACTTAGAAGCGATCATATGGGTACAAAGTGGGAAGTCCGGTTGGGTGGGTTTTTTCTTCTCTCTCTTTGTAACGACTAAGATGCAGCACTTTCCTTATTTGGGGGCGAGGCCTCAAAAGGGGAAAGAGACGCATCTAAGCATTTCGCAAGCAGGATAAACCTTGCAATACATAATAGATGGGAGAGTAATAAGATTTGGCTTACATTCTCCACAAGCTAAATTCCAAAGTAACATAGGCATACATTATTCAAATGGAAAACAGGGTCCGACTACGGACAAGATAAATGACAAAGCCAATCCTATCCCGCCTTGCTAGGCCCACGATCAAGACCAAGTGCCTCTATTCCTCGGGGTACGTCACGTACATCCGACATCTTTCCTCGTCAAACTCCCACTCGAGCTCAGTATTGTCGAACGAACCTGCGTCCGCTTCACCTGTACCCGTGGGTGGTTGTAGTATACTGTGAGCCACAAGGACTCGGCAATCTCATGACCATGGCATCGGGTCTAACTAAGTTGTTGGGTAAGGATGGGGTTATGTTTGAGTTTGCAGCAACCTAAGAATTTATGGTGGCTAACTTAAATTGAACACGAAATAAAGAGATAGTGGTCTACGTATGACGGTCGTGATCTAGAATAATCACTAAGTGATCCTAAACACCTACTTACGTCATTCATAACCCCGCCGTGTTCTTGATCAGAGTAGGAACTGTGAAGGAAACAGTCACGGTTACACACACAGTTGGCAGTTTTAGTTAAGTTATCTAGAATCGGATGTTAACAAAGTATCCATATTGCTACATAACTGCGGGCACGACTTTCCGAAAGATTTAACCCTGCAGGGGTGCCTCAACTAATCCATCACAAATTACCAGAGGCCGCATAGAAATCCTCTATCAGAAACTCGCGATCTCGTTGAATTCCTTAGAGGAAAACCTCAACCTTGAGAAAATCCCAAAGTCTCACTGAAATCCCAATGCATAAGATATATTGTTAAGGTAAGACAAGTCCAGCAAGACCACCCGACGTGGCGATGACCCCGATAAGAGCCGCGTATCTCAGTCTCAGGACATGTCGGATAAGCGAAGCATACGGTGGCCTGATAGAAATCTCCCAAGTTTCCCTGGGTTGGCCCCGCACGATGCTCTAGTTTGGACCAATACTCATGAGGAGCATTGGTCCAGGTTGTTGATTAAGTCTCCTCGGGGTAGCTATTCCCTATGCTTTAATTATTTAAGTTATTAGAAAATTAACACAAAAGTTGGGTCTTTCCAGACAAGCCTTAACACTAAACGATTTACCAAGGGGGTCCCCATAACAACCCCGAACGTGCTAGGAGCGCTCAATTATGGAATAAAACGTTGGTAGCCGAAACTAAGGCGGCAGAAGCGGAATAAATCACCTAGCAAAAGGCCATGCCTTTCGCCTCTTACCAAGTATATAGATGCATTCATTAAATAGCATTTAAAGTAAGATGATAATCAATTCCCCATGTTATCACAAGGACTGGCTTGCACCTGCAACTAGCAACGATAAAATGGTTCAGCAAGCCTAACCTAGCCAAACAATATTTTGCTAGGAGGGGAAGTATTAGAGGTTTCATGGCAATGTTTGATGGCCTATATATGAGGTGGTAGGGAACGGAGTATAACGATGGAAATGAATCAACTATGCATAACAAAGCTAGAAATGGTGTCAAGGTCACGATCATCTTGCATGTGCAATCTTCAGAGTGGAACAACTCGTGATCTTCCCGAATGAACTCACCGGACTCCTCGAGCTCGTTTCTCATACCGGTTGCTACCCGAAAGAAACAATCACACAATAAACACCAGCAAGGTAATGCAACAGATAAACACCGGTTGCTACCTGAATGGCATTTTTGCAGAACTGCTCAAAACTGAAATCCAGTGCCACCACTGGATTCCTTGGGATTTTCTACCCCAAATCCATATGTCATACTGCTATACATGCATGCAGAAAAACACCACAACACAGTAAAGAAATTCTGCCCTGAATCATAAACTGCTCATGTCAAGAACAAGGGCTATTCTTGCATACGCCAGATTTGGCATATTCCTCTTTTGGGATATTCCAGATTTGGAAAATACATCACAAACACAATAAAACAATATTCACATAATCATCAGGGGGTCCCACTGGTCATACTCACCAGGGCCCACATGTCATACTAGTGGCACACAGAGCAACATCTGCAACTACATAAAATGGGGAGAAAGGGGGATCGAACCATGCACCTCCCTTCTCTAGCAAAGGCGCTCTGCCACTGGGTTGCACTCGTGTAGCTGCTCTACTAGGGGTAGGAATGCAAATATGCAGCATCTAATCTACAGAACAACAACAGGAAAGACAACATTCAAAAAGCACTGGGCTGCACTCGCGTAGCTGCTCTACTAGGGGTAGGAATGCAAATATGCAGCATCTAATCTACAGAACAACAGCAGGAAAGACAACATTCAAAAAGGGGCGTCAGGGATACTCGAACCATTGACCTAAGCTGCGCTCATGGCTCTGTTGCCAGTGTGCTATGCTGGGTGCTTTTGCTAGAACCGAATCAGAAAACAAGATATGCCGAATCTGCTGCAACTTCTACAGAAGCTAAATAACGCGAAATAAAAGGGCACTTGGGGGATCGAACCTCAGACCTTCCGGTCTATGCGTGCACCTCGAACCAGTCGGGCTACGGAGGGGAATCTGCTTGATAGGTGAAAGCACACCAGATGACTACTCAAAAGGGGGGCGCCTTCCCTGTTGGAGCAAAGAGACGCCCATGATGACGGGGCTCGCCGATGCAACGCCGCAACACATGCACGCACAACCATACATCGGGGACAACGACAACTACATGCACGACGCAGAGAGGGGGAGAGCCCAAGCATGCTTGCATGCATACATGCATGCTTGCATGCATACATGCATGCTGCAACTGCACGGCTACTTCACCTGTCGGTGCAACTCCGTAGGGCCTCACCTTGCCACTGTGATGACGTGACTACTAACGGAGAGGGGAGCGGAGGAAAGCGAGGTTGCACTCACCTAGGTGATAGAGAAGAGATCCGCTGGAGAGGAAGAAGCGGGCGAGCCGGAGCGACAGACGAGCTCACTGGAGGAGAGGAAGGAGCCGACCATCATGGACGTCGAGGAGGAAGTCCCTGCGCCCGATCTCTTCGAAAACGGAACATCGACGACGTCCGGTTGCTTCTGGCAGCCTCTGAGAGGAGGAAGGCGGCACCCTACGTCGGCGACGGGCTCGGCCTGAAGATTCCCATGGCGACGGCGGCGTGATACGTCCATTTTGCATCATGCTTTCATGTTGATATTTATTGCTTCTTGGGCTGTTATATTACTTGTGGTACCATATTTATGCCTTTTCTCTCTTATTTTGCAAGGATTTTTTGAAGAGGGTGAATTCAGGCAGCTCGAATTTTGGACTAGAAAAGGAGCAAATCCTAGTCCACTATTCTGCACATCTCCAAATGCCCTGAAAATTTACGTGGATATTTTCTAGAATATATTAAAAATACTGGGCGAAAGAACTACTGGAGGGGGGCCACCATCGCCCCACAAGCTTGCCCACCGCCACCACCCCCCTAGTGGCGCAGGGCAGGCTTGTGGGCAGCCCACTGGCCCACTAGCCCCCCTCTTTTGCTATATGATGCGTCCTGACCTGGAAAAAATCATACGGGAGCTTTTTCGTGGTTTCGCCGCCGCCACGGGGTGGAACTTGAGAAGATCCAATCTAGAGCTCCGGCACGACGATCCTGCCAGGGAAATTTCCCTCCCGTAGGGGGAAATCGTCGCCATCGTCATCACCAACACTCCTCTCGTCGGAGGGGAGGCATCTTCATCAACATCTTCATCAACACCATCTCCTCTCCAATCCTTAGTTCATCTCTTGTAACCAATCTTCGTCTCGCAACTCAGATTGGTACTTGTAAGGTTGCTAGTAGTGTTGATTACTCTTTGTAGTTGATGCTTGTTGGATTACTTGGTGGAAGAGTTTATGTTCAGATCCTTGATGCTATTCATTACACCTCTGGTGATGATTATGATTGTGTCTTGTGAGTAGTTACTTTTGTTCCTGAGGACATGGGATAAGTCATGCTGATAATAGTCATGTGAATTTGATATTCGTTCGGTATTTTGATATGATGTATGTTGTTTTTCCTCTAGTGGTGTTATGTGAACATCGACTACATAACACTTCACCATATTTGGGCCTAGAGGAAGGCATTGGGAAGTAGTAAGTAGATGATGGGTTTCTGGAGTGACAGAAGCTTAAACCCCAGTCTATGCGTTGCTTCGTGAGGGGCTGATTTGGATCTACTAGTTTAATGCTATGGTTAGACTTTGTCTTAATTCTTCTTTTGTAGTTGCGGATGCTTGCGAGAGAGGTTAATCATAAGTGGGATGCTTGTCCAAGTAAGGGCAGTACCCAAGCGCCGGTCCACCCACATATGAAACTATCAAAGTATCGAACGCGAATCATATGAGCATGATGAAACTAGCATGACACAAATTCCCGTTTGTCCTCGGGAGCGTTTTTCCTCCTATAAGACTTTGTTCAGGCTTGTCCCTTGCTACAAAAGGGATTGGGCCACTTGCTGCACCATTGCTACTACTTGTTACTTGTTACTTTTTGCTCGCTACGTTTCACCTCGCTACACAATCACTTGTTACCGCTACTTTCAGTGCTTGCGGTTATTACCTTGCTGAAATCCGTTTATCAGAGCCTTCTGCTCCTCGTTCGGTTTGACACTCTTACTTATCGAAAGGACTACGATTGATCCCCTATACTTGTGGGTCATCACGGCGCTCTGTTGTCGCCCTGACGGCATGGGGGGAGATTTGGAGTGAAAAGATACGGCTAGGGCTGGAGAGGGGGAGAAGAGCTTTATATCTCGATCCTCAACGCACATGACCGTCGATCAAGGGGAAAAGGAGGATCGGCGGCCTCCATGGCGTCGTACAACGCTGACGTGGAAAGGAGGAGGGAGAAGGGTCACTGGGCGGGCCTTGGGCCAAATCTAAACAGAGCTTTCCTTTGATCCCGAAGCGCTGAGTGCCCTTCATGGGTGACACTTTGAGATACACAAAATCACTGAGCTGAAAAGTCATGTCACGATGCTTTCTATAGTAGTAGGTCTTCTGACGGGACTGGGCTACTTTGAGATTATCCCAAATGACACGACACATTTCTTCTGCTTCACCAATCATGTCATTCCCAAGAATCTGACGCTCACCAGTCTCTGACCAATTGAGCGGGGTACGATACTTCGTGCCATATAGAATCTTGAATGGACCCTTGCCCGAGCTTTCTTGAAAGGTGTTGTTGTATGAGAACTCGACAAACGGAGACAATCTTCCCACTTCATGCCAAAAGAAATCACACAAGCTCCAAGAATATCTTCAAGGATCTTATTGACTCTATCAACTTGACCACTTGTTTGAGGATGTAAAGTTGTGTTGAAACATATCTTAGTACCCATCGCGGTCTGAAAGGAATCCTAGAATTTGGAAGTAAAGATGCTTCCACGATATGAAGAAATGAGCATTGGGACACCGTGCAAAGAGACTGTCCTTGACGTATACAACTCTGCAAGCCGAGCTGCCGAGATAGATTCTTTGACCGGAAAGAAATGAGCAACTTTGGTCAAATTGTTGATGATGACGAAGATAGCATCGTTGCCTTTCTTGGACTTCAAAAACCCAGTGAAAAAATCCATCTCCAATGATCGAATTTCCACTCGGGTGTGGGCAAAGGATGAAGGAGGCCTACTGGACGTTGATGCTCTGCCTCCACTCTGCGACAATCATCACACTCGTTCACAAACTAAGCATTTTCACGTTTCATGCGAGTCCACCAGAAGGTCTGCTTCAAATCTTGAAACATTTTGGAGCTACCTATATGTATCGAGAGGAGGGAATTATGGGCTTCATCCATGATAATTTTCCCGAGTTCTTCTTTAGGAACGACAAGGCGGTCCTCGAAGAACAAGGTATCTCTTTCATCAACACGGAAGCACTTATATTTCGGAATGCTCTTTGCCAAGCCAATCTTCACTTTCTTCACCATAGCATCAAGAAGATGAGCTTGGCGTACTTGCTCTTCCAAGGTAGGAGAAATCTGGAGATTAGCAAGAAATCCCCAAGGAACTATGTGAAGATTGAGCTTCCTGAATGATTCACAAAGATAAGGCTCGAGAGGCTTCAAGATGAGACTATTGCAGTAAGCCTTTCTGCTCATGCCCGTTCTGTTAAGTGCACCACAAATGTGAGTAATGTGCTTTCATTGTTATAGATGATGGTAAAGTTCTTCTGACCAATCTCTCAAGTGAGCCATGTGCATCTACAAAATCAATTTCTATATTATCTTGCAACTAACCCTTAAACATCCATGAGAACTTTTGTTGTGCGATCTATTTGTAGTTGATAATGATCGGCAGAGTCCTTGTTTCATATATATCAATCAATTTTTTCTTACAGAGCTATCACGTAAGTATGCTCGAAGCGGAAAAATGTTTACCAGATTTTATTGTCTATCTTTTGTATGGATTTGTCGGACCGGTTGTCAACCATATTTTGTTGTGTCTGGTTCACTATTTTATTCAGATCTACCTTTTCCTTTCTTATTTTGTGTGGACATGTTTGCGTGTTATTGCTTTGCTTTCCAACATGCTGATATAATTTCACTTCAGGTAATAGTTAATTACAAATCTGTTCTCAAACTCTAAAAACTTCCTACTAATATTAGATATATAAACTAAAATTTCTCACAGTTTTCTCAGTGTGATATGTACATTACTTCGTCATGCCTCATTTCCAATTGTCCAAGGATTAACTTAATGCCAACCCAAATGCTGAAATGGTAGTGCACTACAAGTCTGCATGGCTGAGCTCTTGGTCTACTAACATGATGCATACTAGAACTTGAGGGTTTACCCATTGGTTATTCATGTCAGGCGTAGCAGAGCGTTGTTGGCCCAGCTTATGTATAGATATGCAACTATTAGAAGGACTAAAAATACATAAAATTAAGTTGTGTCCGATCATACATCAAAATGGAAGAACTTTATTATTGCAGAATCTGTTAACTTCAGATATGGTTGGTCTCGTAGGAACGCGTTAATAAATATCCTTGTTAGATTGATTTATTTCACAGTTCAAGATCTTTACAGTAAAAAGAAGTACTTCCAAGCCAAGCCCAGTTTCCTACTATTATCCAAGAAGGGCAGAGCAATAAACTAAAAAGTACTAAGAAAAAAATGATTTGGTGTGGTTGATTCCGGTCCGAGACTCTTGTCGATGATTTTAACTCCGGACGACGTGTCTACGACAGAATATGGCGGCCCAGAACAGAGCTCGAGTTTGTGCGTCTCCCCGTTGATTTTCTCGTTGGTCTCCGAATCTGAGCAAATTCGGGCTTGATGCTTCTCGCCGTTGTTCCTACTGTCGTCCTAGCCTCCTGATACTGCCTCCTCAACCACTGGGATTGGATCTGCAAAGGCCGACTAGGAGGGCAATTGATGCTCTGTCTGGAACCAGGTTCCTCCATCGTGGTCGCTCAGCTCCAAATCTGCAACACCCACTTCTTCTTCCTGTTCTTCACGGGTCTGTCAGGATCCATCCCCTGTTCCTATGTGCCGGTTGTATCAGGGGAGGTTGATCTACCATCCAACGGCTAGGAGGAGAAGATACCGGTTCGATAAGTGAACGAGCTACACCGCTGATCGTGCATCTGACAGCTCTGCGCTACTCCCGTGTTGCTGTTCACTTTCAGACAAGCGCACTATCTCCTTTCCTTTCCTTTGCTGCTTTTAGTGAGCTGGCTTATAAATGCCCCTCACACCAGCCCATAGAGGCATGTAAGATATGTTTTGGGTACAAACCATAGCTGCCTGTGGCGTGCTTCATCCATTTTCCCCAAGTTCCAAGCAATAGAAACACTACTTGATCTAATCTTAGCCTCTAAAATTGGTTGCCGATGTGTGTTTTAGCTTAAGTCAGTAGCTAGATCCTGACAATTGGTATTTAGAGCTACTCGATTTTTTGGCCGGAGGTGCAGCGGGGAAGAAAGGAGAGCAAGCTTCTCGCCGTGATTCTGATCCAGATCCAGAAGAAGGTAATCATCTCAATTCCCACCACCCACCCCTGTTTTTGAGTAGCGCCATGACTGGCCAAGGAGACTCGATGGTTACGGCAGATTTGCAGTTAGCATCATTACATTTGGACATAAAGACCCTGCAAAACAATAGAGAAGAGGATAGAAAGGAGTTTCATGAGTTCAGGACGATGGTAAACAAGAATTTTGTCACGATGCAAGGCAATTTTGACAAGATCCAGGAGAATTTCAGAAAGCTGCTGATGGATCATGGTGCTGAGGAAGAACAGCTTGAGTGCTCTGAGCAGGGTAGTGCACAAAAGAAGGTTGAGGAGGTCCATTCACCAGTATTTCCTGCAGGCAGACCGAAACAATTGGTTCACTTCACACCACCTTCAGTTCATGGCCAAGAGAAAGAGGCACCAGTGGTAGTAGTTGGCACATCTATGTTGAGGGATCACACTGGAAAAGATCTTAATTTGGAAGGTACAACCAAAGCCCCATATATGCATCCTAATTTCACCAACAACAAAAATGAAGGACATCAAGTAGTTGGGCATCAGCAGCACTTGCAGTTGCAACCAGTGGATACATGGGTCATGGGGGAATGGCCTGATGGGCAGAGACACATGCAATATTCACCATCTGACAATAGAAGACCTGTTCTCATAATGAAGCCTGCAAAGCTGAACATTTCTTAATTTGAAGGAGTGGACCCTGAAGCTTGGATTCAGAATTTGGACCAATACTTTGTTGTTGCTAGAACTCCAATTGAGCATAGGACAGAGTTGGCAGTGTCTTACTTAAAAGGGCTAGCTGTGGAGTGGTGGAGAGGAACAGGGTATGCTCCTAACAATGTACCCTGGCACAAGTTTTGCTCTTACCTGTCTGAAAAATTTGGTGTTGACTCTGCTTATGATATTGTAAGTTCACTTCATGCAGTGCATCAAACTTCCACCTTGCCAGCTTATATTGAACAGTTTGAGCACCTAATGAATGTGATGAGAAGAGAGAACCCTGGGATACCAGATAGTTACTATGTAACTAGTTTTGTGGCTGGCCTGAACATTTATATCAAGAGCCATGTAGAGTGCTTTAAACCTAAGGATATGCAGACTGCTATGTGGTATGCTAGAAGAATGGAAAAAGACTCCACCACCAGTGCAAGTGATGCCAGCTAAGAATTATGTGCCACAACCTAGGAGGCAGGTCACCTTTGAGCAACCAAAGATTGAAGGCAATGCTGCAGTGCAGAGCAGGAATGCAGTGATCCAACTTGCCAAACATAATCAGGTTTGCTACGAGTGTAGGGAGCCTTGGGTCCCAGGGCACAGACAGGTGTGCAAAATGAGTCAGAAAGCACAAATCCATGCTCTACAGGTACAGGAGGAGGAAGTACCTGAAACCATCTATGTTACTGATTTTGCTGATCCAGAGCTTGATAACATGGACCAGTGCCAAGCTGAGACAATTTTGCAATTATCTATGCATGCAGCTATGGGAATTGGAGCTATCAAGAATACCTTTGTCCTAACAATCAAGGTGGGAAACACTTCTGCTATAGCCTTGGTAGACAATGGCAGCACATCTACATTTGTATCTCCAGAAATGGCAGCTCAGTTGCAGGTGAAAGTCAAGCCTACCCCTAGAGTGAAAGTGGGGGTAGCTAGTGGTGAAGTATTGTGGAGTGAGTTCATGGTGCAGGACTGTAAGTATGAGATTAAGGGTAAACAGTTTACTAACTATTTTAGAGTTCTCCAGTTGAAGGGCTATGATATGATACTTGGAGTGGATTGGTTGAAAAAGTATAGTCCGGTGCACATGGGTTTCATTAAGATGGAAATGAAGGTGTCGGTTGTAGATGGCCAGATAATTACATTTGCTGATGAGATAGTGCCCAAGATACAGCCTGATGAAGCTAAAGACTGCACTGATAAGTTGATGGAGCAGGCAGTATGTGGGTTTGTGTTGTTTAATGCTTGTGATGTGGAAGTAGTGAACACAGCTAAAGAATTACCTGATGAGTTGCAGACCCTGTTGCAAGATTATGAACAGTTGTTCCAGGAACCTACTGAGTTGCCTCCAAGTAGGCCTTGTGACCACAAAATTCCTTTGGTGGAAGGGGCCAAAGTGGTGAACCAATGGCCTTACAGAATGCCACATCATCAGAAGGAGATACTTGAGAAAATAATCAAAGAACTGTTGAAGAGTGGGGTGATCAGGCCTATCACAAGTCCATTTTCTTCTCCTGTGCTTTTGGTGAAAAAGAAGGATGGGTCCTGGAGGTTGTGCACTGACTACAGGAAATTGAATGCCATAACAATCAAAAATAAATACCCAATTCCAATCATTGAGGATTTGTTGGACCAATTGAAGGGGGCTAAATTTTTTTCCAAAATTGATCTCGGGAATGGATATCACCAGATCAGAATGGCAGAAGAAGACATACATAAAACAGCTTTTGTGACTCATATGGGTTTATTTGAGTACTTAGTTATGTCCTTTGGGCTGACTAATGGCCCTCCAAGCTTCCAAGCTCTAATGAACTTTCTATTTGGAATGCTGAAGTTTGTGGTAACCTTCTTTGATGACATACTAGTTTTCAGCACTTCTTTGGTTGAGCATAAGAGTCATCTTACTCAGGTGTTTGATATCCTCCAAAAGAACAGGTTATATGCAAGATTGGAAAAGTGCTCTTTTGGCCAGACTAAGGTGGAGTATTTGGGTCACATAATTAATCAGGAGGGTGTTGCTACTGATCCTTCCAAGATTAAAGCAATCCAAGAGTGGCCTGCTCCGACCAACATTACTGAGTTAAGGAGTTTTCTGGGTCTGAGTGGTTACTACAGAAGGTTCATTCAGGGTTATGGAATAATATGCAGACCACTGTTTGATTGCCTGAAGAAAGATGCCTTCCAATGGGGTGTTGGTCAAGAGAGGGCATTTGTTGAGGTTAAAGAGAAGTTGACTCATCCTCCAGTATTAATATTGCCTGATTTTTCCAAGCCATTTATCCTAGAAGCATATGCTTGTGGATATGGTCTAGGAGCTGTTCTAATGCAGGAGGGCAGGCCCATTTCTTACCTAAGCAAGACTATAGGACCTAGGGCTGCTGCTATGTCCACCTATGATAAGGAAGCTATGGCTATAGTTGAGGCTGTCAAGAAGTGGAAGCATTATTTTCTTGCTACTGCCCTGTTAATCAAAACAGATCAAGAGAGCTTAAAATATATTCAGGAATAGAAACTGACTGAAGGGATTCAACATGAGATGTTGCTGAAATTACTGGGATACAACTTTACCATTGAGTATAAGAAGGACAAAGAGAACAAGGCAGCTGATGCTTTATCCAGAGTTAAACATTTAGCTTCCATGTTTGTTGCTAGGAGTACTACTCCTACTTGGGTACTAGAAGTGGTTAAGAGTTACAATCAAGATGAGAAGGTGAAAGAGTTGATTACTCAGAGCTCTATGGATAAGAACCCTACTAATGCATACTCCTATAAGAATGGTACCCTCAGATCCAAAAATAGGGTAGTAGTGGGGAGTACAACTGCTTTGAGACAAGAACTGTTGAAAACCTTCCATAGCTCAGAATTAGGGGGTCACTCTCGGGGAAGAGCTACTTATCATAGAGTGAAGCTAGTGTTCCACTGGCCAGGATTGAATCAGGATGTTACTTCATTTGTGAAAGCATGCCATGTTTGTTAGATTAATAAAGCAGAGCATTGTCCTTATCCAGGCTTGTTACAGCCCCTACCTATACCTGATTTTGCTTGGGCACATGTTAGCATGGATTTTGTGGAGGGACTACTCCTGTGTGAAAACAAGGATCTCATTTTTGTGGTGGTTGACAGGTTTACAAAGTATGCTCATTTCATAGCAATGAAGCATCCTATTTCTCTAGAATCTGTGGCAACAGCCTTTTCTGAAACAGTGTTCAAACTACATGGCATGCCAGTGGTTATTGTTACTGATAGGGACAGGATATTCACTAGGAACTTGTGGCAGCAACTGTTCAAGTCTCTGAAAATCAAATTGCACATGAGAACCAGCTATCACCCACAATCTGATGGGCAGACTGAAAGAGTAAATCAATGTCTGGAAAACTATTTGAGGTGCATGTGTTTTCAGCAGCCAAAGAAGTGGCATGGATGGTTGGCACTAGTTGGGTGGTGGTATAACACAAGTTTCCACACTTCACTACAAATGACACCCTTTCAGTCTCTGTATGGATTTCCTCCTCCAATGGTAGCTGAGTCTGCCTTACCTGATACCATATCTGTGGATTCTGAAAATTTGCTGTAGAACAGAGAGCTAGCTCTGGAAGTAATCAAACAAAACTTGATCAAGGCCCAAGCAAGAATGAAATGGTTTGCTGATAAAAAGAGGAAAGAAAGAGAGTTTGAGATTGGTGACATGGTTTATCTGAAACTACAGCCTTATAGGCACACTTCTCTAAGCCTCCATAGGCATTTGAAACTGCATTCCAAGTTTTATGGACCATTCAGAATTCTGCAGAAAATCGTGTTCCATGTTGTCGTGGTTTTGTCACGGCAGATGTCCTCGTGAAAGGACTTAGTGTCGGAGCCATCGCACCTTGGTGGCGACTCAAAGGGGTTGAACGGGAGCGAGACAAAGATTTACCCAGGTTCGGCCCCTCGTGAGGAGGTAAAAGCCTACGTCCTGCTTTGTGTTGTATTAATGGTGTTTCGATTACAAGGAGGGCGTAACTCGCCTGACCTAGTACTCGATGATTTCTAACATATCCCTCCTTCCCTGGGATTCGCCTTTATATATAGGTCGAGCCCTTAGGGTTTACAAGAGTCCTTGCAATCACGCAAGTCATGATTCTTTCTATCTCTAAGTCGCCATGCTTTCCAAGACTGGAGTACTCCCCGATAATCGGTTCTCCACGAGGATCTTGAACCGCCATCCAGCTCCCGGGCCTATTGGGCCAAAGCTTAAATAATCAAAGGATGAGTCGCCCACATGGTGACCCGGCCCAACTAGGGCGGGTCACACCGTAGATAATATCCCCAACATTAGGCCCCAGATTGACTTGAACCTGTTCATGCCAATATTCTTACCGAGTTAGGGGCGACTCACTCTGCTCCTTTTATGCATCATACGCTTAAACCGCCATCTGTTGTGGAGATACCCAAGTCGCCGAACCACTTCTTGTTGGCATCATCTTATCCCTTTAATCTCGAAAGAGAGAATGACGCGATCCCCAGCGGATCCTTCAGCACAGATATCCCGAAAATTTTGGCCGCCATTATAGCGAATCTTTATCCCGTCGACAGTTCCCGTGCGAGGCGCCTTGATTCCAGCGCCTGGCCTAATATATAGGCCGGGGGAAGGGGGCAGGGAACATTTCCACCTACCCATCTTGTCGACCCCTTCTTCCTCGTGATTGTACCTAGAGTTCCGTCGCCGCCCGAAGACCTCCGTCTCCGGCCGCCGCATCCGACGCATCCCCACGCCAGCTAAGCGTGCAGCACTCGCCGCGGATCTTCCTCGGTCGCCATCACCAGGTAAGTCTTCCGCCATTAGCGGTAGACCTTAGCTCCTCGAGGTTCATTGCCTGTCGGTCTCTTAGAACGCCTCGAATGCCTCCATAATTGCTATTAGTTTATGATGATAACAGTAGGCACAGTAGCATTGACCATATCCTTAGTTGACTAGCTTCGGTTTGAAGATCTAGAAAGGCTTCCGTCAAATCAGCTTCACTGTTCTTACCCTAGCCATAGGTTGTTCTTCTTTATCCAAGCTTTTTTCATTCATTTTTGCCTGCTCTGTATATCAATATGTTATTGTGTGTTGTATAAAACCTGTTTGTAGATCCATACTTCACCATCTTAGCGAACATCTCTGAAGCTCTGAGCCATATCTCTTAAGTAGTAGGAAATTCATAAATCGCCCTAGTATTTTGATCCGGCCCCTTGTTGGCGAGTCAAAAAACTCCCTTAGTCACCTGGCAAATGTTCGGCGAGTTAATTGATCTTTTAACCACTCAGTAAGCGCTCGGCGAGTTAATTTACCCGTAATCTCTCCCTTTGTAGCATGGGTACCGTTTTCAAAGCCGATTGGCTCCCGACCAAAGTTGATGAAGCTTTTTCTCAACGACTGTGTGAAGACGGGAAATCTCTACCCGCAAGAAGTTATCGGATGGCGATCCGGGTTTGGAGAAGAAATTCCCAACCCGAAGGAAGGGGAAATAGTCGTCTTTGCTGAGCACCTCGAACGGGGGTTTAAGCCGCCAGGATCAAAATTCCTCAGAGATGCCATGACTTTCATCAACGTCTGCCTCCAAGACTTAGGACCTAACTCGATTAGCAACTTATGTCAGTTCCAAGTGTTCTACGAAGCCTACTTGCGGATGGAACCTTCAGTTCCTTTGTTCTGGTATTTCTTTCATTTGAATCGCGAGACAGAATTTTCCAATGGCCCTAGCTTGGAACTTGGAGGCGTCAACGTTCAACGTCGGAGGGACAGCCCATTCCCATCACTCGCCATGCCAAGCCATCCCAAAGGCCGGGTCGAGTCTTGGTTTTATTGCCAGGAAACTTCTCCTGAGGGTGAAAACAAACTCCTTGGCTATACGGAGGAACGCCTTCCGACAAACTTCAAACTCCCAGACAAGCTTACTGAAGAAGAGGAGTCAGATTTTATCCCAGTGCTATCCGAGTTAAGATCTCTGACAAACAACGGTCTTACTGGGATCGATTTGATCCGCTGCTGGGTTAAATGGTGCATCCTCCCCTTAAGTCGCCGAGACGGCTTAATGTGTGAGTTTGATGGCACCTTGGACCACCCCTAGTGCTACTTCCGTACAGCACTGACAGAAAACAACATTTTATCAATCATCAAGAAGTTGACCGGCGAGCCCTTGGCCAAGTGTGGCCAAATAGGTCTTAAGCCATTCTGCAAGATCAACCCGGCGCCAAAGGTAAATAACTTAACCCGCCTTTACTTTATTCCTTCCGACTTACATGAATTATGATTCTCATAATAAAAATGCCACTTCAGAAAGGCGACAAATTCTGGTCCAAGAGGCCGAAAAAGATGGCCCTGAAGCAAGCCAGGCCGCCCCCAAAGAAGAAATCCAAGGGCGAAGGCAAAGCCGCCGTTACTGAGCCGTCTGACGCAGACGAATCCCAAGTCGGCGATGTACTTTCAGAGGTAAAATTCTATCTTCTTTGACTCGCCATTCATTGTTATAGTTTTGTGTTTATGCCTCTGTATCTCTTGTGTAGAATGAGGGCAACGACAGCCAAGAAGACTCCATAGAGGTAATTTCTGTTTCCTCCGACTCATCTTCTCCTCCGCCTAAGCCGGCCACGCGGATTTGTGGGAAGGTTCCCATGTCTCACCCAAATTCTTGTTTGGATCCTAATTTCCTTTTGAAGAAAACGCCATATGCTTCCAATCGGAAAACTCGGAGTCATTCTCGAGACTTGGTGTCCGGGTTACCAACAAAAACTCCTACCAAGAAGAGGCAGAATGAGGTATCCTTTTAACAGTGTCCCCTGCCGTTTCCTTTTGGATCATATTCATAACTCGCTCACATCTTGAGGTATTACTTTTGCAGAATTCTCCTCCCTCGTCAGGCGACTCAGTGATGTCAGCCCTTCTGCCGATGATCCGAGTTCCAGGGTAAGTTCTTATAATACTTACATTGTCCCGATGATGATGATGTCTGTTTTTAAGCGCACCCCCTTCTCTTTTAGGGCACAAGCGAAGAAGAGGAAAACTGGCGGGTCAACTTCCACTACAGCTCCGGAGCCTATTGAAAAACTGGCGCCGACTCAGGATAACCCGGCCAAGGATAAATCTGAATATCAAGCGGATCTCCCGATTTCGCCCAAGGAAGGCATGGAAACGCCCAGTCCACCGAGTCCGTTGAAAATGGCAGAGGATCCAGATGATGTGATCATCACTGGCACTCGCTTTTCTAAGCCGGCTTCAGCAGTCTTGTCGAAGAACGTATCATCATCAGCTCAGCCTTCTATTGAACATGAAATTTCCAAGGCCAAGCTATCCCAATATGAAAAATCTTGAATTTAAAGAACTCTGCTCTGGCTTTGCAAGTCGCCTAGAGGCGAGTTATGAAATGGAAAAGAGTCTGCTCCTTATGATGAAGAACAGACATGAGGTACGGCTTACTGCATACTATATTATCCTCATTAACCCCCAAGGGCCGGGTCATCTGTTAAAAGATGAGTCAGGTCTTGATAGTAGAAAAATCTTTTGACCTGTAACCCCCAAGGGCCGGGTCATCTTGTTGAAAGATGAGCCGGGTCTTGTCATTAGAAAAAATCTTTCAACCTGTAACCCCCAAGGGCTGGGTCATCTTGCTGAAAGATGAGCCGGGTCTTGTCATTAGAAAAAATCTTTCGACCTGTAACCCCCAAGGGCCGGGTCATCTTGTTGAAAGATGAGTCGGGTCTTGTCATTAGAAAAAATCTTTCGACCTGTAACCCCCAAGGGCCGGGTCATCTTGTTGAAAGATGAGTCGGGTCTTGTCATTAGAAAAAATATTTCGTCCTGTAACCCCCAAGGGCCGGGTCATCTTGCTGAAAGATGAGCCGGGTCTTGATACTGTATAATTTTGTCTAAAAAATTATACATTAGCCCCTAAGTGTCAGAGATGTTGCTTGCAATAATTCTGAGACTTGCCCCTTGATAATATATTTTGACAGGAATCTCTTGCCCAAGCTGAGTCGGCATTTGGCGACTTAAAGAAAAATTTAACCGATCAGCAAGATGCACGGGCAAAATCAGAAGAAAAATATCAAATAATCTTATCTGAGATGGCGAAGCTGAAGGCCTCCCTCAAAAAGGCTCAAACTGATCAAGACGCCATGGTAAAGCGAGCGGAAAAAGCTGAAGCCAAATTGGAAACCGTGCAACAAGAGCTGGCCGGCTTAAAGCAACATATCTCCAACATGGCACATGTTATCTTTGGTAAGAAGCAAAACCCTGATCTTGCACTTTGTAAATAAATAACTTAGTATGAAGAAGTTACTGACCATCATTATCCCTTATATAGGTCCGAGAGCCGCCAATCTTCAGAATGATTGCGTCTTGATGCTGAAGGCGATTTACACATTAACAGAGTAACTGTATACCGGAAGCGTGCTGACCGTGAAGGCAGTGATGGGTGCCAAGGAACCCATAACATCAATTAAAAAGATGATTGGCTGCTTATCTACCCTTCCACCTCAGATCGGTGAGTTAACCCGGTCAGCTGCGCGAAAAGGGGTAATGACTACGTTGAGTCGGTGCTTGGCATACGCTCCAGAGATAAAACCCGAAGAAGTAGCAGCAGGCTTTCCCCAGCTCAAGGACGACGGGTCAGAATTTGCTCAAGAGGATTACCAGCGCGTTGTCAAAGAATCCCGCTTGGCGGCGACTCAGCTTGCAGCAAGCTTGGATTTATCAAAGTATCAAGCTCCTTATGATGACAAGAATAAGAAAGTAAATCCGCCAACCTTTGTGACAACCAGCTTGACTCCGCGTCGACCCAAGAATCCTTATGATTTGGAAGCGGATCTCTCCTCATTTATGAACGATGAAGATGAATTTGCCGCCTTATCCAAGTGTAATTGGGTATTGGGCGACTTGCAAATTGAAGTCGGTCAGAGCTCAAAGCAGGCTGACCCGGGGACATCAGCAGAGTAGTTCTTCATTGATTTGGCCATCAGAGCCATGTAATAAGTCGTTAGTAGAAAACAACCTTGTTCTGTGATTTCTTTAAAACCCTTGTGTCGCCCTCAGGGCGTCTTATGATGCTTGACCTGCCATGGCAATAATGATTTTGATCATCAACCTGTCAGGCTTAAAAACATACATCAAACCACCTCAGTGACTAATGGATGATAAATAATAACCGACTCAAGATGTTAGGGTGAGTCGGAAAAATTTGAAAAAACCTTGTGGCAGTGCGAGGAAGGTGAAAAATAAGAATTTCGTCGGCTCATTCAAGTCGCGACAGGATAGGACGAGTTACATAAACTCAAGTGCTACCCGAGGGAGAATTTTTGTATAAAAAAGCTCAACTATTTAGACCAGCTGATCAGGCACGAGTCAGGCTTCAGTGAAGCAGGTTCAGTGAACCAATGGTTTCTCTATTCTCCATGTGGGGCGCTAGCCGGTACCAAATATGTTTTAACCAAGGCGAGTTCAGGGTATATAAAGCGGAGTAACTCGCCAAGAGTTCATGGGTCCATATGGCGATTCGGCCAACACACAGTCCAGTATAACGATTTGTAATGCGGTAATTTTTCGCAGGCCAAATGGGTAGTAAGGTTGATCTCAGTGAGAGGAAGCCCCCAAGTGACCTATGATTAGGGGAAAGACTGGTCATAGGATTGTAGAAGCGTATACGCTATTACCACACAACGACTTGGGAACAAATTGCCCCCAAGTAAGCCGGCCTAATCCACAGAATCATATAAGGCGCCTATGTTTGAATCACGCGCTTGTAGCGACTTTGATCCTCTTTGGCTTATCGATACCCAGTTTTGTAATAAGTGCATCATGGCGACTTATGCTCTCTGGTATGGATAGCGTCCATGCTTGGGCGACTTGTTGAGGAGCACAATAAAAGATCCACACTTTCAATAAGATGAAATAGCAGGAAAGCCCCCAAGCTTGTGGGCATCAATTTTATTGCTTCATAAAAATGAAAAACTTACAAAAAAGCAGAGCTAATAGCTCAAGTGTAATAAGGCCGCAAGTGGGCTATGTTCCAGGGGCGAGTTGACTCAGCCTCCGTGGTTGGCCGATCAGGCCGAAGATCCACCAGATAGTATGACCCGTTGCGAAGGCTTTTGCTGACGACGAACGATCCTTCCCATGGTGGTGATAACTTATGCATGCCAGTGCGATCTTGGATCAATTGAAGCACTAAGTCGCCCTCCTAAAAGGTTCGGCTCTTGACCCGGCGTCTGTGGTAACGCCGCAAGTCCTGTTGATAAATAGCCGATCGGACGGCAGCCAAGTCGCGTGCTTCCTCCAAAGCGTCCAAAGAATCTTGACGCGCCAACTCGTTGTCCTGTTCCACATAAGCAGCAACTCTGGGCGAGTCATGCCTAATGTCAGTGGGAAGAACAGCTTCTGCTCCGTATACCAAGAAAAAGGGAGTAAAACCTGTAGAACAGTTTGGGGTGGTCCGGATGCTCCATATTACTGAAGGCAACTCCTCAATCCAACACCCTGGGGTGCATTCCAGGGGAACCATAAGTCGGGGTTTGATTCCTCGCAATACTTCCTCATTCGCCCGTTCGGCCTGCCCATTAGATTGTGGATGAGCCACTGCAGAGACATCAAGCCGGATGTGCTCACGATGGCAAAACTCCTGCATCGCACCTTGTGATAGATTAGTACCATTATCAGTAATAATGTTGTGTGGATATCCGTATCGGAAGATCAGTTTTTTCAAGAACTTGACTGTTGTCTCCGCATCACAAGCACCAACAGGTTCTGCTTCGACCCACTTGGTAAATTTATCAACCGCCACCAGCAGATGAGTTTTTTTGTTGGACGACATCTTAAAGGGGCCAACCATGTCTAGCCCCCAGACCGCGAAAGGCCAAGTAATAGGTATCATCCTTAGTTCTTGAGCCGGTACATGAGCCTGTCGTCCGAAACGCTGGCAACCATCACATCGACGAACTATCTCTTGTGCATCTGCATGAGCCGTCAACCAAAAGAAACCGTGACGGAACGCCTTTGAAACCAGGGAGCGTGACCCGGCATGATGCCCACAATCTTCGGCATGGATGTCGTTCAGAATCACGCATCCTTCTTCGAATGAAACGCATCGTTGGAATACCCTAGAAGTGCTTCGCTTATAAAATTCGCCATTGATGATGACCATGGATTTGCTTCGACGAACAATTTGGCGAGCCAACACCTCATCCGAAGGTAACTCGCCTCGGGCGAGATATGCCAGATACGGAAGAACCCAATCCAGCGTAACACGGAGAGCCGACACGAACTGGGACTCAGGGTCTGTTATTGCCAACTCCTCTTCTGAGGGCAACCTTACAGAAGGATTATGCAAAATATTCAGAAAGACATTGGGAGGAACCGGCTTACGCTGTGAGCCGAGACACGAAAGGGCATCAGCTGCTTCGTTGAGGCGTCGGTCGATATGATCAACTTGATAGCCATGGAAATGACCCGCCACATCAGACACATCCCTTTTGTAAGCCGCCATCAGGGGGTCCCGAGAATCCCAAGTACCTGAAACTTGCTGAGCCACCAGATCAGAATCGCCGAGACATCTGACCCGCGTGAGGTTCATCTCCTTGGCGAGTCGCAAACCATGAAGCAAGGCTTCGTATTCTACAGCGTTGTTGGTGCATGGAAAAATGAGTCGGAGAACATAGCAGAATTTGTCTTCCTGGGGCGAAATCAACACCACGCCAGCCCCCGAGCCTTCCAATTGCCTAGACCCGTCAAAGTAAATAGTCCAGTACGTGAGGTCGGGCCTGTCTTCCGGAATCTGTAATTCGGTCCAATCGTTGACGAAATCAACCAAGGCCCGAGACTTGATAGCCGTGCGAGGGGTGTATCGCACGTGGTGCGGCCCAAGTTCGATCGCCCATTTGGCGATTCTCCCTGTCGCTTCTCGGTTTTGGATGATGTCCCCGAGAGGAGCGGAGCTAACCATCGGGATGGGATGCTCTTGGAAATAGTGTTTGAGCTTTCGACTCGCCATAAAGACCCCATAGACCAACTTCTGCCAGTGCGGATATCGTTGCTTGGAGAGAGTTAGCACCTCATTAATGAAATACACCGGGCGTTGCACCGGATATTCCTTCCCTTCTTCCTTCCTTTCGACGGCCACTGCCACGCTCACCGCCTTGGAGTTTGTCGCAACGTACAGAAGCACATGCTCTTTTTCAGTCGGAGCGGCCAAAACCGGCGGGTTGACCAGCTGCTGCTTCAAGGCTTCAAAAGCTTCATTGGCCTCGTCTGTCCAAACAAAACGGTCAGATTTCTTAAGCAACTGATAAAGGGGAATAGCTTTTTCTCCCATGCGGCTTCTGAAGCGACTTAAAGCCACGATACGACCCGCCATCCGTTGAACTTGATTGATATTTGCTGGTTTCCCAAGCGAAGTAATCGCCTCGATTTTGTCCGGGTTGGCTTCAATGTCGCGCTCAGACACCAGGAAACCCAACAACTTTCCTGCAGGAACGCCAAAGACACACTTGGTGGGATTAAGCTTCATCTGGTATACCCGCAGATTGTCAAAGTTTTCCCTTAAATCTTCCAAGAGCGTCTCCTTCCTATGAGTTTTGACCACAATGTCGTCAACGTAAGCGCGGACGTTGCATCCGATTTGGTCACAGAGACAATTTTGGATGCAGCGCTGGTAAGTCGCCCCAGCGCTTTTGAGCCCAAACGGCATGGACACATAGAAAAAAGCCCCGAAGGGGGTTATAAAAGTTGTCTTCTCCTGATCTTCCACAACCATCTTGATTTGGTGATACTCGGAATAAGCGTCCAGGAAACACAAACGCTTGCAGCCCGCCACTGAATCAATGATTTGATCGATACGGGGAAGGGCGAAAGGGTCCTTTGGACAGGCTCTGTTAAGATCTGTGTAGTCAATGCACATGCGGAAGGTGCCGTTCTTCTTGAGCACCAGGACCGGGTTAGCCAACCATTTGGGGTGGAAGACCTCTACGATGAATCCGGCGGCCAAAAGACGGGCGACTTCTTCCCCGATTGCCTTGCGTCGTTCCTCATTGAACCTGTGAAGCTATTGCTGAATCACCTTTGCTTTTGGGTCAACATTAAGATGGTGCTCAGCGAATTCTCTCGGTACACCAGGCATGTCAGAAGGTTTCCATGCGAAGATGTCCCGATTCTCACGGATGAATTCGATGAGCGCGCTTTCCTATTTGGGGTCCAGACCCGCCCCGATAGTGAACTGCTTGGTTGAGTCGCTAGGGACCAAATCCACTATCTTAGTGTCGTCTGTTGGTTTGAACTTGAGGGGCGGCTTAGCGTCTGTTGTTAGCTTCTTTAGAGGTGACATATCAGCTGGATCAACATTGGCCTGGTGATATTTGAGCTCTTCTGCAGCGCAAGCAACTTCTGCGTAAGCCCCATCCCCTTCTTCACACTCTCTTGCTATCCTCGTGTCACCATCAACCGTGATGGGTCCCTTAGGACCGGGCATCTTGAGTTTAAGGTAAACATAGCAAGGGAGAGCCATGAAACGAGCGTAAGCCGGTCGCCCAAACAATGCATGATAGGGGCTTTTTAACTTGACCACCTCAAATATAAGCGACTCGCTCCTGTAATTTGATGTTGTTCCAAACGCAACTGTGAGTTTAACCCGGCCTATGGGGTATGCCGATTTACCTGGGACAATTGCGTGGAATACCGTGGTTGAAGGCATTAAATCTTTCTCCAGCAGGTTCATCCTTCGAAAAGTGTCGAAGTATAATATGTTGACGCTGCTACCACCATCCATCAGTACCTTCGATAAGGTATATCCCCCGACTTGAGGAGCCACGACCAACGCTAAATCGTCGGGGTTGTCAACTCTGGACGGGTGATCCTCCCTGCTCCACGATATAATCTGCTCGGACCAGTGGAGGTACCTAGGGAGAGCCGGCTCAGATACACTGTACGCTCAGTGATTCTCCTTTTTATCACGCTTGCACGCATTGGTGGTGAAGATGTGGTATTGCCCGTTGCTTAATTGTTTGGGATTGTTGTGGAACCCGCCATTATCATCTCGCTCCTATGGAGCCCCCTGTGGTGGTGGCTGTTGAAAAACCTCGGGCGGGTTATACCGCCGTTGGTTATGCACTGGATACTGGCCGCTACTTGGCTGCGAGCCGCCCTGAGCCCCCGGTTCAGGGAAGCCACCGAACGGGTTCTGGCATTGATTAGGTGCACCGAACTGTTCCTGTCGTTGGTCCGGGTCACCGCTTTGCCCTTTTTTGATCGCCTCCGCCCGAAATTCCCGCATCACGTAACAGTCCTCCCAGGAATGAGTCGCCGGTCCGTCCGCCATGGCGTGGTGCGGGCATTGGCCCTTGAGTATCTCGTTATAATTGCGCGACTTCTTGCCACTGTAACCCCTCTTCTTCTGGCGCTGGTTGCCGTTGTTGGCATTGGTGTTGGCGACTAATTCCGAGGATTCTTCCTGCTGCCATCTCTTGTCGTTCCCTTCGTGATTATGGCGGGCGCGTCCCTGAAACCGGGTATGATTTTTGGATGACTCGCCTTTCCTCGGCGAGTTGGCCTTGCCGCCATACTCTCCTGGATCTTTGGTGTCGTCCGCCTCGGCGTACCTAGTGAGGGTGTCCATTAGTTCCCCCATATCCTGGACTTTTCGCTTGAGTCGCCCCAACTTCTGTACCAAGGGATCATAGTGGCAATTTTTCTCCAAGATCAGCACAGCCTGAGCCGCCGTGATGCCGTCCGACGAGTGAATGATTTCCGCGACCCGCCGCGTCCAGTGGTGAGCCGACTCATCAGGGCGTTGAACGTAGTGCTGTAAATCGACTATTGTCATCGGGCGCTTGCAAGTTCCTCGGAAGTTTTTGATGAAACACTCTTTCAATTCAGCCCAAGTCTGGATGGAGTTGGGGGGCAGGTTTTTTAACCAAGTACGCGTCGTTCCCTCGAGCATCATTGTGAAGTGCCTGGCGCAGATTGCTTCACTTACATCGAGCATGTCCATGGCGATTTCGTAACTCTCAACCCATGACGCCGGCTCAAGGTCCGGGGTGTAGTTAGGCACCTTTCTTGGTCCCTTAAAATCCTTCGGCATTCACTCATTGCGAAGGGCGAGGGCCAAGCATGGCACCCCTACCTGCCTGCAGCCTCCAACAAGCGGCGCTGGGCCGGTTTGGATGTCCGGGTGATCCCGACCCGACGGGTCCCGATGATCAGGCGAGTTGACCTGGGGAAGGGGCGCGGTCCGCTGGTTATAGCGGGCTGGTCCTCTGGCCAGCTCCTGGTGTGGCTTGCCTGGGGGGTGGAGTGTAGTCGACCGAGGCTGTGCGAGAACTGGGCGTTTTGAACCACGCCGTCTTCAACATCTCGATGGTGTTCCTTGCTCCTATTTCAGCCGGGGTGTTGCCATGAATCGGAAGGGACTCTAAATGGCGAGTCGCGGCGAGGATGTTGTCCACCGGGTTGGAAAAGTCACCTCGAGGTGTCTCGAATCGAGGGACGCGATCAATAGCTGGCTGAAGTGGCGGCTCTGGCGGCTGGCCCGGCCCTCCTCCCGGAGCGTCTCCTGCCCCGGGAGTACGTGGAGTGTCGAATAGGCGGGTCGGGTTGAGATCGGAGGGTAAACGCCCCTGGTGCCTCCGCTGATGGACAGCATCAGATGCGCGCTGATGCCTCTCGAGCCGCCAGTTTTCGGTGTTCAGGCGGGCTGCCTCAGCGGTGATTTGAGCTTGCCGGGTCTCAATCCAGGCGGCTTCTATTTCAGCGTCTCGCTGAGCCTTTGACACCCCATCTCTTAGCTTTGTTAACTCGGCGTTTATCGTGTCCTGGTTTTCTGCTGTTACAGGGGTCGCCATCAGCCTTGTTATCTTTGCCGCCAAATCCACCAAGATCGCAGCTGGGCTTCTGGATGTTTCGCCGGTCCCGTCATTGCATGTCGGGTTTGGCGGGGGCTGAGTCTCCCCTGCCATGTAAACGGCGATCTGACGGCGGGTCCGGTCAAGAACCTCGGGGTCCATTGCTAGTGACAGGCCTCCGAGGCAGCCCCCATGTAGAGACTGAATTGAATCTGAATCACCCATGGATGATTCGTCAACAGTGTTGACCGGCGTGGTCTCTTGAGTCGTCGATCGTTCTGGTTCCTCAGATCCCTGTATGAAACCAACAAAGACCGGGCGGGTTAGATTTGGCGTCACGACAGGGCGGACGTACCTGGCCGGCTCGAGGATATCGGTGAAGATGTCCGGCTCAGGCATAAGCGATCCAACCATGCCGACAAGGACGTTGATCTTGCCGAAGGGGATTCTGTAGCCGGATTCGATTGAATCGGCCTCGGGCCCCTACAGCAAGTTATTGATGTAGTACTTCCCGCGGTGGCTCCGAGTCATGAGTCCCGCTACATAGCTCCCTGACCCTGGTAGGGCTCCCTTTGAGAACTCAACTCCACCGTGCGCAGGCCCCACGGTGGGCGCCAACTATCGTGGTTTTGTCACGGCAGATGTCCTCGTGAAAGGACTTAGTGTTGGAGCCATCGCACCTTGGTGGCGACTCAAAGGGGTTGAACGGGAGCGAGACAGAGATTTACCCACGTTCGGCCCCTCGTAAGGAGGTAAAAGCCTACGTCCTGCTTTGTGTTGTATTTATAGTGTTTCGATTACAAGGAGGGCGTAACTCGCCTGACCTAGTACTCGATGATTTCTAACCTATCCCTCCTTCCCTGGGACTCGCCTTTATATATAGGTCGAGCCCTTAGGGTTTACAAGAGTCCTTGCAATCACGAAAGTCATGATTCTTTCTATCTCTAAGTCGCCGTGCTTTCCAAGACTGGAGTACTCCCCGATAATCGGTTCTCCACGAGGATCTTGAACCGCCATCCAGCTCCCGGGCCTATTGGGCCAAAGCTTAAATAATCAAAGGATGAGTCGCCCACTTGGTGACCCGGCCCAACTAGCGCGGGTCACACCGCAGATAATATCCCCAACACATGCTTACAAGCTACTTTTGCATGAGGGTTGTAAAATGCATCCTACCTTCCATGTGAGTCAGTTGAAGAAACATGTGGGACCAACAGTGATGCCATCAAAGGATCTTCCACTAGTATGTCCTGATGGTATGATCGAGATAGAACCTGAAGCTCCTTTGGAGAGGAAACTGGTTCCAAGGTTCCAGGGTGACATCAGTATTCCTGTGGTCAGATGGTTGATCAAATGGGTCAACATGCCAGTGGAGGAAGCCACTTCGGAGGATGCATCATTTATCCAGAAGGTTTTCCCTGCATTTGCAGCTCGGGGTCAAGCTGCAGCTTAACAGGGGGGAAGTGTCAGGATCCATCCCCTGCTCCTACGTGCCGGTTGTATCAGGGGAGGTTGATCTACCATCCAACCGCTAGGAGGAGAAGATACCGGTTCGATAAGTGAACGAGCTACACCGCTGGTCGTGCATCCGACGGCTCTGCGCTACTCCCGCGTAGCTGTTGACTTTGAGACAAGCGCACTATCTCCTTTCCTTTCCTTTGCTGCTTTTAGTGAGCTGGCTTATAAATGCCCGTCACACCAGCCCGTAGAGGCATGTAAGATATGTTTTGGGTACAAACCCTAGCCGCCTGTGGCGTGCTTGATCCATTTTCCCCCAGTTCCAAGCAATAGAAACACTACTTGATCTAATCTCAGCCTCTGAAATTGGTTGCCGATGTGTGTTTTAGCTTAAGTCAGTAGCTAGAGCCTGACAGGGTCCAATGGAGAATTGGATCTTTGGTGAGTATGGAGGAGAAGCTGTCTGCATTGGTGCGAGTTGAGAGTGTGAATTTTGAATCAGGTGCATTGATAAAAAGCTGGGTTTTGAGCATACCTGAGCACGAGTTGGGTGAAAGATTCGGAAGCTCGATGCATCCCTTGTTGCGCTAGATCCATCGGCGGCGACGGAGCTCAGAAAGAGCTGTGAAGGGCGCAGCGACAAGATTCAAAATTTGAATGATGCATCGCGAGTAGTGGTCGGCTCGCCAGGTGGGGTCATGACTACGCGAGGAATGTATACGCGTAGGTGTATGAGTCCCCGCTGTATTGCTTTGAGTATTGCAGTTGCGAACTGTTCCAGGTGAGGCTGGGAAGAAAAGCCACATGGACAACGGGTCCGGTTGGGTGAATCCAGATGCTGGGACGAGCGGCTACGATTGGCGCAGCGAACCGAACGCGAATGAAAAAGCCTTTATCCTAAAATTCGAAATTCAAACTTTTTGGTTTAAAAAATCTGAAAAAATATGCAAGTAAAGAAGGTCTTATGTGTATATGTGTAAAATTATAGGATGGAATACCTTAAAATACGATCTGTACAAAAAAAGATAAAATTATGGTCTCGAACGATGAATAGTGCCATGTGGAAAAAATCCTTAGATTTGTTTTTTTGTACAACCCTCCTTTTAATTTCTTTTTTCTGAAAATTTACACACATGTGTGTTACGCCTTCACTTATCTCTGTATTTTTTCAGAATTTTTTGAAATGTCAAAATATAAATTTTCAAGAAATTTGAATTTCAAATTTAAAGGCCTCTATGAGGCCGAGCTCCAAATACATTTTCCGTTTGGAACACATCCTAAGTTATTTTATATGTTGTCGGACATGAACCGGGGCCATGAGTGGGCCAACGTCCACAATCAAGCCATTTGGTGGTGGTGGTCGCGACGGTGGTGCGTGGTGGTTGGCGGCTATGACCAGGGGCAGTTAGTTTCTAGGTCCGACGGATCGTGGGATCCCGCGGCCAAAGGGAGATTGTCCTCGGTTGGGATGGTGGTCGGTGGGTGGTGGTCGATGGCTGCACGTGGTCGTCTTCGAGGCGAGCTCCTCCTCTACACAACCTTGGCTCCTAAGGGAAACCTCAGATCAGCTAGATCGGACGATGGAGGCGTGATGACCCACAAGTATAGGGGATCAATCGTAGTCCTTTCGATAAGTAAGAGTGTCGAACCCAACGAGGAGCAGAAGGCTCTCATAAACAGATTTCAGCAAGGTAATAACTGCAAGCACTGAAAGTAGCGGTAACAAGTGATTGTGTAGCGAGGTGAAACGTAGCAAGCAAAGAGTAACAAGTAACAAGTAGTAGCAACGATGCAGCAAGTGGCCCAATCCCTTTTGTAGCAAGGGACAAGCCTGAACAAAGTCTTATAGGAGGAAAAACGCTCCGGAGGACACACGGGAATTTCTGTCATGCTAGTTTCATCATGTTCATATGATTCGCGTTCGTTACTTTGATAATTTGATATGTGGGTGGACCGGCGCTTGGGTACTGCCCTTACTTGGACAAGCATCCCATTTATGATTAACCTCTCTCGCAAGCATCCGCAACTACAAAAGAAGAATTAAGACAAAGTCTAGCCATAGCATTAAACTAGTGGATCCAAATCTGCCCCTCACGAAGCAGCACATAAACTCGGGTTTAAGCTTCTGTCACTCCAGCAACCCATCATCTACTTACTACTTCCCAATGCATTCCTCTAGGCCCAAATATGGTGAAGTGTTATGTAGTCGATGTTCACATAACACCACTAGAGGAAAAAGAACATACAGCATATCAAAATACCGAACGAATATCAAATTCACATGACTATTATCAGCATGACTTATCCCATGTCCTCAGGAACAAAAGTAACTACTCACAAGACATAATCTTAATCATGAACAGAGGTGTAATGAATAGCATCAAGGATCTGAACATAATCTCTTCCACCAAGTAATCCAACAAGCATCAACTACAAAGAGTAATCAACAATACTAGCAACCTTACAAGTACCAATCGGAGTCGCGAGACGAAGATTGATTACAAGAGATCAACTAGGGATTGGAGAGGAGATGGTGCTGATGAAGATGTTGATGAAGATGCCTCCCCTCCGACGAGAGGAGTGTTGGTGATGACGATGGCGACGATTTCCCCCTCCGGGAGGGAAATTTCCCCGGCAGGATCGTCCTGCCGGAGCTCTAGATTGGATCTGCTCCAGTTCTGCCTCGTGGCGGCGGCAAAACCACGAAAAAGCTCCCTTATGATTTTTTCCAGGTCAGGACGCATCATATAGCAAAAGAGGGGGGCTAGTGGGCCTTCAGGCAGCCCACAAGCCTGCCGTGCGCCACCAGGGGGGTGGTGGCGGTGGGCAAGCTTATGGGGCCGTGGTGGCCCCCCTCCGGTAGTTCTTTCGCCCAGTATTTTTAATATATTCTAGAAAAAATCCACGTAAATTTTTAGGGCCTTTGGAGATGTGCAGAATAGTGGACTAGGATTTGCTCCTTTTCGAGTCCAGAATTCTAGCTGCCTGAATTCTCCCTCTTCAAATAATCCTTGCAAAATAAGAGAGAAAAGGCATAAATATGGTACCACAAGTAATATAACAGCCCAAAAAGCAATAGATATCAACATGAAAGCATGATGCAAAATGGACGTATCAACTCCCCCAAGCTTAGACCTCGCTTGTCCTCAAGCGAAAACCAAGTTCCATAAACATGTCCACTAGTTTGGGGACGAAGGTGTAAATAAAACATAATACGGACATGAGGGCATCATGATCACACATAGAACATCAATATATCATAAAGATTCTTATGGGAAAGTAACAATTCCTTCACAAAGCAAAGCATGAAGCAAAAACCTTACCGAGAAGTAACCAACAATAGTCCATAGTCATTGAAGCAATTCAATTTATCACAACATCAGAAAGAGTCAAATAAGAGCTTGTAAGGCAAACCCACATACTCAATCATCTCTTTTGTTTTCCACAATTGTTACAACTCACGTGGTACTCATGGTGTCAAAGTTTCAGCTGGACACAGAGGAAGATAGGGGCTTATAATTTTGCCTCCCAATGGTTTACCTCAAGGGTAAAGTCAACAACAATAAAGCATGAGTACTCAACTCCAAGTTGATATATGAATATAGATCTTTCCCTAGCATGTGACGGTAGCCAAGACAAAGGCAAAAAGGGAATTGGTGATGATCACCATGACTCTTACAAGGGTAAACAGTAAAGGTACAAGATAGGCCCTTCGCAGAGGGAAGCAGAGGTTGTCATGCGCTTTTGAGGTTTGAATGCTTGTCCGCTTAGTGCGGAGGAACGTCAGTTTATATTGCCCCCTGTGACAAAGAACTTTATTATGCAGTCTGTCTCTTTTATGTCTTCCTCATCACAGGTTCGTACAAAGCTTATTTTCCACACACTAATAGATCATACATATTAGAGAGCAATTTTTATTGCTTGCACCGATGACAACTTACTTGAAGGATCTTATTCAATCCATAGGTAGGTATGGTGGACTCTCATGGCAAAACTGGTTGGAGGTTTATGGATGCACAAGTAGTATCTCTACTTGGTGCGGGAGTTTTGGCTAATATGAGGTGGAATAAATCATCACATGCTAAGGGATCTCTAATCATATAACATTGTTTGGAACCAAGCAAACACAATTCATTATGTTGTCTTCCTTGTCCAACATCTACTCCTAGGCATCTAATAGTTTGGTGAGTGCTCACAATTGTAAAAAGTGTCTAAGATGATATATTTATATGTGAACCTATCTTTCCTTATTACTTCTTATTAATTGCAACAATGACTGAGGTCTATGTTAATTTATTCTCAACAAGTTTCAATCATCATACTTGTCATAAGTGAAGTTATCACTTTCCATAAGATTGTCTCATGATCTTTCATGCTATCGTTCTTTTCATACTTTTGATCATGGCACAAAGCAAAGCCCTTGACTAAGACACTCTTTATTATATAGCTCGTAAGCTCGAATACATCGGGGGAGAGACAAAAGCAAAAGACTCAAACTAAAACTAAAGAATTATTCCTCTAAAACAAGAAATAAAAACTGAAAAGGAAAGAACTAAAACAAAGGTAAAAGCAAAGGATATAAAGGTGATACGATACGAGGGAAAGCCCCCCAAGCTTGGCAGAAGCCAAGGGGATTGCCCATACCAATGCTTAGTTGTCTTCCTTTGGTGGTGACGGTGGTGTTGTTGGAGCAGTCTTGAGCTTGTCTAATTTTGACTTGAGCAAAAAGTTCTGCTCCCTTAGATCGTCATTTTCCTCCTCAAGTTTCAACACTCTATGGCAAAGTTCCTGTTTACTCTCCTGCAAGAAACGAGAAGGGATAAATAAGGTCTTAGGCTTATTCCTATGGTCAGGGAGGCTTGACTTCTTGAACTCCACATGGGTGTTTGCAGGTTGAGGTAGAGGAGCCTCCTCTTCATCAGAACTCGTTTGCTCCTTCCCTTTGGGATCATAGTCCTCTTCCTCATTAGTGGTCCAGCCATATGGTTCCAAGTCCCCATAGACCTTGGGTTAGCAAGGTAGTCAGCCACATAGCTCTCTCCCTCTGAATCTTGAGAAGACATCTTGACCTAGATCTGCGTCAGAAACAAGCTCGAAACGAAAACAGAGGAAAACTGCACGATACGGAGGTCAAAACCTTCAGGCGACTATATATTGTTTTTTTTCTAGGCCAGAAGGAGTCCTCCGCAAGAAAACGGAGTCCGGGAGGCACACAAGGTGCCCACAAGCTTGCCCACCGCTACTAGGGGGTGGTGGCGGAGTGGGCCCTTGTGGCTTCCTCGTTTGCTCTCCGGACTGCTTTTTATTTTTCTAATTTTCCAAAAATTCCAAAACTGAGGAAATTTACTATTGGAAAAGTATCGGAGTCCAATTTCTTGCCGAAACAGGTACATCTTCGTTTTCAAGGTCTGAAACAGGCTGATAAACATCCCTTATGTACTCCTCTGGAGTTATGACATTGATGATATTGATCTCAACATTTATGGGAGTACCAGAGATGTAATGCTTGATTCTTTGCCCATTTACCACTCTAGGAAAATTTCCTTCCGTGTTATTCATTTTGATGGCACCAGAACGATATACTTCCTCGACAACATAGGGACCTTCCCATTTAGAGAGAAGCTTGCCTGCAAAGAATCTCAAATGAGAATTGTATAGCAAGACATAATCACCTACATTGAACTCTCGTTTCTGTATTCGTTTGTCGTGCCATCTCTTAACCTTTTCCTTGAACAACCTGGCATTCTCGTATGCCTGGGCTCTCCATTCATCCAACGAGCTGATATCAAACAACCGCTTCTCACCGGCAAGTTTGAAATCAAAGTTGAGCTCTTTGATTGCCCAATAAGCTTTGTGTTCCAGCTCAAGAGGTAAATGACAGGCCTTACCGTAAACCATTTTATACGGTGCCATGCCCGTGGGATTCTTATAAACAGTCCTATAAGCCGATAGTGCGTCATCAAGTTTGCTAGACTAGTTCTTTCGAGATCTATTGACGGTCTTTTGTAGGATCAACTTGATCTCCCTATTACTCAACTCCACTTGACCACTAGACTGAGGATGATAAGGAGATGCAACTCTATGGTTGACATCATACTTAGCTAACATCTTGCGGAAAACACCATGAATGAAGTGTGAACCGCCATCAATCATCAAGTATCTAGGGACTCCAAATCTTGGGAATATAACTTCTTTAAGCATCTTAATAGAGGTGTGGTGATCAGCATTTTTAGTGGGGATAGCTTCTACCCACTTAGTAACGTAATCCATAGCAACTAAGATCTGAGTGTACCCATTGGAACTCGGGAAGGGTCCCATATAATCAAAGCCCAGACATCAAATGGTTCAATGACAAGTGAATAATTCATAGGCATCTCTTGACGCTTACTGATGTTCGCTATCCTTTGACATTCGTCACAAGACAAGACAAACTTACGGGCATCCTTGAAGAGAGTGGGCCAATAGAAACCTGATTGCAATACCTTATGGGCAATTCTATCTCCAGCATGGTGTCCTCCGTAGGCTTCGGAATGACACTTCTGCAGGATCTGTCCCTGTTCATGTTTAGGCACACAACATCTAATAACTCCATCTACTCCTTCCTTATAAAGGTGAGGATCATCCCAAAAGTAGTATCTCAAATCAAAGAAGAATTTCTTCTTTTGTTGATAGGTGAAACTGGGTGGTATGTATTTGGCTACGATATAGTTTGCATAATCGGCATACCACGGTGCACTAAGTGAAGTGCGGATGACATTTAATTGCTCATCAGGAAAGCTGTCATCAATTGGTAGTGGGTCATCAAGGACATTCTCTAGCCTAGACAAGTTATCTGCTACAGGGTTATCAGCACCCTTTCGGTCAACGACGTGGAAATCAAATTCCTGTAGCAGGAGAACCCATCTGATCAGCCTAGGCTTAGCGTCCTTCTTCTGCATAAGGTACTTAATAGCAGCATGATCAGAGTGAATACTGACTTTGGAGTCAACTATGTAAGATCTGAACTTTTCACATGCAAACACGACTGCTAAAAATTCCTTCTCCGTAGTGGCATAGTTTCTTTGGGCACTGTCTAAAGTTTTACTAGCATAGTGAATGACGTTTAACTTCTTGTCAACTCTTTGTCCTAGAACAGCACCAACAGCATAATCACTAGCATCGCACATAATTTCAAAGGGCAAGTTCCAGTCAGGTGGTTGAACAATAGGTGCGGTTATCAAAGCCTTCTTAAGTATTTCAAAGGCTTCCTCACAATCCTCATCAAAAACAAAAGGAACATCCTTCTGCAAGAGGTTGGTAAGAGGCCTAGAAATCTTAGAGAAGTCTTTAATGAACCTTCTATAGAAACCAGCATGACCTAAGAAACTTTGTATACCTCTGATATCTGTGGGGCAAGGCATTTTCTCAATTGCATCAACCTTAGCCTTATCAACTTCAATGCCTCTTTCAGAGATTTTGTGTCCTAAGACGATACCTTCATTAACCATAAAGTGGCACTTCTCCCAATTCAAGACGAGGTTGGTTTCTTTGCATCTCTGTAAGACTCGATCAAGGTTGTTGAGGCAATCATCAAAGGAAGACCCATAAACGGAGAAGTCATCCATGAAAACCTCGACAATCTTTTCACAAAAGTCAGAGAATATAGCCATCATACATCTTTGGAAGGTGGCAGGTGCATTACATAAGCCAAAAGGCATACGTCTATAGGCAAAGGTACCGAAAGGGCAGGTGAAAGTGGTTTTCTCTTGATCAGATTATGCAACAGGTATTTGCGAGAAACCTGAATAACCATCTAGAAAGCAGAAGTGTGTGTGCTTTGATAGCCTTTCTAGCATTTGGTCGATGAACGGCAAATGATAATGATCTTTCCTGGTTGCCTTGTTCAGTTTCCGGAAGTCTATCACCATTCTATAGCCGGTAATAATCCTTTGTGGGATTAGTTCATCCTTATCATTAGGAACGACGGTGATACCTCCCTTCTTGGGTATGCAATGTACTGGACTTACCCAATCACTATGAGCAACAGGATAAATGATTCCTGCTTCCAGAAGCTTTAATATTTCTTTTCTAAGGACCTCTTTCATCTTAGGATTTAATCTCCTTTGATGATCAACAACTGGTTTAAAGTCAGGATCGGTTTTAATCTTGTGCTGACATAGAGTAGGACTAATACCCTTAAGATCATCAAGAGTATATCCAATAGCAGCGCGGTGCTTCCTCAGTGTTTTTAGTAACTTCTTCTCTTCGCGCTCTGAGAGGAGAGCACTAATAATGACAGGATATATATCCTTCTCATCAAGATAGGCATACTTAAGAGTATCAGGCAACTGTTTAAGCTCGAACACGGGATCACCCTTTGGTGGGGGAGGATCCCCAAGCAGTTCAACACGCAGATTATTCTTGAGAATAGGATGTTGTTCTAAGACAATTCTATCTATCTCATCTCTCTCCTCCATATGCATATGATTTTCATGCTCAAGTAGATATTGCTCTAAAGGATCCGTAGGAGGTATGGCAATAGAGGCAAGAGCAATGATTTCATCTCTACCAGACGAATCTCTTTCATGGGGTTGTCTTCCAAACTTGGAGAGTTAAATTCATGAGACACACCCTCGAAACTTACTATGACAGTCTGCTTAATGCAATCAATGTGAGCATTGACAGTGTTGAGAAAGGGTCTACCAAATATGATGGGACAAAAGATATCTTGTGCAGTACCAAGGATGAGGAAATCAGTAGGATACTTCGTCTTACCACAGAGGACTTCTATGTCTCTCACAATTCCCAAAGGGCAGATAGTGTCTCTATTAGCTAGCGTGATATGACATCAATGGGTTCTATCTCAGCAGGTGCAATCTCATCATTGATTTCATCATAGAGAGAACGGGGTATTGCACTAACACTAGCTCCCATATCACATAAACCATGGTAACAGTGATCTCCTATCTTAATAGAAACAACGGGCAGGCCAACTACAGGTCCGTGCTTGTCTTTCACGTGAGGTTTAGCAATTCTAGCGGAGTCCTCACAGAATTTGATAACATGCCCATCTATGTCTTCGTCTAAGAGATCTTTGATAATAGCAACACTAGGTTCAACTCTAATATCCTCAGGGGGTGCAAGTGGTCTAATTAACCCCTACGTATCACAGTTGGAGCTTTAGAATAATCCTTCATCCTAGCAGGGTATGGTGGTTTCTCAGTGTAAGCACAAGGAACAACAGGATCACTAAAAGCTATGATTTTGTCCTCAACTAGATTGGTTTTGGCTATGTTGCTTTCTACAGAAGGACGATATTTAAACCACTTCTCTTTGGGAAGATCAACATGAGCAGCAAAAGATTCACATAGAGAAGCTACTATCTCAGAGTCAAGTCCATACTTAGCGCTAAAATCTCTAGAAGTGTTTGTCTCAACAAAAGATTTAACGCAATCAAACTGGAAATTCATACCTGAGTCCTTACCTTCCTCCAGCTCCCAATCTTCAGAGTTGCGTTTGATTCTCTCCAATAAATTCCACTTGTGATCAATATCCTTCTTCATAAAAGAACCGGCACAAGAAGTGTCAAGCATGGTACGATCTTCATGAGAAAGCCGAGCATAAAAGTTTTGAGTGATGATTTCTCTCGAGAGCACATGATTGGGGCATGAATATAGCATTGATTTAAGCCTCCCCCAAGCTTGAGCTATGCTTTCCCTGTCACGAGGCCAAAAGTTATAAATAAAGTTCCGATCACGATGTACTAAATGCATAGGATAGAACTTTTGATGAAATTCCAATTTCAACCGATTGTAGCCCCATGATCCAGCATCATCACATAGCCTATACCATGTCAACGCCTTATCCTTCAAAGATAAAAGGAAATACTTTCTTCTTTACCTCATCCTCGGGCAAACCTGCAAGCTTAAATAAACCACAAACTTCATCTACATAGATTAGATGAAAGTCTGGATGTGAAGATCCATCTCCTGTAAAAGGATTAGCCAGCAGTTTCTCAAGCATACCCAAAGGAATTTCATAAAAGATATTTTCAGTAGGTACCACAGGTTGAGGAGCAACTCCTCGTGCTTCCGTTCATGGTGAAGATACCCCAAACAAACTGTTGGAATTATGCCCTAGAGGCAATAATAAATGTATAGTTATTATTGTAATTCCTGTATCAAGATAATAGTTTATTATCCATGCTATAATTGTATTGAATGAAGACTCATTTACATGTGTGGATACATAGACAAAACACCGTCCCTAGCATGCCTCTAGTTGGCTAGCCAGTTGATCGATGATAGTCAGTGTCTTTTGATTATGAACAAGGTGTTGTTGCTTGATAACTGGATCACGTCATTGGGAGAATCACGTGATGGACTAAGACCCAAACTAATAGACGTAGCATGTTGATCGTGTCATTTTGTTGCTACTGTTTTCTGCGTGTCAAGTATTTATTCCTATGACCATGAGATCATATAACTCACTGACACCGGAGGAATGCTTTGTGTGTATCAAACGTCGCAACGTAACTGGGTGACTATAAAGATGCTCTACAGGTATCTCCGAAGGTGTTAGTTGAGTTAGTATGGATCAAGACTGGGATTTGTCACTCCGTGTGACGGAGAGGTATCTCGGGGCCCACTCGGTAATACAACATCACACACAAGCCTTGCAAGCAATGTAACTTAGTGTAAGTTGCGGGATCTTGTATTACGGAACGAGTAAAGAGACTTGCCGGTAAACGAGATTGAAATAGGTATGCGGATACTGACGATCGAATCTCGGGCAAGTAACATACCGAAGGACAAAGGGAATGACATACGGGATTATACGAATCCTTGGCACTGAGGTTCAAACGATAAGATCTTCGTAGAATATGTAGGATCCAATATGGGCATCCAGGTCCCGCTATTGGATATTGACCGAGGAGTCTCTCGGGTCATGTCTACATAGTTCTCGAACCCGCAGGGTCTGCACACTTAAGGTTCGACGTTGTTTTATGTGTATTTGAGTTATATGGTTGGTTACCGAATGTTGTTCGGAGTCCCGGATGAGATCACAGACGTCACGAGGGTTTCCGGAATGGTCCGGAAACGAAGATTGATATATAGGATGACCTCATTTGATTACCGGAAGGTTTTCGGAGTTACCGGGAATGTACCGGGAATGACGAATGGGTTCCGGGGGTTCACCGGAGGGGGGCAACCCACTCCGGGGAAGCCCATAGGTATTTGGGGGGGTCACACCAGCCCTTAGTGGGCTGGTGGGACAGCCCACCAAATCCTATGCACCAAGGAAGAGAAAATATCAAAGGAAAGAAAAGAAAAAAGGAGAGGTGGGAAGGGGGAAGGACTCCCTCCCACCAAACCAAGTAGGACTCGGTTTGGGGGGGGAGAGTCCTCCCCCCTGGCTCGGCCGACCCCTTGGGGTTCCCTTGGACACCAAGGCAAGGTCCCCCTCCCTCCTCCTATATATATGGGGCTTTTAGGGCAGATTTGAGACGACTTTCTCACGGCTGCCCGACCACATACCTCCATAGTTTTTCCTCTAGATCGTGTTTCTGCGGAGCTCGGGCGGAGCCCTGCTGAGACAAGATCATCACCAACCTCCGGAGCGCCGTCACGCTGCCGGAGAACTCTTCTACCTCTCCGTCTCTCTTGCTGGATCAAGAAGGCCGAGATCATCGTCGAGCTGTACGTGTGCTGAACGCGGAGGTGCCGTCCGTTCGGTACTAGATCGTGGGACTGATCGCGGGATTGTTCGCGGGGCGGATCGAGGGACGTGAGGACGTTCCACTACATCAACCGCGATCTCACATCGCTTCTGCTGTACGATCTACAAGGGTACGTAGATCACTCATCCCCTCTCGTAGATGGACATCACCATGATAGGTCTTCGTGCGCGTAGGAAAATTTTTGTTTCCCATGCGACGTTCCCCAACAGTGGCATCATGAGCTAGGTTCATGCGTAGATGTCTTCTCGAGTAGAACACAAAAGGTTTTGTGGGCGGTGATGTGCGTTTTGCTGCCCTCCTTAGTCTTTTCTTGATTCCGCGGTATTGTTGGATTGAAGCGGCTTGGACCGACATTACTCGTACGCTTACGAGAGACTGGTTTCATCGTTACGAGTAACCCCCTTTGCTCAAAGATGACTGGCAGGTGACGGTTTCTCCAACTTTAGTTGAATCGGATTTGACCGAGGAGGTCCTTGGATGAGGTTAAATAGCAACTCATATATCTCCGTTGTGGTGTTTGCGTAAGTAAGATGCGATCCTACTAGATACCCTTGGTCACCACGTAAAACATGCAACAACAAAATTAGAGGACGTCTAACTTGTTTTTGCAGGGTATGATTGTGATATGATATGGCCAATGATGTGATGTGATATATTGGATGTATGAGATGATCATGTTGTAATAGAAATATCGACTTGCACGTCGATGGTACGGCAACCGGCAGGAGCCATAGGGTTGTCTTTATACTAACATATGTGCTTGCAGATGCGTTTACTATTTTGCTAGGATGTAGCTTTAGTAGTAATAGCATAAGTAGCACGACAACCCCGATGGCAACACGTTAATGGATGATCATGGTGTGGCGCCGGTGAAAAGAAGATCGTGCCGGTGCTTTGGCGATGGAGATCAAGAAGCACGAGATGATGGCCATATCATGTCACTTATGAATTGCATGTGATGTTAATCCTTTTATGCACCTTATTTTGCTTAGAACGACGGTAGCATTATGAGGTGATCTCTCACTAAAATTTCAAGACGAAATTGTGTTCTCCCCGACTATGCACCGTTGCTACAGTTCGTCGTTTCGAGACACCACGTGATGATCGGGTGTGATAGACTCAACGTTCACATACAACGGGTGCAAAACAGTTGCGCACGCGGAACACTCGGGTTAAGCTTGACGAGCCTAGCATGTGCAGACATGGCCTCGGAACACATGAGACCGAAAGGTTGATCATGAATCATATAGTCGATATGATTAGCATAGGGATGCTTACCACTGAAACTATTCTCAACTCACGTGATGATCGGACTTGGGATAGTGTAAGTGGATCATGAACCACTCAAATGACTAGAGAGATGTACTTTTTGAGTGGGAGTTTAGCATATAATTTGATTAAGTTGAACTCTAATTATCTTGAACATAGTCTAAGTCCACTTTGAATATATTTGTGTTGTAGATCATGGCTCACGCAAGTGTCATCCTGAATTTTAATACGTTCCTAGAGAAAGCTAAGTTGAAAGATGATGGAAGCAACTTTGTAGACTGGGCTCGTAATCTTAAGCTAATCTTACAAGCTGGAAAGAAGGATTATGTCCTTAATGCTGCGCTAGGAGATGAACCACCCGCTACGGCTGATCAGGATGTTAAGAACGCTTGGTTAGCGCGTAAGGAGGACTACTCAATAGTTAAATGTGCAGTCTTGTATGGCTTAGAACCGGGACTTCAACGTCGCTTTGAGCGTCATGGAGCATTTGAGATGTTCCAGGAGTTGAAGTTTATCTTTCAGAAGAACACCCGGATCAAGAGGTATGAGACCTCCGATAAATTCTATGCTTGCAAGATGGAGGAAAACTCGTCTGTCAGTGAACATGTGCTCAAAATGTCTGGGTACTCAAACCGTCTGGCTGAACTGGGGATTGAACTCCCGCAAGAAGCTATCACTGACAGAATCCTTCAATCACTGCCGCCAAGCTACAAAGGCTTTGTGTTGAACTACAACATGCAAGGGATGAACAAGTCTCCCGGCGAGTTGTTTGCGATGCTGAAAGTCGCAGAGTCTGAACTCCGTAAAGAGCATCAAGTGTTGATGGTAAGCAAGACCACTAGTTTCAAGAGAAACGGCAAAGGCGAGAAGGGCAATTCGAAGAAGAGCGGCAAGCCCGTTGCCAATCCGCCGAAGAAACCCAAGGCTGGACCTAAGCCTGAAACAGAGTGCTTCTATTGCAAGGGTATGGGTCACCGGAAGCGCAATTGCCCCAAGTATCTGGCAGATAAGAAGGCGGGCAAAGAAAAATCAGGTATATTTGATATACATGTTATTGATGTGTACTTAACCAGCTCTCGTAGTAGTGCCTGGGTATTCGATACCGGTTCTGTTGCTCACATTTGCAACTCGAAGCAGGAACTGCGGAATAGACGGAGGCTGGCGAAAGACGAAGTGACGATGCGCGTAGGAAACGGTTCCAAGGTTGATGCAATCGCCGTCGGCACCGTGTCACTTCAACTACCATCGGGATTAGTGATGAACTTAAATCATTGTTATTTAGTGCCTGCGTTGAGCATGAACATTATATCTGGATCTTGTTTATTGCGAGACGGTTACTCTTTTAAGTCTGAGAATAATGGTTGTTCTATTTCTATGAGTAACATCTTTTATGGTCATGCACCGAATGTGAGAGGATTGTTCATATTGAATCTCGATAGCGATACGCATATACATAACATTGAGACCAAAAGAGTTAGAGTAAACAATGATAGCGCCATATTTTTGTGGCACTGCCGCTTGGGTCATATTGGTGTAAAGCGCATGAAGAAACTCCATGCTGATGGACTTTTGGAGTTACTTGACTTTGATTCACTTGACACATGCGAACCATGCCTCATGGGCAAGATGACTAAAACTCCGTTCTCCGGAACAATGGAGCGTGCAAGTGACTTGTTGGAAATCATACATATCGATGTGTGTGGTCCGATGAGCATGGAGGCACGCGGCGGATATCGTTATTTTCTCACCTTCACTGACGATTTGAGTAGATATGGTTATGTCTACTTAATGAAGCACAAGTCTGAAACATTTGAAAAGTTCAAGCAATTTCAGAGTGAAGTAGAAAATCATCGTAACAAGAAGGTCAAGTTCCTACGGTCTGATCGTGGGGGTGAATATCTGAGTTTCGAGTTTGGTACTCACTTAAGACAATGTGGAATTGTTTCGCAATTAACACCGCCTGGAACACCACAGCGTAATGGTGTGTCCGAACGTCGTAATCGTACTTTATTAGAAATGGTGCGATCTATGATGTCTCTTACTGATTTACCGTTATCGTTTTGGGGTTATCCATTAGAAACAGCTGCATTCACTTTAAATAGGGCACCATCGAAGTCCGTTGAGACGACACCATACGAACTGTGGTATGGCAAAAGGCCAAAGTTGTCGTTTCTTAAAGTTTGGGGATGTGATGCTTATGTCAAAAAGCTTCAGCCTGAAAAGCTGGAACCCAAAGCGGAAAAGTGCGTCTTCATAGGCTACCCAAAAGAGACAGTTGGGTACACCTTCTATCTCAAATCCGAGGGCAAAGTGTTTGTTGCTAAGAATGGAACTTTTCTCGAGAAGGAGTTTCTCTCGAGAGAATTGAGTGGGAGGAAGATAGAACTTGACGAGGTTGTCAAACCTCTCATCCCTCTAGATGGTGGCGCAGGGCAAGGGGAAACCCATGTGATTGCGACGCCGGTTGAGGAGGAAGTTAATGATGATGATCACGAAACTCCAGTTCAAGTTTCTGTTGAACCACGCAGGTCGACGAGATCACGCGCTGCTCCAGAGTGGTACGGTAATCCCGTCTTGACAATCATGTTGTTAGACAACAATGAACCTGCAAATTATGAAGAAGCAATGGTGGGCCCAGATTCCAACAAATGGCTAGAAGCCATGAAATCCGAGATAGGATCCATGTATGAGAACAAAGTATGGACTTTGGAGATACTACCTGAGGGCCGCAAGGCTATTCAGAACAAATGGATCTTTAAGAAGAAGACGGACGCTGACGGTAATGTGACCGTTTATAAAGCTCGACTTGTGGCAAAAGGTTTCTCACAAGTTCCAGGAATTGACTACGATGAGACTTTCTCTCCCGTAGTGATGCTTAAGTCCGTCAGAATCATGTTAGCAATAGCTGCATTTTTCGATTATGAAATCTGGCAGATGGATGTCAAAACGGCGTTCCTTAACGGTTTCCTTAAGGAAGAGTTGTATATGATGCAACCCGAAGGTTTTATCGATCCTAAAAATGCTGACAAGGTGTGCAAACTCCAGCGATCCATTTATGGACTGGTGCAAGCATCTCGGAGTTGGAACAAACGTTTTGATGAGGTGATCAAAGCATTTGGGTTTATACAAGTGGTTGGAGAATCTTGTATTTACAAGAAAGTGAGTGGGAGCTCTGTGGCGTTTCTAATATTATATGTGGATGACATATTGCTGATTGGAAACAACGTAGAGCTTTTGGAGAGCATAAAAGGTTACTTGAATAAAAGTTTCTCTATGAAGGACCTAGGGGAAGGTGCTTACATTCTAGGCATTAAAATCTATAGGGATAGATCAAAACGCCTGATAGGACTTTCACAAAGCACATACCTTGATAATGTTTTGAAGAGGTTCAAAATGGAACAGTCCATGAAAGGGTTCTTGCCAGTGTTACAAGGTACGAGATTGAGTAAGACTCAGTGCCCAGCAACTGATGAAGATAGAGAGCATATGCGCTCCGTCCCCTATGCTTCAGCCATAGGCTCTATCATGTATGCGATGCTGTGCACTAGACCGGATGTTAGCCTGGCCATAAGTATGGCAGGCAGGTTCCAGAGTAATCCAGGAGTGGATCACTGGACGGCGGTCAAGAATATCCTGAAGTACCTGAAAAGGACTAAGGAGATGTTTCTCGTGTATGGAGGTGACGAAGAGCTCGCCGTAAAAGGTTACGTCGATGCAAGCTTTCACACAGATCCGGACGACTCTAAGTCGCAAACCGGATACGTATTTATTCTTAATGGGGGTGCAGTAAGCTGGTGCAGTTCCAAGCAAAGCATCGTAGCAGACTCTACATGTGAAGCAGAGTACATGGCTGCCTCGGAGGCGGCTAAGGAGGGTGTCTGGATGAAGCAGTTCATGACGGATCTTGGAGTGGTGCCAAGTGCACTGGATCCAATAACCTTGTTCTGTGACAACACTGGTGCCATTGCCTTAGCAAAGGAACCAAGGTTTCACAAGAAGACCAGACACATCAAACGACGCTTCAACCTCATCCGCGACTACGTCGAGGAGGAGGACGTAAATATATGCAAAGTGCACACGGATCTGAATGTAGCAGACCCGCTGACTAAACCTCTTCCACGGCCAAAACATGATCGACACCAGAACTGTATGGGTGTTAGATTTATTACAATGTAATTCACATGGTGATGTGAGGGCTAGATTATTGACTCTAGTGCAAGTGGGAGACTGTTGGAATTATGCCCTAGAGGCAATAATAAATGTATAGTTATTATTGTAATTCCTGTATCAAGATAATAGTTTATTATCCATGCTATAATTGTATTGAATGAAGACTCATTTACATGTGTGGATACATAGACAAAACACCGTCCCTAGCATGCCTCTAGTTGGCTAGCCAGTTGATCGATGATAGTCAGTGTCTTCTGATTATGAACAAGGTGTTGTTGCTTGATAACTGGATCACGTCATTGGGAGAATCACGTGATGGACTAAGACCCAAACTAATAGACGTAGCATGTTGATCGTGTCATTTTGTTGCTACTGTTTTCTGCGTGTCAAGTATTTATTCCTATGACCATGAGATCATATAACTCACTGACACCGGAGGAATGCTTTGTGTGTATCAAACGTCGCAACGTAACTGGGTGACTATAAAGATGCTCTACAGGTATCTCCGAAGGTGTTAGTTGAGTTAGTATGGATCAAGACTGGGATTTGTCACTCCGTGTGACGGAGAGGTATCTCGGGGCCCACTCGGTAATACAACATCACACACAAGCCTTGCAAGCAATGTAACTTAGTGTAAGTTGCGGGATCTTGTATTACGGAACGAGTAAAGAGACTTGCCGGTAAACGAGATTGAAATAGGTATGCGGATACTGACGATCGAATCTCGGGCAAGTAACATACCGAAGGACAAAGGGAATGACATACGGGATTATACGAATCCTTGGCACTGAGGTTCAAACGATAAGATCTTCGTAGAATATGTAGGATCCAATATGGGCATCCAGGTCCCGCTATTGGATATTGACCGAGGAGTCTCTCGGGTCATGTCTACATAGTTCTCGAACCCGCAGGGTCTGCACACTTAAGGTTCGACGTTGTTTTATGTGTATTTGAGTTATATGGTTGGTTACCGAATGTTGTTCGGAGTCCCGGATGAGATCACGGACGTCACGAGGGTTTCCGGAATGGTCCGGAAACGAAGATTGATATATAGGATGACCTCATTTGATTACCGGAAGGTTTTCGGAGTTACCGGGAATGTACCGGGAATGACGAATGGGTTCCGGGGGTTCACCGGAGGGGGGCAACCCACTCCGGGGAAGCCCATAGGTATTTGGGGGGGTCACACCAGCCCTTAGTGGGCTGGTCCGGGGGTTCACCGGAGGGGGGCAACCCACTCCGGGGAAGCCCATAGGTATTTGGGGGGGTCACACCAGCCCTTAGTGGGCTGGTGGGACAGCCCACCAAATCCTATGCGCCAAGGAAGAGAAAATATCAAAGGAAAGAAAAAAAAGGAGAGGTGGGAAGGGGGAAGGACTCCCTCCCACCAAACCAAGTAGGACTCGGTTTGGGGGGGGAGAGTTCTCCCCCCTGGCTCGGCCGACCCCTTGGGGTTCCCTTGGTCCCCAAGGCAAGGTCCCCCTCCCTCCTCCTATATATATGGGGCTTTTAGGGCAGATTTGAGACGACTTTCTCACGGCTGCCCGACCACATACCTCCATAGTTTTTCCTCTAGATCGTGTTTCTGCGGAGCTCGGGCGGAGCCCTGCTGAGACAAGATCATGACCAACCTCCGGAGCGCCGTCACGCTGCCGGAGAACTCTTCTACCTCTCCGTCTCTCTTGCTGGATCAAGAAGGCCGAGATCATCGTCGAGCTGTACGTGTGCTGAACGCGGAGGTGTCGTCCGTTCGGTACTAGATCGTGGGACTGATCGCGGGATTGTTCGCGGGGCGGATCGAGGGACGTGAGGACGTTCCACTACATCAACCGCGATCTCACATCGCTTCTGCTGTACGATCTACAAGGGTACGTAGATCACTCATCCCCTCTCGTAGATGGACATCACCATGATAGGTCTTCGTGCGCGTAGGAAAATTTTTGTTTCCCATGCGACGTTCCCCAACACAAACTCCTCAAAGGAAGAGTTTCCATAGTGACAAGTGACAATAAATTTCAGCACAGTATAAAAATGTTTCCTTACCAATTTCCACTTACCAAAGGCGCTTCACTCCCCGGCAATGGTGCCAGAAAAGAGTCTTGATGACCCACAAGTATAGGGGATCAATCGTAGTCCTTTCGATAAGTAATAGTATCGAACCCAACGAGGATCAGAAGGCTCTGATAAACGGATTTCAGCAAGGTAATAACTGCAAGCACTGAAAGTAGCGGTAACAAGTGATTGTGTAGCGAGGTGAAACGTAGCAAGCAAAGAGTAAAAAGTAACAAGTAGTAGCAACGGTGCAGCAAGTGGCCCAATCCCTTTTGTAGCAAGGGACAAGCCTGAACAAAGTCTTATAGGAGGAAAACGCTCCCGAGGGCACACGGGAATTTCTGTCATGCTAGTTTCATCATGTTCATATGATTCGCGTTCGTTACTTTGATAGTTTGATAAGTGGGTGGACCGGCACTTGGGTACTGCCCTTACTTGGACAAGGATCCCACTTATGATTAACCTCTCTCGCAAGCATCTGCAACTACAAAAGAAGAATTAAGACAAAGTCTAACCATAGCATTAAACTTGTGGATCCAAATCAGCCCCTCACGAAGCAACGCATAAACTGGGGTTAAAGCTTCTGTCACTCCAGCAACCCATCATCTACTTACTACTTCCCAATGCATTCCTCTAGGCCCAAATATGGTGAAGTGTTATGTAGTCGACGTTCACATAACACCACTAGAGGAAAAACAACATACAACATATCAAAATACCGAACGAATATCAAATTCACATGACTATTATCAGCATGACTTATCCCATGTCCTCAGGAACAAAAGTAACTACTCACAAGACATAATCATTATCATGACCAGAGGTGTAATGAATAGAATCAAGGATCTGAACATAATCTCTTCCACCAAGTAATCCAACAAGCATCAACTACAAAGAGTAATCAACACTACTAGCAACCTTACAAGTACCAATCGGAGTCGCGAGACGAAGATTGATTACAAGAGATGAACTAGGGATTGGAGAGGAGATGGTGCTGATGAAGATATTGATGAAGATGCCTGCCCTCCTAAGAGAGGAGTGTTGGTGATGACGATGGCGACGATTTCCCCCTCCGAGAGAGAAATTTCCCTGGCAGGATCGTCCTGCCAGAGCTCTAGATTGGATCTCCTCAAGTTCCGCCCCGTGTGTTGGAATTGATGGGGAACCTCGCAAGGGAAACAAAAAATTTCCTACGCGCACGAAGACCTATCATGGTGATGTCCATCTACGAGAGGGGATGAGTGATCTACATACCCTTGTAGATCGTATAGCAGAAGCGTTAGAGAACGCGGTTGATGTAGTGGAACGTCCTCACGTCCCTCGATCCGCCCCACGAACAATCCCGCGATCAGTCCCACGATCTAGTACCGAACGGACGGCACCTCCGCGTTCAGCACACGTACAGCTCGACGATGATCTCGGCCTTCTTGATCCAGCAAGAGAGACGGAGAGGTAGAAGAGTTCTCCGGCAGCGTGACGGCGCTCCGGAGGTTGGTGATGATCTCGTCTCAGCAGGGCTCCGCCCGAGCTCCGCAGAAACGCGATCTAGAGGAAAAACTATGGAGGTATGTGGTCGGGCAGCCGTGAGAAAGTCGTCTCAAATCTGCCCTAAAAGCCCCATATATATAGGAGGAGGGAGGGGGACCTTGCCTTGGGGTCCAAGGGACTCCCAAGGGGTCGGCCGAGCCAAGGGGGGCAGGACTCCCCCCCCCCCCAAACCGAGTTGGACTTGGTTTGGTGGGAGGAGTCCCCCTCCCTTCCCACTTCTTCCCTCTTTTTTTTTCTTTTCCTTCGATTTCCTTCTCTTGGCGCATAGGCCCCCTTGGGGCTGTCCCACCAGCCCACTAAGGGCTGGTGTGTCTCCCCAAAGCCTATGGGCTTCCCCGGGGTTGGTTGCCCCCCCCCCCCCCCCGGTGAACTCCCGGAACCCATTCGTCATTCCCGGTACATTCCCGGTAACTCCGAAAACCTTCCGGTAATCAAATGAGGTCATCCTATATATCAATCTTCGTTTCCGGACCATTCCGGAAACCCTCGTGACGTCCGTGATCTCATCCGGGACTCCGAACAACATTCGGTAACCAACCATATAACTCAAATACGCATAAAACAACGTCGAACCTTAAGTGTGCAGACCCTGCGGGTTCGAGAACTATGTAGACATGACCCGAGTGACTCCTCGGTCAATATCCAATAGCGGGACCTGGATGCCCATATTGGATCCTACATATTCTACGAAGATCTTATCGTTTGAACCTCAGTGCCAAGGATTCGTATAATCCCGTATGTCATTCCCTTTGTCCTTCGGTATGTTACTTGCCCGAGATTCGATCGTCAGTATCCGCATACCTATTTCAATCTCGTTTACCGGCAAGTCTCTTTACTCGTTCCGTAATACAAGATCCCGCAACTTACACTAAGTTACATTTCTTGCAAGGCTTGTGTGTGATGTTGTATTACCGAGTGGGCCCCGAGATACCTCTCCGTCACACGGAGTGACAAATCCCAGTCTTGATCCATACTAACTCAACTAACACCTTCGGAGATACCTGTAGAGCATCTTTATAGTCACCCAGTTACGTTGCGACGTTTGATACACACAAAGCATTCCTCCGGTGTCAGTGAGTTATATGATCTCATGGTCATAGGAATAAATACTTGACACGCAGAAAACAGTAGCAACAAAATGACACGATCAACATGCTACGTCTATTAGTTTGGGTCTAGTCCATCACGTGATTCTCCCAATGACGTGATCCAGTTATCAAGCAACAACACCTTGTTCATAATCAGAAGACACTGACTATCATCGATCAACTGGCTAGCCAACTAGAGGCATGCTAGGGACGGTGTTTTGTCTATGTATCCACACATGTAAATGAGTCTTCATTCAATACAATTATAGCATGGATAATAAACTATTATCTTGATACAGGAATTATAATAATAACTATACATTTATTATTGCCTCTAGGGCATAATTCCAACAGTCTCCCACTTGCACTAGAGTCAATAATCCAGCCCTCACATCACCATGTGAATTACATTGTAATAAATCTAACACCCATACAGTTCTGGTGTCGATCATGTTTTGGCCGTGGAAGAGGTTTAGTCAGCGGGTCTGCTACATTCAGATCCGTGTGCACTTTGCATATATTTACGTCCTCCTCCTCGACGTAGTCGCGGATGAGGTTGAAGCATCGTTTGATGTGTCTGGTCTTCTTGTGAAACCTTGGTTCCTTTGCTAAGGCAATGGCACCAGTGTTGTCACAGAACAAGGTTATTGGATCCAGTGCACTTGGCACCACTCCAAGATCCGTCATGAACTGCTTCATCCAGACACCCTCCTTAGCTGCCTCCGAGGCAGCCATGTCCTCCGCTTCACATGTAGAATATGCTACGACGCTTTGCTTGGAACTGCACCAGCTTACTGCACCCCCATTAAGAATAAATACATATCCGGTTTGCGACTTAGAGTCGTCCGGATCTGTGTCAAAGCTTGCATCGACGTAACCTTTTACGGCGAGCTCTTCGCCACCTCCATACACGAGAAACATCTCCTTAGTCCTTTTCAGGTACTTCAGGATATTCTTGACCGCTGTCCAGTGATCCACTCCTGGATTACTCTGGAACCTACCTGCCATACTTATGGCCAGGCTAACATCCGGTCTAGTGCACAGCATCGCATACATGATAGAACCTATGGCCGAAGCATAGGGGACGGAGCGCATATGCTCTCTATCTTCATCAGTTGCTGGGCACTGAGTCTTACTCAATCTCGTACCTTGTAACACTGGCAAGAACCCTTTCTTGGACTGTTCCATTTTGAACCTCTTCAAAACTTTATCAAGGTATGTGCTTTGTGAAAGTCCTATCAGGCGTTTTGATCTATCCCTATAGATCTTAATGCCTAGAATGTAAGCAGCTTCTCCTAGGTCCTTCATAGAGAAACTTTTATTCAAGTAACCTTTTATGCTCTCCAAAAGCTCTACGTTGTTTCCAATCAGTAATATGTCATCCACATATAATATTAGAAACGCCACAGAGCTCCCACTCACTTTCTTGTAAATACAAGATTCTCCAACCACTTGTATAAACCCAAATGCTTTGATCACCTCATCAAAGCGTTTGTTCCAACTCCGAGATGCTTGCACCAGTCCATAAATGGATCGCTGGAGCTTGCACACCTTGTCAGCATTTTTAGGATCGACAAAACCTTCGGGCTGCATCATATACAACTCTTCCTTAAGGAAACCGTTAAGGAACACCGTTTTGACATCCATCTGCCAGATTTCATAATCGAAAAATGCAGCTATTGCTAACATGATTCTGACGGACTTAAGCATCGCTACGGGTGAGAAGGTCTCATCGTAGTCAACTCCTGGAACTTGTGAAAAACCCTTTGCCACAAGTCGAGCTTTATAAACGGTCACATTACCGTCAGCGTCCGTCTTCTTCTTAAAGATCCATTTGTTCTGAATAGCCTTGCGGCCCTCAGGTAGTATCTCCAAAGTCCACACTTTGTGCTCATACATGGATCCTATCTCGGATTTCATGGCTTCTAGCCATTTGTTGGAATCTGGGCCCACCATTGCTTCTTCATAATTTGCAGGTTCATTGTTGTCCAACAACATGATTGACAAGACGGGATTACCGTACCACTCTGGAGCAGCGCGTGATCTCGTCGACCTGCGTGGTTCAACAGAAACTTGAACTGGAGTTTCATGATCATCATCATTAACTTCCTCCTGAACCGGCGTCGCAACGACAGAGGTTTCCCCTTGCCCTGCGCCACCATCCAGAGGGATGAGAGGTTCGACAACCTCGTCAAGTTCTACCTTCCTCCCACTCAATTCTCTCGAGAGAAACTCCTTCTCGAGAAAAGTTCCGTTCTTAGCAACAAACACTTTGCCCTCGGATTTGAGATAGAAGGTGTACCCAACTGTCTCTTTTGGGTAACCTATGAAGACGCACTTTTCCGCTTTAGCTTCCATCTTTTCAGGCTGAAGCTTTTTGACATAAGCATCACATCCCCAAACTTTAAGAAACGACAACTTTGGCCTTTTGCCATACCACAGTTCGTATGGTGTCGTCTCAACGGATTTCGATGGTGCCCTATTCAAAGTGAATGCAGTTGTTTCTAATACATAACCCCAAAATGATAACGGCAAATCAGTAAGAGACGTCATAGATCGCACCATCTCTAACAAAGTACGATTACGACGTTCGGACACACCATTACGCTGTGGTGTTCCAGGCGGTGTTAACTGCGAAACAATTCCACATTGTCTTAAGTGAGTACCAAACTCGAAACTCAGATATTCACCCCCACGATCAGACCGTAGGAACTTGATCTTCTTGTTACGATGATTTTCCACTTCACTCTGAAATTGCTTGAACTTTTCAAATGTTTCAGACTTGTGCTTCATCAAGTAGACATAACCATATCTACTTAAATCGTCAGTGAAGGTGAGAAAATAACGATATCCGCCGCGTGCCTCCACGCTCATTGGACCACACACATCGGTATGTATGATTTCCAACAAGTCACTTGCACGCTCCATTGTTTCGGAGAACGGAGTCTTAGTCATCTTGCCCATGAGGCATGGTTCGCATGTGTCAAGTGAATCAAAGTCAAGTGACTCCAAAAGTCCATCAGCATGGAGTTTCTTCATGCGCTTTATACCAATATGACCCAAGCGGCAGTGCCACAAAAATATGGCGCTATCATTGTTTACTCTAACTCTTTTGGTCTCAATGTTATGTATGTGCGTATCACTATCAAGATTCAATATGAACAATCCTCTCACATTCGGTGCATGAACATAAAAGATGTTACTCATAGAAATAGAACAACCATTATTCTCAGACTTAAAAGAGTAACCGTCTCGCAATAAACAAGATCCAGATATAATGTTCATGCTCAACGCAGGCACTAAATAACAATGATTTAAGTTCATCACTAATCCCGATGGTAGTTGAAGTGACACTGTGCCGACGGCGATTGCATCAACCTTGGAACCGTTTCCTACGCGCATCGTCACTTCGTCTTTTGCCAGCCTTCGTCTATTCCAGAGTTCCTGCTTCGAGTTGCAAATGTGAGCAACAGAACCGGTATCAAATACCCAGGCACTACTACGAGAGCCGGTTAAGTACACATCAATAACATGTATATCAAATATACCTGATTTTTCTTTGCCCGCCTTTTTATCTGCCAGATACTTGGGGCAATTGCGCTTCCAGTGACCCATACCCTTGCAATAGAAGCACTCTGTTTCAGGCTTAGGTCCAGCTTTGGGTTTCTTCGGCGGATTGGCAACAGGCTTGCCGCTCTTCTTCGAATTGCCCTTCTTTCCTTTGCCGTTTCTCTTGAAACTAGTGGTCTTGCTCACCATCAACACTTGATGCTCTTTACGGAGTTCAGACTCTGCGACTTTCAGCATCGCAAACAACTCGCCGGGAGACTTGTTCATCCCTTGCATGTTGTAGTTCAACACAAAGCCTTTATAGCTTGGCGGCAGTGATTGAAGGATTCTGTCAGTGATAGCTTATTGCGGGAGTTCAATCCCCAGTTCAGCTAGACGGTTTGAGTACCCAGACATTTTGAGCACATGTTCACTGACAGACGAGTTTTCCTCCATCTTGCAAGCATAGAATTTATCGGAGGTCTCATACCTCTCGATCCGGGCGTTCTTCTGAAAGATAAACTTCAACTCCTGAAACATCTCAAATGCTCCATGACGCTCAAAGCGACGTTGAAGTCCCGGTTCTAAGCCATACAAGACTGCACATTGAACTATTGAGTAGTCCTCCTTACGCGCTAACCAAGCGTTCTTAACATCCTGATCAACCGTAGCGGGTGGTTCATCTCCTAGCGCAGCATTAAGGACATAATCCTTCTTTCCAGCTTGTAAGATTAGCTTAAGATTACGAGCCCAGTCTACAAAGTTGCTTCCATCATCTTTCAACTTAGCTTTCTCTAGGAACGTATTAAAATTCAGGATGACACTTGCTTGAGCCATGATCTACAACACAAATATATTCAAAGTGGACTTAGACTATGTTCAAGATAATTAGAGTTCAACTTAATCAAATTATATGCTAAACTCCCACTCAAAAAGTACATCTCTCTAGTCATTTGAGTGGTTCATGATCCACTTACACTATCCCAAGTCCGATCATCACGTGAGTTGAGTATAGTTTCAGTGGTAAGCATCCCTATGCTAATCATATCAACTATATGATTCATGATCGACCTTTCGGTCTCATGTGTTCCGAGGTCATGTCTGCACATGCTAGGCTCGTCAAGCTTAACCCGAGTGTTCCGCGTGCGCAACTGTTTTGCACCCGTTGTATGTGAACGTTGAGTCTATCACACCCGATCACCACGTGGTGTCTCGAAACGACGAACTGTAGCAACGGTGCACAGTCGGGGAGAACACAATTTCGTCTTGAAATTTTAGTGAGAGATCACCTCATAATGCTACCGTCGTTCTAAGCAAAATAAGGTGCATAAAAGGATTAACATCACATGCAATTCATAAGTGACATGATATGGCCATCATCACGTGCTTCTTGATCTCCATCACCAAAACACCGGCACGATCTTCTTGTCACCGGCGCCACACCATGATCATCCATCAACGTGTTGCCATCGGGGTTTTCGTGCTACTTATGCTATTACTACTAAAGCTACATCCTAGCAAAATAGTAAACGCATCTGCAAGCACAAACGTTAGTATAAAGACAACCCTATGGCTCCTGCCGGTTGTCGTACCATCGACATGCAAGTCGATATTTCTATTACAACAAGATCATCTCATCCATCCAATATATCACATCACATCGTTGGCCATATCACATCACAATCATACCCTGCAAAAACAAGTTAGACGTCCTCTAATTTTGTTGTTGCATGTTTTACGTGGTGACCAAGGGTATCTAGTAGGATCGCATCTTACTTACGCAAACACCACAACAGAGATATATGAGTTGCTATTTAACCTCATCCAAGGACCTCCTCGGTCAAATCCAATTCAACTAAAGTTGGAGAAACCGTCACTTGCCAGTCATCTTTGAGCAAAGGGGGTTACTCGTAACGATGAAACCAGTCTCTCGTAAGCGTACGAGTAATGTCGGTCCAAGCCGCTTCAATCCAACAATACCGCAGAATCAAGAAAAGACTAAGGAGGGCAGCAAAACGCACATCACCGCCCACAAAACCTTTTGTGTTCTACTCGAGAAGACATCTACGCATGAACCTAGCTCATGATGCCAAAGATGGGGAACGTAGCAAGGGAAACAAAAAAATTCCTACGCGCATGAAGACCTATCATGGTGATGTCCATCTACGAGAGGGGATGAGTGATCTACGTACCCTTGTAGATCGTACAGCAGAAGCGTTAGAGAACGCGGTTGATGTAGTGGAACGTCCTCACGTCCCTCGATCCGCCCCGCGAACAATCCCGCGATCAGTCCCATGATCTAGTACCGAACGGACGGCACCTCCGCGTTCAGCACACGTACAGCTCGACGATGATCTCGGCCTTCTTGATCCAGCAAGAGAGACGGAGAGGTAGAAGAGTTCTCCGGCAGCGTGACGGTGCTCCGGAGGTTGGTGATGATCTCGTCTCAGCAGGGCTCCGCCCGAGCTCCGCAGAAACGCGATCTAGAGGAAAAACTATGGAGGTATGTGGTCGGGCAGCCGTGAGAAAGTCGTCTCAAATCTGCCCTAAAAGCCCCATATATATAGGAGGAGGGAGGGGGACCTTGCCTTGGGGTCCAAGGGAATCCCAAGGGGTCGGCCGAGCCAAGGGGGGGAGGACGCCCCCCCAAACCGAGTTGGACTTGGTTTGGTGGGAGGAGTCCCCCTCCCTTCCCACTTCTTCCCTCTTTTTTTTTCTTTTCCTTTGATTTCCTTCTCTTGGCGCATAGGCCCCCTTGGGGCTGTCCCACCAGCCCACTAAGGGCTGGTGTGTCTCCCCAAAGCCTATGGGCTTCCCCGGGGTGGGTTGCCCCCCCCCCCCCCCGGTGAACTCCCGGAACCCATTCGTCATTCCCGGTACATTCCCGGTAACTCCAAAAACCTTCCGGTAATCAAATGAGGTCATCCTATATATCAATCTTCGTTTCCGGACCATTCCGGAAACCCTCGTGACGTCCGTGATCTCATCCGGGACTCCGAACAACATTCGGTAACCAACCATATAACTCAAATACGCATAAAACAACGTCGAACCTTAAGTGTGCAGACCCTGCGGGTTCGAGAACTATGTAGACATGACCCGAGTGACTCCTCGGTCAATATCCAATAGCGGGACCTGGATGCCCATATTGGATCCTACATATTCTACGAAGATCTTATCGTTTGAACCTCAGTGCCAAGGATTCGTATAATCCCATATGTCATTCCCTTTGTCCTTCGGTATGTTACTTGCCCGAGATTCGATCGTCAGTATCCGCATACCTATTTCAATCTCGTTTACCGGCAAGTCTCTTTACTCGTTCCGTAATACAAGATCCCGCAACTTACACTAAGTCACATTGCTTGCAAGGCTTGTGTGTGATGTTGTAGTACCGGGTGGGCCCCGAGATACCTCTCCGTTGCACGGAGTGACAAATCCCAGTCTCGATCCATACTAACTCAACTAACACCTTCGGAGATACCTGTAGAGCATCTTCATAGTCACCCAGTTACGTTGCGACGTTTGACACACACAAAGCATTCCTCCGGTGTCAGTGAGTTATCCATGCTATAATTGTATTAAATGAAGACTTATATACATGTGTGGATACATAGACAAAACACTGTCCCTAGCAAGCCTCTAGTTGGCTAGCCAGTTGATCAAAGATAGTCAGGGTCTTCTGATTATGGACAAGGTGTTGTTGCTTGATAACTGGATCACGTCATTAGGAGAATCACGTGATGGACTAGACCCAAACTAATAGACATAGCATATTGATCGTGTCATTTTGTTGCTACTGTTTTCTGCGTGTCAAGTATTTGTTCCTATGACCATGAGATCATATAACTCACTGACACCGGAGGAATGCTTTGTGTGTATCAAACGTCGCAACGTAACTGGGTGACTATGAATATGCTCTATAGGTATCTCCGAAGGTGTTCGTTGAGTTAATATGGATCGAGACTGGGATTTGTCACTCCGTGCAACGGAGAGGTATCTCGGGGCCCACTCGGTACTACAACATCACACACAAGCCTTGCAAGCAATGTGACTTAGTGTAAGTTGCGGGATCTTGTATTACGGAACGAGTAAAGAGACTTGCCGGTAAACGAGATTGAAATAGGTATGCGGATACTGACGATCGAATCTCGGGCAAGTAACATACAGAAGGACAAAGGGAATGACATACGGGATTATATGAATCCTTGGCACTGAGGTTCAAACGATAAGATCTTCGTAGAATATGTAGGATCCAATATGGGCATCCAGGTCCCGCTATTGGATATTGACCGAGGAGTCACTCGGGTCATGTCTACATAGTTCTCGAACCCGCAGGGTCTGCACACTTAAGGTTCGACATTGTTTTATGCGTATTTGAGTTATGTGGTTGGTTACCGAATGTTGTTCGGAGTCTCGGATGAGATCACGGACGTCACGAGGGTTTCCGGAATGGTCCAGAAACGAAGATTGATATATAGGATGACCTCATTTGATTACCGGAAGGTTTTCGGAGTTACCGGGAATGTACCGGGAATGAAGAATGGGTTCCGGGTGTTTACCGGGGGGGGCAACCCACCCCGGGGAAGCCCATAGGCCTTGGAGGTGGCGCACCAGCCCTTAGTGGGCTGGTGGGACAGCCCAAGAAGGCCCTATGCGCCATAGGAAGAAAATCAAAGAGAAAAAAAAAGAGGACGTGGGAAAAGGGGGAAGGACTCCTCCTTCCAAACCTAGTTGGACTCGGTTTGGAAGAGGAGGGTTGCCCCCCTTGGCTCGGCCGAACCCCTTGGGGGTCCTTGGACCCCAAGGCAAGTCTCCCCTCTTCCCCCTATATATACGGAGGTTCTAGGGCTGATTTGACACAACTTTGCCACGGCAGCCCGACCACATATCTCCACGGTTTTACCTCTAGATCGCGTTTCTGCGGAGCTCGGGCGGAGCCCTGCTGAGATTAGATCACCACCAACCTCCGCAGCGCCGTCACGCTGCCGGAGAACTCATCTACCTCTCCGTCTATCTTGCTGGATCAAGAAGGCCGAGATCATCGTCGAGCTGTACTTGTGCTGAACGCGGAGGTGCCGTCTGTTCGGCACTAGATCGTGGGACTGATCGCGGGACGGTTCGCTGGGCGGATCGAGGGACGTGAGGACGTTCCACTACATCAACCGCGTTCACTAACGCTTCTGCTGTGCTATCTACAAGGGTACGTAGATCGAATATCCCCTCTCGTAGATGGACATCACCATGATAGGTCTTCGTGCGTGTAGGAAAATTTTTGTTTCCCATGCGACGTTCCCCAACAGTGGCATCATGAGCTAGGTTCATGCGTAGATGTCTTCTCGAGTAGAACAAAAAAGTTTTTGTGGGCGGTGATATGCGTTTTGCTGCCCTCCTTAGTCTTTTCTTGATTCCGCGGTATTGTTGTACTGAAGCGGCTTGGACCGACATTACTCGTACGCTTACGAGAGACTGGTTTCATCGCTACGAGTAACCCCGTTGCTCAAAGATGACACGCAAGTGTCAGTTTCTCCAACTTTAGTTGAATCGGATTTGACAGAGGAGGTCCTTGGATGAGGTTAAATAGCAACTCATATATCTCCGTTGTGGTGTTTGCGTAAGTAAGATGTGATCCTACTAGATACCCATGGTCACCACGTAAAACATGCAACAACAAAATTAGAGGACGTCTAACTTGTTTTTGCAGGGTATGATTGTGATGTGATATGGCCAACGATGTGATGTGATATATTGGATGGATGAGATGATCTTGTTGTAATAGAAATATCGACTTGCATGTCGATGGTACGACAACCGGCAGGAGCCATAGGGTTGTCTTTATACTAACGTTTGTGCTTGCAGATGCGTTTACTATTTTGCTAGGATGTAGCTTTAGTAGTAATAGCATGAGTAGCAGGACAACCCCGATGGCGACACGTTGATGGAGATCATGGTGTGGCGCCGGTGACAAGTAGATCGTGCCGGTGCTTTGGTGATGGAGATCCAGGAGCACGTGATGATGGCCATATCATGTCACTTATGAATTGCATGTGATGTTAATCCTTTTATGCACCTTATTTTGCTTAGAACGACGGTAGCATTATGAGGTGATCTCTCACTAAAATTTCAAGACGAAATTGTGTTCTCCCCGACTGTGCACCGTTGCTACAGTTCGTCGTTTCGAGACACCACGTGATGATCGGGTGTGATAGACTCAACGTTCACATACAACGGGTGCAAAACAGTTGCGCACGCGGAACACTCGGGTTAAGCTTGACGAGCCTAGCATGTGCAGACATGGCCTCGGAACACATGAGACCGAAAGGTCGATCATGAATCATATAGTTGATATGATTAGCATAGGGATGCTTACCACTGAAACTATATTCAACTCACGTGATGATCGGACTTGGGATAGTGTAAGTGGATCATGAACCACTCAAATGACTAGAGAGATGTACTTTTTGAGTGGGAGTTTAGCATGTAATTTTATTAAGTTGAACTCTAATTATCTTGAACATAGTCTAAGTCCACTTTGAATATATTTGTGTTGTAGATCATGGCTCACGCGACAGTCATCCTCAATTTTAATACGTTCCTAGAGAAAGCTAAGTTGAAAGATGATGGAAGCAACTTTGTAGACTGGGCTCGTAATCTTAAGCTAATCTTACAAGCTGGGAAGAAGGATTATGTCCTTAATGCTGCGCTAGGAGATGAACCACCCGCTACGGCTGACCAGGATGTTAAGAACGCTTGGTTGACACGTAAGGAGGACTACTCAGTAGTTCAATGTGCAGTCTTGTATGGCTTAGAACCGGGACTTCAACGTCGCTTTGAGCGTCATGGAGCATTTGAGATGTTCCAGGAGTTGAAGTTTATCTTTCAGAAGAACGCCCGGATCGAGAGGTATGAGACCTCCGATAAATTCTATGCTTGCAAGATGGAGGAGAACTCGTCTGTTAGTGAACATGTGCTCAAAATGTGTGGGTACTCAAACCGTCTAGCTGAGCTAGGGATTGAACTCCCGCAAGAGGCTATCACTGACAGAATCCTTCAATCACTGCCGCCAAGCTATAAAGGCTTTGTGTTGAACTACAACATGCAAGGGATGAACAAGTCACCCGGCGAGTTGTTTGCGATGCTGAAAGTCGCAGAGTCTGAACTCCGTAAAGAGCATCAAGTGTTGATGGTGAATAAGACCACTAGTTTCAAGAGAAACGGCAAAGGCAAGAAGGGTAATTCGAAGAAGAGCGGCAAGCCTGTTGCCAATCCGACGAAGAAACCCAAAGCTAGACCTAAGCCTGAAACAGAGTGTTACTATTGCAAGGGTATGGGTCACTGGAAGCGCAATTGCCCCAAGTATCTGGCTGATAAGAAGGCGGCCAAAGAAAAATCAGGTATATTTGATATACATGTTATTGATGTGTACTTAACCGGTTCTCGTAGTAGTGCCTGGGTATTCGATACCGGTTCTGTTGCTCATATTTGCAACTCGAAACAGGAACTGCGGAATAGACGAAGGTTGGCGAAAGATGAAGTGACGATGCGCGTAGGAAATGGTTCCAAGGTTGATGCAATCGCCGTCGGCACAGTTTCACTTCAGTTACCATCAGGATTAGTTATGAACTTGAATCATTGTTATTTAGTGCCTCCGTTGAGCATGAACATTATATCTGGATCTTGTTTATTGCGAGACGGTTACTCTTTTAAGTCAGAGAATAATGGTTGTTCTATTTCTATGAGTAACATCTTTTATGGTCATGCACCCAATGTGAGAGGACTGTTCATATTGAATCTTGATAGTGATACACACATACATAACATTGAGACCAAAAGAGTTAGAGTTAACAATGATAGCGCCATATTTTTGTGGCACTGCTGCTTAGGTCATATTGGTATAAAGCGCATGAAGAAACTCCATGCCGATGGACTTTTGGAGTCACTTGACTTTGATTCACTTGACACGTGCGAACCATGCCTTATGGGCAAGATGACTAAAACTCCGTTCTCCGGAACAATGGAGCGTGCAAGTGACATGTTGGAAATCATACATACCGATGTGTGCGGTCCGATGAGCGTAGAGGCACGCGGCGGATATCGTTATTTTCTCACCTTCACTCACGATTTGAGTAGATATGGTTATGTCTACTTAATGAAGCACAAGTCTGAAACATTTGAAAAGTTCAAGCAATTTCAGAGTGGAGTTGAAAATCATCATAACAAGAAGATCAAGTACCTACGGTCTGATCGTCGGGGTAAATATCTGAGTTTCGAGTTTGGTTCTCACTTAAGACAATGTGGAATTGTTTCATAGTTGACACCGCCTGGAACACCACAGCGTAATGGTGTGTCCGAACGTCGTAATCGTACTTTATTAGAGATGGTGCGATCTATGATGTCTCTTACCGATTTGCCGTTATCATTTTGGGTTATGCATTAGAAACAGTTGCATTCACTTTAAATAGGGCACCATCAAAATCCGTTGAGACGACACCATACGAACTGTGGTATGACAAAAGGCCAAAGTTGTCGTTTCTTAAAGTTTGGGAATGTGATGCTTATGTCACAAAGCTTCAGCCTGAAAAGCTGGAACCCAAAGCGGAAAAGTGCATCTTCATAGGTTACCCAAAAGAGACAGTTGGGTACACCTTCTATCTCAAATCCGAGGGCAAAGTGTTTGTTGCTAAAAACGGAGCTTTTCTCGAGAAGGAGTTTCTCTCGAGAGAATTGAGTGGGAGGAAGATAGAACTTGATGAGGTTGTCGAACCTCTTATCCCTCTAGATGGTGGCGGAGGGCAAGGGGAAACCTCTGTCATTGCGACGCCGGTTGAGGAGGAAGTTAATGATGATGATCATGAAACTCCGGTTCAAGTTCCTGTCGAACCACGCAGGTCGACGAGACCACGTTCTGCTCCAGAGTGGTACGGTAATCCCGTTTTGTCAATCATGTTGTTAGACAACAATGAACCTGCAAGTTATGAAGAAGCAATGGTGGGCCCAGATTCCAACAAATGGCTAGAAGCCATGAAGTCCGAGATAGGATCCATGTATGAGAACAAAGTGTGGACTTTGGAAGTACTACCTGAGGGCCACAAGGCTATTCAGAACAAATGGATCTTCAAGAGGAAGACGGACGCTGACGGCAATGTGACCGTTTATAAAGCTCGACTTGTGGCAAAGGGTTTTTCACAAGTTCAAGGAGTTGACTACGATGAGACATTCTCACCCGTAGCGATGCTTAAGTCCGTCAGAATCATGTTATCAATAGCTGCATTTTTCGATTATGAAATCTCGCAGATGGATGTCAAAACGGCGTTCCTTAACGGTTTCCTTAAGGAAGAGTTGTATATGATGCAACCCGAAGGTTTTGTCGATCCTAAGAATGCTAACAAGGTGTGCAAGCTCCAGCGATCCATTTATGGACTGGTGCAAGCATCTCGGAGTTGGAACAAACGCTTTGATGAGGTGATCAAAGCATTTGGGTTTATACAAGTGGTTGGAGAATCTTGTATTTACAAGAAAGTGAGTGGGAGCTCTGTGGCGTTTCTAATATTATATGTGAATGACACATTGCTGATTGGAAACGATGTACAGTTTTTGGAGAGCATAAAGGATTACTTGAATAAAAGTTTCTCTATGAAGGACCTAGGAGAAGCTGCTTACATACTAGGCATTAAGATCTACAGGGATAGATCGAAACGCCTGATAGGACTTTCACAAAGCACATACCTTGATAAAGTTTTGAAGAGGTTCAAAATGGAACAGTCCAAGAAAGGGTTCTTGCCAGTTTTACAAGGTACGAGATTGAGTAAGACTCAGTGCCCAGCAACTGATGAGGATAGAGAGCATATGAGCACCGTCCCCTATGCTTCAGCCATAGGTTCTATGATGTATGCAATGTTGTGCACTAGACCGGACGTTAGCTTGGCCATAAGTATGGCAGGCAGGTTCCAGAGTAATCCAGGAGTGGATCACTGGACGGCGGTCAAGAATATCCTGAAGTACCTGAAAAGGACTAAGGAGATGTTTCTCATGTATGGAGGTGACGAAGAGCTCGCCGTAAAGGGTACGTCGATGCAAGCTTTGACACAGATCCGGACGACTCTAAGTCGCAAACCGGATACGTATTTATTCTTAATGGGGGTGCGGTAAGCTGGTGCAGTTCCAAGCAAAGCGTCGTAGCAGATTCTATATGTGAAGCGGAGTACATGGCTGCCTCGGAGGCGGCTAAGGAGCGTGTCTGGATGAAGCAGTCCATGACGGATCTTGGAGTAGTGCCAAGCGCACTGAATCCAATAACCTTGTTCTGTGACAACACGGGTGCCATTGCCCTAGCAAAGGAACCACGGTTTCACAAGAAGTCCAGACACATCAAACGACGCTTCAACCTCATTCGCGACTACGTCGAAGGGGAGGACGTAAATATATGCAAAGTGCACACGGATCTGAATGTAGCAGACCCACTGACTAAACCTCTTCCACGGGCAAAGCATGATCAACACCAGAACTGTATGGGTGTTAGATTTATTACAATGTAATTCGCATGATGATGTGAGGGCTAGATTATTGACTCTAGTGCAAGTGGGAGACTGTTGGAATTATGCCCTAGAGGCAATAATACATATAGTTATTATTATAATTCCTGTATCAAGATAATCGTTTATTATCCATGCTATAATTGTATTAAATGAAGACTTATATACATGTGTGGATACATAGACAAAACACTATCCCTAGCAAGCCTCTAGTTGGCTAGCCAGTTGATCAAAGATAGTCAGGGTCTTCTGATTATGGACAAGGTGTTGTTGCTTGATAACTGGATCACGTCATTAGGAGAATAACGTGATGGACTAGACCCAAACTAATAGACGTAGCATATTGATCGTGTCATTTTGTTGCTACTGTTTTCTGCGTATCAAGTATTTGTTCCTATGACCATGAGATCATATAACTCACTGACACCGGAGGAATGCTTTGTGTGTATCAAACGTCGCAACGTAACTGGGTGACTATAAAGATGCTCTACAGGTATCTCCGAAGGTGTTCCTTGAGTTAGTATGGATCGAGACTGGGGTTGGTCACTCCGTGTAACGGAGAGGTGTCTCGGGGCCCACTCGGTAATACAACATCACACACAAGCCTTGCAAGCAATGTGACTTAGTGTAAGTTGCGGGATCTTGTATTACGGAACGAGTAAAGAGACTTGCCGGTAAACGAGATTGAAATAGGTATGCGGATACTGACGATCGAATCTCGGGCAAGTAACATAAAGAAGGACAAAGGGAATGACATACGGGATTATATGAATCCTTGGCACTGAGGTTCAAACGATAAGATCTTCGTAGAATATGTAGGATCCAATATGGGCATCCAGGTCCCGCTATTGGATATTGACCGAGGAGTCACTCGGGTCATGTCTACATAGTTCTCGAACCCGCAGGGTCTGCACACTTAAGGTTCGACGTTGTTTTATGCGTATTTGAGTTATATGGTTGGTTACCGAATGTTATTCGGAGTCCCGGATGAGATCACGGACGTCACGAGGGTTTCCGGAATGGTCCAGAAACGAAGATTGATATATAGGATGACCTCATTTGATTACCGGAAGGTTTTCGGAGTTACCGGGAATGTACCGGGAATGACGAATGGGTTCCGGGTGTTCACCGGGGGGGCAACCCACCCCGGGGAAGCCCATAGGCCTTGGGGGTGGCGCACCAACCCTTAGTGGGCTGGTGGGACAGCCCAAGAAGGCCCTATGCGCCATAGGAAGAAAATCAAAGAGAAAAGAAAAAAAAAAGAGGAGGTGGGAAAAGGGGGAAGGACTCCTCCTTCCAAACCTAGTTGGACTCGGTTTGGAAGGGGAGGGTTGCCCCCCTTGGCTCGGCCGAACCCCTTGGGGGTCCTTGGACCCCAAGGCAAGGCTCCCCCTCTTCCCCCTATATATACGGAGGTTTTAGGGCTGATTTGAGACGACTTTCTCACGGCTGCCCGACCACATATCTCCACGGTTTTACCTCTAGATCGCGTTTCTGCGGAGCTCGGGCGGAGCCCTGCTGAGATTAGATCACCACCAACCTCCGGAGCGCCGTCACGCTGCCGGAGAAATCATCTACCTCTCTGTCTCTCTTGCTGGATCAAGAAGGCCGAGATCATCGTCGAGCTGTACGTGTGCTGAACGCGGAGGTGCCGTCCGTTCGGCACTAGATCGTGGGACTGATCGCGAGACGGTTCGCGGGGCGGATCGAGGGACGTGAGGACGTTCCACTACATCTACCGCGTTCACTAACGCTTCTGCTGTGCGATCTACAAGGGTACGTAGATCGAATATCCCCTCTCGTAGATGGACATCACCATGATAGGTCTTCGTGCGCGTAGGAAAATTTTTGTTTCCCATGCGACGTTCCCCAACACCGTGGCGGCGGCAAAACCACGAAAAAGCTCTCGTATGATTTTTTCCAGGTCAGGACGCATCATATAGCAAAAGAGGGGGGCTAGTGGGCCAGGGGGCTGCCCACAAGCCTGCCCTGCGCCACCAGGGGAGTGGCGGTGGGCAAGCTTGTGGGGCCATGGTGGGCCCCCTCCGGTAGTTCTTTCGCCCATTATTTTTAATATATTTCAGAAAAAATCCACGTAAATTTTCAGGGCATTTGGAGATGTGCAGAATAGTGGACTAGGATTTGCTCCTTTTCCAGTCAAGAATTCTAGCTGCCTGAATTCTCCCTCTTCAAATAATCCTTGCAAAATAAGAGAGAAAAGGCATAAATATGGTACCACAAGTAATATAACAGCCCAAAAAGCAATAAATATCAACATGAAAGCATGATGCAAAATGGACGTATCAAGGCGTCTTCGCGTCTTTCTCCTCGTTGGGGGTATTGTCTCGGGGGCCGCTACAACTAGGAGACCGGTGGATTGAGGCATCTTTGCTGCATGGTTTTGCCGAGGCGAGGCACTGGTTTGCGTTTTTGCAACGATGATGGCGTCCAGAAGAGCTCGGGTCGCGGAGTGGACTTCGGTAGTCGGTTCTTCCTGGCGTGTACGAGGTGCCCTTCCGTTGGTTTCTTGGTTGCTTTGAAGTCGGAGTTGCGGTGGAGCGAGTCCAGGTGGTGACGATGACATACATTCGGTGGCCATTTGTGGAGGGCATGGTCATCGCAAGTCTCGCATATTTCCCTTGCGATGCTCATCATCAAAGTCAAAGTTGTTGGTTGCTTGCTTGTGTGGACATCCGTTGGCATGTGCTGTCATGGCTTCTGCAGTTATTTGAGGGCTGGCTCCGATGATGGAGCTCTATGGTGAAGTTGGAGTTGCCCGTTCGAGGCAACTGGAGATGAGATGACACTTGCGACTCTTCGGCGGATATCTTTCTTCTTTGGAGCTTCGGATTTCATGTCGGTGGTCAGATTGGCCGGTGGTGCCCATGTCCTATGGGTTGGGTTATATCGGTCTTAGCCTGATTTTCTACCAATTAGCCGGACAATTCCCTTCTTTATCAATGAAAGTGGCAAGTCTTTTGCCCCGTTTCAAAAAAAAAAGAGCACATCCCAGTTATTTTAACATCTTTGCACTTAAGTATACATATGAAATGTAAGTTAATAATCTACTATATTTTTAATGTTATGTTACATAAACAATAAACCAAAACATTCATCATGATTTTGGTTATCATTCACCACGTGCTGAATCTGTAGTGATGTACCTCGACAGTCTTCAGTTAGTTACTCTTCCAATACATGTTTCTATGCCATGCATGTGTCCATGCATCAGAATTTGTTATAGATGAAATAAAACTACCTTATGTTAAAACGATAGTACTACTCAAGTCCATGGGATGGTTATGCAATGGTATACAATCATTTATCTCAAAGCAAAAAATCAAACAATGGTATACAATCATTTATCAAGACGTTTTGGCAGTTCAAATTAAACTGCCAAAATTCGTATGTTCAGATCAGATGGTGTTGAACCGGTATGGGCCCAAGTCCATCCTCTTATCTCAGGGCCCAAGCCCATGAGGAGGGACTGACCTAGAAGCACACATCCAGCCCTCCCGTTCCCAGTCCCAACCGCCACACACGAGAGTCTCCTCATGAGTGCTACGAGACAGTAGCTCGAACTAGGTACCTCTCTCTCGAGTCAACATGGTATGATACTAGGCTGCAGCTGCGGCGGCTTAGTCGCTCGCCAGCGAGGTGGAGGGGTCCGGCGAGGCCAGGCGCGACGAGGGACGGCTATGTGCGGGGCTATGTACGCGTGCGTGAGGCGGTGGTGCTGTGACGCGGCAGGGCGGCACATGAGCTGCATGGCCAGGGCCGGCGGGGCCTGGGGAGATGACCGCGATGTCCGGCGTGGTGGCGGCGGATCTGGTCGGCGTCCGGCGAGGCGGCGGCAGATCTGGGAGGTGCAGCTCGTCAGTTGAGAGGTAGGAGGAGGAGAGCTGTTGTGCTGCTGCTTGGCGGGCTGCTGTGTTGCGGGAGTACAAAAGGAGAAGGGGTTGGCTGCTGTTGGAAGCCAGGAGCTGCTGCTAGTTGCTCTGGAGCTGCTTCTAGAGGAGAAGTTGTTGCTGCTGAAGAAAGAAACCTAGCTCAGTTCTGCTGCTAGTGCTTGTGGCTGTGAGCTGAGGGGGTGCTGCTAGAGAAGAAGGAATTACTGGTGTTGTTCTGCTGCATTTGGTGCTGAGATTGCTGCTCTGGAGCTGTTGCTAGAGGAGAAGGAATTACTGGTGTTGTTCTGCTGCATTTGCTGCTGTGATTGCTGCGTGCTGGTGCTTGGTTGTGATTGTTGTTTGAGGAGTTTCTGCTGCTGCTGGGAGTTGTGGCGGCTACTCCCAACCAAAGATGGTTGAACCAAAAGCTCTTGCTGAGGCTTTCGAGCAGCTCTCTAAGATTCTTGCAGAGTCCAACTCCAACTCTGGGGCCATCGTTCCTCGACAGGAAGAGGCTCTGAAGCTCAAAATGTCGCCCCCGAACATGAAGCTAGAGGGGGCAACAAATTATTTGAGCTAGTCGAGGAGGCTTTGTGGGCTGTTGAGCAAAAAGAGCTTGATGGATATTTGTTGGGCACCATTATAGAACCCGGAGACAAAAGTAGTGCAGAGGAAAAGAGGTGGAAGGTCATCAAGTCTATATTGATGGTGTGGTTGTTAAACTCCATCGTGCACTCCATTGGACTTCCGCCGCCGCATTGCTCGTTCGTCGCTTGTATGGTTTTACTAGATCATGTTAGCTAGTCAACGGGCAACCTTTTACTTGTTCCGGTGTAAACAAAATTCCTCGCTAGTTAGCATAGTTAAAAAGACTTGGCTCCTTGTATTCTACGGTAGGACTCTTTCCCTTTCAAAATACTCCGTAGGTGTCTAAAAGATTAGTATAACTTTGTATTAGAACTAGTACAAAGTTGACACATTTATTGTTTTGGGACGGAGGGAGTATATGGTTGGTTTATTCTAAATTGCAAACAAATGCTTGTGAGTCGTTACCATTGAGCTACATTTTCTTTGATTCTGGGTGTTCTTTGCTGTTGTGCGGTGCTGCCCTTCGGCCGTGGGATTGTCCTGTGGCTGCGGTGGAATTTTTTGATTTGGGTACGCACGTGGAAAGATCTTGTGATAGGACGAAGACGAGTGAATAGGCGACACGAACTCCAACTAGTTAATTTTCGATGACAGCCTAAGAATCTAGTTGAATTTCTTTCAGCGTTCGAAGAGTCTGCTCTTCGCCTCAAATGGAAGTCTCTAATGGTAAAGACAAGACCACCTACTATATGGTTTTAGAATTATCGGTTGCTTAACATGCACCACAACTTGGGTAGAGTTTGCCCTCTTTTGTTTATCAAATGACTTTCAGTAATCCAGGTATCGTGAATATGGTCTAAGGAGATACGTGTGCTACAACAAATTGTCTCATTGTTGAATTCCCTAACGCTTCCCATTCCTAGTTAGTCTATTGATGCACAAAGCTCTGTTTCTGAACTTCACCGTCATTCGGTCCGTCATTGCCAAAGAAGCTGCACAATGACTTGCATTGATGTTAGATCACTACTAGTAATATACTCCCTCTATCTTCACCAACCTTCTTTATGTAATGTAATGTCGGCGTTTATTGATCCATTTGTCCAACTATATATACTATGGGTGAAAGCAGCAATATTATTTGTAACATAAATTGTTGGTTGGCCAGTTTCAATAGATATCCCCGGCTCCCCGCTGGTGTCGACGTTCCGAAAGGCATAGTAGGACCAACAAAAATATTGGGTAACCATGGTGCAGCCACACCTACGCTCGAAGCCACACATTTGTTAGGCCTCATCTCTAGGATTTGTGCCTCATAGCCCAGGTAAAATACGGCGGGAATCATCAAAAGATAATTAGCAGGGCTATAGGTGCTAATAAAATCTACTGCGTGCTGAATAAAATAACCAAGTTTGGTCTACGGACCTGTACTGTTCGCTTTCTTTATTGCTTCATGGTGCACAACGGCTAAGCTGCAGATATTATAACCAGCTGAATCGGTTTTTGAATGCTTCAGTTAGACAAATTTTTGTGCACCAGCGCAAAGAAAAAAGGTAGCAATAGTCTCCCCGAGAGAATACTTGAGTTTTAGTAACACACAAACGATCCTTTTTTTTCTGAAAGGCAGGCTTGCTATTCCACTGCCAGTTTCAAATGCTTGCTATTCTTCTGTTTTCCGTTTGCATTACAAGAAATCTGTTAATCCATGACGGTCCTAGCTCGTCATGAATCAGCCAGAAACTATGATTTGAAATATGTCATGTATATTACGTCATAATTTGACATGGCACCTTCCATAACGAATCTTGACCGTCGTGGATTTGTCCCAGGCCCGCCCGGCTCAAACTAGGATATGACGGAACAATCCGTCACCGATTTACATGACGTGGAAACAACTTGGTGTCTACGTGGACGTGACGTAGAAGCAACTTGGTATCTACGTGGATGTGACGTGGATGTGACGTGGATGCGAGCATATAGCCCACGTAGTAACCAACCCAATTAGGTTTTGGGCCCAATAAACAAAATCAATTGATTTTGTTTATTTTTCCATTTTTCTCTTTGTTTGTTTGTTTGTTTATTTTCCTTTATTTCTTTCTTCTTCTGTTGTGTTTCTAAGTATTACATTTCCTGCATACATATCACGGTGAGCTACACTATTATTGGAAAAACCTGAGCATGACTCTTTTTAATTTTCTTGCTCGGGCTTGTGAGCTACAGTGTTGTTGGGAGGCATGCATGTTAGATTGATCTCTTTCCTAATGAGCCCAACGGCCCATTGGATCCTTGACTCACGCCCTGATCGGGGGCGTCCAGCCCAATCAAGGCTGGTGGGCCCCTATTGCGCAGTGCTGTATAGAGGAGGTGGGGACCATGGCACATGACACGAGGTTCATTGCCGTCACTGTTTCCCCACTCCTAACCCTAATCCGATCTAGAGGGAAGCGTTGAAGCGATGGGAAGCCCACCAACGCCACGAGCAACTTCGTCGTCGGCATCCCTACTATCACCGGCCACCGTCACCATGGCCGACTCCGGGACTTCCTCGACTCAAGGTGAAGGAATCTCCCATCTCCTTAACCCCACTACCGGATCTCTCTAACCCAGTCGATCTAGTGGATATAACAATGGTATCAGGTGCCACTGGGCCCTAGTTGGATTTTCGGTAGAAAAAGAAAAAAAGATTCCCTCCCCATTCAGAACCCTAGAAGAGGGCAAAGAACAAGATCAAAAGCAAATGAAAGTCACCGAATTTCCATCCGGCAAAGAGCACCGCCTCGGCCACGCCCGTTCCTCTCGATCCCCACACGCATTGGCAAGCCGAGGTGTGAGGAAGAAGAACTCACCTCTTCGGAGGCAAAGACAAATCGAATTGATCCGAAAAAGAAAAAAAATGCAAAGAAAAGGCAGAAAGATCTACTCCCTCAGGGGGCAAAGAGCACAACCACCGATCCATTCGACGGCGGCGCGCTCACCGCAAGGGGAACGCGCGACCGGCGAAGGGGTCGGCAGGGGCGCAGGATCTCCGCCCGTCTAGGTGGCCGTCGGGCGCTGCAAGGGGCAAAGGCAATGGCGCAACAGAGTCGGAGGGGCAAAGGCATCACCACCGGGCCGCTTGACAGCGGCGCGTTCACCAATCGGTGCTCGCGCGTGCCGGCAAGAGGGCCAGGGATGGTGCCGCCACTCCATTGTCGGAAAGAAAGGAAGGGGAGGGAGAAGAAGGGCACGCGCAGCGCTTTGGTCGGCTACCTCCTCCCCGCATCAGTTTGCATTACCCGAAGTGGAAAAGAAGGGGTTGAAAAAAAATGCTCACGACAGGAGGAGTGGTCTGCGCTCTCTCGCGCAGCGGTGGCTCTCCCCGCCGGCGAGCTCGGGGCCCCTTGGCCGCGCGTGCGACCCTGTTCTCGCGGCAGTTCTCTCTACCCGCAACTCTCTGTCGCGAGCGGGCGCGTGGGAGGAGCAGAACGACGCTATGGGGGGAGGAGACTGACCGCGTTAGGGTTTCCTGGTGGCTGGAACTCCTTTTTGATCTAGCGAGATCGGTGGGCAACCGTTGGATTAGATCCAACGGCCCCGAGCGCCCAGAGCAAACCATAGTGAGGCGGCATGGGCCTTGGGCCAAAAGAAGAGGCGGATGGGCTAGTCGGGCCGCAGGCAGTGGTCACATGCCAGAGGCCGGCGGTAGGTGGGCCGGCCCAGCCCAAGGTGAGGCAAGGCAGGATAGCAGCCCAGAGAGCCCGGCCTGTTTCCTTTTCATATACAGTTTTTTCTATGCTTTTTTCTTCCAACGAAAATGTGCTTAGAAACTAGAAAAGGAAAAGGCATGTTTATGCAAAGTAAATAGAAAAGTTTCTGCAGAATAAAAGAGAATTTTTTTCTGCAAAGAAAACTAAATGTTTCTGAAAATGAAAGGAGATTTTTTCAGAAAAGAAAATTTCATGGATTTTATAAAAGGATTAATAAAGTTCATGAATTTTTATTTTCAACAGAATATATTTCTGTAAAGTTAGAAAAAGTTCATGAATTTTATATTCACGTTTTTCCGCTGCAAAGTAAAAGTTTAATACTCCAAATAAATTGGAACCAACGGGAAAATTTAATTGGAAGAACTGTTCTTAGCAATGTTTTTTCCCTGTGGGTGAAATAAAATTCAAATAGTTTTCGCTATGACAAAAGAAAGATGTTTGTTTTAAAGTTAAAATATGGTATTGTTGTTTTCTGACCAACGTTGATGATAACAATACTATAATTCTATGAGTCATCTTATGTTCAAAGCTTAAATCTCTAATAAATTTTGTATCAAAGTGATCAATTTTGAGAGAATAGATAGAGAAATGTATGTTTCTTTTTCCTGCTGCAGTATGGTTAACGATGATGATTATTTCTTAGCAAAGTTGTTCAATAGAAATACTATCATCACATTGTTTATGAGTTATATGCATTATTTCCATTTCTGCTCAACAGTGATATGAAATTAATGTAGAAGGATGATGTTTTATTCTAATTTTGCCACAACGGTGATTTAGAATATAAAAGAATGTTTTAAAAGGTTTAATGTGCATAATTTTTAACCACACCAACGTAGGGTTATTTTTTATGCTCTTTATTGTTGTTTATTGGCTAAGTTTTCTCAGACTAAAAGTTTTTCATGCTTTCATTCATGAAAGCGAATGGTTGGGTACTTGTGGCCCGAAAGATGAACAAGAAAGGTCACAACGTGAGGGAGTATGTTCTCTCTAAAGAATGGCTTCAAAAGAAAAGAACTCTTGCATATTAATTCAAGAAAAGAAAAGAGATAGATCATTGAGAGTCTTGGTTGACGAATGTCTTTCATGTACTCTCCATGAAGAAGTTTTCAGTCAACATGATTTGTGCTGAAACAAGCAACATGCGTGTTTAATTTGACCAACGTCGGATCAAGCATGTGTGTCAAAGAACGTTTGGATTTATTTCTAAATTTGATGATTGAATATGCAGTCAAAAGAGCCAATTCTGGCATTTATGTCCCTTACAGGGAATTACCCGCATAGTGGGAAAAGATGATTATGATAAAACCCGCATGGTGGGAAAAGTCTGGGAAAATACCTGTGTAACTAGGTAAAGTTGACATAGTATTATGTCAACAATCCTGTATGGCGAGAGAAATTTTGCGAAAGAACTTATCCTGTATGACAGGAGAAATATATGATGACTCACGTGCGGTTAATGTGTCCCACTATGGGAGAAAAGTATGGAGTAGCTATTATGCTTTTCTAGTATCGACCGTACACCTTATGTGTAACGGTCATTAAGCACTCAATAAATTCAAAGAGGATAAAAGTTACAGACGAACCTAAAGACAAGAATGATATGCAAGTGTGACTTGCAAAAGTACCAATTATAAAGAACTATGTTGAGTTTCTAAAATGAAATGAGGAAAAAGTACTCCCATACTAGTTAACATATAACTTCATTTTGCATGAAGTAATAAGATGAATGAACTAGAGAATCGAAGTTTCCTCAATTCACAAGAGTTATGAATTGTTTTCGAAATTGTAGCAGAAAAGTTCTTGCCACATTTCGAGGGGGAGAAAGAAATATGGAATACATTGTATTCATGACTCCCCTGTACTTTAGATAATGTGAAGCACATTATGCATCTAAAGTGATCCATTAATGAAGCATGTGATTGTCAAGGGGAGTACGACAGCCATTATAATACCCCTAAAGAAAAGAAATAGTTGTATTTCTGGATCTTTTATAGTTCCGAAAGCAGACTAAGGAATACAAAAATGGTGCTTAAAGTGCCATAAAGAAGAAAGTTTTAACATAATAAACCCAAATGATAAAGTTTAAAGATACGCCATTTTTAGTGAAGATGGAGTAATCTGGGGGAGCATGTTGTATGACCTATACAACACCTGTTGTTAGCTCTATAAAGGATGAATGAGTAAACATGGATCTTGTGATACACGTCCCTGTAAAACCTATTGCCTCTTGGAAATGGGTGATTATAGAATTAGTTTGCCTCTTGGCAATGACAGAGCAGCAACAACCCCATATGAAAGAAGTGTCAGTACCCGGGACGCTGATGGTCTCAAAGAATGAGAAAATCAGATACTTCTGATTACTATAAAGTCTATGTTAGTGAAATTCAAATGGAGATTGATTCCACCTCATTTAAAGCGCTCAATCGAGCTTAGAGAAGTGTCTGTTTGTGTAAATGATAAGAGACTGTGAGATGAAATAAAATTGGTGAATCCCGACGATGTTTGGGACTCATAAGTAATTTCTAATGGAGCCAAAATAGTAGGCTTTAAAGGGTCTACAAGGCAAATGTGGCTCCAAAGGAAATATGTAAAGGTGTAAAACATGATTTAAATCGAAAGATTTTGTGCAAAGAGAATGAATAGATTACAATGAGTGTTAGTGGCACATCATGATGTGAGTAACATCAAATGAAAGTAAAGATCACGAGGAATGTTGCTTCAAGAAGTCTTTTATGGACTAGAGCAAGACTCTAGACAGTGGAATTTGAAGTTAAAAGAATCAGATGTTATTTTCGGTCAAAGAAAATGAGAGGACAATTGTATTCATGCAAAGTTATAGAATGGGAAACTCGTTTCCTAATTCCTGTGCATGTGGATGACGTCCTACTTGCTAGTGGTGATGTCAATCTACTGCAGGAGGAGAAAAGAAGTTCTTGTCCTCAAAATTCAAAAGAGTATTCTCGGTAGAGTGTATTTCGTTGTAATTATCGAGATTCACCAAGAAAAGAATAAAAGGGGGGTATTAGAAATGTCACATGGACATGATAATAAAGATCTCTAAAGTATGCATGCTAGAAAACCTACGTCTGTTCTTATAGTCAAGGGTAATGGAACTCGAAACTACGGTGTTCCAAAACTTGATGAGAAACGATTGAAAACGGATATGGTACCATATGTTTCAGCTGTTCGAAGCTCAATATATTACCCTCACACAGCTTACGTATATATCCTGGTTGTTTTGGAAATGTCCTGTCCACATATAGATCAATGGAATGGAGTAAAATATATCGGCCTCATACTGAAAGAAATAAGTGCTCTCAAAAGATTGTGAGTACAAAGACAGGACTTGTGAAATGTATAGCGAAATCCACAATTGTCGCTAACTTTCATACTTGGAGTTTTGTGTGTAAAATCTCCAAATGAATGAAATAATTATCATCAATGTGATGCAAAGATATATTATAGCTTGATATGAGGCTGAGGGACAGGCAAAATGGTTAAGGAGACCTGTACCCGGAGTTGATAATCGTTGACAACAGCGATAACCATTTTAAGTTTTTCGCTCCTATGACAACGAATCAAGTGTTGATGCTAAACACACTGACACAGAGTTATGTGTTGTAAACGAGAAAGTCCGGAATTATGAAGAAATGCTGGAAGCATAAAAGAAACAGACAAGTGTTTGCAGATCTGCTTATTAAAGGCTTACCGCCCAATGTGTTCGGAGAACACATAGTCGACATGGGTTTTATGGTATAGTCTAAAATTTCCGGACGATAAAGGGCCCAAGGTTAAAGAATTTGTTTCAAAACAGAGAGGCACGTTGTGGATGTCTGATTCTATCGGCAATTGAGCTATGAAGATGAAACATGCCATATCTATTGATCTGTTATGAAGCGAGTAAAGTTAAAAGTATATGATGAGATCAAGGGGGAGAACATTAGATTGATCTCTTCCCCAATGGGCCCAATGGCCCATTGGAGCCTTGACTCACGCCCTGATCGGGGGCGTCCAGCCCAAGCAAGGCTGATGGGCCCCTATCGCGCAGTGCTATATAGAGGAGGTCGGGACCATGGCACATGACACGAGGTTCGCCGCCGCCACTGTTTCCCCACTCCTAATCCTAATCCAATCTAGAGGGAAGCGCTGAAGCGATGGGAAGCCCACCAACGCCACCAACAACTTCGCCGTCGGCATCCCTACTGTCACCAGCCACCGTCACGATGCCCGGCTCCGGGACTTCCTCGACTCAAGGTGAAGGAATCTCCCATCTCCGTCGGCATCCCTACTGTCACCGACCACCGTCACGATGCCCGACTCTGGGACTTCCTCGACTCAAGGTGAAGGAATCTCCCATCTCCTTCACCCCACTACCGGATGTATCTAGCCCAGTCGATCTAGTGGATATAACAATGCCAACATTGGAAATGGAGCCTGAGAAGGATTTTCAAGCAATATGAAAAGGAACTCTCTCTCCTGAATGCTAACACAAATGATGTTTAACTTAAAAGTATTGAATCAAAAAATATTAAACGCTAATAGGGCTCAGGTCCGATGGGGGGTGTATTATAAAACAACACTAAGACCAGTGCCAATGCATCGTCTATTAGCACGTAATCGTATGCATAATAAAAACATAAGAAATAACTAATACAATGCATTGTCTCTTATGTGTTGTATCTAAATTTAATGATTTCTGGCTCATGCATGCATGTGATCGGGTTATTACCTCTTTTTTTGCCTATAGCCACGTGTCAATGGTGTATGTTAGCTAAAATAAAACCTCATTATCTTTCTTCATTAAATACAGTATCACATAAGCAAAATGCCTATGAAACCGTGCTATGAGACTTGCATTGGTACAGGCCTAAAATGATTGATAGTATTGGTTGTTCTTTTACGTTGCAGCTAAAATTGATTATGATGATTGTAACCTCTCTGACATGCCAGAAGTACAATTAGTGAGGTCTAGTCGAGCGCCAACGAGTGGATCTCAGCAGCCATCTTGTTCTTGTTGTACCTATTTTTCTACCACAGAATGTGTTACATGTTCGAAACTCTGCTTACATGTGTAAGAATGCCTTAAGTTATATTAGCATGTTTTCTTTTATTTTTAAACGCTGATGGAAACGTGAGTAGAGGAGGTTCAGTCCCAGCTTGTTGCAACAAGGCCAACAACGTTGGGATCCCAATCAACGTCAAAACGTGATTGGCAATTCAACAAGGTCTACTTCTACACTGTACCTCCTACACAATCTTTGTTGCGTTGCACATGGTTTATAGATTGTGCAACTTCCAACACGCCGGGACTCACAGCCATTCTAGACACTGCTGTAGTCTAATTCCCCTAGGCCTTCCATTCCTAGTTATCCAAGCACTACCGTGGAATGCTTGTCGAGTTCTACACGGCATTGCCCACGAAAGATACCGAACAATGACGAGCCTAGAAGTTGTAGCACCTATTATAAAGAAAATAGTAAGCCTTTTATGATAAGGCTTGTTATAATGAGCATCTTTAAAAATGCGACGCTATGTACTCCGTATTATGGCCGCAATGAATATCTCTTCCTCACGTGAAGATGATATCTTTCTCCAGGTCCTAGCTAGCCGTCAGATTGATTCTGTTGGCCTAGCCGATTAACCTCAACTCATTGTTCGCTTGAAGCTTGACTAGAGGCTGGGGCGCCATCTTGTGACGCCATCTGAGGTGGACCCGTGCGCTTCCATCCTGATGATACACATGGCTTGACCACCGACGTTATGTACCTGAAGATTTATTCATTAGAAAGTTAAGTGTCTCATAATTTTTTATGCAATCATCAGCAAATAAATTACGTCCAATACACTCGCCTACCAATAGTGTTCGACACCTGATTACGACACAATAAGAGAATCTATCTTGAGTTTTAATAAACACTAGCAGGCAAAGGTGCGCGCCTGATCTTAGTCCATTATTTCTTAGATTGCAACGTAATCTATTGTTTCTCGAGTCTGCTACCATAATATATTGTGTTTTGATAGGTCATTTTTATGTGAATTTTTCATGAGCAGGTATATGCTTATGGAAAGATTGTATGCTTGTGTGAGAAAGGTACAATAGATAATATGGATTGTTTGATTATATTACATAGCTAGGTGCATACATACGTGTATGAACAGAGAAATACAACAAGGTAGATACCGGATTATGATAATATGTCACATAGCTAGATGCCATACATTTTTTTTTATTTAGAAAAAGAGGTTAAACCCCCGGCCTCTGCATCAATCGATGCATGCAGCCATTTTATTAATTATTCCACAAAGGTCTAACAAGAATATACATCAATCCACCCAAAGCCACCACTCACACCTACAAACTCAATAATAAGGAGTGCTCTCACTCCACATATCTAAGACCGGTGTTGTTTTTAATCCATCCACATAACGTATCGGGAACAACAGCCGGTGCAGCACACCTAAAACGCACACCTCAAACATGTGCAAATAAAAAGGATAATCCAGTAAAGTATATTATATTTCATTGGTATTGCAAACAATCTGCTTTGGTCTTTATCTCTTGTTGTCAATTTCTTCATCAGAGGATAATATGCTTGTTTCGTCTGGTTGGTTAATTGTCATGTCGTTATCTTGAATTCTTACTTTACTTGTCGATCTATTTCTTCAAGAAATAGAAGCTGATCTTCTTCGGCATGCATGTAATGCTGAATTGACGTTCTTCTGGTCATGTGAATTTGTTAGCGTTCTTACCAGTGCTTAATATCCTCGCGTACATGGACCTAGAATTTCTTCACCCAACAGAATTTGCGCAAGATTGCCTCAGATATGTCCTGCATTATGAAGAATTAATATTTTTGTATTAATAGACAAATACAAAGCAAGCTTTCTTTTGGTCATCTGACAAAAGTTCACTGAAAAACCAGGGATAAGAGCAAGCATATGTAAGTGAATGGTAAAGTTGCCATAAAAGATATATATTTCAGTAGGTATATATACTCCAACAACATTCTTCCGTCAGACTAAAATACATGGGATTGTCCATGTCTCATAACATTTCTCCCGGAGGAAACAAAAGCTTATCATAAGGAAGCAAATTCCCAGATAATAGAAATGCCTAAAAGCAGCACCAGGATAGTAGTATCACTTCAAGGAAAGCAAGACAAACAAAAAAGATCTTCAAATGTACAATACCTTAGGATTGATCTAGTCTTCTACCACATCTCCGCCTACGCCTGCAAAATGATGATAGGGAAAAAGAATATCAGATTGTGTGCAGGCAAGAAGAAATTTGCATTTTCAGACAATAAGGGGGGCGGGTTAGAGAAGTTGCTGCTTGAGGAATTGTATTGGGTGAATATAAGAGGATGAAGAGAGTTTGAGGGATTAAAAACAACTCACCCGCGTCGCTGTTGCCGATGCAAAGGGTTCACACCCTCGCTGGGGAAGCCGACGGTGCTGCACATCATCATCCGTAGGGAGGGAGGAGGTGAGAATGAGTGCCGCTAGAAAAGATCGACCGAGAGGGGTGCCACCAGGGTTTGGGGAAGGTAGGAAGCATCCCGTTGCGATGGTTCGTCGTCCTCATCCTTTCTATGTTCTCTTCATCGTGGAGATGTGAAGACGGAGACAAGGTCCAAGAGGGCCCATGCATGAGCATAATCGATGGAGACCATCGATAGCGGACCACGGTTCCAATCTGTGGCGATGAAATAATTGGGACCAGACTGTTCTAGTGTAGAGACGTGGGAGGACATCTAGAGAGAAAGTCGAAGCTCAAGGTGTGTTTTTAGAGAAAGCAACATGGGTAACACAAGGCGGTTCCACCGAAAATTGTTAGCCCCAATCGGACCTTACAGAAAAAATGTAAACCAATCCATCTATGTAAACACATGCCACCACAAGAGCTAAACTCCGAAGAGCCTCGGTCGGGAACGCACAGAGTTCAACCATCTTGTTAAAGTAAACGAGAGAGAGAAGCGATTGGAATGAACAATGAATCTCTTTATTGATGACACACAAGGCTATATATACAAAGTGAGGGGACGCGTTGAACATACGCGATCTTTACAAAGGACGCCACAAAGACGGTTGTTAAGCATTGATTATTAGGATTATAATTAATCCTTAACACTCCCCTAATCTATGCTTATCTTCAGTTATATGCACCATCTTGATAATGACTCCTTTAGTATGTTTGCCTTGAGATTGTTCATCATCTTTATATTGAGAAATACTCCTCCAAAAACCCTGTGGGAAAAATATGAGGAAAATAATGTAGATGCGTTGCTGAAACTCCTTTAAACCCAATGGGAAAAATAAGGAGAAAATGATGCAACATATAATGATTATTGTCTCTTGATAACTCATATGAGAAAACCTTTTAAGAAGGAGAAAAACTCATTGATAAGTTTAGAGAACAATTAATATGTCTTGAGTACTTCCTTTAAAAATCCCGGTAGGGAAAATAGAAAGTATGACATATGATCTTTGAGAAGATATTGCCTCACTAAAAACCATTATGAGAAACTTGAGAGAAAACTCATAAGGAAAAAGAGTGCAATCGTACATGCCATTGAAAACTCCTTTAAAACCCAGTGGAAAAAATATAAGGAGAAAATGATATGGCATATATAGATACTTGTGTTTATATTATCTCGTTAAAAACCTTTTATGAGAAACCATTGTGGAAAAACTCATCAAGGGAAAAAGAGTACAATATATGCAATCTGATGATTGTTAATAGGTTATAGTCTGGGAGATTACTCCCCCTGAACTTTGCAAATATGGAGGATGTTTCATACCAATGTCATTGATATGAACATGAGATTTTGTATAATTTGTTGGATTATCACAATATTTTGTTTGCAAATTATTTCCTCAACTTTCTATAATCCATGAGGATAAGTAATTTCTGAGCAATTTGATTTATGATATTACTCTTCAAATAACCTGTAGGTATTGAGTAACACAAGTGGAAGTATCTTGATAAATCAAGTTATGTGATTCTGATGAATCTCAACCACACGATTTTGAGTGTGGTTAATCATTCTGCCAAGCCATACATATTTTTGCAATGTTTTAGGATAAAGCAATTATGTGAGAATGATAAGTGGAAATAACCATTAAAATCCATTTATATGATTTCCATGTGAAGGCTATTCCAGCAAATTCAGTCATTTGATATGGCGTCATTTGGATCAAATAAAGAGCCAATATCATTACATCATATCATGGTCATATCTTCTATTTCCTGATGGAAATATCCAAGATTTACTGTAATCTTCAGATATAAGATGATATTACTTATATCAACCATATACCTTTTGTTGGGGGTTGCACTCCGAATAAAGATAGCAAATATAGTGTCAGGCCCGACGTAGTTTGCAAGTATATGAGTGCTTTGACATTAGTGAGATATAGAACTTCAGGTCCCAGTATCACTTCATTATCACCCCTAGGTATGGATGGATTTGTACCTTATCAAAGGTAGTATGACCATACATGTCTTTTGTTGATATGATATATCAAACTGAACTTCTCGTATATGTTTTGGATATATGTATACTGATATGTATTGTTGAGAGAATGCTCAAGTTGTAAACTTAAGCTAAATTTGGTTGAATCCAAATTTTCCGTCTTGAGATGATTTTATGTATGTTTAGGTCTTGTAGAGACATTGATGATTAAATCATCGATATACACTCAGGTGATATAAGGAATTCAAATTTGGGATTCCTTTGTTAACACATAAACAATCATCATTCTTTGAGTAATCCCTGGGAATAAGAAAATCATTTAGTCGGTAGTACCATATGATTTCCGACTATTTCTAGTCATAGAGTGACTTATGAAGTTTTACACAATACATGTTGCGATTTGTTTTTGGATGCGGAAATGAAGCCCTTCAGGGACTTTAATATAGATTTCCGAAATGAGTGACTCATATGAGTATGTAGTCACTGCATCCATTAATTGCATGGATAATATTATTTGTACTGCCAATGGTATTTATTATCAAAACATAATTCCACTCATACCAAGAAGGTATGTTACATCGTAATCGATGTAGGGTCTCTGCGTGAACCCTTTTGCTACAAGCCTCGCTTTCTCACCACCTCATTGACTTTGTCTATGAATGAGAAGTTTTTAGTATTCCATATGGAAGATACTTATGAGGAGTAGGTATTACTGTGGTAAATACCACTCTTTGATGAGCGAGTGCTATTCTTCATTACTTGCTTCCTTTTATGTGAACCAATATGAGTACAATAGGCACTCTACCATGGATTTTGGTCCAGGGCCCAAAAGGTTTTAGCAATTTGGAGAAGAAATATATGTCGACAAACGTAGACTTATGTTATATGATTCTGGAGAAATCAATGAAATTTGTGGAAATGTATTTATTCCTTTTAACTCCTTGTGATTTCCTACAACAATGGAGTCAAGGTGTTTCGATGTCCCGGCACCAAAACATTTGTGCACATCTATGCCGGGCTTTGGATGATGAGCATCCAGTGAGGTGTCTTTCAACTTGATGTTGAGTTACATTTACTGCTTAAGTATTTGATTTCCTCTATTTCCGCGGAAGCATATACGAGATTATATCTCGTGTGGTCAGATTTCTCCCCCTCTTGCTCTCATTTCGGGAGAAGAGTGGTTTATCAGGTACCTCCACTCTTTCTGACACTTTACTGCAGGAATATAATTGCGTAACACCTTTGTCATCAGTAAATGTATGTGGCAGATTTGCAATGTCTTGCAAATATGTGATTCTAAACTTCTTGTTCAGATTCTTTGAGTACGTGGATATAAGGACTGAATGTGAATAACATTTCTAATTTATTTCTTGACATTCTTTGTGGTACTAATCTCCCCCTAATGCGAGAAATGTCCGTATTGCTGATGCAATCAGCATACGGGCTATGAATAATTTTGATTGACGGATAAATTTTTATTCCTCACATAGATCCCTATTTTTTTTGTGAGAGCCCATTGATGTATGCTGGAGTGGTGATATTGGTATGTAACCGAATTATCGCAGATAGGAAATACTTTGTTGATTTCCACGTAATTACTACGAGGAGAAAGTAGTATGATATGCAGTTGGTATGATTTATATCATACTTACGGTGTGTAATGTCGTATTTGTCTAGCATGAGGCTAGTAAATTACGATTCTATAAGCTTGGTCATATAATTAATTTCATTATCTTTGATAAGATATTGAACTAAACCATTATGTGTATTACATAATGTATTATGTATAATCATACATTGCTTGTGAAATGAGTTCAACGAAGTTGTCCATTCGAATGGATTTATCCCTTGTTTAGGATAACTTGCTTTTACTTTGAGAATTTGAGCAATTAATTTAGTTATATCATTCATGGTTTGTGTGACAAGAGACACACTGGAAATCATTTTATAAATGTTTCCATGAGTACCATGAAGTATCTATATAATACCACATAATGGTTGAGTAATCCACATATCTTCTCAATGTGTTCAAGGAAGAATGAGTGGCTCATTTAGAATTGTAAGGTGAGAGTGCCTTAAATTAATTTCCCCTATCACACATGTGATGCACATAAAATCTGATGATTTGGGAAATTTTGCAACTTGTTAAGTTATGACCAATAGAATTGTCCATAATTTTCTAATCAACCCCAAACCAGGATTGTAAGGCTCATAACCAAATATTTTGTAAGATTTAGAAAATTATTTTGTACGCAACAAAACTAAGTATGAATTGATTCATACATTCAAAATTTATCAAATATAATGTCGAGGAAATAGGATATCGGACATTATACTACATGTAGTAGTACAACTATAGGCAAACAATATTTTGGGTATAAACGGGATATTACATGAGGTTTCCCATATTACTGAAAAATGAATTACGCAAACATATCATAGGCGCAAACGAATTGATCATTCTTTTATTGCACTATATTTTTGGTTCTCCTTGTGATGAAGATTTGAGAACATCATTTACCAGAATAGTTCCGGTCGTATGTTTGCAAATTTTCAAATACCCCAATGAACTTATTTGCCTTTTAATAAACTCATGGTGTGGTTTGACCATATGTTTGAGGGTTTGATAATCATATGTACCATATTTATGTAACCACACATTTGACAAACTTAAGAGTTGTCTTTGTGATCATTTGGAAATGATCAATTTCCAATTAAAAGATAATTTTGTCATTGGTTGTCTTTAGCCTCCACTTTACTATGAATCCCTCATGGTTCTATTTTGTGACCACTGACTTGCATAGTATTCTCAATGCTAGCAAATATCTGAAGCACCCGTTGGGTGAATATGATGATTTGAAGAAATAACATGTTTCTTTACCATGAAAATGGTAATACCATCATAAGGATATGTAAAGTGTATCAAGGGCTTTTCAACCTCATCTGCATATGAAAATGTCAGATCATGAGATCTCAACTTCAAGTTGATTTTATAATTACCAAAATTGTAAGTTGCGATAGGCTTGAGGCCTTGAAAAATTATTGGGTGAGCATTCCAAATGTGCTCATGGCAACATGTTTCTTTTAAGGAAAATATTCAAGGTGAATAAATATTCATCCATTATGTACTTAGTTTGATAACTAAGTGAAGTTGGTGATTTATAAAATGCATATGCACATATTAGCTATTAAGATAATAGCCATGTCACATTTTCCCAAGATGGAGTCATAGTGGCAACAATGCCACATGTGGATATAATGACTCATGTCATGAATCATCTTAAAATAAATATTCCCACCAAATCATGCATTTGGTGTATTTGGAAATGTCAGCCATGTGTTACTTGAAAATGCTAATGCATTTATTTAATTTACTACTAGGAGTAAGTGGCATCAATGAATAAATGATTTGTTTGGAAACAATCATGGCCAAGGTGATCCTTGGTGAACCTGGTTGTATCCTTCAATACAACACATGTGATGAAATTATTGCTAATGTTTTGGAATTCATTCTTTGAGGAAGTGTGTGACTTGAGAATCACTGCCAAAACGTATAGACTTTGTGTATTTCACATTGGTTAGTCGCTATGAAAGTATAATGACAATGTGATGTGGACCTTGTAAAAATGTTGTGACACTTAATCATCGCCATAAATTATGTGATCCATCTTGATGGATGGATGACACTATAAATAGAAATAGTGTCGTAGGCTTCATTGCCATGTATTTTACCAATGTAATAGAAGGTAATCAGATGTATATGCTAATACTTTCATAGTTTCCTATGATATATTCAAGAAAGCATGCAAGTATAATATTTACTATGAGAGTAAAAATATTTTAGTGAACAACAACAATAAATGCTTCGGAGGAGCAAATACTAGTACGGCTGATGCCTTATAGCCATATGTTACCTCTATGGGTAAATCAGAGATGATTAATTTACCTACAGTAAATTAAATACCATCATGGTTGATGTTGTAATGAATTTAGCAAAATTAATGGGTATTTCAAGAAGTTATCTTGATACCATTAATGTGAATCTCAAATTGCTAAATATGACACCTTGAAGATAATCTCCAAAATGGAGTAGATCTCGCAGCACTAGGGAGTATAATCTCATGAAGTCAGTAGACTAACTCGTAATGCCTTATGTCATGACTTAGTAAAATGTGTGGAAGAGCACTTTATAAAACAATCATAATGTCGAAACGACAAAATGTAGGCATTATCAATAGTGGTGATAATCTGCAAAGCAGTAGATCTACACACTACCCTCTGATCCCAAAACATCAATTTGAAAAACAACACTTAGAATTTTGCATATCAATTCTTGCTTGTATCAAGCCAAAGGCTCAATTAAGATGAATTTATTTTTATTTGCAAGAATAAAAATCCCAATTGCAAATAGACGTATTAATCTCAACATCTAGCGAACATGGAGATACATACATTCCGGAATACATTATACACAATAGAAATACATTACTATTGTAACGAATAGTAATGATGTTGCAAACTTGATGTTCAAGTGAAAAAAAACTTGAATTGTATAGACCTCAAATTAAATGAGATGATCTTATATCAAGTTGCAAGATAATTCAGCAAAATGAATTAATATTTCGCGAGAGAAAATTATTCTCAAACGCAATGAGATTGTTTCGCGAGAAAAAATATATATTTTCTCAATTGCAAATCTATATTATTGTGCGAGAAAATTTAATCTCAATCGCAAAACAATATCATCGTACCAGTAAAGAAAAACATGTTATGGAATTTGCTAAAGAGCAAATACATTGAACATGTCGCATTTCCATACCATGTCTTTGGTTGAGAAGAGCGTGGTGAAATGTCCACATGGTAGTTCCGCAGGTAGTATAAGCCTTGATGTGGCCTTTTCTCATCAGTTAAGAAAATGGATGAAGCCACAAGTTGTAGTTGCTATGAAATCTGTCGTTCTCTGGCTGTGTCTTTCCTTCAAAAAGGTCATGTGATAGTATCATCAGCAAGAACTACACCGCCCTTCGTTTGAACGTGCAAGACGATGCAATGACTTTTTCAGAAATAACAAAAATGATCAAACCGTAAAGCATTCAAAGAGATAAAACCGTAAAGCATTCAGCAGAAGGATAAAACCGTAAAGCATTCAAAGAAATAAGGTCATTTCTCCTGTGCGGTTCCTCATCTAAAATATTTCTGCAACCGACACCGCTGCATTGGAACGACACAACGGTTGCAATTCATGGTGTTTCCTGGATCCATCCGCCGTCTTCCACGCATGTGTGTTGGCGTCCGAAGGATCGAAGCCACTTTGCGGCGCCTCGCGTTGGAGTACGCCGGCGTTCGCAGGATGCCTCATCAGGACCGTGCCATGCCGTGGAGGGCCGCGTTCTCTGGCCGATGCAGACATGGACATGGATAGCCGCCGTCCGTGCAGACATGGATAGCCGCTCGCTTCTGGGCCGTGCCGAACGACCGCCGAAATCTTCTCGACGCAGCCGGCGTTGTGGCCTCGTCCAACGGTGCGGTGGTCGTGACGGGTGCAGGGCACGGCGCGACGCGACGCTAGCCGGCGCGGCGGCCAGGCGGATGGGGGCGCGGCTGGCGAGGGCGAGAGACTCGGCGCGGCCGACGGGCGGAGTGCGGACGGGCTGGCGCGGCCGCCGCAGTCCGGTGGCAAGGGCGAGAAGCCCTGCGTTGTGTGGCCTGATTGCTCTCGGTGGAGACTCGTGCTGATAACGTGTTAAATAAACGAGAGAGAGAGAAGCGATTGGAATGAACAATGAATTTCTTTATTGATGACACACAAGGCTATATATACAAAATGAGGGGACGCGTTGAACATACGCGATCTTTACAAAGGACGCCACAAAGACGGTTGTTAAGCATTGATTATTAGGATTATAATTAATCCTTAACACATCTTGAACCATTTACGATGGTGGCTAAATTGTAGCTTAATTTATTGCTTGCTCGTGTTTACTTTGTGTTGTTCAGTTTTACTAAATAGCGTAAGAAGATTATTAAATACAGAAGCAAATAGAATTACCCAGTATAGCAAGAAAGGAATTATATATGCTTATGTTGTTGGCTAACTTGTAGCTTAATTTATTGATTGCTCATGTTCTATTGTTCAGTTTTACTAAGTAGCATAAGAAGATTATAAAGTGCGGAAGCAAATATAATTGCTCAATATAGTAAGAAAGGAGAGCTGAAGGATTTGAATATATGGAAGGTTATGCAAAAATAATTCACATATAAGACTTTTGAGGGCATGGTGATGTGAATCTAATCTGTAGAGGTAAGAACAGTGTAGTTGGATGTAGTCTCTAAAATACTTCATGTATTTACATATTGCAATTTCTAATAAACAAGAAATATATGAATTGACTACGGAAAGACAAAAAAAATGAGGTACTTTGACATTAACGTTATACTCCCTCCGTCTTGGTTTAGAAGACACAGTTAAATTTACGTGTGTTTTCACAATAGACAAGGTTTAAAGCACCAACGTAATTACTCCTACTAATTAGTACTAGTCCTGTATGCATGCGCCGTATTAATTTCTCGACTCATTAGGCGTATGAGTATTGTTGATGCTATTTTTTATCTCATCTCACAGTCAATCAATAACTATCTAGGTTTCAGAGATTTTTCAAACACGTCTTCTAAACCGTGACGAAGGGAGTAATAGAAATTGAAAAAAATAATTGAATTGTAGACAATAATGTTCATGTGATCACTGTATGCACCAATTTAGTTATGAGTATAATTTTAGTATGCGTGGCTAATGTAATTTTTTACTGTAAGCTCCGAATTTATGAAGCAAGACTTTACACCGCAAAAAAAAAAAAAGCTATTTTTATTTCCGACCTCATCAAATGTTGTCTTTTTAGCAAAAAAAAATGCACAAATCTAGAATGGTTTCTCATCTTTGATGTAATATTTTGTTTTAGTTCTTTTGTAAAAAAATTATGAAAAAAATTGGAAGTAGTGTCCGTCGAGAAAATATTGTTCATTTCTGGGTACTATTCATTACAAACACATGTCACTTAGGTGTTGCGTCTTGGCGCAAAAATAGCACAAGTCTAAAAGGGTTTCTCATCTTCTCATGTAATTTTGTTTCAGTTTTTTTAATAATTGTATCTAAAAGCAATAAAATATGAAAGTATTATGCATAGAAAAGTATTGTCCATCACGGTCACTGTTCATTTTAAGCTAATGTTTATTGTAAACACGTGTAGGCTGGAAAAGAACCCCGGACCACAACGGCGGACTCACTCGAGGAGCTCCTCCTTAGAGCAACTCTAGCAGACACCGCATCCCGCCCCGATCCGTAAAATAACCGCCAAAATGCGGGTCGGGACGGAAAAAACTGTCCGATCAGACCCCGCATTCCGCCTCGGCCCGCAAATATTTTTACGGAGAGCGGCAAAATCTCGGCCCCAACCCGCGTATTCGCGGGTTTTTTCCTCGTCGTTGCGGTGCCCTGCATATAAGCGGAAGCGGTTGGTGGGAAGGACATTTCAGCCCGCGCGGAGTCTAAAAAAGCATATTCCATGAATATGTTTTTTTAGGGTCCGCTATGCAGGGTCTGCATCCACGGCCGTGCGCTCCGGCCTGCAAAGACGTTTTTCCGCAAACTGCAAACACGTTTTGTGGACCGCACGAATGTGGGGTCTGCTAGAGTTGCTCTTAGCAGCTTTAATATATGTTCATATTCATATTTAAAAGAAACCATAAGCTATACAACATAGACTACAAACGTTTTTTTTTTGTTTGACAAAAAATAGAAGAGTCCAACAAGCATCCTTTCAGGAAGGCAATATATAACCACAAGAACTAAATAACACCAAAATCTTATTGACGTAAGTATGTCATTCTATTCTAACAAAAATCCAACAGAAAATTCATTTATGAGTCCAGCCTTATCTGCAACTATGCTGAATAAAATTCAGAAAATTTTAAATGTTTTTTGGGTAGTAGATAATTTAATGCGTAAGGTTCATTTTAATTTGTAAATCATTTAAGCATTTAAGCAGCTTTCGGGAAAAAGATAAATTCAGGGTCTCTACAAATATTTACTGTTTATGCATTATTTTGAGTCGATTTGCTTTTTTGCTGAGAGCCGATCTGATGTTCAAATGATACTGTGTACGCGGGGCTGGCTGCTCTGCTCACCGGCTTGCAGGCACGCACCATGGAAGAAACACGGGAGCACACACATGCATGACAAGTCATGGGATCTCATGGCCGGCCTGCACGACTCCTCCACCCCGACTAAATCCAAGTCCACGCGCGGCCCTGTTGTCCCACGGGACTCAGATCCACGGACGCCAAAGTCACACTGTAACTTTACCCTTCTAATCTCCATCCAATTCATATTCTACGGTCCAGATCACACAAAGAAAAAGGCTCTCAACACTTCGCAGTTTTCAGCCTAGCAGCAAACAACAATGCAGACTAGCTGCAAACAACGATACAGTGACACTTGAATTCGGTTTTATTTGAACATACTGAAACCCCCCAAAAAATACAAGTGCCACTGCATAATACACTACCGTTGGCAGCTAGTCTGTATTGTTTTTTTGGGTTCAATCTGTTCAAATAAATTGAATTCAAGTACCACTGTATCGTTGTTGTATTGTTGTTTGCTGCTAAACTGAAAACTGCTAAGTGTTGAGAGCCATTCCCCTGTTGTGATCTGGACCGTATGATGTGAATTGGATGAAGATTATGAGGGTAAAGTTGCAGTGTGACTTCATCAAGTGAAGTCTCTGGATCTCAGTCCTGTCCCACGGGGTCGCTTTCCATGAGCGCGACGTCTGCATGGACCACGACTAGCCGCGCTCCCCCCCCCCCACCCCGACCTGCCATGGTCAGTCTGCATGACCCCTCCACCCGGCCAAATCCAAGTAGGGCACGACACAGACGGCCGTGCAGTTCTTGGGGACGTGCCCGGGCACGGAGGACGCTTGCGTGCGAGCTAGCTCGCCGCGCTCGCCCTGCTTCGTCTCGATGGCGTGGGGTTCGATCTCGACCGTCGGCCTCGCCTCGCGTCCGTGCCGGACCGGCACGAGCTCCCATGCCTGTTACATGCTCTCCTCCATGTTACGTGTTTGATAAAATGTCTGAACGGACATGTTAAAAATGGATCGGTTACAGTTAGGTGCATCGGCTGATTCAAATAAGAAAACGGACAAATTCATTCGCTCGGTTGATCCGAACGGATAAAATGCGGCGTCTGTTAGATCGCTACGTTGAAATTGCTCTAGCCGCATCATCCGACGGCGACGAGAGGGGTGGAGGCTACAGGAGAGACGTCGGCGGCAGCGGTTTTAGGTTTTAGGTCCACATGACTGGATTATCCCTGGCCACTATACGATGAGAAAGGGAGAGCGTAACAAGAGCAGCACGAGAAGAAGGATTGTGGGACCACCGTACCGCAGCACATGGCCACTGGTACCAGTAGCGCAATTGGCGCTATCATTGTCAACATCGGTACAGTTTGCACCATTTGCATTGCATGGCCAAGGACTAAAGTAGTTTATGGGGACACAAGCCTCACGATCAAAAGGCAAAGCTGTTCGGACGTTGCCATCACCTTTAATTTCCAAAACCAACGAGGCAAAGATCATTATTCGGTATAGCAGGAATGCAAAATTGATCTGCTACGTACTCTAGTACGTGGAACAACGAAAATCGTACGTTCGACAGAAAGAATACAAAACGGCCTCCCATACACCGCTCAGAGAACGTTGGAGGCTTCGGTAGCGTCGGCCTCGTCGTCGGGTGCAGTAGCAGCGGCGGCGGCGCCACGAATCATGTCGCCGAAGAAATCGGTGAGGGCAATCTCGTACCCCGGCAGCTTGTCGAACCCGGGGAAGTAGTTGATGTCGATGATGAAGTACTGGCCCCCGGCCTTCCTCCCGCGGATCATGTCGAAGTTGAACAGCTGCAGGCCCAGCGCGCGCCGCAGCCCGCGCCCTACCTCCTCCACGAACCCCGGCGGCGGCATCTCCGCGTCGTCGCCCACGTCGTCGTCCGTGTCGGCGTGCACCGTCGTCAGGCTGGACACGTTGTGGAAGGGCACCGACGCGTCGCCCTCCACGTCCAGGAGCCGCTCCGCCGGCACGTCCGGCAGGCTGCGCCGCCGCACGCAGGTCGCGTGGCCGCCGATCACGTAGATCTTGAACAGCACGCCGCCGTGGTTCACGAACTCCTGGAGGACCAGCGGCGGGTGCAGCCCCGCGAGGCCCTCGCGGCGGTAGATGAGCGACATGGCGTGGGAGCTGACGCTGCCGTCCACGTCCAGCGGCTTGGCGATGAGCGGGAACTGGAGCGCGCCCACGACGCCCGGGTCGGTCAGGGAGGCCGCGTCGTCGATGGCCACCTGGCGGGGCGCGCCCAGGGAGCCCACGCGGACGGTGGCGTTGAGCTCGGAGACGACGTCGAGCATGGAGCCGCGGTCCAGCAGCCGGCCGATGGCGGCGGGAGGGTCGACGACGGGCACCGTCGGGTGGACCGCGGAGAAGGATTCCAGCTGCGCGCGCCACGCCTCGTCGTAGAGCTTGTGGATGAGGAGGTGGAAGGGCCCCTGGTCGACGAGGGGGCGGGACGGGTCGACGGCGACGAGCCGCATGCCGCGCTCGGCCGCCAGGGCGACGAGCGACGGCTGGATGACGGTGTCCAACTTGTCGGGCTGCATCGCGTAGCCGATGGTGTAGGTGTGAGGAGGTCGTGTCGGCGCCGGCGACTGCTGCTCGGCCGCCATTCCTCCCATGAGCTAGAAAGCTTATCTCTTGCGTATGCTCTCTGCTCTTTCTCTCTGTGTCTTTATCTCCCCTGTCTCACTGCCTTTCCCCTGCTCAGCTCACAGCACGCCTTGATTTATAGTACACTAGTTAGAAAGAGCATCTTCGCTATGGGCTGGAATACTTTTTCTGCTCATGAATTTCTTGTCCATCTAGCACACAATTCTGTTCAAACGCTAATTATGCGCCGAATGGGAATCGTCTAGCTGCTTTCGGCTAGTCGGCCGAGGGGTGATCGACATGGGGTTGGACTTCGCACACCGCGAGACATTCGCTAATCGAAAATCTCAGTCTGCTATACGCTCACTTTTCGTAAGCACCAAGAGCAACTCTAACGCCCGACTGATTTCGTCCACAGGCATCCGTTTGGGTCGTGACAAATAGAAAAGTCGTCCTAACAGACCGATTCAAACGAACGTGTGTTTGCTTTTCGTTTGCCTGTTGATCAATTCCTGGTCTATTTTTAAGTCTAATTTACGTCGCTGCGGTCGATCAATACCTGGTCCATTTTTAAGTCTAATTTACGTCGCTGCGGACACAAGACAGAACGCACCAATTATTCCCTCCGGCCTGCCAGTCGGTGGCAAAGCCACTACCATTTCCCTTCACTTTCCAAAACCCTCCCATCCATGCACGCTCCGCGTCCGCTCGCCATGGACGACGACCTTGATGTCGCTATCGGCCTCGCCTCCCTCGGCTCGTCCGGCATCACGATCGCCCCCTCCCACAAAGGTAAGCTTCACGCCCCCCCCCCCCCCCGTAAGACCGCCACCATGCCCAAGAAGAAGAAGAAGAAGAGCTGACGCCCGAGGAGCGGGCTAGGGAGTGGGCGAATAGAAAGGGCCGGAGGCAAGCGGCGGATGCAAGGGAAGAAGCTGCGGCCATCGCGGCCATAGCCACCGCAGCGCGGCGGGAGGATACCGCTAGAACCGCTGCACGCGTCGTGGCGGCAACAAGGGAGACACTATTGTACCTAGGGTTAAACCCTCATCAGCACGGGTTCATCAACGCCGCCATGGTTGTGGCCAGCATAGGCTCGTCTGCGTTCCCTCAGATTGCACTAATGGAGTCGACCCGCGCGTCGACAACTCAGCCGATCCCCGGCTTCCATGTCTACCCGCAAGCCCCTCGCCTCTCTGGTGAATGCTCGTCGGAGGTGAGCGTGGTTGCGCCATCCGCACCCGCGGCTGTGCCCGTCGACCTCAACGCCACACCGGTAGCCGATGGTTCGTCATCCTGTAAGGCGAGGAAACGCGCGCGGGAGATGTCAGTCGACATGCTTTCCGGCGCCCGCAACCTATTCAATGGAATACTAGCGGCCGTCCACGACAAGAGGGCCAACCGCTTCATGCATAGCATCATCTTCGAGGGTGTTGCGACGGACGCAGGTGGTGCCGATGCGGCTGCGGCTGGCTACAACCCCAAAGAGACCCAAAGCCAGGAGGGTCGAGGCGGGCCGTTCACGCCATCGACCTATGACCAAGCTGGCATGCCCCTTATGAGGAGGCTTGAGATGAAGGCGGAGAAGCAAGTCAGGATGCTTGAGATGGAGGCAGACAAGCAAGCCAAGATGATAGAGATCAAGGCCACCAATGCCAAGACCAAGACGAAAGAAGTGGCTCTCGCTAGCATGATGACGGGGATGGAGATCATGAAGGTCGATCTCAACATCGTGTCGCCAAGGATGAGACCGTGGTTCGAGAAGATGCATGCCAACATGCTCAAGTTCGAGGACGAGTGATCTATGACGGCGAGCGCCATCCTTTTTTGTATGTCGGCAAGTGTGCTAGCATGATCACGGCCGCGATGGCATGGTCGAACTTCCGCCCCTTTTTGCGTGCTGGCATGTTTGCCGGCCTCTGGCAAGTGCGCCAGCATGAATTGTGTGGTGTTTTCTGAAGCTCGCATTGTATGCTCGCTGCTGGCATGGTGCTGGCATGAACTTTGGACGACGGCATGGTCGCTGGCTTGATCTACGGCTACATGCCTTTTCAAATGTGTGCGTAGAAATAAATGGGTCACGTGCGCTGGGCGTAGTTCCGATCCAAGTCTTAAATTGGGCGGACGCCGGGCAAGAAGTGCACCACCAAATCCGCCTCCCATCTTCTCCTTCTCCACCCTTTGATGCAACCCGACGAGCAGGATGAATAGTTCTCCGATATAAAAGCCGGTTGGGTGGCCCGCCCTACACACCGAATACGAGCAAGGCAACTCGCTGGTCCATCTCCCACGCATGGTCGACTGAGCAAGGTGAGGCCCAAGACGCATCGGGGTTCAACAACTCGTTGCTCCAAGCTAGCTCGTGGAGGAGTGGCGAGTTGCTCCATATTGGGGGCAGACATTGACGCGCCCACCACCAACTCGTCAATCTCCGTGGAACCCGATTCTTTCTCTGTCGGCAAGGCATGGTTACACGCACGTAGTAGGAACGGGAGCTAGCTAGCGGAGGAGCGACTAGTTGCTCCAGATCGACACGATGCGGAGTACAGCAGCACGAGCATCGTCGTTGTACTCCACGACGCTGCGTCGTAGCACGCCTCCCGTTCCTGCGACCGCGCTATCTACAACCGACGCATGCATAACCACGCCTTGCCGATAGATAAATCAGCCGGTTGCACGGAGATTAATGAGTCGGTGGTTAACATGTCCGTGTCCGCCGCCAATATTTGGGAAAGTAGAACACAGAAGGGCATCACAGCTAATATCCCCTGTGGGTCGCCACGAACGCATCGCCGGCTTGTACAGCCGACGAGTTGCCCGATTCTTTATCTTAGACCAATGGAAGCCCACGCCAGGGCTCCACGGAAGCGGAGGAGCCCCCCTTCCCCTAGGGCTGAAGCATCATCCGATTGTTCCACTCCAACGAGTGGTGGAAGAGGAGTGTATCCGTATCGTGAGAGTGGAGCTCTGCGCCGCCGTACTTGCACATAATTTTACCTTTTTTAGTTAAAATATGTTCAAAATGTAAACTTTTCGTCCAATTTGTATGAAATCTAGCCGATTTTACCCGAATTTCGTCATGTTAGTTCGAACTGTAGTCAAAATATATGCGGCTACGAGTTGGATGGCGGCCTCCCGTATCCGTGTCTACGGAGTGGTCCCCTCCTCCTCCACCTATCCGCAGATGGATGTAGGAGGAAATTTGTGGTCGCCTTTGCAGATGCCCTAAGGATTGTCTTTCAGTTATCTTCAACGCGGACCCATAAAACGATCATCATATCTATCTGTGGACGCGTCCGCAAACAGTAGGACCCATAAAACGATCATCATATTTATCTGTGGACTCGTTCGCAAACAATAATACAGGAGTCAACCATCTAACCATGCCAACATGCATTGTAAATCAATTTAAACAAAATAAATGAATTTCAAGAAAATGAATGTTTTTTAAAATTAATTTGGATCAAATTAATTATATTTTTGATATATTTTAACTAAACAAAAGTGGACGAGACATTTTTAACCTAATCTAAATCATCGGAGGCCGTGGCGGAGTCCATGTCTCACGTCATGTCTTTCCCATGTCCGGCAAACTCACCGGCAGTGCAACAACGGGAGGGGAAGAATAAGAGTAGCCTACCCAAGGTTCCGTGAGATGTGCTTCTCTTCATCACCCGAGTGCACCGTGTCGAAAGCGCCGGACGTGGATGGGACTACATCCTGGTCGTTGCAGCAGGGCGCGGACAATGGTGGTGGCGCAACCGACGGTGCTCGCGTTGTGCGCGGTCGCTGTCTCCTCTTTGGCCACCTCTGCACCGTTCTTTGTGAACATGATATCTCTCTCATCCCCGCGCGCGCTCACGTCATCGTTCGTGGTAGATCTCACAAACACTAATAATGCATAGGTACAACGCCAGATGATCATCGAGGAAGCAAAAGGATCCTCTACGACAATGCCTACGATAACCTCATCTTTCGCCTGCTTGACAGTGATTTGCTCCTTCGCGAGCATGTGCTCGTCGAGGAGCCAAAGGTTGTACTTTTGGTTCTCCTATGCTTGCCGGAACGTCGACACAGGCAGGGATAGTTATTTGAACTATTGGAAGTGGCCAACCAACAATTTATGTTGCCAATAATGTCAATTGCTCCTTTTAGCCATAGATAGTTGGACAAATCGATCAAATGAACGCCGACATTATGTTGCTTAAAGAAGGTTGGTGAAGAGAGATGGGTGGATACCCCCATATATTACCAGCCATACCAGCGCGGCGGCATGCCGTGCCCCCTCGATACATTACCTGCATTTATACAAAGCTTTATGTGTAACTTCTTGCAGGACAGTAAAAAAAGTCAAAAAAAAGGAAAACCAAGGCCTTCCCCGTTTAGTATTGTAATTACTGATGACTCCACACCATGATTTTTTTTCGATCCTCTTTTTTGGGTGGTAGCCGGAATATCCAATTTTTGGAAAATATAGAAATTTTTTGATTTTTTTAGTGCTTGCATTATTTCTAGATTAATTTTAAGATTTTCGGCGATACGTTTTCAGTGGGAGGAGACATTTCCGTCGACGAGGATGCGTTTACGTTGACTTCGTAAATCTCAAGATGATATGCCGGCTCAGTCTCTCGGAGATGCTCATAGAGGTAGAGTGTGCACGTATGTATTCATAGGGGTAAATGTATACGCGTGTATATGAGCCATTGTGTTTGTACCGCGTTCAAAAAGAAAAAAACTTTTACCAGGGAAATCAAGGGCACAATTTGGGAGGAGCTCTGATACGGTTCACGCTCCTGGCGACTGGCGCCTGCAGCACCTCCCCGCTGGGCTGACCCATGAAACATGTCCTAGCGTCCTGCTATAGGTCCTGAAAAATTTCATTGATTTTTATAAACAATTCAAAAATGTACATTAGAATTTCATTGTATTAAAAAACAATTAATCAGATTTGCAAAAAGTTTAATGATTATAAAAAATCATTGATTTTTAAAATATATTCATGGATTTTCAAAAAGTTCACAAAATTCAGAAAGAAAACTTTCCATTTTGAAAAAAAAGTTCACCAGTATTAAAAACAGTTCATTGATTTTGAAAAAAATTCACGAATTTTAATATATGTTCACCGATTTTCAAAAAAATTCACCGATTTCAAAAAAAGTATGTCAATTTAGAAAAAAGTTCTCGAATTCTAAATTATGTTCACCATTTTTAGAATAGTTCACCAAAGTTCATGGATTTGGAAACATGTTTACAAATTAAAAAAAGATTCCGTCAAATTTCAAAAAATAATCGATTTGAAGGAAAAATTCACAAATTTCGAGAAAAAATCAACGAACCAGGATGAAAACGAAATAAGGAAAACGACTAAGAAAAAATAAAAAGGGAAGATAAAGAATAAAGGAAATAAAAGATTCATTTCTATATCCCGTTGGGGCGATGGAGTGGTTGCAATAGTAAAATTTCATAGGGGATCGTCGGTTCGAATCTCACTAGCGCACTTATGTTTTTACAAGATTAAACACCTAAATGGGCCGGCTCATCGTCGAAGCGCTGCAAGCGCCGGTTAGCAGAAATGGCCTATAACCGGTGCGTGTGGCGCTAAATAGGATTTTCCTCAATTTGGTCAACCCGAACCCCTCTCTTTTTTCGGGTAGAGGTCCGAGGCCTCCACACTCATGAAATATTCCCGTGTTGTTTCCCTCGAGCACTTGGCGCCTGCTCATGAAGCTCTACTACTCCTCCGCCCGTTGCCCTCTTCTCCTCCTCTTGAGGATCTACAACCATGACTTACAACGTCCGCGGACGTATGAGGGGTCCGGCTATAGATGTTCTTACCAGCAAATTCCCCTATCGGAATTTGGGACCCAAGGCATTCTCCAGCTGTCGAGGATGGACGTCAATCCGTTGGCTGGGCAGGTGGGATAGCTGTCAGCCCGTTCGGGTTCGAGCCTCAACTATAACTCGTGGCGCTCGCGGAGTATCTCCTATAAATAAAAGCGAACAAGGGTTAACCCTTAGATTGGTCTCATTTTTTTGCATTCTCCACCGGCCCACCAAACATATATTCCGCGTGTCGTTTCCCTCGAGCACTTGGTGCCTGCTCGTGAAGCTCTGCTACTCCTCCACCTATTGCCCTCTTCTCCTCCTCTTGAGGGTCTACAACCACGACTTGCAACGTCCGTCCGTGGACGACGTATGAGGGGTCCGTCTATAGATGCTCTTACCATCAAATTCCCCTATCTGGATTTAGGACCCTAGACACTCTCCACCTGCTAAGGACTGGCCGTTGACCCGTTGGCTGGGCAGCTGGGATAGCTGCCAGCACGTCCGGGTTCGAGCCTCAGCTCTAACTGCAACTCAGGCTAAGAAATACTCCCTCCGTTCCAAAATATAAGACCTTATAAGGATTTCATTAGGAGACTACATACGGAGCAAAATGAGTGAATCTATATTCTAAAATATGTCTATGTACATCCGTATGTAGTTTATAGTACAGTTTCTAAAACGTCTTATATTTAGGAACGGAGGGAGTATAATGCACGGTTGTGAGAGCTCGGAGCTCGAATTCGCGACCTGACAAACTGCTATAGCGCTGTGTCACAACTTCACTAAAGCCTGTTGTGTGTAATTTTAAGCATAGCTACCATATACGATCGTTTGCACAGTTCAAATCCATTTTTTTAAAAGTTTGTTGGTGTCTTCATTTCTCGGCGGGTAGTGGAAGCAACGGTTTCAACTGGTTTCCTAAAAACTCCGCCAAGAAAAAAAAAACTTGTCCACACACACACACACCGCAACACTTGCCTAATAAAACTTATGTATTGGCATGCAAGCCAAGCACAATATTGGAAGTTTACTTTCCTGATTCAAACACGATTGATACCAAAGTAAATTACCAAGTTCCAATATATCCAAGATAGTTGAGGATTATATATACGAACGTAAATTACCAACTTCATCGACGATCATTCCTCGACCGCATTCGTCAGGTGGGGGAGAGCTTGAAGAGGATATGTATGCGCCGTGATTGAAACAGGAGGGTGCCTTTCCTGCAAGAACTCGATGAATTCGAAGATGCCCTTTCCATATTGTATTCATATCTCGTTGTCACTAATAAGGCCAAGCCCGCTAACACAACATCTTGACAAAAAGTTGCAACAAGGGTGCTATTGTTCTTTGCATTCGTTCTTGCTCTCCATATTTTAACAAGCTTTTCTTCAGGTTCGCGGGGGCAAGAAAGTATAGTACGGCTAGCTACGGATGATTGAAGAGGGGACAACACTCCGGGTCGTGACCGGGGTGATGCTCTCTGGCCATGTACTGTATGTCCATGCGTGGTGTGGGAGCTACGCGCGAAGTCCCAGTCTATGGAAGGAATACACGGAGGCGAACACCTGAATCTGATTGCAGAAGTATGTACCTAGCGCCTTCTGCAGTGATTGCAGAAGTATGTACCTAGCGCCTTCTGCAGCAGCTAACATTGCAAGACATCACCGGCGATCCGTCGGCGGGTTCCCTAAATGTATGAGAGCAACTTCAACGGGGTCGACCCAAACACACAACGTTTTTGTTCGCTTTTTGTCTGTTTGAATCGTCCGCCGACACACAATTTTGAAAAAGGCCCGCGGCCATAGATCATATCAGCAATCATGTCTCCTGCCGGCACCATGGCAGCCAGGGCCGGCTCTATATTTTTCGAGACCCTTGAGCAAAGTTAAAAATGGGCCCCTATAGATAATATATGTATACAGCTATAGATATATAAACGCAAAATATTAAAGTTTACATTCTAGCACACATTGTTATTTAGAGACGACTATAAATAAAAGAGCAACAAAATTTAAGAAATAATATTCGCTGCTAGTTTAATTACCTCAAATAAGAACGAAGTTCATATGAGTTCATGGACAATAATACTTCAGTGCTTCACAAAAAATCTTCTTCGGGCATTTCTAGATGCAAAATCGTTGATCAGAGTATCAAGATCAATTTTGTCCAAGACATCCTTCTCAATACAACACATAGCCAAGCCATTCGATCTGTCTTGTAACATAGTTGACCTCCAACAATTTTTCAGCAGTTTTAATTTAGAGAAACTTCTTTCAGCTGAGGCTACAGTCACTGGTACAGTTAAGAGGATCCGATAGGCAACTGACACATTTGGATAGCAGTCTACAGCTGTAACAAATTGAAGAATCTTTGGTGCTGACATCAAATCATTCGGTAATGTTACTTGCAACACTTTTAACTCTGAGAAAAAATCATCAAGATCAACATCATGTGACTTTTTATGAGTAAAAGTTTCTACAAAAATAGCGCAGGATTTTCGTAGATTACTATCGTCCAATGACTTCGCATTGTTTGAGTTGAACAAGAAACCAAACACCTTTTCAAATGCCTTCAGCTGCTCAAATCTACTAGTCAATGAAGCAATTGCAGTGTCAACAATGACAAGAAAGTAAGTAACTCTGAAAGATTCAATAGCTAACAGTTGTGGATCTTCATGTACATCATTGATTTCATCAAAATGCCTCTTCGAAATTTTGGCTTTATGTCCATATTTTCTGCAATGACTTTGGCACTCTCAATACTAGAATAGAAGCCTTCATCTCTGTACTTCTTAAAATATGAAATGACTCCTTCAATGTGTTTGAGAGTAGCATCGATGCACACAATTTTTTTCTGTAACTTTTTGCTCACCATATTGACAGAAAATAGAATATCATGCAAAATAACCATACCAACTAAAGTCTCAAATTTCTCAAGTGAACTGAACAAAGATTGAGCATCACTTACTACAGTTGGATCATCCGTAGAAGACTTCTCTAGTTCCTTCAAAGCTGATCTTATTTGTGCAATTTGATACCTTATAGGTTGCACACTCTTTATTCTACTCTCCCATCGAGTATTAGATAAAGGTTTGAGAGTCAGATTTGGAACATTATCAAGCAAAATCTTCCACCTTTTAGTAGAACGTGCAAACAGTACGTATATATGTTGTATAATACCAAAAAATGAAATAGCTTGTTCGCAAGATTTCACCATATCGCAAAGAGTGAGATTCAAACTATGACATGCACATGGCATATATAATGCTTTGGGTTAACTTTAAGAAACCGAGTCTGAACACCTTGATTTTCCCCTTCATGTTGGAGCCATTGTCATAACATTGCCCTCTCACATCAGTGACATTTAAATCAAGAGAACCCAATGCATCTATCAATACATTAAAAAGACCCAATCCTGATGTATCATCAACCTTTAAGAACTCTAGGAAAAATTCCTCCACTCTCGGAATGTTACTTGACATGTTGACACAACGCACAATTAGTGTCATTTGCTCTTCATTGCTCACATCCGGAGTACAGTCCAATATAATAGGGAAATACTTGGCATCCTTTATGGTGCGTAAGATAACCTTTTTCACAGCGTCAGCAAGGAGAGAAATCAACTTATTCTGAATAGTGTGGCCAAGATAATGATGATGTATTTCTTTACTTTGAATGCGCCTAATATGTTCTTGCATCACATGATCGAATTCAGCAATCATTTCAATCGTGCCCAAAAAATTACCATTATTATCTTCATACAACTTCTCATTTGTTCCTCGAAATGCCAAATTACGTTTTGCAAGAAACTTCACTGCAGAAATTATTCTTAGCAAAACCTGTCTCCACCGCTCTTTTTCCTTTGCAATCTCCCGCTGCATGTCATCATCAAGTGTTTGATTTTTTCTTAACCTCAACCTTACATCATTCCATGTGTTCATGTTTGTTAAATGCTCTATACCGCTCTCATGTTCTTGGAGTCTTTCAATAAGACGCTTCCAGTCCCTTAATCCATCAGACGCTAGCAAAGACCTGCTCTGGTTTGATTTGAACAACTTGCAGGCAAACCAAAAAACTTTGTCCAACTCTTTAGAGTAAACCAACCACTTTCTATCCATAACCTCTTTATTAGCTAATTTTCTAGAATAGTAAGCGTATGAAAAACGTCTACCTTCAAAATCAGGGAACTCCAGGCCCAATTCTCTCACCGGCCCCTTTTCAATTAAAATATCCCTTGTGCGATTGTCAAGATTATCCCATATCCTAGGATCATATATAGATAAAATAGAATCATCTTGTTCATCACCATTCCGAGCATTAGGCGAAGGCTGCAAATTTTCCTCTCCTGTATTATCCTCAATTTCATTAACACCAATATCGGTATCTACATTTAAATACAACAATTTGTTGTTAGTTAGTTACTTACTTCTACAAAAAAATTGACGCTATTTAATTACTTACTATCATCCAAGGAATGTTCATTGACTTCAAAATCGTCATTTGAATTAAGATCATCATCTTTTCCGGGTTCAGATTCTTGCCTTTGATCATGAACATTAGTTACCACCGGAAAATACCTTTCTAGAGCACCTTATTCTGATTCAATGAGTTTATTCTCTCGCTTTTTTTGTTTCCTTATCTCAGAACCGGACTTGCGTTTCGGCGGCGTTGGAACACCTAAGCAATGTTTTAAATAACGGGTTACGGTAAATAGCGACGAGCCTCTAAATCAGCTATAGCGGAGCTATAGCGGGCTATAACGGCATATTTGTACATGATACCATTTAGCGGCACCCTGCTGAAAAGGTTATAGCGAGGCTATAGCGGGCTATTTAAAACTATGCATCTAAGGTTGCAATTTTCAAAAAATTATCATCTCAACTGAATAACTGATCAAAAGAATAAGGGCACTAGGCTCAAATGATAATTAATAAATCATACCTTTATCCGAGTAAGGCAGACGAGGAGGAGGGCGAATAGGCTATCAGTATCAGATGCATGCAGGGATACTGATCAGATGAAACCGTGAGTGCCGGTGCTGCATAGGGATCGGCTGCTGCTGCATATGGACAAAATCGGCTGCTGCTGCATAGGGACAGGACCGGTGCCTATGCAGGATCGGCTGCTGCAGGCTGCAGCGTGGTGGAGTGGACTTGGAGAAGCATTATTACTAGCATTTGTCCCATCAGTAGGTTCAGGCGAAGTACTGAATTACAGCTGCAGTGGTGGACAAATGATGCAGGGCGAATAGGGTTCAGGCGAAGCACTGAATGATACCTCAAATAAGACTCAGCCTGGACTCAGCGGGAGTAGGGCAAATCAGGGTTCAGGCGCGGCGTAGTGACCTGCCCATCTGATCTCCACTGGAGCTGTAGTCTTTGGGCTTCAAGGGCGGCGATCGGGGCGAAGACGCGAAGGCAGGAGGCCGAGGCGGCGAGAGAAACAGCCAGGAGGCCGAAGCGTCGATCAGGGAGAAGCAGGGCCTGGGGAGAATCACGTATAGATATGTACATTAGTAGAAAACAGGGCTATCGTTCGGCCCTGGCCAGCCCATTAGTTCCGGTTCTTCAAGAACCGGGACCAATGAGGGGTATTAGACCCGGTTCGTGAGCCCAGGGGGCCGGCCGGGGCCTCGTGGGCATTGGTCCCGGTTCGTGTGGAACCATTTGTCCCAGTTCGTGGCACGAACCGGGACCAATTTCCCTCGCTGCTAGCCCACAACCTTTAGTCTCGGTTCATGCCACGAACCGGGACAAATAACTTGCCTACATATATACCCACCGCCGCGGCAGAGCACTCCACAGTGCTCTATTTTTGTCGATCCGGCGACGGGAGGGCATTTGGGTGCTCTAGTTCACCTCCTATGCACATGAGGTGTTCGATGAAATGCCCGAGCCACACTAGTTAAGCTTTCTCCTCTCGAAACTCGACCTCCGAGTTCCATTTTCAATGAGACTTGTCTAGATTTAGCGGTCCGTCACGCCCCGTCCCCGCCCCGTCTTCACCGTCGTCGATCGCCCGCGCCGATCTCGTCGCCGGCACCACCGTGGTGAGCCTCTTGTTCTTATCTTCTTTCTGAAAGAAAAAATTCTGACTTCAGATAGATACTTGTCTAATTTTCTTACTTTTATTATTCCTTGTTATTATATAGTGCGATGGTTTTGGTATCCGCCCCCGTCGGCCCTCGTCCTGTCTATGATTCAGATGTAGTATATATTATCTTTTCATAACTAGTTGGTTCATTTATTGTTTATGACAATTATGATGACCAACGTGACATATATTTTTAATCTAGGAGGTATGTGAACCCACTTAGAAATGCTTCTCGAGAAGTTAACTTTGGTTGAAAAAGAAAACAAATACTTGAAGGAAAAATTGAAAATAATTGAGGATAAGAATAAGGAAATGGAGTTGCATGTTGCCGAGGTCATTGATGATCGCAAGATGAAGATCGATGCGATGCGGTTGAAGATGGATGCAATGCGCTTGAAGATGGATGAAATGCGCTTGAAGATTAGGAATATTAAAAAATATGTCATTGATAAAGAGGCTTGGTATCATTATGTTGTTGGGTCAATTGTTACCTTACTTGCGATTTTGATCGCGTTTGTTGTTGCATTTAAATGTTTTACATAATTGTATGTTGTTTTATGAGAGAACTTTATGCATTTATTTTTCAATAATAACATTTGATCACTATTGTGCTTTGGTTTTAATGTGATGATGAACTTCTATTAATTTGGTCATTTCTCTATTCATTTTGTTCTGCAATGGTTATTTGATATATACTTAATTTCATAATAGAGATGAACCGCCAACGGATGTATGGTGACCGACGCACTTTGGAGTACATTACGAACCGGGACTAATGCCCGAGTCGAAAAGGGTTGTAAATTGATGATGTGGCTTTGAATGGCGCATTTTGAACACAGAAAAACTATGGAGTTCAAATAAGTTTAAAAAAAGAGTTTCCGTATGAAACCCTAATACTTCGAAAGAGATTGTCCGTTTTGTACACGAAGTGCATCCAGTTTATGCCGTAACCCTCTCAACTTTGTCGCACATGCTATGTGGGTGAAATGATCATACCATGCCAACTTGGAACCTTTTCAGAGTTCATTTCGAATGCTTTTCAATTTCATGGTATTATAGCTCAAAATAATCAGTAAATGCATGAAAAATAACAAATGAAGTCAGAAATGGTTGTAAATTGATGATGTGGCTTTGAATGGTGCATTTTGAACACAGAAAAACTATGGAGTTCAAATAAGTTCAAAAAAATGAAATCCCTTTGTAACAGACGAGTTTCCGTATGAAACCGTGATACTTCAAAAGAGATTGTCCGTTTTGTACACGAAGTGCATCCAGTTTATGCCGTAACCCTCTCAACTTTCTCGCACATGCTATGTGGGTGAAATGATGATACCATGCCAACTTGGAACCTTTTCAGAGTTCATTTCAAATGTTTTTCAATTTCATGGTATTATAGCTCAAAATAATCAGTAAATTCATGAAAAAGAACAAATAAAGTTATAAAGGGTTGTAAATTGATGATGTGGCTTTGAATGGTGCATTTTGAACACAGAAAAACTATGGAGTTCAAATAAGTTCAAAAAAATGAAATCCCTTTGTAACAGACGAGTTTCCGTATGAAACCCTGATACTTCGAAAGAGATTATCCGTTTTGTACACGAAGTGCATCCAGTTTTTGCTGTAACCCTCTCAACTTTCTCGCACATGCTATGTGGGTGAAATGATGATACCATGCCAACTTGGAACCTTTTCAGAGTTCATTTCAAATGATTTTCAATTTCATGGTTTTATAGCTCAAAATAATCAGTAAATACATGAAAAATAACAAATGAAGTTAGAAAGGGTTGTAAATTGATGATGTGGCTTTAAATGGTGCATTTTGAACACAAAAAAACTATGGAGTTCAAATAAGTTCAAAAAAATGAAATCCCTTTGTAACAGATGAGTTTCCGTATGAAACCCTCATACTTCGAAAGAGATTGTCCGTTTTGTACACGAAGTGCATTCAGTTTTTGCAGTAACCCTCTCAACTTTCTCGCACATGCTATGTGGGTGAAATGATGACACCATGCCAACTTGGAACCTTCTCAGAGTTCATTTCAAATGCTTTTCAATTTCATGGTCTTATAGCTCAAAATAATCATTAAATGCATGAAAAATAACAAATGAAGTCAGAAATGGTTGTAAACTAATGATGTGGTTTTGAGTGGTGCATCTTGAACACAGAAAAACTATGGAGTTCAAATAAGTTCAAAAAAATGAAATCCCTTTGTAACAGACGAGTTTCCGGGACTAAAGATCCAGCGAAACCACGTGGCGTGACGCATATGTTATTAGTCCCGGTTCAGGACAAAAACCGGGACTAAAGATCCAGCGAAACCACGTGGCGTGCCGCGGAAACATGTGGCATGCCGCATATGTTATTAGTCCCGGTTTTAGATACGAACCGGGACTAAACGATTGCCTATATAAACCCTCCCCCCTCCCACCCCTCTCCTATGTTTTTGGGCGTTGAGGTGTGAGCATGCATGCCATGCTCTTGCCACTCTAGCTCATGCATATGAGAGAAGAAGAATGCCGGTTGTTGTTATAGAGTCGCTCTTCCTTCTTCTCCTTGCGCTAGATATTTGTTATGCATTAGGGGAAGAAGGAATAGCGGCCATCATCGACGGTCGAAAAATCAGGTGAGGGAGTGTCCACCATATATGAGAGAAACTTTAATAACAAAAAGAATTATCATAAAATAAAATTAATAAGTAATTATAAACAAAATAAAATAAAATAAATAAGTATTTTGTTGTAAGTAGAAACAAAATAAAATAAGCTAACTCGCACTTTAAATTTAAGTAGAAAGAAAACAAAATAAACAAAACAAAAAATAAAAGAAAAAATAATCAGTAAATGCAACTAAAATTATCAAAGTATTTTCTGTTAAAAATCATTAAAAGCAAAAAGAATTTTCATAAAAAACTTTTTTTGTTAGAAACTTTAATGACAAAAAGAATTATCATAAAATAAAATAAATAAGTAATTAGAAAATAAAAAAATAAAAAAAAGTATTTTTTTTGTAAGGAGAAACAAAACAAAATAAGCTAACTAAAAAATAAACAAAACAAAAATAAAGCAAAAAACAAAACTAAAATAATGTAATTTTTTTAAAAAATAGAAGCGAATTTATAGAGCAAATTCAACATAAATTCAAAGTATTAGTTAGCGCTAACTAATACTTTGAATTTAGGTTGAATTTTCTTTATAAAGTCGTTCCTCTCCATGTTGCAGCCGCGGCGGAGCTTATAAACAAGCTCGGAAGCCCTTCGCTTGCCGAGGTGGGACTAAACATTCAACCGCACCACGGTTGTGGCAGGCAACTGGTACCAATGCAAAAAAGAAATAAAATAAATAAAGCAAAAAAGAAAACAAAAAAAATTGGGAAAAATAAAAAAAATTGCACCAACTGGGCCACCACGGCCTGAATACGACTAAAAACCCATGCATGGGCCAGGATTCAGGCCCGTAGTAGGCCCAGAAGGCCCATCAGGCAAAGCAGTAGCAAGTAGGCCCGTAAGCCTGCAGTGGAGACGAGCTCGAAAGGGGTGCGGCAGTGGGGTTTATAAACCACTGCGCCCCTCTCAACTAGCGAAGTGGGACTAAACTTTGGCCGCGACGCGGACAGCACAGGGGGCATTGGTAGCGGTTCGTGGCACTAACCGGTACCAATGCCCACCCTTTAGTCCCGGTTGGTGCCACCAACCGGGACCAAATGCCGCCGCTTCCCGCCCTTTGGGCTGCTGAAAAGTGACATTTCGTCCCGGTTGGTGGCACCAGCCGGGACTAAAGGGGGGCATTGGTACCGGCTGGTGTCACGACGAACCGGTACCAATGGCTTTGATATATAAACCCGCGCTTCTGAAATTTTTGTCAGTTTCTTCGATCCCTCCGACGACGCCGGCAGGCTGCCCGAGATCCCGGCCACGCCTCTGCCCCCCAACCACGCCACCGTTGCCCCCTTCCCGACCACGCCGCCGTCGCCGTGCCTCTGCCCCCCGACCACGCCGCCGTTGCCGCCGTCGCTGTGCTTCTGCCGCGCCCCCGACCCGCCCCGTCGACGCCGTCGCCTCCCTCTGCCCCGACCACGCCGCCGTCGCCATGCCCCGACCACGCCGTCGTCGACGCCCTCTACACCGACGCCGACGCCATGCCTCTGCCCCTGCCCTGACCAACCTCTCCCTCCTTGGTCAGGCCGGCGGCGCCGTCCCCCTGTCCTCTCCTATGTTTTTTTCATTATATGATGTTTTTTTTTCAAATTATGTGTATATGTGTGAGTATATGTATGTATATGTTCTTTTCATTATGAGATTTTTTGTTCATATATATGATGATTTGTTTTTTGCATTTTTATAAAAATTGATATATGTATATGTTCTCTGTGCATATAAAAGTTAGATTTTTAGTATATTTGGGTACATTTTAGGTTAGTTTTATCTATATATGTTCTCTGATTTAGTACATTTTAGGTTAGTTTTATCTATATATATTTAGGAAGAAGGAAGAAGGAAGAAGAAGAAAAAGGTTTATATATGCAAAAGTTATATTTTTAGAAAAGTATTATATATCTAGCTAGGAAGATAAGGAAGAAGAAGAAAATGAATGAGAGGAAAAAGGAAAATAAGAAGAGGAAGAGAGGAGAAGAAGAGGAGAGCAAGAAGAGGAGAAATAAATAAGAAGAGGAAAAAGAAGAAAAAGAAGAGGAGAAGAAGAAAGGAATAGAGGAGAAAGAAGAAAAATATATTTCATTCCTTTCTTCTTCTCCTTTTTTATTCTTCTTCTTTTTCTTCGATTGCTTCTCTTCTATTCCTTTCTTCTCCTCCTCTTTTTATTTCTTGTTTTGTCTTTTTGTTTTTTATCGGGTATGTTGTTGTCGATATATACCCCCTCCCAAATTTACCAAGTTAAAAGATCATTGTCATCGAGGCCACCCCAAACCCTTGAAGCGTTGTGTCCAGGCCACCCCAAACCCTTGAAGCGTTGTGTCGAGGCCACCCCAAACCCTTGAAGCGTTGTCTAGGCCACCCCAAACCCTAGAGAAGCAACGTCGAGTCCACTAACATGATTCCTTATTGTGATTAGCTAGCTAGTTCTATGTTTTCCACTAATATATATCCATCTATACCATGTTTGAATAATAATTGACATGTTGTAAATATTTGCAGAAACTATGGATCACTCCCGAGACGAAGAGGAAGAAGCGATGTTGGGGGAGATAATCGCACAAGGAAGTGATGTCATTGTGTCATTTCTCTACGACACCGATGGTCTGGAAGGACCGGGTGAAGAAGAGGGCTATGTTCATGATGATCTGGAAGGACCGGGTGAAGAAGAGGGCGTTCATGATGATCTGTAAGGACCGGGTGAAGAAGAGGGCGTTCATGACGGCTCCGTTGACCGAACCGAGTCCGACCAGGTATATATATATTAGTTAAGCCCGTGCTGACTAGTTAATTGATGCATTCATTGTTTCCATATGTACACATATTAATTAACTCTCGTCTTTCTTATTTTTTCTCTAGCCCTCCGGATCGACCTCAACTTCGGTAAAGAAACGAGGCCCGAAGAAAAAGTTGTGCTCGGATGAAAGGTTTGAGATCACAGCAATCGCGCGCGATGGCAAGCCGATTGAACCCATCCGGACAAGGGATGGATTTCGTGCTCAGTGCGGGGTTCTTGTTAGGGACAAGACCCCGATCGGTATCCAGCAATGGTTAAATCCAAAGAAGGAAGACCCTGAGGTGCCGGCGTCTTATGTCTCCGATAAACAGAAAGAAGATCTTTGGACAACACTTAAGGAAAATTTCACCCTACCGCTAGAGGAGGATCCAGAGAAGCCAGTTAAAGAGGAATTGATCAAGTCTCATGCTCTTAAGAAGATGGCAGAACTATTCAGGAGGTGGAAAAATAAGCTAAAAACGTATGTCAACAAAGAAGAGACACCAAAATTCACCGGCCGGTTTGAGAAGATCAGAGATCAATGGCCCGCATTTGTGGCCCACAAGACATCGGAAAAGAGTAAGAAGATGTCAGCGACAAACAAGAAAAATGCTACGAAGAAGAAGCATCACCATCGCACGGGGTCAGGTGGTTACCTCAAAGCCCGACCTCTGTGGGACAAGACTGAGAATGACCTGATTGCTAAAGGGGTGGAACCAGAGACATTGAGATGGCCAGACCGTTGCCGGACTTGGTTCTTTGGGGTTGGCGGAACCTTGGACCCTGTATCAGGGGAGTGCGTTTGGACGGAAGAGCAACTGCGAATACCCGTTAGGAAGCTTCAGCACTATATCGCCACAGCACAGGAAGGGGCGTTCATTCCAGACAGAGAGAATGACGAGCTCACAATGGCCCTCGGGAATCCTGAGCACCCTGGACGGACATGAGGCACGCCAGGCTCCCTTCCGTGGAAGGCTGCGTTTCCAGACGCAGGGGGTTACAAAACCCAGGAGAGGAGGAAGAAAGCGGAGCATAGCCAACTGCAGGCGCTGCACGAAAGGGTACAAGGGCTACAGGAACGAGAAGCAGATCGCAACAAACGACCTGCCGAAGCTTCCCCTGAAGCTACCCCGCCATCTCAGCGGGGAAGTAGCATGGCTTCCACCGAGCAGACTCAGCAGCTGGAGCCTGTCTTCACGGGCTACCCCGTGGATGCTATCACAGAGTCTCAACATTGCTACCTTATGACGAAATGGATGACATTAAAAGTCAAGGAGGCTGTTGGCTCTGTTATACCTAATGAACCTAGCTCAACCTACCACGACCAGCCGATTCCAGAAGGATATGCTAGGGTGATGGTGGATCAAATAACAGAAGGATTTGAGGACCTTGAGCTTGACAACCCTACGGGTGAAGGGGAGATTCGGCTGGGTTCTTCTCTGAAGACTCCATGCCTATGGCGGAAGGATCTCATCAACCTTCCGAACTAGACGCCTCCGCCTCCTCCTCCTCCGACGACGAGTCAGGGCCCGCCTCCTCCTCCGCCTCCTCCGGCAAGTGATCAGGGCACTCGGCCTCCTTCTCCGGCGCGTGACGGCACTCTGCCTCCTTCTCCGCCTGCACCGGCGCGCCCGAGCAGCCAGCTGCCTCCTCCTTCTCCGCCTCGTCAACAAGGGCTGAAGAGACCCGCCGCCGCTCCGGCTCCTCCGCCGCGTAGTCCTTCTCCTCCACCTCGTAAGAAACGAAAGACAGTCGCAGCCGCTCCGTGTGCTCCGACGTCTAGAAGTACAGCCAGAGGCAGGCAATACAAATACGGTCCTTCTCTGAAGCCTCTAGAGAAGTTACCATACGAGAGGAGCCAGGAGGAAAACGAGAAGATCGTGCAAGCTGAAGTGGCCAACTTCTTTGAAGGGGTCAAAGCAAAGAAAAATCCACCTCTGGAGGAGAAGATAGATCCGGTAAAAGCGAAGCGTACTCTGGCTGCCCTGACGAAACCACCAAAGTCTCCGGTGAAAGACAACTATCAGCGCATTCTTACAAAGTCATTTATCCCAGCGGAGCGGTGGGGAAGTACTATCAGTGCTCAAAGGTTAGTAGGACGACGAGCTGGGAAAAAAGTTGCCCAGCTCGGCGAACACGCGAACCAATCGTTGCCCCCGCTCGAGGTGTCCAGCGTCGTCGAGAATCATCCGGGCGGGATGGTGCACAATTATAACGATCTTGGAGATTACCTGCCCGACTCTGCACATTTTGATTTCTTAGAGGTGGACGAACACAGATACGTGTACGGGAAGCCTCTCGTCAAAGATGAAAAATCTCTAACAATGATGATGCGAAGATTCCATGATTGGTATATGAAAACCTGCAGAGAGTCTGGGGGGAGGAATAGTTTGATGCTCAGAGTTAAAGAGGAGCATGACCTCGTTGGAATTGATCTGTTAAATGTTCCATTTGACGAGTTCTTCGAGTTTTTCAATCTAAAGACCCTCGATAAGTCAATTATCACTTGCTACTGCCTATAAGTAGTACTACTTCTTTCATTAAGTCTCTCTATATAGGTCAGCTCTTTCATTGCATGTATCTTTAATTATTCTCACTATATTATGTAGATTGAAGATCACCGAATTGAAGAAAAGACAAATCGGTGATATTGGGTTCATTAACACAAATCTCATAGATGAATATATGGTTAAATATCATGCCAAAGATACCGAGACCAACCTGCTACAATCGTTTATATTAAATCAAAACAAAGCTATAATACTCTTCCCTTACAACTTCGAGTGAGTGTTACTGTCTTGTGCATATTCGGTTTCCCTTATTAGTCGAGGTTATAGTAATGTAATTGATGAGTTATGCATGCGTGCGCAGTTTCCACTATATTCTCCTAGAGATTAAGCTTTAGGAGGGACTAGTAACCGTGTTAGACTCGAGACGAAAAAATCCCAAGAAATACGCAGACATGACTGAAATTCTAGAGAAATAAGTTAAATCTATCATTATCGCACCATATCGGCAACTTCAATTTGTTCATTTCCTGATATCAAGTAATTGTTTTCTTTGTCTGGCAGGGTTTGGAGTAAATTCACCTTAAAAACTCCGGGACTGCCAAAGAAGCTGCAGTTTAGACACTCGAAAGTAAGTACTATAGTAGCATATATGTTCCACGCATCTCCTAGTGATTCAAGCGCTAGTTTCATCAATACCATTTAGCATGCTTGCTAATTATTAGTTTGATTGACCTCTATTTCTTGTAAAGTGGTTGTGGCAGGAAGAAGGGACTAATTACTGTGGATACTACATTTGCGAGTCCATCCGCAACACGACCTGTGAGCGGGACTATTCCGAGAAACAATATGAAGTGCGCAAATAATTATATTCACAATTTTATTTTATTACCATCATCTGTGTTTAGTTTCATTTATTCATATATATGTATTGACCCCCTTCTTCAAATTAGATATTTTGGATGCGAAATGAACTCCTAGCACCAGATCGTATGCGAGCAATTCAAGAGGAATTTGCGGCATTCTTTCTTGACCACGTGATCGCTAAAGACGGAGAATACTATGTGGACCCTGATGCGCTCAATTTTAATTAGGAGATTATATTGTAAAAGATACTTATATTGTATATATGTAGCCAGTAGCGTCGGAATTTGCGGCATTCTTTCTTGACCCTGATGCCAGCACCGACATACAATGTCGTCTTTAAAAAATATCACCATACAGTTTATGCTGGTGCACTCACCAGCGACCGGCACACATGCCAGCACACAAAAAGGGGATGAGACTTGAGTTCGATGTATTTGAACCTTATTGATTTTGGGCCGATCCCTAAATCGATACATATTTGGAAGGTCAAAGTACCCTTACGAATCAAAGTCTTCATGTGGTTTATTCACAAGGAGCTGATTTTCACTAAGGATAATTTGGCAAAGCGTAAATGGGAGCGTAGTAAAAGATGTAGCTTTTGTGATCATAATGAGACTATATCAAACACCTCTTTCTTCAATGTTTGTTTGCTAATATTTTATGGTGATCCATTCACATAGCCTTTAATATCACACCTCCAGACAGTATTGACACGTTATTGGGACGTGGCTAAATGAATTTCAGATAAATACTCCAAGACATATTCGGATAGGAATGTATGCTTTACTTTGGGCTATATGACATTGCAGGAATGATATGGTCTTTAACACACAAACTCATATAATTTTCTGGCAGGTCATCTACAGGGCAACTAGTTTGATCCGTGCATGGTCATACTCACTCCTACGGAGACCAGAGAGCCTTTGGTTATTGGGTCCATCCGATGAGAGATGATTGCACAAAATATCTACAATCGGTTTAGATTACGGTCCAATAGTATGATAGATGGTTAGACATCTAGTTTTATTTTCGCCGGTTGTGACAACCTTATTTACTTTTGAATTATTTGCACCTGTCCATAAGCTTGTTTTGAACCGTAGATTATTTTATTGATTTTATTAATAAATGGGCTGCACGCATCTTATTGATGAAGAGACCAGATGTGTTCCTCCTTTTCTAATAAAATAAAAAAAAACTCACAAGTGTGAGTTGTGTTATGAAGATACACCTATATCTACCCCAACTTCTCTCTTCGAACTTTTATAAAGGATGGCTATGGCTTGCTAATTAATTTACTCCGACGTCTAGTGCTAGGCTTAGTTTAAAAAACCGGGCCGGACCGATGGTCAGACCAAAAAATCCGGAACCGCCAGCCTCATCGGGTTTTTAAGCTAATAAGACCGTTGTGCAATCAAATCGGAGAAAACCAGACGAACATGCCGGTTTTCTAGAAAACCAGTAAAAAAACCGGGTTGTGTACGTGCCGAGCCGCAACATAGAGCAGTTGGAATTAGGTTGTGTAGTGTACGTGCCAAGCCGCAATATCCTTCAAAGAAACTCAACACCGGCCCACTTTTATTTTGCCAAACTGCATTTAGAAATGTACACGTTATGTAGTAGAACTTTAATCACTTAACCAATACCGTGCAAAACACAATCGTCAGATTCATTCACGACAAAAGGACTGATCATTCAACTTTAAAGACAGAGTGACCGCAAAAAACAAAAAGACGAAGGAGTGAGACAGACACTGAAACATTTCATTGAAGTCTGAAAGATGAACGTTAACACTATGGCCATGCATTTATCCGACGCAACAACAGTGGCTGGCAGGAACAATTCAGCACTGTTCAAGACCTCACAATGTGCCCAGACATCAAATTACACAATCCAGGACAGTTAGACCAAATGAAAATTATGATAGAAAAATCATAACGCAGCTCACACTTCACCGGCTGAAGGCACTGCTTCATGTTCCAACGCAATAGTCATTGGTGTCATCGCCATTGACTGCCAATGGAACTGCGGCCACGTGGATTCAGGAGAAAAACACTGTTTTTTTTATTTTTTTTATTTTTAGAAAAGAAGGATTTTCTTCGACCTCTGCATCAATACGGTGCATACAGCCATATGACAAAAAACATTGTATGTGTACATCTACCACAATTAAAAAGGGAGATATAAGATTATCTTAATGTTCCCGAATGGATGCAAGAAAGGAGTCATAGCAAGAAAACATTTCACCTTAAATTATAATATCGTAATTGAATTCTTTAATTCTCACTATTAAGTGTCCATGTGCACATAAAGTTGAAAAAACAATAGTTGTGGGCTGCCACCAATTGGTTGCTTTTATGGGCATTCGCTTTCCAGAGACCACAAGTATGAGATGTTCCCAATCTATATACCAAGGCCCTGTTCGGATGACACCCAACCCGTCCTGCCAGATCAGGGATGTCGCAATTATTTGGCAAAATAGTTTGCTGTTGTGGGCTCTTTTGGATTTCGGTGCAAAAATTGGTCAGTTAAACAAAAAAGTTGACGTAACTCTGCCATTTCATTAGCCATCCAATCGCCCCCTCATGTCCACGGTGAGTGCCAAGATTTTGGTAGGGTAGTTATTGAGTGTGATCAAGTAGGCCCCAAATTACGGACTTACGGTCCTACTTGCAGTGCCACTGATTGTAACCTTCTATCTTCTAGTTGTAGGATGTCACATTGCTAATAGCCTAATAGTGGATAAGAATGCTGCAGTACGAAAGAGTTCATCGACCCTAATCAACAATAATTAATCTACAACCGCACAGAACATGACAACATTACTATATTTTCTAATACTTCCCAATCCTCGCATCTTCAATGCGCACCACTGGACAGTCCAGTGGCTATCATGTTTGTCATGCATTACTAAACAGACTTCGAGCTGGCTTGGGCATTGATACTACCACCAAGTTATTTCATCCCTAGCAAAGGGAAATCATATGTTGATGTTTGTTGCTCTGGTCTCACTCAAAATCCCACCACACTCAGCTTTCTGTGAAGAAGAGCTCCTCTCCTCCTCTTATAAAACCTAAGTTGAATGCCATTTACGACGGTGCAAATGGTAAAGCAATAAATTTGACACCATACTTATTCAAGGAAATGGATATCTTACTAGCTTCTATAACAATACATAATTTTTAGTGACAATCGCATACCTTTGGTCTCAACAATTATATGGCCCCTTGCCTTTCCATGTTCACCTTCTTAGTTTTTTTACAATTGGATCAAAAAACCTCCAATGAACATTCGGCAAAACGAGTTTCACCTGTCCAATACGTTCTTCCCAATACACAAACAAGCATAGTTAAATGAGGTCCATGGTTCAGTTTTTTCCTTGCAATTTTTCTTATTGTTATCACAGTGCAAATGAATATAGTGTTTTGACATTGTACAGAGGTGCGACTAACTTAGATATCCATTTACATAAATAAATGGGCTAATCAAAACACCATACTTGAGATCTTAATTGCATTTTGGCACTCTATTTGCATCACTGATGCAGAGGCAGGAGGAAATCTTACTTGTCAAAAAAATACAAAAAAAATATTGTTCACATTGAGTAAAGAAGCATATAACAGGCACAATCTAAACAAAGCAGCCCTAAAAATATATTTCTAGAAGGTTATTGTGGTGCTCGTGCTCCACCCTGTCCTCTTGTCTTCATTCCACCCCTAAGCGACACAGGAGTCAAGCTCACGACGTTGAGGATGGTAGACATGGCTAGGTAGCAGGTGGAAGGAGGAGACACGGAGGCGACCAATGCAAGAGGGTTGTTTGATTAACTTTCTCTTCAGTGTCTCAGGGCATCTCTTTACCTCCTCATCCTTGTCGATCATTGCGCCATTTTGTTTTCTATTAGTGCACAATGCTACATAATTGCTGATGGAATTTGTAGGCTGTGTCACACCCTCCCGCAATCGATGAAGCTTTCTTTGAGTTCTTGCTCTCTCACATTAACCAAAATGCAAAGTTTCTGTCAAACTTTGATCACATAACCATGTTACCATGATAATTGCAAAATTACCATATTCTATCATGCCAAAAGGAGTGATCATTTAATTTTCAAGACAGAATAGTGAGATAGTTAACGGAACATTGCATTTATCACGGAAAAAAATGAACAGCACGAGCAGGAACATTTCGAAGACAATAAGGCCAGTTCTTTTTAGCTTTTGATTCTCTAGAATTAGCTTTTGGGAAACTTACCCTAGAATCAACTTCCCACAGAATCAGCCGTCGAGTTCTTTTCTAAGATTGTGATGTGAGATTATGGAACAAGATGTATGCTAAAATGTCTGTAACGCCCCTGAACAAAAATTGGATGCTGAATTGCTAACACTTAGATGTTTTGAACAATTTATCGTCAAATATGAGCATGAATACGATTTATGAATATCTTAAAGATAAATATTACAATAAAGAAGGTTTCCGTGTTTTCTTTGCTACAAAAGAAGTTCTAGTACAAATAGATTAACTAATCTCATGGTACAAGACTGGTAGCAATAGCCTCACGTGTTGTGGCCATGGTACCATCATCTTCGGGTGGTAGAGCGTTGGCTCCTGCAAATGGCAATGGGGGGTGCACATACACATCATTATCAAACTTGTCAAAATGCTCATCATGCAACTTGCTATCATGAATGAAGTTGTGGAGACACATACATGCAGTCACAATCATCTTTTGGGCCTCTAGTTTGTACAGTGGTATGCCTCCGAGAATTCGTCATTTCATCTTGAGAACACCGAATGATCCTTTGACAACATTTCGCAAAGAAGAATGACGATGGTTGAACGTCTCGTGTCTACCAATGGGTGGGTGTTTCTTTTCTAGGATGATATGTGAAGCATAGAAATGCACATCACTCCAAGGTTTAGCACCATCCTCAATCACCATATCCATCATGTCTCCAATCTCGTTGTATCCTCTCCAGAGTTTCCCTTTATCTTTTCCCTTGCGCCAAAGAGGTCAACCATACGCACAAGTGCATCAATTTTAACAGTTTCATTTGACCACTTCTCATTCATCCTAGGACTTGGCGAATAAGAACATGCCATCCTCTTCCCACTCTTGGCACGCTTTGGGCTGACACCATGTCTTTCACAACCTGAATCATCATCTATATTGAAGCGAGATGAGCCACTCTTATATGTGGGAATTGGCACCCTATCATGCTCATTTGTGACACAACAAGCATCAAACACCTCTCTCATTTTTTCCTCCTCTGGTAGTGGAGCATACTGGAACCTGGCAGCCACCGGATTTGCCTGCAACCAAATACCATAACTCATGGTTATATGATGAAACAAGAGTATTAGACATTATTTGAATAACTGATATGACAACATACCTTTATCTCCAATGCCCACCACTCATCCGAAGTTGTAGTGGCTCTGGGCCTGGAGGCGAGCGGGCGGAGGTCGGCGTCCTGCGGGCGGAGGAGCTGCCGGGGCGGGCTCTCGGGCAACGACGGCCCTGGAACTCTACCTGGAAGCGAGCGGGGAGTGTGGGATCGAGTGCGAGAGGAACGAGTCGCATGACTCATTTTTGTTCGTGTGGCTGGCCACCTGTGGCATTTCCCTTGTAGTTTGTATTCCAAATAGGGGTATTGTGTCTAAACGGAATGTTTTGTTTGGTGAAACTTATCAGAATCGCCACAATCGACCCTTTTGCTCGATTTTGAGATACACTGCCGATTCTACTGATTCTCGGATGATTTTGAAGAAGCAAATCGAGTGTTTTTAAGGTTTTTATTTTTGAAACCAAGAATCATGAGAATCGGACGAAAAGAACTGGCCTAAAACATTGCATTGAACTCTGGAAATATGAACACCACGGACGTGAGTTTATTGGAGAAAACAAATGTGGCGGGGAGGAACCAGCAAGCAGTGTCCAAGACATCATAAATGCGCCGACAAATTACACATCCCTGAGTGAGTGAGAGTTGTGGCTGCTTTTTTTTCTTTGAAAAAAGACAAAAGAAACGCTGCTATGTGGTGACATAAACGTCAAGTCATTTTCAAAGAAAATGCGAACAAAGTGATCTACATATAGCCTTCAATTTATAGCTCACAAAATCGGGATACGACTCGTATTGCACCATCAAAGTTATCAAAATCGCGACTCAAGTCTTACAATCTTACAACTTTATGATTCAAACTAGCCCCTCCGATTCTACGATTTTGCTCGTATAACCTAAGTTTCCACGATCCTAATAGTTATGATTATATGATTTACAGTCCTACCAATTTAGAATCTCGATTAACTTTGTGTACCATGCATGCAAATGAAGCTGAAGACAACATTACTCACACTATATGGAAATATCTTAAATACATCAAGTAGATTTTAGTTTGTACCAGATAATTATTTGGATTGTCATTGCTTTCTATGTACACATCATTGTATCAACTTTTATTGCAAGTGAAGCGGATGTTAATTACTTCTCTCTTGTTACGGGCTATCAATTTTTATACATGAAAAATTTAACATGCATTATATTTATATATGCAACCGGTAACAAAAAAATAACCATGTCTTATGGCAATACACGTGCATTGTATTAGTGTAGCCTAATAGGAGGATTTCTTGACGTTGACTTACACAACAAGATGAGACATTTCTGAGAATTTTTGTGCAAAAGGACCACCCACCAAATGAAATTGCTAGAAAGGACTACCTGCGATACAAATTGGCAAAAAAGACCCCCTGAATTTTGGTGGCAGGCGCGTCAGGTGACACGTGTCACCTGCCGCCATGGGAGTAGGCGGGCGGCACCTGCCGCCACGCCTTCAGGCGGCCGCCCGGGATCCCGCGGGCCCTGCCGCCACTGACCAAGACGGCAGCCCTGTGCACCGCGCGCTGTTGCTGCTGCTCTATCTGGCACACACTGTGCATGCTCTCTCGCTCTCTCACGCACTATGCTTTTAAGACGAATCATAACCATCAATCACTACGTCCTAATATGCGTATCTAATCACAGCCCGCGAATGAATCAATGACGGCTTTTCTTTTTCTCCATTAGTGCGCGGCACAACACACGACATAACTGACCCATATACCCATCTTTTCCTGCATGCATGCGCACGGTGCACAGGGTTGTCGCCCTGGTCAGTGGCGGCAGGGCCCACAATACTGTGGCTGTAGGGAGGCCGCCTACTCCCGTGGCGGCAGGTGACACGCGCCACCTGGCGCGCCTGCCGCCAAAATTTAGGCGGTCTTTTTTGCCAATCTGTATCACATGTAGTCCTTTCTAGCAATTCCATTCGGTGGGTGGTCTTTTTGGACAAAAATTCTGCGTTTTCATGTTCACCTTGGTCGTTTTTTAATTGGATCACACAATCTTCTATGAACTTTTCGGTAAAATGAGATTCACTTGTCCATGGTTCAGTTCTCTCCTTGCAATATTTTTATTGTTATTAAAACCATTTATTTTTCAACGAGTAAAGTAGCACAAAATGGGTGCCTAATGACCCTACAGCCTACATAAAGCAAAAAATATTCCTAGAAAGTTCTTGTCATGCACATGGAGATGCAGTTTTGCCAAGAACACAATTGACGTGGAGAGGAGGAAGAGATTTCATCCTGAAGAACATCAATTTCATCATGTAATAAATAATTTATTTCTCAGTGCCCTGAATCAAGACAAGCACACGCGTAATTGTAGCTCAAGGCTTTACTGAGCATCATGCTTAATGAAATCGTACACGTTCGCCGCGTGCCAGTATACACGGTCTCAGAACTACTGCATTTCCTAATGCCTCCCAATCCTTGCGTTTTCAGTGGAGACAAGTGCAGGACTATACACTGGTCAAAATCTTTCATGCGCAGTGCCAAAGAGTTGGTTTGTGCAAAAGAAAATCATGAAGAATACAATCATTGGATATATATCTAAGGTCTCTCTTCACCCCTTGGCTCACTCAATTCTTGAAGCTTTCGTCGATATCTCGTAGAGCATCTCTTGTCCCCGTCATGAACTTATAAAGAAGCAACAATTCAGTTTCATTTATTATGAAATGCTAGTACGATGCAAATGCAACACCTCAATATCAATAGTCTTTAGCCCACAATAAAGTACTCCCTCTGTAAAGAAATATAAAAACGTTTAGATCGCTAAAATAGTGATCTAAACACTCTTATATTTTTTTTGAAGTACGACCCAAAGGCTGTTGGCATTTTGCTAAGCTGCAATATGCTTCAGACCAACTCCATATGCCAACTGCACTTAAGACGTTTGAAGTTTGTATCAAGTTAAGTTGCACTTGTGATGATGCTTATTACAAACACCTCAACACACTCTGCAATGTCAGAGTGATCGCCCGGCTTGGATGAAGGAGGGGGTGAACCAATAGAAAATTGCACTGAATTCCAAATTACTAAATTGCACTTTAGAAGTGTAAGGCTCGTGTAAAACTTTAATCACATAATCATGTTAGAGTCCCGCTTCGATATTACTCTCCTCATAAAATGTATAAAGGCTAATATAAACTTTTAACAAGTTATACCCACGTTTTTTGAGCATCTATAATCTTTATTAAGTTTGGATGTTCATAGGGATACAGATTATATCGGGCGTAGAGAGAAGCCACAGGTGACGCCGGGGAGACAAAGAAGCCGCTGTTTTTGCAAGAGCATGCGCTTCGGCTACTTCCTACCCTCATGAACAAAACGGATATCATGAAAGGAACTAGTCCGATGGTTTATCTCATTGATAACACAAGTGAAGTGGCATGAGACTTCCGAACCAATCATGGAGATCACGGCAGGACAATCCGAAGCCACACATATTGAAATCGTACACGTTCGCCGTATGCCAGTATACACGGTCTCAGAACTACTGCATTTCCTAATGCCTCCCAATCCTTGCATTTTCAGTGGAGACAAGTGCAGGACTATACACTGGTCAAAATCTTTCATGTGCATTGCCAAAAGAGTTGGTTTGTGCACAACAAAACCATGAAGAATACAAACATTGGATATATATCTAAGGTCTCTCTTCACCCCTTGGCTCACTCAATTCTTGAAGCTTTCGTCGATATCGTAGAGCACCCCTTCTCCCCGTCATTAACTTATAAAGAAGCAAAAATTCAATTTCATTTATTATGGAATGCTAGTACAATGCAGATACAACTCCTCGATATAAATACCCTTTAACCCACGATACAGTACGACCCAAAGGCTGTTCGCAGCAACATAGAGTAGCTGGCATTTTGCTAAGCTGCATTATGCTTCAGAGTTCAAACCAACTCCATATGCCAACTGCACTTAATAGGTTTGATGTTTGTATCAAATCAAGTTGCAGTTGTTAGAATAATCCGAGTCGATCTACGGAAGACCAAGCAATCACACAAGCACGACACCGAGATTTCTTAACGAGGTTCACCGATATGGCTACATCCCCAGGGCCTGACTACAGGCGCTCCTCCCCGTGACACCGTCACAATACCGCACCCCCATCGCCCGGGCGCCGGCGCACGCCACCAGCTCCCCCGCGTGTCTGTGCTATTATGTTGGCATATGTTACATCGTGTGTCTAGCCCCGATATATATGAGAGGCCTAGTATACAAGTGTCCTACTTGAACACGACTCCATATCCTGTCTGAACACGATACAACTACAAGTCCAATCGTAACCTACTTTGTACACAATATTCGAAACAACTCTAACAAACTCCACCTTGGCGAATATTCTCCACCACCTTGGTTTCATCCATGTGTCAAACTTCCATGTACATTAGACTTGAGATACGCCATGAGCACCTCTGCTACTCCCAGACTCCATGTGACTCCACCTGCAACTGTAGTCCCTTCTTGTCTTCATCACAATGAACACTCGAGCAAAATTAAGTTCTTCATTATTCTACTTTGTGCTTTCAACTTCCGGAGTATCCGTTCGACGTCATCACACACTGATCACTGACCTCCGTGAAAGTGAACAACCCACATATTGAATGCCATATATAAAAGTTACCTGAACTCAACATCCTCGCTCTTTCTTGACCGTCCCTCTGAAACTTGAAGGAATTTCACCGTCGCCTTGTGTCACCCTGAGTCAAATTCGCAGTTGTCTCATCCTCTTTTCCGGATAGTCTCTGACATGTCCCACATCTATATCACTCTATCTCCTTCTGTATTTGGCATGCACACTTTGCCATGTGCACTGAACACCACATAATATAAAGTCATGTGCTCTCTCCGCTTCTGACAATTTCATACTTTCCGTCACTTTCTTAGATTCTCCATGGTCAACTCCCGTCCATCAAACGACACCGATAGACCTAGTCACCAACTTGAATCCGATACTCGCCAACACTGCTTTAGCACCCTTTGCGCAATTTGTCTGACCACATGTATGACCACCAGTGCCTTGGTCCGTCGCTATGTCCCGTGCTTACCGCACGCCTCGCCGCTATCACCTCGTCGAGCCTCTGCTGTCCTTGTCGAGTCTCTAGGGCTGCAGACCCACACCACTCAAACCCCTACTGCAGAGAACCACCAATCATCTTCGACCGACGCCGAGTATCACGTCTCCATCAGACCACTGCATGGTACCCAGTTCAAACCACATGTCTCTCGCTATCCCACTGAAATAGGCTATGATTTTTCGAATTCTTACGTCGTAGCCCCTCCATCAGCACAGATGAAGTCTTTCACCAGACCCCAGCTCCACCTTCAACATGACTCCATGTAGCTGCGCCATGCTACCCCACGCCCTGTCAACTTCAAGCTCTCATGTGTACACAACCTTGAATCAACCCCGCGCCATAGTCCGTCGAAGGCCGCACAAGCCCTCATGCATGCACCACGTGTTTCCACGCCCCAGAAGTTGGCTACCATCAGCATCACACTCCTATGTTGTTGTCGCTAAAATCACCGCCATCTTCTGCTTTGACCGACATCCCCATCGATCCGTCAGACTGTCCAGTCCGACCCAGCCAAAAATATCCAATGGCAACCATGCTCCACCCTGCGTCATGTCCGTCCACACATCTCCATGCATTGCTTGACGCCCTATGTATGCATGATCCTACCACGATGCAGTCAGACTCCTCCCGAGCCTTGTACACACATCGCCATGAGTGCCACATACTATTTGAACCCTCTCAGCAATCTTACCAGAAAAATCTTCCGTGCAAAATATCACAATTTGTTGCGCCAAAATTTTCCATGTCCATTGCTAGTACATTTACGTGTATCTTAGCAGCAAGACAAAATAGTGTCATCTCCCAACTGCCCATTGCTACTTCTTGAGCTTGCGTTGGTTTTTCCCTTGAAGAGGAAAGGGTGATGCAGCAAAGTAAAGATAATTATTTCCCTCAGTTTGAGAACCAAGGTATCAATCCATTAGGAGTATCAAGATGAGGCACCAAGGTACCTGCACAAAGAGAAACAAACTTGCACCCAATGCGATAAAGGGGTTGTCAATCCCTTTACGATTACTTGCAAGGTGAGATCTGATAGTGATAATAGGTAAATATAAATAAATAAATAAAAGTGCAGCAAGGTAATTTTAGTATTTTTGTATGTAGATATGAATATATAATGTGTAAAATAGACCCGGGGGCCATAGTGTTCACTAGAGGCTTCTCTCATGATAGCAAGTATTACGGTGGGTGAACGAATTACTGTCAAGCAATTGATAGAATCGCGCAAGGTCATGACGATATCTAAGGCAATGATCATACATATAGGCATCACGTCCGAGACAAGTAGACCGATACTTTCTGCATCTACTACTATTATTCCACACATCGACCGCTATCCAGCATGCATCTAGTGTATTAAGTTCATAACAAACATAGTAACACCTTAAGAAAGATGACATAATGTAGAGGGATAAATTCATGCAATATGATATAAACCCCATCTTTTTACCCTTGATGGCAACAACACGATGCGTACCTCGCTACCCCTTCTGTCACTAGGTGAGGACACCGCACGGTATGAACCCAAAACCAAGCACTTCTCCCATTGCAAGGATTATAGATCAAGTTGGCCAAACGAAATCCATAACTCGAAGATAATTACAAGGATACGAAATCATGCATATAAGAAATTGGAGGAGACTCAAATAATATTCATAGATAATCTGATCATAAATCCACAATTCATCGGATCTCGACAAACACACTGCAAAAGAAAGTTACATCGGATAGATCTCCATGAAGGTCATGGAGAACTTTGTATTGAAGATCCAAGAGAGAGAAGAAGCCATCTAGCTACTAGCTATGGACCTGAAGGTCTGTGGTGAACTACTCACGCATCATTGGAGAGGCAATGGTGTTGATGAAGAAGCCCTCCGTGTCCGAATCCCCCTCCGGCAGGGCACCAGAACGGTCCCCAGATGGGATCTCGTGGAAACAGAAGCTTGCGGCGGCGGAAAAGTATTTTCGTGGCTCTCTATGTTGGTTTGGGAATTTTAGGGAATTTATAGGCGAAAGAGGTATGGCAAAGGAGGCAAGGGGAGCCCACAAGCCTGCTAGGCGCCCACCTGGGGCGTGCCTAGGGGGCTCGTGGCCTCCTCCGTGACCCTCTGCCTGGGTTGGTAAGTCTTCTGGATCCCTTCTGTTATGGAAAAAATCATCTCGGAGGTTTTATTCCGTTTGGACTCCGTTTAATATTCTTATCTGAAAAAGGTCAAAAACACGGAGAAAACAGAAACTGGCACGGGGCACTGAGTTAATAGGTTAGTCCCAAAAATGATATAAAATAGCATATAAATGCATATAAAACATCCCAAGTTGATAATATAATAGCATGGAACAATCAAAAATTATAGATACGTTGGAGACGTATCAAGCATCCCCAAGCTTAACTCCTGCTCGTCCTCGGGTAGGGAAGTGATAAAGACCGAGTTTTTGATGTGGAATGCTACCTAACATATTTGTTCTTTGTAACTTCTTTATTGTGGCGTGAAAATTCAGATCCATAAGATTCAAAACAATAGTTTAATATTGACATGAAAACAATAATAGTTCAAGCATACTAGCAAAGTAATCACGAACTTTTGAAATAACAAGGCCAAAGAAAGTTATCCCTAAAACATCATATAGTCTGGCTATGCTCCATCATCCCCACACAACGAATTTAAATCATGCACAACCCCGGTATTGGCCAAGTAATTGTTTTCGCGCTCTTACTTTCTCAAACCTTTTTCAACTCTCACGCAATACATGAGCGTGAGCCATGGCTATAGCACCATAGGTGGAATAGAGTGTGGTGGAGGTTGTGAGGCAAAAAGGAGGAGATGATCACATCGACTCGGCGTATCAATGGGTTATGGAGATGCCCATCAATAGATATCAATGTGAATGAGTAGGGATTGCCATGCAACATATGCACTAGAGCTATAAGTGTATGAAAGCTCAAAAAGAAAAAACTAGTCGGTGTGCACCCAACTTGCTTGCTCACGAAGACCTAGGGCAATTTTGAGGAAGCCCATCATTGGAATATACAAGCCAAGTTATATAATGAAAATTCCCACTAGTACATGAAAGTGACAAAACAAGAGACTCTCTATCATGAAGAACATGGTGCTATTTTGAAGCACAAGTGTGGAAAAAGACAGTAGCATTGTCCCTTCTCTCTTTTTCTCTCATTATTTTTTGTTTGGGCTCTTTGGCTTCTTTTTTTTTTCATTTCATTTTTCCCTTTTTTGGTGGGCATATTTGGCCTCTTTTTTTATTTCCTCACATGGGACAATGCTCTAATAATGATGATCATCACACTTTTATTTACTTACAACTCGATACTTAGAACAATAATTACTCTATATAAAATGCCTCCGGAAGTGTACCGGGATGTGCGACGATCTAGCTTAGCGTATGACGTTGAAGCATCTCGTTAGCTATCTTACGATCATGCAATGGCAATATGAAAGTGATGGCACATGTCATGAGACGGAACGGTGGAAGTCAACGGCTCACGAGAAAGGATGCGTGAGAGAGCTCGGAATAGGTCTGGTTTTACTGTCCTTAATATCTCGGAATGGCTATGAAAATGCAATAACAGGTAGGTATGATGGCTGTTTTGAGGAAGGTATATGGTGGTTTTGTGCACCGCCGAAAGTTGCGCGGCACTAGAGAGGCTAGGAATGGTGGAAGGGTGAGAGTGCGTCTATACCATGGACTCACATTAGTCATGAAGAACTCATATACTTATTGCGAAAGTTTTATTAGTAATCGAAAAAAAGTGCTAAACGCTTACTCCTAGGGGAAGGGTTGGTAGGAGTTAACCATCGCGCGATCCCGACCGCCACACAAAGGATGACAATCAATAAATCAATTATGCTCCGACTTCATAACATAGCGGTTCACCATACGTGCATGCTAGGGGAATCACTAACCTCAACACAAGTATTTCTAGATTCACAACACCCTACTATCATAACTCTAATATTACCATATCCATATCTCAAAAGTAATTGTGAGGAATTAAACTTCTCTTACTAATCAATGCACTTGAATATGAAAGTTTTTATTATATCCTCTTCAGATGCCTATCATATTTAGGACTAATTTCATAACACATGCCAATTACCAAGTTACTTAGAGAGAGCGCTCTCGAAATGATATAGGTGAAGATCGAGAGTTTTTATTTCTACAAAATATGACACCGCCATGCTCTACAAATATTTAAGTGAAGCACTAGAGCAAAATTATCTAGCTCGAAAGATATAAGTGAAGCTCATGGGAGCAAAATTATCTAGCTCAAAAGATATAAGTGAAGCACATGCGAGCTAAATTGCCTAACTCAAAAGATATAAGTGAAGCTCATTGAGTATTCTAACAAATTCACGATGAGTGCATGTCCCTCTCAAAAGGTGTACAACAAGGATGATTGTGATAAAACAAATAGCAAAGACTCCTATAATACACGACGCTCCAAGCAAAACACATATCATGTGGTAAATAAAAATATAGCTCCAAGTAACGTTACCGATGGATTAAAGACGAAAGAGGGGATGCCTTCCCGGGGCATCCCCAAGCTTAGGCTCTTTTCACTCTTTATTCCATTGTCCATAAGAACATCATCCAAAACTTGAAAACTTCACAACACTAAACTTAAACAGAAACTCATGATATCATTAGCATAAGAAAACAAACCACCAACTTTTTAGGTACTGTAGTAAACTTAATTTCCATTTAGATTGATGTTATAATACTGTATTCTCACTTCTCCATGGCTCGTACTCCCCAATACTAACCATAGTTTCATCAAAATAAGCAATCAACACAACAAAAACAGAATCTGTCAAAAACAGAACATTCTGTAGCAATCTGTATATTTCGTATACGTGTGTTATCCCAAAAATTCTGAATTTTTTTGAAAATTAGGGAAATTTGCATATCAATCAGCAGAAAAATGAATCAACTCAAAATCTCTTTCTGGATAGGAATTAAAAATAATTTCGTGAGCACAAAGTTTCTGTCTTTTGTTAGCATGATTAAACAACTATCACCAAAACTAATCATAAAGGTTCTACTTGGCACAAACACTAATTAAAACATAAAAACACAATTATAACAGAATTTTGATGGTGTGGACTCAACAAAACAGAAAGTAAAAAGCAAAAATAAATTATTTATTGGGTTGCCTCCCAACAAGCGCTATTGTTTAACGCCCTTAGCTAGGCGTAAGGCAATAGATTCAAGCGTTGTCCTCTTTAGTGCTCAAACCATAAGTAGCTTTCATAATGGATTCATAAGGAAATTTTATTTTCTTTCTAGGAAAGTGTTCCATGCCCTTCTTTAATGGAAATTGAAATTTAATATTTCCTTCGTTCATATCAATAACATCACCAATAGTCCTAAGGAAAGGTCTACCAAGAATAATGGGACATGTCGGATTGCAATCAATATCAAGCACAATGAAATCTACGGGCACATAGTTCCTATTTGCAATAATAAGAACATCATTGATCCTTCCCATAGTTTTGTTAATAGTAGAATCCGCAAGATGCAAATTAGAGAGCACTCATCAATCTCATTGAAACCTAGAACATCACATAAAGATTTTGGAATTGTGGAAACACTAGCACCCAAATCACACAAAGCATGGAATTCATAATTTTTAATCGTAATTTTTATAGTAGGTTCCCACTCATCATGAATTTTTCTAGGAATAGATATTTCTAACTCAAGCTTCTCTTCAAGAGATTTCATCATAGCATCAACGATATGTTTGGTAAAAGCCTTATTTTGGCTATAAGCATGTGGAGAGTTTAACATGGATTGCATCAAGGAAATACATTCAATCAAAGAGCAACCATCATAATTAAATTCCTTGAAATCCAAAGTAGTAATTTCATCACTATTCAAAGTTTTGATATCCTCTACTTCACTTTTAGTATTTTTAGCATCAAGATAAATAAACTCCGAATCATTGGGGCGTTTCTCAACCAAGGTGGATTCACATCCAGCCCCATCATCATTAAGATTGACATTAGAAAACAAGGATTCAATAGGAGTCACACCAAGCACTTTAAGATATTCGTGATTATCATCACGAGAACACGCCTTTTTAAGCCATTCATGTCTAGCACGAATTTGGGCGGTTCTTTCTTTACTCTCATTCATGGAAACACGCATAGCTTTCAAAGTTTCATCCATATTAATCTTGGGAGGAACACATCTCAATTTCAAAGCATCAATATCAAGAGACATTCTATCAACAGTCCTAGCCAAGTCATCACTTTTATTCTATGGAAGCATTGAAAATCTTTTGCGAATCAATAAACTCGTTAATATTACTCTCAAGATCAGAGGGTATTTTATTATAATTTCCTTGAGCATTGTTGTAGGAATTGCCAAAATTATTAGAGGGGTTACTAGGAAAAGGCCTAGGAATAAAGTTACCTCTATAAGCATTTTTGTTACCAAAATTATTCCTACCAACAAAATTAACATCCAAATTTTCATTGCTATTCTCAATCAAGGAAGAGAAAGGCATATCATTTGGATCTAGAGGAGCATTTTTACTAGAAAACAACTTCATTAACTCATCCATCTTAGCACTCAAAGAGTTAATTTCTTCTATAGCATGCACTTTTTTACTAGTAGGTGACCTTTTAGTGTGCCATTGAGAATAATTTGTCATGATATTATCTAGGAGTTTTGTAGCTTCTCTTAGTGTGATTTCCATAAAAGTTCCAACTGAGGCGGAATCCAAGATATTTCTAGAAGCAAAATTCAAACCAGCAGAGAAAATTTGTATAATCATCCAAAGACTTAGGCCATGATCGGGACAATTTCTAATCATCAATTTCATTCTCTCCCAAGATTGTGTAACATGTTCATGATCTAGTTGCTTAAAATTTATGATATCATTACACAGAGAGATAATCTTAGGAGGTGGCAAATACTTGGAAATAAAGGCATCTTTACACTTGTTCCATGAATCATATGAATCCGCACTAGCGGCCGGAGCAATTGGAGTACTAATAAAATCATTGTTATTAGTATTAGAGAAGTCACACAATTTAGTGTTTTCAGACATGGTGACTTAGCAAGCACACAAGCACACAAGCAAACAGAAAGCAAGCAAAAGAAAGGGCGAACGAAAAAGGCAAATAAAGAAAGGCAAATATTTTTGTAAATTTTGTTTTAGAAGTGGGGGAGAGGAAAATGAGAGGCAAATGGAAAATAATGTAAATGCAAGAGATGAGTTTGCGATAGGTACTTGGTAGATATGCTTCACTTGAATACTCCCCGGCAACGGCGCTAGAAATTCTTCCTGCTACTTCTTGAGCTTGCGTTGGTTTTTCCCTTGAAGAGGAAAGGTTGATGCAACAAAGTAGAGATAAGTATTTCCCTCAGTTTGAGAACCAAGGTATCAATCTAGTAGGAGTATCAAGATGAGGCACCAAGGCACCTGCGCAAAGACAAACAAACTTGCACCCAACGCGATAAAGGGGTTGTCAATCCCTTTACGATTACTTGCAAGGTGAGATTTGATAGTGATAATAGGTAAACATAAATAAATAAATAAAAGTGCAGCATGGTAATTTTGGTATTTTTGTATGTAGATCTGAATATATAATGTGTAAAATAGACCCGGGGGCCATAGTGTTCACTAGAGGCTTCTCTCATGATATCAAGTATTACAGTGGGTGAACGAATTACTGTCGAGCAATTGATAGAATCGCGCAAGGTCATGACGATATCTAAGGCAATGATCATACATATAGGCATCACGTCTTTCTGCATCTACTACTATTACTGCACACATCGACCGCTATCCAACATGCATCTAGTGTATTAAGTTCATAACAAATAGAGTAACGCCTTAAGCAAGATGACATGATGTAGAGGGATAAATTCATGCAATATGATATAAACCCCATCTTTTTACCCTTGATGGAAACAACATGATGCGTGCCTCGCTACCACTTCTGTCACTAGGTGAGGACACCGCACGGTATGAACCCAAAACCAAGCACTTCTCCCATTGCAAGAATTATAGATCAAGTTGGCCAAACGAAACCCATAACTCGAAGAGAATTACAAGAATACCAAATCATGCATATGAGAAATCAGAGGAGACTCAAATAATATTCATAGATAATCTGATCACAAATCCACAATTCATCGGATCTCGACAAACACACCGCAAAAGAAAGTTACATCGGATAGATCTCCATGAAGATCATGGAGAACTTGTATTGAAGATCCAAGAGAGAGAAGAAGCCATCTAGCTACTAGCTATGGACCCGCAGGTCTGTGGTGAACTACTCACGCATCATTAGAGAGGCAATGGTGTTGATGAAGAAGCCCTCCGTGTCCGAATCCCCCTCCGGCAGGGCACCAGAACGGTCCCCGGATGGGATCTCGCGGAAACAGAAGCTTGCGGCGGCGGAAAAGTATTTTCGTGGCTCTCTCTGTTAGTTTGAGGATTTCAGGGAATTTGGAGGAGAAAGAGGTAGGGCAAAGGAGGCACGGGGGGCCCACGAGCCTGCTAGGCTCGCCCCCCCTGGGCGCTCCTAGGGGACTCGTCGACTAACTCTGCTTCCACCGTTGCGATCTCTTTACACACAAGTCCTTCGATACGTTCTTCCTCCTCCAAATCAACAATCCGCTGCCTCTCGAACCTTGCTCATGATACCACTTGTTAGAATAATCCGAAGCTCTTCGTCGATCTACCAAGGACCAAACAGTCACACAAGCACGACACCGAGATTTGTTAACGAGGTTCACCGATATGGCTACAGCCCCGGGGCCTCACTACGGGCGCTCCTCCCCGTGACACCGTCACAATACCGCACCCCCGCCGCCCGGGCGCCGGCACACGCCGCCGACTCCCCCGCGTGCCTGTGTTATTATGTTGGCATAGGTTAGATCGTGTGTCTAGCCGTGCTATATATGAGAGGCCTAGGATACAAGTGTCCTACTTGGACATGACTCCATATCCTGTCTGAACACGATACAACTACAAGTCCAATCGTAACCTACTTTTTACACAATATTCAAAACAACTCTAACAAACTCGACCTTGGCGAATATTCTCCACCACCTTGAGTTCATCCATGCGTCAAACTTCCATGTACATTGGACTTGAGATACACCATGAGCACCACTGCTACTCCCAGAATCCATGTGACTCCACCTGCAACTGTAGTCCCTTCTTGTCTTCATCACAATGAACACTCGAGCAAAATTAAGTTCTTCATTTTTCTACTTTGTGCTTTCAACTTCCGGAGTATCCGTTCGACGCCATCACACACTGATCACTGACCTGCGTGAAATTGAACAACCCACATATTGAATGCCATATATAAAATTTACCTGAACTCAACATCCTTGCTCTTTTTTGACCGTCCCTTTGAAATTTGAAGGAATTTCACCGTCGCTTTGTGTCACCCTGAGTCAAATTCGCAGTTGTATCACCCTCTTTTCCGGATAGTCTCTGACATGTCCCACAATTATAGCACTCTATCTCCTGCTGTATTTGTCATCCGTACTTTGCCATGTGCACTGAACACCACATAATATAAAGTCATGTGCTCTCTCCGCTTCTGACAATTTCATACTTTCCGTCACTTTCTCAGATTCTCCATGGCCAACTCCCGTCCATCAACCGACACCGATAGACCCAGTCACCAACTTGAATCCGATACTCGCCAACACTGCTTCAGCACCCGTTGCGCAATTTCTTTGACCACATGTCTGACCACCAGTGCCTTGGTTCGTCGCTGTGTCCAATGCTTACCGCACGCCTCGCCGGTATCACATCGTCGAGCCTCTGCTGTCCTTGTCGAGTCTCTAGGGCTGCAGACCCACACCACTCAAACCCCTACTACAGAGAACCACCAATCATCTCCGACCGACGCCGAGTATCAAGTCTTCATCATACCACTGCATGGTACCCAGTTCAAACCACATGTCTCTCGCTATCCCACTGAAATAGGCTACGATTTTTCAAATTCTTACACTGTAGCCCCTCCATCAACACAGATGAAGTCTTTCACCAGACCCCGGCTCCACCTTCAACATGACTTCATGTAGCTGCTCCATGCTACCCCACGCCCTGTCGACTTCAAGCTCTCATGTGTACATCTTGATAACCCACAAGTATAGGGGATCGCAACAGTTTTCGAGGGTAGAGTATTCAACCCAAATTTATTGATTCGACATAAGGGGAGCCAAAGAATACTCTCGAGTATTAGTAGTTGAGTTGTCAATTCAACCACACCTGGAAGACTTAGTATTTGCAACAAAGTTTTAGTAGCAAAGTAGTATGATAGTAACGGTAGCGGTGGTAACATAGGGTGATATGTGCTACCTCTTGAGCTTGCATTGGTTTTTCCCTTGAAGAGGAAAGGGTGATGCAACACAGTAGCAGTAAGTATTTCCCTCAGTTTGAGAACCAAGGTATCAATCCAGTAGGAGTATCAAGCCAAGTCTCCAAAGTAGCTGCGCAAAAACAGCAAACTTGCACCCAACGCTACAAAGGGGTTGTCAACCCTTCACGAATGATTGCAAGGTGAGATCTAAAGGTGGAAAGTGCAATAAAGTAAAAGTGTGGAGCTGAAAATATGATGTGAAGTAGACCCGGGGGCCATAGTGTTCACTAGAGGCTTCTCTCATGATGGCAAGTATTACGGTGGGTGAACGAATTACTCTCGAGCAATTGACAGAACCGCGCAAAGTAATGACGATATCTAAGGCAATGATCATACATATAGGCATCACGTTCCAGACAAGTAGACCGATACTTTCTAAATCTACCACTATTACTCCACACATCGACCGCTATCCAACATGCATCTAGTGTATTGAGTTCATGACGAACATAGTAACGCCTTAAGCAAGATGACATGATGTAGAGGGATAAACTCAAACCAATGATGAAAACCCCATCTTTTTACCCTTGATGGCAACAACACGATGCGTGCCTCGCTACCCCTTTTGTCACTGGGTGAGGTCACCGCACGGTATGAACCCAAAACCAAACACTTCTCCCATTGCAAGAATCATAGATCAAGCTGGCCAAACAAAACCCACAACTCGAAGAGAATTACAAGGATATGAAGTCATGCATAAGAGAGATCAGAAGAAACTCAAATAAGATTCATAGATAATCTGATCATAAATCCACAATTCATCGGATCTCGACAAACACACCACAAAAGAAGATTACATCGGATAGATCTCCATGAAGATCATGGAGAACTTTGTATTGAAGATCCAAGAGAGAGAAGAAGCCATCTAGTTACTAGCTATGGACCCGTAGATATATGGTGAACTACTCACGCATCATCGAGGAGGTCATGGTGTTGATGAAGAAGCCCTCCGTATCCGAACCCCCCTCCGACAGGCCACCAGAACGTGCCCCAGATGGATCTTGCGGAGATAGAAGCTTGCGGCGGCAGAAAAGTACATTCGATGATCTCTTGATTTTTTCTGGAATTATTGGGAATATATAGGCGAAAGACCTAGGATAGAGGTGGCCCAGGGAGCCCACATGTCTGGGAGGTGCGGGCCCCCTGGCTGCGGCTAGGGGGCTTGTGGGGTCCTTGGTGGCCCCCTGCCTTGGTTCTCAAGTTTCCCGATCTTCTTCTGTTTCGGAAAAAAATCTTTTTGGAAGTTTCATTCCGTTTGGACTCCGTTGAAAATCCTCCTCTAAAAGGGGTCAAAAACACGGAAAAAATAGGAACTGACACTTGGCACTGAGTTAATAAGTTAGTCCCAAAAAGATATAAAAGGCATACAAAACATCCAAAGTTTGGCAAGATAAAAGCATGAAACCATCAAAAATTATAGATACGTTGGAGACGTATCAACTGCTATCCAGCGAGCATCTAGTTTGAGTTCATAACAAACAGAGTAACGCCTTAAGCAAGATGACATGATGTAGAGGGATAAATTCATGCAATAGATATAAACCCCATCTTTTTACCCTTGATGGGAACAACACGATGCATGCCTCGCTACCCCTTGTGTCAGTGGATGAGGTCACCGCACGGTATGAACCCAAAACCATGCACTTCTCCCATTGCAAGAATTATAGATCAAGTTGGCCAAACGAAACCCACATCTTGAAGAGAATTTCAAGGATATGAAATCATGCATAAGAGAGATCAGAAGAAACTCAAATAAGATTCATAGATAATCTGATCATAAATCCACAATTCATCAGATCTCGACAAACACACCGCAAAAGAGGATTACATCGGATAGATCTCCATGAAGATCATGGAGAACTTTGTATTGAAGATCCAAGAGAGAGAAGAAGCCATCTAGCTACTAGCTATGGACCCGAAGGTCTGTGGTGAACTACTCACGCATCATCAGAGAGGTAATGGTGTTGATGAAGAAGCCCTCCGTGTCTGAATCCCCCCTCCGGCAGGGCACCAGAACGTGCCCCAGATGGGATCTTGCGGAGACAGAAGCTTGCAGCGGCGGAAAAGTATTTTAGTGGCTCTCTGCCGTGGTTTCAGATTCTTCGAGGATTTATAGGCGGAAGAAGTAGGGCAAAGGAGCCACGAGGGGCCCACAAGCCTGCTAGGCGCGCCCCCCAGGCCGCGGCTAGGGGGCTTGTGGCATCCCTTGGTGCCCTTTACCTTGGTTCTCAAGCTCCCTCTGTATCTTCTGTTCCGTAAAATATCTTTTCGGAGGTTTTATTCCGTTTGGACTCTGTTTAATATTCTCCTCTGAAAAAGGTCAAAAACACGGAAAAAACAGGAACTCGCACTTGGCACTCAGTTAATAGGTTAGTCCCAAAAAAGAGATATAAAAATGCATACAAAGTATCAAAAGTTGACAAGATCATAGCATGGAACCATCAAAAATTATAGATACGTTGGAGACGTATCAATATGTAACTAGCTTCAGTTCGTCAATGTAATGTAGGCATGTATTCCGTATTTAGTCATACGTGCTTATGGAAAAGAACTTGCATGACATCTTTTGTCCATCCCTCCCGTGGCAGCGGAGTCCTAATGGAAACTAAGGGATATTAAGGTCTCCTTTTAATAGAGAATCGGAACAAAGCATTAGCACATAGTGAATACATGAACTCCTCATACTATGGTCATCTCCGGGAGTGGTTTCGGCTATTGTCACTCCGGGGTTGCCGGGTCATAACACATAGTAGGTGACTACAACTTGCAAGATAGGATCAAGAACACACATATATTGATGAAAACATAATAGGTTCAGATCTGAAATCATGGCACTCGGGCCCTAGTGACAAGCATTAAGCATAGCAAAGTAGTAGCAACATCAATCTTAGAACATAGTGGATACTAGGGATCAAACCCCATCAAAGCTAACTCGATTACATGATAGATCTCATCCAACCCATCACCGTCCAGCAAGCCTATGATGAGATTACTCATGAACGATGGAGAGCATCATGGAATTGGCGATGGAGGATGCTTGATGATGACGACGACGTCAATTTCCCCTCTCCGGAGCCCAGAACAAACTCCAGATCTGCCCTCCCGAGGAAGAACAGGAGGTGGCGGTGGCTCCGTATCATGAAACGCGATGAACTCTTCTCTCCTGATTTTTTCTGGGTGAGAGAGAATATATAGAGTTGGAGTTGGAGGCTGCGGAGCCACGTGGGCCTCACGAGCCTGCAAGGCGCGCCCTAGGGGGGAGCTCCTGGGCTCGTGGGCCCTTGGCTCTATGTCTTCGGGTAATTCTTGCGCCAGTATTTTTTATATATTCCACAAAAAATCCTCGTAAGTTTCCAGGCCATTCCGAGAACTTTTATTTCTGCACAAAAACAACACCATGACAATTCTGCTGAAAACAGCGTCAGTACCGGTTAGTTCCATTCAAATCATGCAAATTAGAGTGCAAAATAAGGGCAAAAGAGTTTGGAAAAGTAGATACGATGGAGACGTATCAACTCCCCCAAGCTTAAAGCCTTTCTTGTCCTCAAGCAATTCAGTTGACAAACTGAAAAAGACAAAATAAAAACTTTTACGAACTCTGTTTGATCTTGTTGTTGTCATTATGTCTAACTCATATTCGGATTTTCAGTAAGATCATAAGCTAACCACATAAGCAATAACATTTAGGTCTCATGGTGTACTCATATCAATGGCATAATCAACTAGCGAGCAATAATAATAAGTTTCAAACGTCAACACTTCAATCAAAACAATCATGATACAATATGAACACATGGTATCTCGCTAGCCCTTTCCGAGACCGCAAAACATAAATGCAGAGCATCTTCAAAGACCAAGGATGACTGAACATTGTAATTCATGGCAAAGAAGATCCAGTCATAGTCATACTCAATATCAATTATTAGCAAAGCATAAAAATGACGGGGGTGCTCTCTAATTGGTGCCTTTTATAAGAATAGGATGACTCAACAGCAATGTAAATAGATAGGCCCTTCGCAGAGGGAAGCATTGATTTACCAAGGTGCGAGAGCTCAAGCTTTTAAAATAGAGATAAATAATTTTGGTTGGCATGCTTTCATTGTCAACGCGATGACCAAGAGTTTTCACCATCTTCCATGCTACACATATTATAGGCGGTTCCCAAACAGAATAGTAAAGTTTTGACTCCCCCACCATCGATCAATCACACTCCACGACTTGCCGAATCCTCGGGTGTCGTCCATACCTACAACAATCCAGGGGGAGTTTTGTTTGCAATTATATTTTTGATTTGAGCATGGAACTGGGCATTCCGATTACCGGCCCCTTTCTCGTGAGTGATAGTGAATAAACACGTATCGAGGATAACACGCCTAGCATGGAAGATACTGACCGCCCCTTGTCATCGAATGAGCGGTTCGGGCATACAAACCAGATTATTGTTTGAAGATTTAGAGAGTGGCACATGCGAATTTACTTGGAACGGCAGGTAGATACCGCATATAGGTAAGTATGGTGGACTCATATGGAACAACTTTGGGTTTATGGAAGTGGATGCACAAGCAGTATTCCTGCTTAGTACAAGTGAAGGCTGGCAAAAGACTGGGAAGCGACCAACTAGAGAGCGACAACAGTCATCGATATGCATTGACATTAACCAATGTTGAGTGCAAGCATGAGTAGGATATAAATCACCATAAACATGAATATCGTAGAGGCTATGTTGATTTTGTTTCAACTACATGCGTGAACATGTGCCAAGTGAAGCCACTTGAATCATTCAAAGGAGGATACCTGTCACGCCCAAGATGCGACCCTATCCTCAATTTGGCACGAGGGGCTCGTCAGGGATAGAAGCGCATCTCGTCGTGTCGCAAGAATGGATATCGTTACAAGTACATGTACTGAAAAGAAGAGATATATAGAATTGGCTTACACTCACCACAAGCTACATCAGAGTCACATCAGTACATTACATAATCATCAAGAGTAAGAGCAGGTTCCGACTACGGACGAAATGAAACGACAAAAGAAGAACGACGTCCATCCTTGCTATCCCAGGCTGCCGGCCTGGAACCCATCCTAGATCGATGAAGAAGAAGAAGAAGAAGAAGAAGAAGAAGAAGAAGAAGAAGAAGAAGAAGAAGCAACTCCAAATGAACAATCAACGCGCTTGCGTCAAGTACCCTTTACCTGTACCTGCAACTGGTGTTCTAGTAACCTGTGAGCCACAGGGGACTCAGCAATCTCATTTCCAAAGGTATCAAGACTAGCAAAGCTTAATGGGTGAGGCAAGGTTAAGTGGTGAGGTTGCAGCAGCGGCTAAGCATATATTTGGTGGCTACACTTACGAGTAGAAGAAATAAGAGGGGGAAGATCTACGCATAGCGGACGTGAACTACTGTTGATCAAAAGAATGATCCTGAACACTTACCTACGTCAGACATAAGCCCACCTTGTCCTCGATCAGAGAAGGAACTCACGAAAGAGACAATCACGGTTACACACACAGTTGGCAAATTTTAATTAAGTTAACTTCAGGTTATCTAGAACCAGTGTTAAACAAAGTTTCCACGTTGCCACATAACCGCGGGCACGGCTTTCCGAAAAGATTTAACCCTGCAAGGGTGCTCCAACTAGTCCATCACAAATTACCACAAGCCGCATAGAAATCCTCAATCACGAAGCTCGCGATCTCATCGGATTCCCTAGTGGAAAACCTCAACTCGGAGATTACCCAAAGCATCACCGGAATCCCGATGCACAAGATATTTCATCAAAGGTAAAACTAATCCAGCAAGGCCGCCCGACGTGTCGACGATCCCGATAGGAGCCGCGTATCTCATTCTCAAGACACGACGGATAAGCGAAGCGTACGGGTGCCAAACCTCGAGTTTCCTCGCGGTGGCTCCGCACGGTGCTCTGTTTTGGACCAACACTCATGAGGAGCACTGGCCCGGGGGTTGATTAAATTATCCTCGGGGTCCGGAAAGTCCCTATGCAATTTTTTTAAGTGTTTAGGCAAATGTAGTACCAATGTTGGGCCTTGCCAGACCAGCTTTAATCTAAAACGAATTATCAAGGGGGTCCCCATAACAACCCCGATCGTGTTAGGAGCGCTCAATTATGAAACATAGCACCGGTAGCCGAAAACTAAGGGGGCAAAGGTGGAACAAAACACCAGGCTAGAAAGGCCGAGCCTTCCACCTTTTACCAAGTATACAGGTGCATTAAATTAAATAACATTTAAATATGGTGATATAACAAGGAACCCATGTTAACACATGGAAGCAACTGCACCTGCAACTAGCAACACTAACACAGGGTTAAGCAAGCGGTAACATAGCCAATCAGTGGTTTGCTAGGTTGAACAGGTTGAAGGTTTTCATGGCATTGTTGAGAGGCTGATATTCTACATCTGGTAGGCAATGAGACATAAGTGGTAGCAACGGTAAAACTAGCATGGCAATGATAGTAATGGTATCTGGGGAAATGGTCATCCTGCCTGAGATCCCGCTTGGAAGAAGAATGCCTCCGTGAAGCAGACGAACCGACGTAGTCGAACGGGTCCTCACAATCCGGCACGCTGCGGAACTCTATCGAGACGAAGCAAACCGGAAACACAAATCAACACACGGAATCCACCACACGATGCACAAGACAAATGATGCATGAGCAGCTGAAAACATGCAAGTCACGACATGACAATCCACACAATCAAACACTACACATTAAGTGAAGTTCAATATGCAACGAGTTGCATATTGACGAAACTCCATGTTAATTACTTAGTTCTATCCCGATTAGGTACACGGCAATATTAAATGTGGTTAAACATGGCAAGAGGTGAAGCGTAATTAATCTACCTATCTAGGCATTTTAAATGAGGCCGGAAATGACATATAGCATATCCGAAACGACCTCACATGTTAATTTACAATTCAGTCCAGATCTGAACTAATGCATTCAATTAGTTGTTAAACAGCAAAAAAAATAGGTTCACGTGATTCTACGCGTCATTTCAAGCAATTTACACATAAAGAACATCTCCAACGGAGCTACGGGTCAAAAGTTACAAGCACCGCAAGATATGATGGAATGAATGCAATATGTGTGCAACGACGGTCACGAGCACTTCAAAACATACAACCAACAAGAGAAAATTAAACTACACGAGATTCTAAGAAAGTTTCATGTAGGACTCGATCACAACGGAGCTACGGATCCACATCTACGACCAAACGGGAAATCACTACAATCCGCCAAAATCAGCCACATAGTATTTTCTATACCCCACAACTATGGGCTACAGAACTCCGATAAACTCAAGCCAGGCATGACACAAAAGAGGTCAAGAAGCACTACTATAAACAACTAACAACAACTAGCATGGCAGCAAGGAACACTAGGAAAAGAAGTCACAAAATGGCTTCCCACACACTATTTCAGACTTAGTGAAAATTACACTTCATGAAAGTGCAGTTTTCGATCTGAAGCCATATTAACAGCAGCAAAACCTATAGCTACAGGACTCGAAATGGCATGAAAATTTATAGCATGCTAGAGAATCATAAGGGGTACAATTAACTCCATTGGACCAACCTCAAAAGAGCTACAGAACACAAGATACAAGCAAGACAAGACGGCAACAAAATATAACAGATTCCAGACTTAGAAATATTCCAGCTCCTCCAAAACAGCACTATTTCTAGCAACTTGAGAGCAAGCAAACTACACCTAAACATGCTTTTCTATTGCAACCAAAAATACCGGGGGCTAGACAAAACATCAAAGAAGAACTCCCTAGTTGACAACTCCTTCAAACGAAGCACGGAATAAATCCTACGAATTAAACAAAAGGGCATCACGGCAAAATATCGCGTGAACTAACTTACTCGAAAGCTAAAACTAATTGCACAGAAAAATCCCATGGATTTTTCTACCCCGAAAACATATAAAATATGTGGGGTTGCACAACAATATAATGCCACACGAAAATGCGAGAAAAATAACCTATACACGGGAAAATAAACTACCGGCAATCCCTACACGCAAAAATACGAGTGACCGCTCTAAAATACAAGGAAAAATAGTTCCTAAAACATAGGCATTTCTAATACGGCATTCGGGCTATACGAACACGCGCGGAAAAATAATACGGGCTATATTCTATTTGGACAACACACTAATCTATGCATTCGGCACGCAAGACTACATCAAACAACTATGCAAGTTGTAAATTCGTGATCTACGCGAAAAGTTACACAAGATACATATGCTACACGTCGCGATCCAACACACGAGTTGGAAACTATATACGTTTAAATATTTACCTATTTTCTGGAATTTAATATATTCTGAAAATCCCTAAAAAGGAAAAATACTACTAGGCCTAATTTACCTAATGCTACAAGGGGGGAAGAGGCTCACCTTGGGCCTAGGGCGTTGGCAGGCCTGGAGAGGAGGAGGCAGGCCGAGGCGCTGGCCTGGGCCTCGCAGACGGGGCGAGCTGAGGCGCTTGGTGGTCCAAGCGGCCCACGGGGCGGAGCGCTCGCGTGGCCCTCCTGGCGATGGCGACGCGGGAGCTGCACGGGCTCGTTCCGATCTGGATTGGAGCCACCGGCGGCGACGACGAAAGGCGCCGGCGGGGAGGCGTTGCAGACCCGATGGCAGGGGCCGGGGCGACCGGATCTGCTCGCAGCGGAGGCAGCACGGTGACGGAGTTAAACTCATGAACAAAGCTACTGCTCCTGGCGGCTGCTGGGCGAGGACGCCGCTCCGGCCGGCGGGCTGCGGAGGTGGCCGGCGGCACGCTGCGGGCAGGGAGGCAGGGCGGCGGGGCCGAGCTACGGGGAGGCGCGTGAGGTGGCGAGGTCCATGGCGGCGGCGTGATCTGAGGCCGGAGGCGAGGCGGCTTCGGCGGCGCACGGGACAGGAGATCTGGCACGCTGTGCGAGGCGGCGGCGGCGCGATGGGCTCGGCCGGGCCCGCGGGAGGAGGGGAGGAGAGAGGCTGCGAGGTGGGAGGAGAGAGCGTGGAGAGGTGGGGCTGGCGGCTGGGCACGGAAAACGAGGGAGAGAGAGGATTGGTGTCTAATTAGTAAGGGCTACCTTCCTTTTATAGCCGGGGTAGCTAGGGTTTGGGTTTTTCCGCGCCGATTTCGACCACACAATCGCAATCGAATGGTCACGGACGCGGGAGGGTCAAGGTGGCTGTGCAGAGTGGCTAGGCGGAGGTGAGAGGGAAACGGTGCGGCACGGCAACACGATTTACAATACCGAAAAACGTCCAATGATAGACCGGATACGGTGCCGCTACGGTCGACCGTTCGGGTACCAGACGAACTCCGATTGCGACGAAAGTTGACAGGCGGCCTACCTATATAAAAATACCACCGCACGTCAAATCTCACCCCGGTCAGAGAAAGGTTTACACACATTTTTAAAACAGGATTTCGACGGTGCCGCGGGCGCGTGCGAGTGCGGTCGGACTGAGAACGGACAACGTCGAGAACCGACAACTATTAACGGATGCAAGTTTTGAAAACAGGAGACAACGGGATGCCGATGCAATGCATATGATGCGAATCATGCGATGATGATGCGACAAAATAAAACAGACACACGACGAAAACGGAAAGGAAAGGGAATCTTCTGGAACGTCGGCATCGGGCTGTCACAACTGTCCTACACTACAAGAGGATCTCGCCCCGAGATCCAAGAATGAAAGGGGGGAGAGGATGGGAAAGAACAAGAGGTAAGAACTTAGTCGCTTCTTTGACAAACGAGTGAAACCAACGATCCTTGAAGGTTGCAAAGAGATGAGGAATGATATGAGAAAAGAAGCAAGAATTCACGGAAAATTTCGGCAGCACTTCGGTAGGAAAATGGGACGAAAAATTCGAAAAGGTAGGAGAATTAGACAATATACATATCAAACAACTAAATAGAACAAGGGAACACCAAGATCTTGACAGAACAAGAAGAGAGACCCAAAAGAGCAACATCACAATGCGTCCGGAACAATAGAATAGGAACTAGCTCATACGGAAGAAGAAAATGAAGAAAAGAATGACAACTACTAACTCCAATGAACTTGGCAAGCATCCTTGCAAGAAGAATTGGATGAAGTTGTTGGAAAAACAACAACGAAAAGAACAAGATAGTAGTGGGCTTATGAAAATCATCTCACATTTATGAGGTGACAACCACCCACTAAAAGAAACAAGGATAGGTTAGGAGAAACAAGATATGAACAATTCCTTACTTCAAGATGATACATTGAGAACTTGGATTAATGACAAGCACCATAATAGCAACAAACCATAGGAAAAGCCTTAGGTGAAATCCAAACCAAGATAGCTCAATGAAGAAATCATGGGTTGAAATATCTCATGACCATAGAATTGATGGTTTTATTTGTATCATTCTTGAAAGGAAAAACTCTTCGAAACTCCTACACTAACAAGAATGCTATAATACCACCTCAAAGGATAAAGGAAGAACAATTGCACATATAAATGCAAGAGAAAGGATACTTGAGGTTCTCCAACAAGAATCTTGAAGAAGACTTGAGAATGAATTGAAACCTTGATGAACCACCATGAAGGACCACCGTATACAAATGAATAATGCAAAGATATGAAGGTAGAAAGAATAAGATAATGAGCTTGCCAAGATTTAGATGAATCCTCATGGAGAGATACCTAAAAGAACTTGGAACTCCGGAAAAGAAAGATAAGCACTTGAGAAAAGAATTGATATCATGAGTCCTCCGGAAGAAGAATTGAAATCTTTTGGAAGAAGGAAGGACAATAATAATAATTATGATATGCTCATCCTTCATCAAATTAAATTGATGACAAGAAACGGATTTAGCATACCCCTTATTCTTCCTGAAATGATCTTGAAGAGACAGAGAGATAAGCACCACTTGAAGCATGATTGAAGGACGCACCGGTAAGAATTCACAGTTGAATGGAAAACCAAGAATCAATGGAGAAACATGAGAACAAAGAGACCATGAGCCACCTGAGAGAAAAACTAGAACAAGGCACCGGAATAACCGAGAGACGAACGAAGAGACAACAATGGAGAACAATTGAGGATGAAAGCTGAAAGCTGAGAACGAAGATTCTTCTGCAATGATGGCCTTCGGAGAATCGAGAATGAAACAATTCAGAAATGCACCGGATAGCAAGAAAGGGATACTCATGATTGAAAACAATTGAAGATGATAACACAAAGCTAAAATGATGAATATCCAAGAGGATGGACCAAGATTTGAGAGAAACACTCCTTCGAATTTGTAAGGTGAGAATGATGACGAGAAACAACACCAAGAATACCGAGACACTCCGGAATAATGAAGAATGAAAGGTTGAGCCAAATATGAGAATTAATTCCAATTGATCTTGGAGAAGGGATATGACTGATGAAATTCATACTTACGTCATAGCTGAAAAGGATTTATGATCTCCGGAAAGATTACAAGAGCTATATAAGATCCTGGGAAAAACCTGTGGGTTATGGGCCCACTTAAAGAAACCACCGTTGAAAAGATTGCTAGAAAGATTGATATAGCACCGGTACAAATGAAGACTAGATGAGGTTAGCACCTCGAAATAATTGAAAAGATTGGAAACAAAAACTTCTAAGATAGCTTCAACGCTCCGGATCGAAAAGAGAGGAATAAATAACAAGATATGCTCATAAGAATTCCCAACATAGTAAAGAATTACAAGGATGAATGGATAAGATGAAACGGACAATTAAATTGAATTCACCGGTAAGGCTGACACGAATGAACAAATGTGACACGAATCTCCTGATAATCTTCACAATGAATCACCGGGTAAGAGAGAAAAGAACAGACAGCGAAAGCACAATGAAAAGAAAACTCTTGGATGAAAATCCAATCACTGAAGAAAAGGGTGGGAGGGCAGGAAAAACAAAGACAACTTGGGACATATGAGATAAACTCCGGTAAGAATTGAGAAAATGATCTGCAAAAAAAATTAGAGAGGATTGAATTCAGTTGCAGAGAAGCACACCGATTGAATGGATTTGATAAGATGACTCCGGTTGTCAAAAATTGATATGACAATTGAACGAACAAAAGAATTTGCATTCTCACAAAAAAAATGAGAACACCTCTTAGAAACGATCTGAAATCACCACTTGACATCGAAGCAACTTGAATTACCATATTCCAACACAAAGGGTGCGACTTATGAAACAAGCCAGAACAACCCATGAGGATTTCGTCCGATATTTTCGTGGACAGGAATCCACTAGATGTCAAACCCCAACCTAACATCATGCATTTGTTGGAAGATTGTCCTATAAACAACTACTTGAATTCCCACCTATGAATTCCCGAAATATCTGGTCATGCAATCTGGTACACGGATACAAGGAGTAATATCACACAACTCCTATACTAACCCGTCACCTGTATCACATCCGTCAACACACAACCAGAATCTCTGACCTTCATCTACAACAGACCCTCGTGATCAGAACGATACAAAGTATGGCAGTACTCCCGAACAATCTGCACCGGTACTGGGGACATCGGGGTTATCTCGCCACTACTAGTATTGATGCAATTACAAACATCCTTCGTTCTGAGATACTAAGAAATCCGAATGATAACGATGTTCTCAAGAATCCCCTGGAGCTCAACTCCCGTGATACTTAAAGCAGATAGGAGGCACCAAGACAGAACTCCATCACATCGGCATCATATAGATTCCAAGAATATCCGCGTGATCCTAAAAAAAATTTGAGTGATAAGAGGAGTAGAATTAAAATATTACGTCAAGATTCCTCACGAGAGCATAGAAGATGAGAAAAAAGAATCCTACTCTCTGATATATAACTAGACTCAAAGCAATTTTTCACTAGACTCGACTCGGCCAAGTTCGATCAATCAAGGGGGCTCCTAGGTCGGTACTGCTCTGATACCAACTTGTCACGCCCAAGATGCGACCTATCCTCAATTTAGCACGAGGGCCTCGTCAGGAATAGAAGCGCATCTCGTCGTGTCGCAAGAATGGATATCGTTACAAGTACATGTACTGAAAAAAAGAGATATATAGAATTAACTTACAATCGCCGCAAGCTACATCAGAGTCACATCAGTACATTACATAATCATCAAGAGTAAGAGCAGGGTCCGACTACGGACGAAATCAAACGACAAAAGAAGAACGACGTCCATCCTTGCTATCCCAGGTTGCCGGCCTGGAACCCATCCTAGATCGATGAAGAAGAAGAAGAAGAAGAAGAAGCAACTCCAAATGAACAATCAACGCGCTCGCATCAAGTACCCTTTACCTGTACCTGCAACTGGTGTTGTAGTAACCTGTGAGCCACAGTTGACTCAGCAATCTCATTTCCAAAGGTATCAAGACTAGCAAAGCTTAATGGGTGAGGCAAGGTTAAGTGGTGAGGTTGCAGCAGCGGCTAAGCATATATTTGGTGGCTACACTTACGAGTACAAGAAATAAGAGGGGGAAGATCTACGCATAGCGGACATGAACTATTGTTGATCAAAAGAATGATCATGAACACCTACCTACGTCAGACATAACCCCACCGTGTCCTCAATCGGAGAAGGAACTCATGAAAGAGACAATCACGGTTACACACAAAGTTGGCAAAACCTATAGCTACAGGACTCTAAATGGCATGAAAATTTACAGCATGCTAGAGAATCACAAGGGGTACAATTAACTCCATTGGACCAACCTCAAAAGAGCTACAGATCACAAGATACAAGCAAGACAAGACAACAACAAAATATAACAGATTCCAGACTTAGAAATATTTCAGCTCCTCCAAAACAGCACTATTTCTAGCAACTTGAGAGCAAGCAAACTACACCTAAACATGCTTTTCTATTGCAACCAAAAATACCGGGGACTAGACAAAACATCAAAGAAGAACTCCCTAGTTGACAACTCCTTCAAACGAAGCACGGAATAAATCCTCCGAATTAAACAAAAGGGCATCACGGCAAAATATCGCGTGAACTGACTTACTCGAAAGCTAAAACTAATTGCACAAAAAACTCCATGGGATTTTTCTACCCCGAAAACATATAAAATATGTGGGGTTGCACAACAATATAATGCCACACGAAAATGCGAGAAAAATAACCTATACACGAGAAAATAAACTACCGGCAATCCCTAAACGCAAAAATACGAGTGACCGCTCTAAAATACACGGAAAAATAGTTCCTAAATCATAGGCATTTCTAATACGACATTCGGGCTATACGAACACGCGCGGAAAAATAATACGGGCTATATTCTATTTGGACAGCAGACTAATCTATGCATTCGGCACGCAAGACTACATCAAACAACTATGCAAGTTGTAAATTCGTGATCTACGCAAAAACTTACACAAGATACATATGCTACACGCCGCGATCCGACACACGAGTTGGAAACTACGGACGTTTAAATATTTACCTATTTTCTGGAATTTAATATATTCCGAAAATCCCTAAAAAGGAAAAATACTACTGGGCCTAATTTACCTAATGCTACACACGGGGGAAGAGGCTCACCTTGGGCCTAGGGCGTTGGCAGGCCTGGAGAGGAGGAGGCAGGCCGAGGCGTTGGCCTGGGCCTCGCGGACGGGGCGAGCTGGGCCAGGAGGAGGCGCTGGCTGAGGCGCCTGGTGGTCCAAGCAGCCCATGGGGCGGAGCGCTCGCGTGGCCCTCCTAGCGCGGGCGACCCGGGAGCTGCAGGGGCTCGATCCGATATGGATCGGAGCCACCGGCGGCGGCGACGAAAGGCGCCGGCGGGGAGGCGTTGCAGACCCGACGGCAGGTGCCGGGGCGGCCGGATCTACTCGCAGCGGAGGCAGCACGGTGGCGGAGTTAAATGTCGGGACCCCGATCCTAAGCCATAGGAATCCAGCCTGTAACACATCGCATCCCTTTGTGGTCTCACGCACGGTTAACCCCATGGCTGCAGCCTTACCTTAGCCGGGACCGTTTGCGTCTTTTGACTCACGTATGCGATAGTGTCGCTAGCAATTCAATGTCAAAGAACCCGGATCGATATGTCTAGTCATAAACCAAAGTGGCAGTACCGCACAAGGACACGCATAGATGACCCAACAAAGCAGGTGTCGGTCATCAGCGAATGTAGATGAGTCGTAGCAAGCTACAAGGACTCCATTACATCGCGTGACATTTCCCCAAAGGGGACAGACACAGCAGCTAAGAAGGACACATGCCGGTCAACCAATGTGTCCTGAGCAGTAGCGAACTACCAAGGCTCGTTGGATCACAAAGGGGCATTTCCTTGTAAGGAGTGCTACTAAAGTTCACGACTAGGTAATCGAACCCCATACATATCAAGTACGACACACGTACGCATGGCATACCGATATGTATAGATACATCGATGGCATCACAACATAACCATAAACATACAAGCTTTATTTAAGAGGCTCGGAAGAGCCACACACATAATATTACACATCAAGGGTCTCACGACCCATAATAGCAGTCATTCAGTTACAAGCCAGCGGAAGAGTTATAAACTGTCTGAGTACAGACAGGGCAACTAGAAGGCACATGGCCTGACTATACTACAGATCCAACGTAGGGCCAGATCGTAGCTGGGACACCAGCTACTCGTCGTCGTCGATGTCTACGAAGAACCCTCCATTAGGGTCATTAGCAACCTCTGCAACAGGTATTAGGCAAACATGAGTACGAAGGTACTCAGCAAGACTTTAGGACAACTAACTACCCATGCAAGGTATCAAAAGGTATTGTGGGGTTTCATGCGGAAAGCCAGCATTTGACTCGTGGCTAGACAATTTGCATTTTTAAATAAGTTTGACAACTTGATTTCTTGCACACGAGTCCACTAACACCACAACAATACTCTATCGTGGAATCATTCCGTCTCCATACGGAAATGCCGTCCACGACACTCACGCTTATCTTGGCAATTTTATGAGTAGCCATTGAAGTTATCTATGAACAACATATGTCTCCAAGTAGTCCATATCCGCGGACGCGGCTATTCGAATAGATCATAACCCTGCAGGGGTGTACTTTGTCACACACGCTCTCGCCACTTATCGCCATGTGCACGTCATGCACCTCGGCATCCTTCAAGCGGAAGCCCAGCGAGGGAGTCGGTCACGACCGTTAACCACACTAGTACCTAGTCCAGGTTTATCGCCTATCTGAGAGTAACCCGTACGGAAGTCCGGCCGAGGTTTCCGCCACGGCCTCAAACGATGTGCGCAGGGTTCCCAAGCCCACCATCCGTGTGCCACTGCCTACCGCATCACGGTCCACCTCTCAGGTCAGCACCATGCACGGCCTCCAGCATTTCTCTAAACACCAGAAACTACTTGCAACTCCTGGACCGAGTACTACGCGATTAATAGGCCGAGCGGGGTCATATTTCAGGGCCCAGCATGTGGTAGTATCTAGTCTTGGATTACATAAACGGAACTCAGTTCCTAAGGACGGTTCCAATGAAACAACCCGCCATGTACTCCTACACAGCCTTTCACCGGTACCTTTACCAAATCAAGTTCAACACACAACCTTTGCTCACCGAACACATTCTCACAATTCTGTTCATCTCCCAGATGACAGACCATACACAACTCTAAGCATAGCATGCATAGCAGGATAAGGCACATCATAGCTCAAGCAACTATCAGGTATGCTAGGTTGCAAGGTTCGTCTATTTACTGTGACAAGGTTAGGTCATGCAAAGGAAGTGGGTTCAACTAACGTGGCAAAAGCAGTTGAAGCATTTGATCCTAATGCAATAAATAAGTGCAGGAGCAAGAATATCGGAATTATCGGGATGATCAAAAGGGTTGCTTGCCTTGTTGCTCAGAGGAGGAACGATATCCGTCAAACGGATATTCGGTGGAATCCGGGGGTGCGGAGCCTACCGAAAAGAATGGTAACATTCAATAACAATCATATGCAATCAAAATGATGCATGAGCATGGCATGAGAATGCAAAGTGATAAGTTATTATTTTCAACATGTATTAGGTTTAGAGTTGATTTGAATCACATTCGAATAGCAATTCAAACGGGGTATTCTCGGATACCGGTTTAATTGATTCGACCTGATGCTCAGATCAACTTGATGTTAGCATGCATGAAATGTCATGTTAATGTACTGATTTGTAACTAGGACAGTGTGTGATCATGGCAACCATATTGAAATTTGAATATTTTCCAAATTCCATTTATAAAGTGATTATAAGAATTGAATTATTCCTTATTATACATGTTAGGGTTCTGTAACTTTTTCAAACATGGTTGAAAATAGCATAATCAGAATCCCTGAATTTTTCTGAAACTTTTTCATATATAAATTATTTTCATTGGAGTTACAGATTAATTTCTATGATTTTTACAAGTTTTAGCAATTTCCTGGAATTATTTCTATACTGATAATTCTCTTTATTGCATCAGACTGACGTCAGCAGGTCAGCCGACCTGTTCAGGTCAAACCTGACAGGGGGGCCCCACTGGTCAGCCTCTGTGGGACTAATCCCGCGCTGACCAGCCCCAAAACTGAGTTGACTTGGCCTTGGGCCCACTGTCAGCGAGAGATTAAGCTCCTAATCTGCTGGATTAGCTTTGCCACGTCGACCCCCACCGGAGCATGGTCGGCGGCGACCACGGGCGCGGTGGAGGGCTCGCCGGAGGAAGCTAGACTGCGCATCGGCCGTCGGTTTTGGGCGCAGAAAGCAACTACGGGTAGCTGGTGCAACGCCGCATCTAGCGGAGCATCAGGGGGAAGCTAGGGTCGCCGGGAGGGGTGCCGGCGACGAGCCAAAGCGGCGGCCGAAGCTCGGCCTTCTATGAGAGGCAGCTCTAGGGCATGGGGAGGGCAGCTGGGGGGGCTCATCATACTCCTGGAGGCTCCAGGAGCTCGAACCCTAGCTCGAGCGCGTGGATCAGACACCACAGCGACGGCGACGACATGACCGGCGGCGAGGAGCTCTCGGCCTTGGTGGGGAACGGGGCTACGATGCACGGGAGAGCGTGGGGCGAGAGGGGAAACGACGACGAGCTCACGACGGTTCCGATGGTGTTGTTGAGGGGCTCGGGGGTGCGCCGGAGGGAGCGAATCGACGGGAGAGGTCCGGCGGCCGGAGGTGGAAGACGATGGCGCCGCGGGCGATGCAGAGCTCGGGGAAGCTTCGGCTTCTGCAGAGAGGACCGGCGCGACGAGGCGGAGCTAACGGCGTACTCAGCAAGAGGAGGCTGAGGCTAGGGGCACGGGCAGCTCGAGCTTTGCTCGGCTCCAATGGCGGCAGCAGGAAGGAGGAAGAGATCCGGGAGGAGGGAGAGAGCTGACGCTGGGAATGGATAGAGGAGGCCTCGGGGAGCTTATCCCCGGCCTTGCCAGCGCGAGGCGGCGACCAGGCAGGCGCACAGGTGCGTGGCCGCGTCGGGGAACGCGGCGGCCACCTCGTGCTGCCTACTGGCGGGAGGAAGACGACGGGGCTTAGATGGGCTGGGCCAGGCTATAGGCGACAGGTAACTCTTTCCCCTTTTTTCAGTTTTTGTTTCTGTTTTAATTTCTGACATTGATTTGCTATTTATTTCAGCTCCAAAAAAAAGGTTGTAAAACTATTTTAAACACACCTGAATATTTGTTATAATATTCCCAACCATTTCCAAAGTTTTCAACATTTTTGAAAATTTATAGTTTCTGATTTCAAATTTAAAACTTGAAACCAGTAGCTTTTTGCATTTATTTAAAATGCTTAAAGTGTCAAGAAAATAGTTTTCTCCAATGCTCATTTACTTTCATGATTTATCAGAAAGTTTGAACATTTCTTGAGGCCATTTTGGGTTCATTGATTTGAACTAGTTTGAGATTTCCTTTATTTAAAGTAGTGGCTAGGGTTTTGAGTTTTTCCTTTGCCACTTTCTTGTTCTTGTTGAAAATTCTTAGATGCAAATGCAAAGAAGACATGAGCTCAAGACTAACTTGCTTAAGGTGTCAGGGATGTGACATTAAACTCATGAACAGAGCTACTACTCCTGGCGGCGGCTGGGCGAGGACGCCGCTCCGGCCGGCGGGCTGCGGAGGTGGCTGGCGGCACGCTGCGGGCAGGGAGGTAGGGTGGCGGGAGGAGGGGAGGAGAGAGGCTGCGAGGTGGGAGGAGAGAGCATGGAGAGGTGGGGCTGGCAGCTGGGCACGGAAAACGAGGGAGAGAGTGGATTGCTGTCTAATTAGTAAGGGCTACCTTCCTTTTATAGCCGGGGTAGCTATGGTTTGGGTTTTTCGCCCCGATTTCGACCACACGATCGCAATCGAATGGTCACGTACGCGGGAGGGTCAAGGTGGGTGTGCAGAGTGGCTAGGCGGAGGTGAGAGGGAAACGGTGCGGCGCGGCAACGCGATTTACAATACCGAAAAATGTCCGACGATAGACCGGATACGGTGCCGCTACGGTCGACCGTTCGGGTACCAGACGGACTCCGATTGCGACGAAACTTGACAGGCGGCCTACCTATATAAAAATACCACCGCACGTCAAATCTCACCCCGATCAGAGAAAGGTTTACGCACATTTTTAAAACAGGGTTTCGACGGTGCCGCGGGCGCGTGCGAGTGCGGTCGGACTCAGAACGGACAACGTCGAGAACCGGAAACTATTAACGGATGCAAGTTTGGAAAACGGGCGGCAACGGGATGCCGATGCAATGCAGATGATGTGAATGATGCGACAAAATAAAAAAGACACACGACGAAAACGGAAAGGAAAGGGAATCTTCTGGAACGTCGGCATCGGGATGTCACAATACCATCCTATCATACTACATCATAATCATCTTGAAATTCATGTTGGCATCCAAGACAAACCATTATAAGCTCCTAACTAATCAAGCATGGCATCAGAAACTATGATCTCTAAGTTGTCATTAGAAACATGTTTCTCTCATAACAATGCTGAATTAGGAACAATGAGCTAGTCGTATTTACAAAAACAAAATAGGTAGAGTTCATACCAGCTTTTCCAGGCTCAGTCACTTTATCATATATCGTCATTATTGCCTTTCACTTGCGTGACCGAATGATGCGAATAATAATAAGAGTGTTTGTGCATTGGACTAAGCTGGAATCTGCAAGCAAATTCAGAGGAGAAGACAAAGTAATATGGCTCTTTGACGGATAAACAATAATGCATATGAGAGCCACTAATCATTTTAATCATGGTCTTCTACCTCGACCCAAAGAAAAAGAAACTATTTACACGGTAAAGCTCCCAACAAGCAAAATAAAAACGGGAAATCTTTTTGGGTTTTCTTTTTAATTACCACTAAGCAAGCTGGAAAGTAAACTTACAACTAATTCTTTTGTTTTTCTCATTTTTAAACAAAGACACGAGAAGAAGGCAAGAAAAAGAAATAATCTAGAATGGATGATACAATGGAAAAGTGTGAACACCGACTATCAAAGTGAATGTGTGAGCACGAATATAAAGTCGGTGAGAAACACGTACTCCCCCAAGCTTAGGCTTTTGGCCTATGTTGGTCTACTCCCAAGGAGGGAAGTAACTGAAATCATAATGGGGGTTGTACTGGAACGCGGCAGCTACCGCCTGAATAGCTGCCTCACGGAGGCTAGCGGCGTTCACCTCCCTCTCATACTCCTCTGCCTCTCCTCTGGTTATGTAATATCTCCTTTTTCCCTGAAAGTCAAAGAAGGCAAGAGCAGGAAGGGTAATATGGAAAACACGCTATCGGTTAAATATTAAGCGGTATAGGAGGGATTCATTATCCCTCTCAAGGAACTGATAACGTATCATAGCGGCGCGATCAAGGAAAGTTGTATGGAGCGGGGGATCTCCTGTGCGGATGGGTATTCCAAGAAAATTTGCTATGTGAGTGGCATAGATCCCACCAAAGAAATCCCCTTCATTAGCATTATTATTTAGCCTCCTCGCAATTATAGCTCCCATGTTGAAACTTCTATCACCCGTTACTGTGCTCTTAAGAATACTAAGGTCAGGTGCGCAGAGGTGACTATGCTCATGCTTCCCGTTAATGCATCTACCTATGAAGAGGGCAAAATAATGTAAGGCAGGAAAATGAATGCTCCCCATGGTAGCCTGCGTAATATCTCTAGTTTCTCCAACAGTTATACTAGAAATAAAACCTCTAAACGAAGACTTAGGAGGGTCATTGGGACTACCCCAATCAGGTATCTTGCATATTCTATTAAAATCCTCTAAATCCATAGTATACGATTTGTCATAAAGATCGAACAGTATGGATGTGTCACGACCAACTGAAAATTTTAATCTACGAACAAAAGAGGTAGTGAGTGTAGTATACTATTCACATTTATTAAGATGAATTCTTCAAGCCCGGCGTTGCAAACAAATGTATCAAACTTGTCCTTGAAACCTGCATCTATCATGAATTCATCGAAAGGCCATTCACATGGTTGCACCGGTGCATTCCTCGGCTGATAAGGATCGGGCTCCCGAATCGCGAGACGGGGACCCCTTTTGCTTGAGGAACCACCATGATAGTTTTTCCTGAACATCTTCCTTTTTCTGAAATAATTCTGAAATTTTTAGTGACTCAAAATAAAAGTGAACAAGGCTTAACAAAACTCATAGCGACTACTCCTACAAGTGCCTAGAGGCCATATCATGCATCAAAACTACTTTGGACCAACTAAAATTAACATGCAAAGCTCAAGAACAGGGTCACCAAGGCAGCAATAATATGCAATGAATAAAGCACTAGAACAAAAACTAATTGGACCAATGGAGGAGTCATATACCAAGGAACAATTCCCCAAAACAGTTTGGTGAATGGGGCTTTGCACAAGGAGATCGAGAAATGCAGCAAAATGAGCAAGAACACGGGTTTGAGCTGTGGGATGATTTTTTTTTGGAGGTAGACGAAGGAGATGGGTGCTGGAATAAGTGGAGGGGGGCCACGTGGGACCCACGAGCCTGCTAGGCGCGCCTCCTGGGCTTGTGGCCCCCTTGTGCATCCCCCTGACTAGTTATCTATCTCAGAAATTCTTAAATAATCCAGAAAAAATCATACTTGAATTTCAGGGCCTTTTGAGAACTTTTATTTTCAGGTCACCTTTTTATTGAACGGATAATGCAGAAAACAGGGAAATAATGCTATATTTGTTATTTTTTGTACTAAATAACAGAAAGTAAAATTTGGGAACAGAAGGTTGTGACTTCTAGATTCATCCATCTCATGGTCATCAAAAGAAATTCGTCAATGAGGTTGATCTAGTCTCCTTGACAAACTTTTTTCGAATCACATAAAACCAGAGAATTTTAGAATAATCACTAGGTTACCTCAACGGGGATGTGCACATCCCCAATAAGTATATCATATTTCATCTTTACAGTAGGAATAGGGCATTCAAAACTTCCAATAATAATTGATAAAGATTTTTCAATAGCATTAATGTAATGAACTCGATATTGTTTCTTCGGAAAGTGTACCGTGTGCTCATTACCATTAACATGGAAAGTGACATTGCCTTTGGTGCAATCAATAACAGCCCTGAAGTGTTTAAAAAGGGTCTTCCAAGGATGACCGCCATGTCGTCATCCTCGGGAATATCAAGAATAACAAAGTCCGTTAAGATAGTAACATTCGCAACCACAACAGGCACATCCTCGCAAATGCCGATAGGTAAAGCAGTTGATTTGTCAGCCATTTGCAAAGAAATTGCAGTAGGTGTCAACTTATCCAATTCAAGTCTACAATATAAAGGGAGAGACATAACACTAACATCGGCTCCAAGATCACATAAAGCAGTTCTAACATAATTTCATTTAATGGAGCAAGGTATAGTGGGCACTCCGGGATCACCTAGTTTCTTAGGAGTCCCACCCTTAAAAGTGTAATTAGGAAGCATGGTGGAAATCTCAACATCAGGTATCTTCCTTTTATTAGTCACAATATCTTTCATGTACTTAGCATAAGGAGACATTTTAAACATATCAGTCAAACGTATTTGCAAAAAGATAGGTCTAATCATTTCAACAAAGCGCTCAAAATCCTCATCATCTTTTTTCTTGGATGGTTTGGGAGGAAAGGGCATGGGTTTCTTAACCCATGGTTCTCTTTCTTTACCATGCTTCCTAGCAATAAAATCATTCTTATCATATCTCTTGTTCTTAGGTTGTGGGTTATCAAGATCAACAGCAGGTTCAATCTCCACATCATTATCATTACTAGGTTGAGCATCAACATGAACATCATTATCAATATTATCACTAGGCTCATGTTCATTACCAGATTGTGTTTCGGCATCAGAAATAGAAACATCATTTGGATTCCCAGGTGTAACAGCAACATGTTTACTAGCATGCAAGTTCCTATCATCTTCCTTTTTCTTCCTGTTACCAGGATGACTAGGTGCATCAGTATTAACTCCTTGAGCATCCCGTTCCATTCTCTTAGGATGGCCCTCAGGATACAAAGGTTCCTGAGTCATTCTACCACCTCTTGTAACAACTCTAACAGAATTGTCATTCAATTCATTAAGCAAGTCATTTTGAGCCTTAAGTACTTGTTCTACTTGAGTAGTGACCATAGAAGCATGTTTACCAATAAGCTTAAGATCATTAACATTTCTATCCACACAAGCACTTATATGATTAATCATACGAGCATTTTGTTTCAGTTGTCTGCTAACATAATCATTAAACTTTGTTGTGTGGCAAGAAAGTAATCAAATTCATCTAAGCATAAGCTAGCAGGTTTATCATAAGGAATATCACTCCCATTGAATCTACGAAGAGAATTTACCTCTACTACCTGTGTCGGGTTATCAAGACCATGTATTTCTTCAATAGGTGGTAGTTTTTTAACATCTTCATATTTAATACCTTTCTCTTGCATAGATTTCTTGGCTTCTTGCATATCTTCAGGACTGAGGAATAGAATACCTCTTTTCTTCGGAGTTGGCTTCGGAGGTGGTTCTAGAATAGTCCAAGCATTATCATTGCTCAAGATATTATTCAATAGAGTTTTAGCTTTTCCACAGTTTGTTCCCTGAAAACACAACCAGCACAACTATCTAGGTGGTCCCTAGAAGCATTGGTTAGTCCATTATAAAAGATATCAAGTATTTCATTTTTCTTAAGAGGGTGATCAGACAAAGCATTAAGTAACTGGACAAGCCTCCCCCAAGGTTGTGGGAGACTCTCTTCTTCAATTTGCACAAAGTTATATATACCTTGCAAGGCAGCTTGTTTCTTATGGGCGGGAAAATATTTCTCAGAGAAGTAGTATATCATATCCTGGGGACTACGCACACAACCAGGAGTAAGAGAAGTAAACCAAGTTTTAGGATCACCCTTTAGTGAGAAAGGAAACAACTTAAGGATATAGTAATAGCGAATTTTTTCCTCATTAGTGAATAGGGTGGCTATATCATTCAGTTTAGTAAGATGTGCTACAACAGTTTCAGATTCATAACCATGAAAAGGATCAGATTCAACCAAAGTGATTAACTCAGGATCGACAGAGAAATCATAATCCTTATCAGTAAAAAATATGGGTGAAGTAGCAAACTTAGGATCATATTTCATTCTAGCATTCAGAGATTTTTCTTTCCACTTGCATAATAAATTATCAAGATCATAGCTATCCTTACAAGCAAGAAAGTCTTCAGCTACCTCTCCCTACATAACATAACCCTCAGGTATATCATGCAATTCATATCTAGGAGAGCTAGGTCTAACAGGTGAAACAACAGGTTCCATTTCAATAATTTCATCAGATTCAGCAGTAACTCTAGCAATTTGTGCATCAAGAAATTCACCTAGTGGCATATCATTATCAAGCAAAGCATCATGGATAGCAGAAGTAGCATCATCAAGCACATGCGACATATCAGAATTACTAGTAGGTGGTGGTGTCGCAAATTTACTCATAACTGATGGTGAATCAAGTGCAGAGCTAGATGGCAGTTCCTTACCTGTTCTCGTAGTTGAGGGCAAGACTTTAGTTTTTGGATCTCTCGGATTCCTCATAGTGATCAACAGATATAAATCCCAAGTGGCTCAGAGAATAGAGCTATGCTCCCCGGCAACAACGCTAGAAAAAGGTCTTGATAACCCACAAGTATAGGGGATTGCAACAGTTTTCGAGGGTAGAGTATTCAACCCAAATTTATTGATTCGACACAAGGGGAGCCAAAGAATACTCTCGAGTATTAGCAGTTGAGTTGTCAATTCAACCACACCTGAAAGACTCAGCATCTGCAGCAAAGTTTTAGTAGCAAAGTAGTATGATAGTAACGGTAGCGGCGGTAACAGTAGCATTAGTAATTTGTATAGCAAGTGTGACAGCAGTAGCGGTAAAGTAACTTCGCTAGGACCAGTATAGGAAAAGCTCGTAGGCATTGGATCGGTGATGGATAATTATGTCGAATGACATTCATCATGTAATAGTTATAACATAGGATGATATGTAACTAGCTCGAGTTCGTCAATGTAATGTAGGCATGTATTCCGTATTTAGTCATACGTGCTTATGGAAAATAACTTGCATGACATCTTTTGTCCATCCCTCCCGTGACAGCGGGGTCCTAGTGGAAACTAAGGGATATTAAGGTCTCCTTTTAATAGAGAACCGTAACAAAGCATTAGCACATAGTGAATACATGAACTCCTCATACTATGGTCATCTCCGGGAGTGGTTCCGGCTATTGTCACTCCGGGGTTGTCGGGTCATAACACATAGTAGGTGTACAACTTGCAAGATAGGATCAAGAACACACATATATTGATGAAAACATAATAGGTTCAAATCTGAAATCATGGCACTCGGGCCCTAGTGACAAGCATTAAGCATAGCAAAGTAGTTGCAACATCAATCTTAGAACATAGTGGATACTAGGGATCAAACCCCATCAAAACTAACTCGATTACATGATAGATCTCATCCAACCCATCACCGTCCAGCAAGCCTATGATGAGATTACTCACGAACGATGGAGAGCATCATGGAATTGGCGATGGAGGATGGTTGATGATGACGACGGCGTCGATTTCCCCTCTCCGGAGCCCAGAACGGACTCCAGATCTGCCTTCCCGAGGAAGAACAGGAGGTGGCGGCGGCTCCGTATCGTGAAACGCGATGAACTCTTCTCTCCTGATTTTTTTTTTTGGGCGAGAGAGAATATATAGAGTTGGAGTTGGAGGTTGCGGAGCCACGTGGGCCTCACGAGCTTGTGAGGCGCGCCCTAGGGGGGCGCCTCCTGGGCTCGTGGGCCCCTGGCTCCGTGTCTTCGGGTAATTTTTGCGCCAGTATTTTTTATATATTCCATAAAAAATCCTCGTAAGTTTCCAGGTCATTCCGAGAACTTTTATTTCTGCACAAAAACAACATCATGGCAATTCTGCTGAAAATAGCATCAGTCCCGGTTAGTTTCATTCAAATCATGCAAATTAGAGTCCAAAACAAGGACAAAAGAGTTTGGAAAAGTAGATGCGATGGAGACGTATCAGTACACAACCTTGAATCAACCTCGCGTCATAGTCCGTCGAAGGCCGCACAAGCCGTCATGCCTGCATCACATGTTTCCACGCCCCAGAAGTTGGCTACCATCAGCATCACACTCCTATGTCGTTGTTGCTAAAATCACCGCCATCTTCTGCTTTGACCGACATCCCCATCGACTCGTCAGACTACCGGTCCGACCCAACCAAAAATATCCAACTGCAACCATGCTCCACCCTGCGTCATGTCCGCCCACACATCTCCATGCATTGCTTGACGCCCTATGTATGCATGATCCTACCACGATTCAGTCCAGACTCCTCCCGAGCCTTGTACACACATCGCCATCAGTGCCACATACTCTTTGAACACTCTCAGCAATCTTACCAGAAAAATCTTCCGTGCAAAATATCACAATTTGTTGCGCCGTAATTTTCCATATCCATTGCTAGTACTTTTACGTGTATCTTAGCAGCAAGACAAAATAGTGTCATCTCCCAACTGCCCATGTACACAAGCAGGTTCTCTGTATCCATGTGACGACCGGCACTCAAGCCTTTCCTTTTTTCCTTTAACAAATCTCTTACCTGACGGCTTGCTTGCACACATATGCTACAACTCTCACGCACGAGCCAGCCACGCAGCTGCCACCAGCGCCCTAGAATCCACCAGAGTCAGCACCTTGAACATCCGTACCACCTGTCACCGTGTCATGCGGCACACATCGCGTCCGTGTCTGGACCGCAGGCCTCGACTTGGTAGCCGCTCATAGCCCGCATGGCCACAGCTCAATCCGCCTGAGCCGCAGCCTCCGCAGCTGCCTGCCTGCGCTAGACGTCTGCCTGCACATGTTGCATCACGCCGTCCAAATCACCAACCCCTGCCTTGTTTCCTACCCGCACGTGCAGCCGCTGCCTTTAATCGAGGACTCCGATTAGCACACGCGACACACGCCGTGATCCGATCTCGTCGAGAACAATTGCTGCTCCATGCTGCCGTCGATCCCGATTGCTTCTTGATGAACTACAACAACCGTGTACACTTGATCGCTTCCTCCTCGTTACATCTCGTCAGCGACGACTCGTCGACTAACTCTGCTTCCACCGTTGCGATCTCTTTACACACAAGTTCTTCGATACGTTCTTCCTTCTCTAAATCAACAATCTCCTGCCTCTCGAACTTTCTCATGATACCACTTGTTAGAATAATCCGAGGCTCTTCGTCGATCTACAGAGGACCAAGCAATCACACAAGCATGACACCGAGATTTGTTAACGAGGTTCACCGATACGGTTACATCTCCGGGGCTGACTACGTGCGCTCCTCCCCGTGACACCGTCACAATACCATACCCCCGCTGTCCGGGCACCGGCACACGCCGCCGGCTCCCCCGCGTGCCTGTGCTATTATGTTGGTATAGGGTACATCGTATGTCTAGTCCCGCTATATATGAGAGGCCTAGGATACAAGTGTGCTACTTGGACACGACTTCATATCCTGTCTTAACACAATACAACTACAAGTCCAATCATAACCTACTTTGTACATAATAATCGACACAACTCTAACAACAGTTGTGATAATGCTCATCACAAACACCTCAACAGACTCTGCAGTATCAGAGTGATCGCCCGGCTTGAAGGAACGAGGGGGTGAGCCTATAGAAAGTTGCATTGAATTCCAAATTACCAAATTGCACTTAAGAAGTGTAAGGCTCCTGTAAAACATCATTCGCATAATCATGTTACCAAGCATAGGCACAGACTCATCAGATTCATTCATAAAAAAGCAGTTATTGTTCAACTTCAAAGACAGAGTGAGACAGACAACAAAACACTGCATTGAACTCTTAAAGATGAACAAAGTGGGCAGGCGTTTATCCGATGCAACAAAGGCAGCTGGTAGGAACCAGCAAGCACTCCTCAAGACCACATAAATGTGACGAGAAATGAAATTACACACCCCACGAAGAGAGGAAATGAGACAAACATAATACAGTCGACACTTCACCCGTTGAATGTGCCTCTTCATGTCCTGCTGAACTAGTTGTCGGTGCTCTAGCCGCACTAGTTGACCACAAGTGATTGCTCTCAGACAGTCAGCTGAAGGCCTGAAGCTGTGGTACTTGAGAGCGTAGAACATCTTGAAGTAATGCCGAGTCTCACAGCTGTCGCACACGTACTTCAATAATCCATACACACCAGCCACGGTCATCAGCCTCTCTGAGTACAACTTCCAGGTGTACCTGATCATTCCAAAATTATAGGCATCAATATTCGTTCATAGAGATGGATCATCAATATTCGTTCATAGACATGGATCCATGCACTGTACTATCTGTGGCATGACAACCATGTCTGATGGCTCTCTACTATCATGCAAATATCATACAGTATTATAGTATAAGCATTTGTTTTGCCGAACTCTACCTTTTCAAACGAGTATTTCTTTTACAACCACTGCGAATGCGATTCATCTAAGCGCATGCACATCCTTTTTAACTCAATCTTGCTCCTCCGTACTCCGAGTCCCTATCCTTGGCATGGGCACCAGCGACAATCGCAGGGCATACGTCCCTTTCTAGTTGTTGTGATACTCATATCCCTTCCGTTTTAAAATAAATGTCTCAACTTTATACTAACTTTAATATAAAACTAATACAAATGCCCGTGCGTTGCAACGGATTATAAATTTAATTAAGGTTGGCCCTTGTATTTTTTTATAATTAATTAAATTCTATGACTAACAGTTTTATTTGCAATTTTGTTTTGTTAATTAATGATAGCATATGGATTAGAACATTTTTTTATCTTCCTGATATATGTGTTTGCATTTGTAATCTAAGTGAGTCTTAATTTGATTGCAAACATATTAGACAGCTACATCGAAAACAACCAATTTGTAAGTACATGCATACCAAATGTTCCAGGTTGTGTATCAATATCGATATTCTTAAAAAAAAATAGCAAAACAGTTTTTATTAATGAAAAATCAAAGCTCAGCCATTTGTTTACGTAAAGCTTGTATAGACAACATTGTATATTTTTTATACATTAGAAACATTTTTTTGCGTATGACATCACAAACATTATTGAGTTTTGATGTCTAATTTTTTTAATACGCATTTTACATATTTTGTATGCATCATGAATATTTTTTATATACATGTTTTACATTATTCAAATACACGATTAACATTTTTGAAAAGTTCTATTTTTTATGTCTACTTTGTTCCATACACATTATATATTTTGTATATGTTTTCTTATACACCGGAAATATTTTCCTATGCACATTTAAAGTCTTTTAAATACATGATCAATATTTTTCAAAATAAAAGAAAAAGATATTATTTATTGTCCATACGCATTTACACTTTTTTGTCTACAAATTTGACATTTTTTAATCCATGATTAACATGTGTGCAAAGTTTATCGAAATAAAGGCAAAAGAGAGAAACAAAAATAGAAAAAGTGCGAAATAGAAGAACAAAAAGGGTTATATAATTTTTTTTTATTGTCCATACGCATTTTTTTGTACATGTGGAAACTTTTTTATCTACAAATTTGACAGTTTTTTAATCTATGATTAATATGTGTGCAAATTTATTGAAATAAAGGTAAAAGAGAAAAAAAATAGGAAAAGTGCAAAATAGAAGAATAAAGGCTTAGTACGCCACAGTCAGAATCGAATCTAGGTCTCCTGGGTAGCACGGCGCGCACCGAACCAGTTGGCCTAGGCTGCTCTTGTGCTAAAATATAGAACGGCGTCCTTTAGGAAAAGATAGCCGAATCGAAGTTCAAAACCGAATCGTTTTTGTCACTTATGGGTGGCATTGGTGGGTAATTTTGACAAACTTTAAAGGAAAATTTAATGACGCATCACAGAAGCAATAGGTGCTTTATTAGTAGGTATAGATATAGATTATATTAAATTTAAGATGTTAATTTTTGGACCGAGGAAATAAGTACTTTTTTAGGAGCTGAAGTAACGTGTGAGTGAACGGTGCAGTCAGAGAAGTAGTTGCCACAAGTAAAGTCGGTTGCTCTCTACAGGACATGAGGCCAAAATGACCATTACAACGTTCATTCTAACTTTATCACTATTGTGAGTTTGTCCCTCAATCTTGTAGTCTTGAACCAAATACCGTTTGCAAGTTAACTTGGCATTAATTCCACATTGCTAAGATTGATTGGCTGGAACAAACTGGGGCAACAATGTTAGAGTTAAGCACGAACTAACTTGCACGACATGTGTATGAGTCCTAGTACGAGTTGGACTAGTATGATTAGTATTCTATATCAAGTAGGATTAGGAATACCATATGACACCGGTTAGCCATATCAATCATTCGGAATATTGACATAAATTTGCAACTAAAACATCAAGTGAACAAACGTAGCTACATCTGAAACAACATAATGATAAATATGGTGAGTATTGAGTAGGATATTACACCACTGCGTACACCTCAGTCGTCTTGTTGGCCTAGACAGCCCCTCAAAGATCCTGCAATATAAGCGAAATAATTTAAAAACACTTCGTATTAAAATAATATAAAATATTTAAATATTTCATATCAATATACACTGGTATTCAATATTGTTCACTTGATTTTAAATATTGTTCACTTGATTTTTCTTAGGGTATCCTTTTGATATCTTTCGAGGTCTCTCTGAATATCTATAACTTCTTCAATACTATCAATATCATCGGCTTTACATGATAATCTATGCTTCATTGCGAGTGGTCTTGAGTCTTGCCTTACTAACTGGAGGGTTTTATCTCTTCTAAGGAAGCCTTTAGATATGTCCATTTTTCTGAATTAATATTTCTTGATGATGTTACGATTCCAGATGATGATAGTACAATTTATTTGTTGTTTTGGACACTTTTTAGCTTGTCTAAAACTTGAATTAATAGCTGAAGAATTGTATTATTTTGTCTTATTATAATTTTAGAGTCTTCTTTTGGTGAGTCGTGATCAGAAAATCCTACAGGAGGTGACAAGTATTTGGCTACTTCGTTTAATGCTTGGCTATATTCAGTCATATAATTATGAGACAATCAAAGTTTTAACTTCTTGCAGCAACTTCTTTATATCGAGTATATCTTGTTGCTTCTGTGTGAGGGAGTGAGTCTTTGCCTTTACTTAGGTAACGGCCAATTGACAACACTTCTTCTTTAATATAATCGTTATTCTTGCAAAGTACGTTCTGCCTGGCCTTTGCTTCTTCTTGCTTATGTAAGGCGAGATCAATTTTATTGTTCAGACCAGAATATTTATCCGCAAGCTTTTGGTATTCTTTGGATAAACTCTCAAATTTTTGGTCTAAATTATCTTGTCTTTTCCCCCAAGATATGTAAAAGTTATATATCAAATCGACAATTGTATTTAGCTGGCTATGAGATGTATGCCAGGTATGCTCTTCAGAAGGATTTATTCTGCACCTTATATTAATATTCTCTTTAGTATTTATTACCTTATCTGCGCTAACTTCTAAATTTAAATACTTTAACCTATCAATGTTTAAAACGCTGGACCTGATACCAAATATACGGAATATTTAAAATATTCGGAATAATTAAAATATTTAAAATTAATCTAAACTATATTAAGTTACAAATTCAGGTTTTAATGTTGATATACGTGATTACGTATACGAGTTATTAAAGTAAATACAAAGTTATTTATTTATTTTATATTATTTTAATACGAAGTGTTTTTAAATTATTTCGCTTATATTGCAGGATCTTTGAGGGGCTGTCGAGGCCAACAAGACGACTGAGGTGTACGCAGTGGTGTAATATCCTACTCAGTACTCACCATATTTATCATTATGTTGTTTCAGATGTAGCTACGTTTGTTCACTTGATGTTTTAGTTGCAAATTTATGGAGTAAATTCCTATCGTCTTCCTAGGCAGTTTCACCCGAAGGGAACACTTCTCTACGGCCATAAGGTTCTCATTCAAATGTCATAAAAGGCTACACAGAGAACTACCGGCAGAGTTTTCTCCTATAGGATCCCTAGCATAAGAACTCGTTCCATAAATTCAAAGATAAAATACCAAGTGAAAACACGAAACTACATCATTTCCACAACATAATTTACATATGGTTTTCCCTTTCGGGAACCCCCGAAGGGTTTACACAAGGATAAAGAAATTACCTTCTAACTACCTTCGCGAGCTTACAAATGCTCTAAATATTGTAACTCTTTATTACACGATGAGGAAGTACTACTACTACTACTACTACTTGAGCAAAGAGCTTGCTAGCTGAGTTGCAACTCTGTGCTCTATCTGTGGCTGGTTCTTCTCCGTCTGGTGTCTCTCTTCGCAGCAAGGCTCCTCCTTTTATAGGCAAGAGAGCACCTCTTGGATGGCTTCCGGGAGAAGGCTCCTCTATTATTTCCTCCTTCTTTCTCCTTGTCCATCATGCACCTAGTTTTTAGGCCTTCTAGGCTTTATAGGCTTTGTAGCCATTATAGCCCTTCTTTCTAGGGTATTGAGTGCATGTTGGAGAGGTTTGCACACCGTGTCTTGGCTGCCAATGGAGGTGGCATTGTCTTCTTTTTTGATTTTCTTCTTCGTCATGATTTTGTCTTTGACTTTAATCTTCAGGAATATTACAATCTTTGGATATGCATGTGCCCGTACACTGCCTGCTGATATGTGTATGCGGGCATACTTGGCTGGAAACATGCACATGTGTGTGCATTGGCTATTGATATGCGTACGCATACATGCTGCATTTTTTTAGGGGGGTCTTCCCTGCCCATATAATTGATATTTCATATCAATATACACTAAGATTCTAAATTCCTATCAGCATTCAGTCAAAGTATATGTCCTCCGCGCCCGAATGATTGATAGTAATATCAATTCAAATTCAGTGACATTTGAAGTTGGGTTTTACTCAGGTGGCTGCCCATGCCCTGCGATATCCATATGATCCTCATCTAAGAGATGGAAATCATACTTCGTATCACATTCTTTCTTTATATCTTCAAATCTTATTTTCATTTCAACCCTTATTTCTTCTAATATCTCTTCCTTTAATTCTTTCTTCATTATTTTTGACAATTCTTCAAATCTTTTGTCCATTTCTTGATCTACATATTCACTATCCAAAGGGTCTAGGCCCTTCAGAAGGCATTCTTTATATGTATAATTTTTTGGAGAACCTTCTTCCTTTATATTCTTTCCTGATGATTCTCCCTTGGTTATTTTAAATATTGGCATATTAGATGCATTGTTATCTGCATTCTTTCTCTTCTGGACATAATCTTTAGCCTTGGGGTCAATATAATAGTTTTCCCCTATCATTTTTCTTGCCCAAAACAAGGCCTCATCAATACCTTCATATTTTTTGAATGTTAAGTCTTGTCCCATTCGTTTTGCATCTAGTTTCTCTATCATGATGTCTTCCCATGTCAAATATATTCCGGGTTTATTTCCGTAAAATAAAACATATAATATTTCTCCTTTTTGTATTTCAGCCCTTTCTAGTTTTGCCGCCTTCATATTCATTTGGTTAAAATATTTTGCCAAGCTATTTAGAATTGATAGCATATATCCTTTTTCATCTCTCTTATTGGTATAATGGAACCAGAAATTGTCCAGTATGCACCTCTAAATTTCATCAAGCTTGATATGGGCCTTTGGCTTGAAATTGAAGGTATTTGGCTGAAATATCTTCACCCTGTTCTCCTCTCCAAAGAAGAAGCATTCTTCCCTGGTGGGGAATAATCCTTTCTTCATTTCTGCAAATTTGATGCACGAGAAAATATGTCAGGTAAAGTATTATCTTTTCCCTTAATATGCTCAAAAATAACTTTATAACCATTCCCAGCTATGGTGTCTTCAAATAAGACCCATCTTCTGGTTGAACTTTTCTTACTATTAATTTTATTATAATATCGACATATGGCTTCACAATCAGTTCGCACTGTAAATTCTTTGAATCCTAGATATAACCTAAAAGCATTTATTGCATTTACAACTGCAAGGATTTCTCTATCAATATTATTTACCGTTTTTAACTTATAACTTCCTGAAGCATATCTACATATTTTTTCATCTGCTTTCGGGGAATATTTATTAGGTTTTTGTTTTAATATAGCACCCCATCCTACTTTAGATGCATCTGTTTCAATAATAAAATAATTATCTTCTAGAGGCAATTCTAGGGGCTTTAAATTCTTGACTTTTTCTTTGATGGCCTTTACTAATTTTATATCTTCAGAATTAAAATATCTCTGACCATTCTTTCTTAATTTAGCATATAAAGGTCCGGCTAGCTTTGCTAGGTTATCTATGTAATTTCTTGCATAGTTTACAATTCCTAAGAATTGTTGTAGAACTTTTTTATCACTCATATTATTAGGAAACTCTAAAATTTTCTTTGCAATGTGTTCTTGCAAATATATTTTTCCTTCTCCTATTTCATGACCAAGGAAATTTATTTTTTCTTTACAAATTTCCATCTTCTTTTTTGATAATATGAGCCCATTTTGTCCTACCTTGCGAAAGAACACTTCGAGATGGGCTATATGCTCTTTATATGTTTTTGAGAATACTAACAAATCATCTACGTATACTAATATAAAGGCTTGGTTCTCATTAAATATTTTTTGCATTTTCCTTTGAAATAGTGCAGGTGCATTCTTTAGACCCAATGGCATTACTAGCCATTCATAATGGCCTTGCGGACAAGTAAAGGCAGTCCATGGAATGGATTCTTCGGCCATTTTCACTTGCCAAAACCCTGCTTTTAAGTCAAATTTAGAGAAAAAATTGCTTCCATGTATTCTATTGATCCATTCCTGTTTATTAGGTATGTTGTATGCGTCATCTACCGTATTATCATTAAGCCTTTTAAAGTTAATTACCATTCTGGATTTACCTCTCACCTCTTCAGCATGATTTCTCACTATAAAAGCAGCAGACCTATGAGGACTTCTACTTTCTCTAATTGCTTTTAATTTTAATAATTCTTCAATATGCGTTTTGAACTCTTCAATATCTTCAGGAGTAGCTTCTATTGGCCCTGACTTAATGATATAGTCTGGATTTATAATATTTATTTTGCAAACTATAGAGTTCCTTTCCCAATGTTTCATCGGTATTTCCCCTATAATTTGTATGTTTTCTAATCTTTGCACTATCTTATCTATATATTTTTTGGATTTTATGTCTCTATACCAATTTGGTGAAAATGATTGTAATGCTATGCATTCTGTACTTGTATTTTCTATATGATATTCTTCTATGGTCTCACTAAGTTCTTCATCTTTACAGAATTCAAGGGCTACCTCTGGACTTGTACTATATTCTCCATCCAAATTAGATACCTCTACATTTTGCAAAGCTTTTCTTTGCTTTCTTACTTCAGATATGTATGGGATATTATCTTGATAAGGGATAAATGTAACCCCTTCTTCATGTATAATTGTAGTTTGTAAAGACTGTTGTAAAAACCTTAACCCTATTATCATGTCATCATTTATTACTGATAAATCTCTTATTGTAATTTCATCTATTATATATTTCGTGCCATTTATGTATGCTTCAATATTATATGCTAACTGGTTGTGGATTTTCTTTATTCCTGACATATCGGTAGATACTTCAGCTTTATTATTATCTATAGTTTCAACTATTTCTGGACATCTCATGAAATATTTATCATGTATGATGTTCTTTGTGCAACCCGTATCTAGTAGCGCTAACACTTTATAAGAAATGTTTGGCTTTAGAACTATTCTAACTGGGATTCTTATCCCTAACACTTCTTTGAATGGTAATCGAACAATATATTTGTTTCCAAAACTAGTTATTGCATCTTTTAATTGTATTAATTTATCTCCTTTTTTATCCCTTATTGTTATCATTTGTTCTTTCATCTCTGTGATTTTTGCAACCTTATTATCTTGCTCTTTATTATCTTCTAATTCATCCTTTAGCTTTTCTAATTCTGCTTCTAGCTTATTTATTCTATTCTCTAAGTTTCTAACCCTGCTGGATAATATTCTTTCTTTTGGCTCCCATTCTATTTCCTGTCTCCATTTTTGATTACTGACTTTTAGACAGGAGGTACATGCTTGCTTTAAGCATAAACTACATGCGAATCTATTATCTTGGCTAGGATAATATATACACAAAGCACATTTTATGTTATAATCCCCTTTTCCTTTAATCCAGTCATGTTCACAATCTACTTGATTCATCATTTCGATCTTTAAACCGGCTAATTCATCAATTAGGTCTATTTCATCATCGCTTGATTCATATTCTGGAGTCTCATTTTCTACTTCATCTGTCTCTATGATTGAATATATTGACTCGTCGTCTTTTATTTCATCATCACATACCAAAATATTCTCATTAACACTATCTACTATTAATACTTTCTCTTGCTCCTCATATTTTCTAGAGTACCTTTTCTGGTCTTTATTAGGGCAAGTTCTACTTAAGTGATCGGGAGAGTTACATATGAAACACCTGCATGTTTTATCATATGATTTCTTAGGATTATATCTTCTTACATTTCTTTTATGCAAGAATGGGGCTCTATTATCGGACCTTCTCAAGAAATATCTTTTCTTTGTTCTAAAATTTCTATTATCTCTCCTTTGTGGTTTATAATATTTGTTTTTCCGATGCCTTTCTTCTCCATACGTAAGCGGTATTTGGACAATGTTATTGCAGAAATTGTAATCTGACTTCTTCATAGACCTTTGGGCTTGTATGCCTGTACATACCTTTCTTAATTGTTTAAAAACAAATGTTATGGCTTGAGATATATTTACCACGTTTCCACCTGTTTCTTTTTTATATTCTTCAAATATTATGGATCCTAGAGGGTCTAGCAACTTATTAAAATATCTTTCTACAACACCTACATTAAACCCTTGCTTCGCAGTGGTAGCATTATATAAATAATGTTGAGAGAATTCTTTTATTCCTTTCCAGCTAGTTAATGTTAGTTTTTCTATTTTTCTCAACCTTTCGTTTTGTAGTGAGGTATATCCTAATTCCGGGTCTTCTACGATGATCATATTTGAAATAACATTTGCAAAGTTATTAGGGTTACTTCCGGCCCTTTTTAATTCTTCATACTGATTAGGATATGTCTCTACCCATTGTTCCCATAGAACTTTTACAGATTCTCCTAAAAATGTTTCAAGATATGTTAACATATCTTCTACCTTAGTTCCTATATTATACTGGTTTTGTATATATTTTTGAACTATTAAAACTTTCCATATGCTGATTATATTCGGCCAATCTATAGGGTCATGAGCTGCTAGGTTTAAAATAGCGCCATCATTCTTATAATTTTGAAATTGCACTGGCTTTTCAAAATCTCTTCTTTTAGCACCCATATATCTATATTGTCCAGGGATATATGTAGGTTGATAATCATCCTTTTCTGGAGGCCATTGTCCAGCTAATCTGGTAGGTCTCTCTCTCTCTCCTTCTCTTTTTACCGAAGACTCGCCATATCCCTTTCTTCTTTTATTACTACTTTCTACTTCCATAGCTTCCATTGCATTGTCTAAATTTTGTAGTCCCACATCATCTAGTGAGTTATAAAAATCACTATTCTGCTCCGAATCATTATAATTTTCATCTTCTAACCACATATCTTTTACTAATTCCTCTTCCTCTTCATAACTTTCTAGTAATAACTTATTATTTATATCACATTGTTCTTCTTCACTAACAACTTCTTCTTCCTGAGCAATATTCTTATCTCTATTAGTGATAGCATCATTATTACTACCAGCATGTTCTCCCCTTTCAATTGATGATGTATTTGGCATAATTGAACCACTAGTTACCAACTTTTTCTCATTTTTTAGTTTTTTTAACCTTGCAATTTCTCTAATTATAAACAATTCTCTTTCTCTTATCTTAGGCCAATCTTTTGTCATAGAATTTTTATATTCCCAATCTATATGCTTTAGCTTATTTTCCCAGTGAATTATTTCATCATCTAAATTAGCTTTTTCCATGCATTCAGTCACACCTTTATTCTTATCGTCAATAGATTCTGTTTCTAACATAAAGGATTCTGCGTCTTCTATTGATGCCGATTTATAGTTCATAAATCTAATGCTACTACTTCCTTCACAATTTTGATAACTTATATAGTTTTCAGGTTGCTTTAATTCTTTTTTCTCTATTAATACACCAATCTTCCACTCTTCTCCCGCTCTTTCTTCAGAACCAATTTTAAGTGGATTCATAAATTTAATACCCTTTGATTGCATACTATCAATTACATCGCTCACATTAACTCTATATCTGTCGGGACCCCGATCCTAAGCCATAGGAATCCAGCCTGTAACACATCGCATCCCTTTGTGGTCTCACGCACGGTTAACTCCACGGCTGCAGCCTTACCTTAGCCGGGACCGTTTGCGTCTTTTGACTCACGTATGCGATAGTGTCGCTAGCAATCCAATGTCAAAGAACCCGGATCGACATGTCTAGTCATAAACCAAAGTGGCAGTACCGCACAAGGACAGGCATACATGACCCAACAAAGCAGGTGTCGGTCATCAGCGAATGTAGACGAGTCGTAGCAAGCTACAAGGACTCCATTACATCGCGTGACATTTCCCCAAAGAGGACAGACACAGCAGCTAAGAAGGACACATGCCGGTCAACCAATGTGTCCGGAGCAGTAGCGAACTACCAAGGCTCATTGGATCACAAAGGGGCATTTCCTTGTAAGGAGTGCTACTAAGGTTCACGACTAGGTATTCGAACCCCATACATATCAAGTAAGACACACGTACGCATGGCATACCGATATGTATAGATACATCGATGGCATCACAACATAACCATAAACATACAAGCTTTATTTAAGAGGATCGGAAGAGCCACACACATAATATTACACATTAAGGTCTCTCGACCCATAATAGCAGTCATACAAATACAAGCCAGCGGAAGAGTTATAAACTGTCTGGGTACAGACAGTGCAACTAGAAGGCACATGGCCTGACTATACTACAGAGCCGACGTAGGGCCAGATCGTAGCTGGGACACCAGCTACTCGTCGTCGTCGATGTCTACGAAGAACCCTCCATTAGGGTCATTAGCAACCTCTGCAACATTTATTAAGCAAACATGAGTACGAAGGTACTCAGCAAGACTTTAGGATGACTAACTACTCATGCAAGGTATCAAAAGGTATTGTGGGGTTTCATGCGGGAAGCCAGCATTTGACTCGTGGCTAGACAACTTGCTTTTGAAATTAGTTTTGACAACTTGATTTCTCGCACACGAGTCCACTAACACCACAACAATACACTATCGTGGAATCATTCCGTCTCCATACGAAATGCCGTCCACGACACTCACGCTTATCTTGACAATTTTATGAGTAGCCATTGAAGTTATCTATGAACAACATATGTCTCCAAGTAGTCCATATCCGCGGACGCGGCTATTCGAATAGATCATAACCCTGCAGGGGTGTACTTCATCACACACGCTCCCGCCACTTATCGCCATGTGCACGTCATGCACCTCGGCAACCTTCAAGCGGAAGCCCAGCGAGGGAGTCGGCCACGACCGTTAACCACACTAGTACCTAGTCCAGGTTTATCGCCTATCTGAGAGTAACCCGTACGGAAGTCCGGCCGAGGTTTCCGCCACGGCCTCAAACGATGTGCGCAGGGTTCCCAAGCCCACCGTCCGGGTGCCACTTGGTACACCGTGCCACTGCCTACCGCATCACGGCCCACCTCTCAGGTCAGCACCATGCACGGCCTCCAGCATTACTATAAACACCAGAAACTACTTGCAACTCCTGGACCGAGTACTACGCGATTAATAGGCCGAGCGGGGTCATATTTCAGGGCCCAGCATGTGGTAGTATCTAGTCTTGGATTACATACACGGAACTCAGTTCCTACGGACGGTTCCAATGAAACAACCCGCCATGTACTCCTACACAGCCTTTCACCGGTACCTTTACCAAATCAAGTTCAACACACAACCTTTGCTCACCGAACACATTCCACAATTCTGTTCATCTCCCAGATGACAGACCATACACAACTCTAAGCATAGCATGCATAGCAGGATAAGGCACATCATAGCTCAAGCAACTACCAGGTATGCTAGGTTGCAAGGTTCGGCTATTTACTGTGACAAGGTTAAGTCATGCAAAGGAAGTGGGTCCAACTATCGTAGCAAAAGCAGTTGAAGCATTTGATCCTAATGCAATATTTAGATGCAGGAGCAGGAACATAGGAGTTATCGGGATGATGAAAAGGGTTGCTTGCCTTGTTGCTCAGAGGAGGAACGATATCCGTCAGACGGATATTCGGTGGAATCCGGGGGTGCGGAGCCTACCGAAAGAATGGCAACATTCAATAACAATCATATGCACTCAAAATGATGCATGAGCATGGCATGAGAATGCAAGTGATAAATTATTATTTTCAACATGTATTAGGTTTAGAGTTGATTTGAATCACATTCGAATAGCAATTCAAACGGGGTATTCTCGGATACTGGTTTAATTGATTTGACCTGATGCTTAGATCAACTTGGTGTTAACATGCATGAATGTCATGTTATGATACTGATTTGTAATTAGGGCAGTGTGTGATCATTGCATACATAATGAAATTTGAATATTTTTGCAAATTCCATTTATGAAGTGATTAAAAGAATTGAATTATTCCTTATTTCACAATTTAGGGTTCTATAACTTTTTCAAACATAGTTGAAAATAGCACAATCAGAATCCTTGAATTTTTCTGATACTTTTTCATATATAATTTACTTTCATTGGAGTTACAGATTAATTTCTATGATTTTTGCAATTTTTAGCAATTTCCTGAATTAGTTTTATACTGGAAATTCCATTTATTGCATCAGGCTGACGTCAGCAGGTCAGCCGACCTGTTCAGGTCAAACCTGACAGGGGGGCCCCACTGGTCAGCCTCTCTGGGACTAATCCCGCGCTGACCAGCCCCTAATTGGGGTTTGACCAGGCGTGGGGCCCTCTGGCAGCGAATGAGGGGAGGGCGATTACGCCCTAATGGTCGGCCACGTCGACGCCCACCGGAGGGTGGTCGCCGGCGACCAAACCCGCGGCGGAGGGCTCGCCGGAGGCGACCTAGACGGCGCTGCACAGCACGAAAACGCACGCGGTTGGCAGCTATAGCAAGCTCACGAAGTGGCCGATCTGGCAGGACCAACTGGGGAGGCTAGGGTCGCCGGAAGAGGCGTCGACGACGAGCCGGAGCGGCGGCCGAAGCTCGGGCGTCCTCGGGGTCTTTGAACCAGGGGGATCTACGCTCGGTTCTTAGCTGCTACGGCATCTACACGTCGTCCTGGAGCTGTTGGCGCCCTCGGAAGGACGGGCTGATCATCGGAGGGCTACCAGCGACGAGCGGCAGCGGCGGTCCTCGTCGGGCTCCGGTGAAACTAGGTCTAGAGGAGGGGATCGACGGGGAAAACTTAGGGGAAACGACCGCATGCTCACAGGAGTGCAGAGCAGAGCTTAGACGGCTCGGGGAAGGCTTGGGGGCGACGAATCGACGGGAGAGGTCCGGCGGCCGGAGGAGGAAGACGACGGCGTTGCGGGCGTTGCAGGGCTCGAGGAGGCTTCGGCTTCTGCAGAGACGACCAGGGCGATGAGGCGGAGCTAATGGCGTGCTCTGGGAGGGGATCCTATGGCCAGGGGCACGGGCAGCTTGAGCTCGAGCTCGGCTCTAATGGCGGCAGCAGGGAGAAGGAGGGGATCCGGGAGGAGGGGAAGAACCGAGGCGGGGAATGGATAGGGGAAGCTGTGGGGAGCTTATCCCCGTCGTCGCCAGCGCGAGGCGGCGGCCAGGCAGGCACGCAGGTGCGTGTCCGCGCCGGAGGAGGCGGCGGCCACCTCCTGCTGCCTACTGGCGCGAGGGAGGGGACGAGCGGGGAGATGGGCCGGGCCAGGCTTGGGCGACAGGTAAGTCTTTTTCCATTTCCTCTGTTTTTGTTTTTCTATTTTGCTATTTATTGCTTTGCTAATTATTTCAGCTCCAAAACAAAAGTAAAAACTATTTTAGACCTCCTGAAATATTTGTTATAATATCCCCACTCATTTCCAAGACTTTCAATAATTTTGGAAAACTATAGTTTCTGATTTCAAATTTTAAATTTGAAACCAGTGGCTTTTGCATTTATTTAAAATGCTTAAAGTGTCAAGAAAATAGTTTTCTCCAATGCTCATTTACTTTCATGATTTATCAGAAAGTTTGAACATTTCTTGAGGCCATTTTGGGTTCATTGATTTTAAACTAGTTGAAATTTCCTTTAATTGAAATGGTGGCTAGGGTTTTGAGTTTTTTCTTTGCCACTTTGTTGTTTTTGTTGAAACTTCTTAGATGCAAATGCAAAGAAGACATGAGCACAATGCTATCTTGCTTGAGGGTTAGGGATGTGACAACTCACCCCCACTCAAAAGAATCTCGTCCTGAGATTTAGAAGTCGTCGGAAATAACGCAGGATACTCAAGTCGGAGACGATCCTCTCTTTCCCAAGTTGTCTCCTTTTCAGAATGATTTGACCATTGAACTTTAAGAAACTTGAGGTTTCGACGTCGAGTGGTACGCTCAGCTTGATCAAGAATACGCACGGGGTATTCTCGGTAAGAAAGGTTATCTTGTAGATCAAGCGTTTCGTGGTCCACTTCACGGATAGGATCCGAAAAGCAACGCCTGAGTTGCGAGACGTGGAAAACATCATGAACCTTGGAAAGATGCGGAGGAAGTTCCAACTGGTAGGCAACTTCTCCTCGTTTGGCAAGAATGCGAAAAGGTCCAATGTAACGAGGAGCCAATTTGCCCTTGATACCGAATCGATGGGTACCCTTCAAAGGTGTAACCCGAAGATAAGCCTTCTCGTCAACTTCAAAGGTCACAGCCTTATGATGACGATCATATTGGCTCTTTTGACGAGACTGGGCTGTTTTCAACTTTTCACGAATAATGCGAACCTGCTCTTCTGCATCCTGGATCATATCCGGGCCAAAGAGTTGCCTCTCTCCGGTTTCTGACCAATTAAGAGGGGTTCGGCATCTTCGTCCATAGAGAACTTCAAAAGGGGCTTTGCCCAAGATTGATTGATAACTATTGTTATAGGCGAATTCGGCGAATGGAAGGCACTTCTCCCAATTCATACCGAACGAAATAACACAAGCTCGGAGCATATCTTCTAGGATTTGATTCACTCTTTCTACTTGACCACTTGATTGAGGATGGAAAGCAGTGCTAAAGGATAAGTGAGTCCCCGTGGCATTCTGAAAACTTTCCCAGAAACGAGAAGTAAAAATACTTCCACGGTCCGAGTTAATTTCCAGGGGAACACGATGAAGAGACACTATTCGAGAGATATATAACTCTGCTAGCTGGCTAGCTGTTATACTCTCACGAACAGGAAGAAAATGAGCCACTTTGGAAAGACGGTCAATGACCACAAAGATAGCATTATTTCCTTTCTTGGTCTTGGGAAATCCGGTAATTAAATCCATGCTAACTTTATCCCATTTCCATTCAGGAATAGCTAAAGGTTGAAGGGTGCCACCAGGCCTTTGATGTTCTGCCTTAACTCGACGACAAACGTCGCAGTTAGCAACGAACTCAGCAATTTCTCTCTTCATCCTAGTCCACCAGAACCTCTGGCGTAGGTCCTGATACATCTTAGTACTACCGGGATGAATGGTGAGAGGAGAATCATGAGCCTCCTTAAGGATTAACTGCCTTAGATGTGGGTTCTTAGGAACCACTAAACGATTCTGGAAGAACACAACACCTTGATCATTCATGGAAAATTCTTTAGCGTTTCCGCTAAAAATATTCTCCTTGATCCGTGATATACCCTTGTCACGCTTTTGGCCAGCTATAATTTGATCCTTAAGAGTAGGCTTCGCCACCAGGGTAGAAAGGAATCCTTGAGGAACAATATGAAGATTCAACTTCCGAAAGTCCTCATGGAGAAGTGGTTGACCTTGTTGTAGCATCAAATTGTTACAATAAGATTTACGACTTAGTGCATCGGCCATAACATTGGCCTTCCCCGAGATGTAAGTTATCCCTAAGTCGTAATCCGAGATCAACTCAACCCACCGTCTTTGCCTGAGATTCAAATCCGGCTGGGTGAAGATATATTTCAGACTTTGGTGATCAGTGAATATTTCACAACGATTACCTAAAAGGTAATGTCGCCAGGTTTTTAGTGCATGGACCACAGCTGCAAGCTCAAGGTCATGTGTGGGATAATTATCCTCATGTGGACGCAACTGTCGAGATGCGTAGGCGATCACATGACGATCTTGCATGAGAATGCAACCTAATCCTTGTCGCGAGGCGTCGCAATAGATAACAAAGTCCTTAGAAAAATCTGGTGGTAGCAACACAGGTGCGGAAGTCAGGCGTCTTTTCAGTTCCTGAAAACTATGCTCACACTGTGGTGTCCACTCGAACTTTTTATCCTTCTTGAGGAGTTCAGTTAGAGGCTTTGCAACCTTGGAGAAATTCTCGACGAAGCGGCGACAATAGCTCGCTAGACCAAGAAAACTCCTAACTTGCTTAACCGATTCAGGTTGAGTCCAATCAAGGACAGCTTGAACTCTCTCGGGATTGACAGCAATACCCTTACCAGAGATTACGTGGCCTAGATAGGTCACTTCTGGTAACCATAATTCACATTTTGAAAATTTGGCATAAATGCAATGCTCTCGAAGTTTCATCAATACCAGCCTTAGATGCTCGGCATGTTCTTGTTCATTCTTTGAGTAGATGAGAATATCATCGAGGTATACCACGACGAATTTATCCAAATACTCCATGAAGATTGAATTCATCAGCCGAGAGAAGGTGGCTGGGGCATTGGTTAAACCGAAGGACATAACGGTGTACTCATATTGGCCATAACGAGTAACAAAGGCTGTTTTTGGAATGTCCCCGTTCTTAATCTTGATTTGATGGTATCCCAACCTCAAATCTATTTTGGAGAAGACTGAGGATCCAGCGAGCTGATCGTACAGATCGTTGATCCTGGGGAGCGGATACTTGTTCTTTATGGTGACCAGGTTAACTGGTCGGTAATCTACAACCATCCGATCTGTTCCGTCTTTCTTCTTGACGAAGAGGACGGGACAAGCCCAAGGAGAAGAGCTAGGACGAATGAAACCTTTGTTCAAGGCCTCATCTAATTGCTTCTTAAGTTCGGCTAGCTCTAGGGGTGCCATCTTATAAGGTCTTCTGGCTATTGGGACAGTTCCCGGAACAAGATCTATCACAAACTCTACATCTCTGTCAGGTGGAATTCCTGGCAGTTCCTCTGGAAAAACATCCGGGAAGTCACGGACTACCGGAATGTCTTCAAGTTCCGGAAGGGGGTTGGCATTTAAAGAATAGAGCTGGCATTTGGCAACTCGAGTAGAGACATTTACTATCTCACCCGAGGGATGGGTAAGCTGGACATTTCTAGATTGAGTATCAATCTTGGCATAGTGAGCTGACATCCAGTCCATGCCCAAGATGATATTAATATCCGAAGATTTCAATGCTATCAATGAGGCTAGAAAAACTGGCCTGTCTACTAGAATTTCATTATCATAGGTTATCCTAGAGGTTTGCCATTTACTACCAGGGGTTTGGACAACCAATGGGGTTGGCATATCACAAAATGACATGTTATGCAACTGTGCATAACTTTCTAAAATGAAGGAATGAGAAGACCCAGTGTCAAAGAGAACGGACGCTGGGTGATGATTAACAAGAAGCGTACCCAGCATGACGTCGGGGTCCTCTGCAGCTTCTTCTGCTGACACATAATTCACACGGCCACGTGCAGGAGTTGGCTTCACATAATAAGCTTTGCCCGACTTGGCCTGCCCGACGGACTTTCCGGGTTGCTTGGCACCCACATTCTGAGGACACTCACGGGAATAATGCCCTGGTTCTCCACACTTGTAGCATATCACCTGGTTGGCACGTGGTGCAGCATTGCTAGCTGGACCACCATAAGCTTTTGCTGGAGGGTTGGCCTGATTCGTCTGAGGCGCCACGTAGGATGGCCTCGGAGTGTACCTTGGCGGTAGAGAACTGTTTGGAACCCACAGCCTGCGTTTTGGAAACGCGGAACCAGAAGATGAGCCAAAGTCACGGGAGTGCTTCCTTGTGGCTTCGAAGTCAGAATGACCAGTCTCCGCACTGATCGCTTTGTTGACCAGGGCTTGAAAACTTGCACACTCATGGAGGCGCAGGTCTCGACGGAGCTCAGGGCTCAGACCCTTACGGAATCTTGCTTGCTTCTTGGCGTCAGTAGACACCTCCTCTGTTGCATAGCGGGCGAGGTTACCGAACTCGCGGCTATAGGCATCCACATTCAACTTGCCCTGAGTGAAGGCACAGAACTCCTCTCTCTTTCTGTCCATCAGGCCATCTGGAATATGGTGCAAACGAAAAGCTGCGCTGAAGTCTGCCCCGGTGGCCACTGGTTCAGCGGGACGCATAGCTTCAAAATTCTCCCACCACAGATTGGCGGGTCCTTCCTGGAAATACGTCGTGAAGGTCACCTTGTCGGCCTCAGACACATTCGCCGAGCGAATCTTGCGCGAGATGCTGCACAGCCAGTCATCAGCGTCGAGGGGATCGACGGAATGATGAAACTTTGGAGGATTCAGCTTCACAAAGTCATTGAGGGACACTGCAGCATTCCTAGGCTGTCGAGCCGTATTCTGCTCAATACGCTCTAGCAGTCGGTTGGTCTCCCTTTTGTTTCTTTCTGCCTCAAGCATCACTTCTACCAGAGAAGGTGGGTGAGGCGGGTCTTCCTGCGACGCTTGACTACCCTCACCTTGCTCATGAGCAGGGGCACGGTTCAACCTGGTGAACACCGTCCTGACAAACAAACTCATAGCTTAGACCAATATCATATCAATACTAGCTATGGATTAAGAATGTACTAAACACACGGAATGCGGAAATGAATATCCGAACAACATGGTAACAAGCAACTGCTATATATACACCATGGTTCATACACACCCTTACATAGTTCAGTACAAACTTACCCGAAGAGCAAACTACTGAAATGGTGGAACTACTCATCAGAGGCTTACAAGCTTCCTATACATTATTTATCTAGGCCTCCGGAATTCGTTTCACATTACTACCATACTTCACAAGTCACACAGGATTGTGAACGTACGGCTACTACCATACTATCCTTCCGCTCACAGCTCAGGCATCCGCATAGAACATCTCATAGAGATTACCTCCATGACCTGGAAGCTCAACCTGCAGATCAGGAAACACTCTAGCATGAGATCCCTGGGATCCATAAGGACACGGATGTGGCCTTGGTCCCCTGACTGGTGGTAAGAGGGGTCCCCGAAGAGGTGTGACTCCTCCTATAGCTGGCCAGTCAACGTGGGCCGGAAGATGGGTCCTAATAGGGTTCAGCATCTCCATCTCTCCATACCCTGTCTGGACTACCGGTGCCAGCTGCGTCAAAGCTGTCCACAGACGGGCACGGGTAGCATAAAGCTCCATGCGGAGAGCACGAGCATCCCTGTCTCTGTTCTCTACCATCTCAACAGTGGACTGCAGAAGTGGATCCTCCATAGAAGAATCAAAATAGACTCCACTGAGGTATCCCTCTTCACCAGGCTGAGAGGCCGGAACATAGCAGAACTCTGAATTCTGCAGCAGTGCATGTCTCGCTCTCATAATGGTCAGCATTGAATAGGCAGCATCTTGTACTGCCATGTCAACAGTGACCCCCAACCCATAGGACCAATGGATTGGCTTCTCCGCTCCAGGGTAGTCTGGAAATACCCTAACAGTGCAGATGTACTGACTCTGGTTGAAGTCTCGGTACTGTTCCTCTACTGTGTACTCGGGGTACCAGCGGTAACCGCACACCGACATCACCCTGACCAGCATGGCCGTATAACCCGGCACATCAATGCACCTGGTCAAACGTACCACCTGACGAGAAGGACGACCAGGCATCTGTAAATAGAGAGTAATGCAAAAGCATTAGAGCTCCGAATGAAAAATTGGGCAGCATAACGGCTGTAAATGCTCAAAAACAAATTTTGAGACAACCCAAAAATGGAATAGCGTAACCACTCAACTATCAAGTTCAACTCTCTGATCATCAAAACTTACTTCCTGCTTCCTAGGAGTAAAAGAAACCCAATATCTCTCGACCCGTAGTCCTATAAGCTACCGATCGGAAACACGAGCCTAGGAGAAGATGAGCAACCTAGTCCTTAATTCCCGCGGAAAAGACGAGGATGACCAGAATAGAATATCTTGAGAAGAGAACAAGAGTGTTACGTTCCCTTCCACAAACAATTCCCTTATATATAACTAAGAAATTCTAGACTCAACTTCAACCAGTTTGGCTTAGTAATCCTACAGTCAGTCAGGCTCTGATACCAACGCTGTCGGGACCCCGATCCTAAGCCATAGGAATCCAGCCTGTAACACATCGCATCCCTTTGTGGTCTCACGCACGGTTAACTCCACGGCTGCAGCCTTACCTTAGCCGGGACCGTTTGCGTCTTTTGACTCACGTATGCGATAGTGTCGCTAGCAATCCAATGTCAAAGAACCCGGATCGACATGTCTAGTCATAAACCAAAGTGGCAGTACCGCACAAGGACAGGCATACATGACCCAACAAAGCAGGTCTCGGTCATCAGCGAATGTAGACGAGTCGTAGCAAGCTACAAGGACTCCATTACATCGCGTGACATTTCCCCAAAGAGGACAGACACAACAGCTAAGAAGGACACATGCCGGTCAACCAATGTGTCCGGAGCAGTAGCGAACTACCAAGGCTCATTGGATCACAAAGGGGCATTTCCTTGTAAGGAGTGCTACTAAGGTTCACGACTAGGTATTCGAACCCCATACATATCAAGTAAGACACACATACGCATGGCATACCGATATGTATAGATACATCGATGGCATCACAACATAACCATAAACATACAAGCTTTATTTAAGAGGATCGGAAGAGCCACACACATAATATTACACATTAAGGTCTCTCGACCCATAATAGCAGTCATACAAATACAAGCCAGCGGAAGAGTTATAAACTGTCTGGGTACAGACAGTGCAACTAGAAGGCACATGGCCTGACTATACTACAGAGCCGACGTAGGGCCAGATCGTAGCTGGGACACCAGCTACTCGTCGTCGTCGATGTCTACGAAGAACCCTCCATTAGGGTCATTAGCAACCTCTGCAACATTTATTAAGCAAACATGAGTACGAAGGTACTCAGCAAGACTTTAGGATGACTAACTACTCATGCAAGGTATCAAAAGGTATTGTGGGGTTTCATGCGGGAAGCCAGCATTTGACTCGTGGCTAGACAACTTGCTTTTGAAATTAGTTTTGACAACTTGATTTCTCGCACACGAGTCCACTAACACCACAACAATACACTATCGTGGAATCATTCCGTCTCCATACGAAATGACGTCCACGACACTCACGCTTATCTTGACAATTTTATGGGTAGCCATTGAAGTTATCTATGAACAACATATGTCTCCAAGTAGTCCATATCCGCGGACGCGGCTATTCGAATAGATCATAACCCTGCAGGGGTGTACTTCGTCACACACGCTCCCGCCACTTATCGCCATGTGCACGTCATGCACCTCGGCAACCTTCAAGCGGAAGCCCAGCGAGGGAGTCGGCCACGACCGTTAACCACACTAGTACCTAGTCCAGGTTTATCGCCTATCTGAGAGTAACCCGTACGGAAGTCCGGCCGAGGTTTCCGCCACGGCCTCAAACGATGTGCGCAGGGTTCCCAAGCCCACCGTCCGGGTGCCACTTGGTACACCGTGCCACTGCCTACCGCATCACGGCCCACCTCTCAGGTCAGCACCATGCACGGCCTCCAGCATTACTATAAACACCAGAAACTACTTGCAACTCCTGGACCGAGTACTACGCGATTAATAGGCCGAGCGGGGTCATATTTCAGGGCCCAGCATGTGGTAGTATCTAGTCTTGGATTACATACACGGAACTCAGTTCCTACGGACGGTTCCAATGAAACAACCCGCCATGTACTCCTACACAGCCTTTCACCGGTACCTTTACCAAATCAAGTTCAACACACAACCTTTGCTCACCGAACACATTCCACAATTCTGTTCATCTCCCAGATGACAGACCATACACAACTCTAAGCATAGCATGCATAGCAGGATAAGGCACATCATAGCTCAAGCAACTACCAGGTATGCTAGGTTGCAAGGTTCGGCTATTTACTGTGACAAGGTTAAGTCATGCAAAGGAAGTGGGTCCAACTATCGTAGCAAAAGCAGTTGAAGCATTTGATCCTAATGCAATATTTAGATGCAGGAGCAGGAACATAGGAGTTATCGGGATGATCAATAGGGTTGCTTGCCTTGTTGCTCAGAGGAGGAACGATATCCGTCAGACGGATATTCGGTGGAATCCGGGGGTGCGGAGCCTACCGAAAGAATGGCAACATTCAATAACAATCATATGCACTCAAAATGATGCATGAGCATGGCATGAGAATGCAAGTGATAAATTATTATTTTCAACATGTATTAGGTTTAGAGTTGATTTGAATCACATTCGAATAGCAATTCAAACGGGGTATTCTCGGATACCGGTTTAATTGATTCGACCTGATGCTTAGATCAACTTGGTGTTAACATGCATGAATGTCATGTTATGATACTGATTTGTAATTAGGGCAGTGTGTGATCATTGCATACATAATGAAATTTGAATATTTTTGCAAATTCCATTTATGAAGTGATTAAAAGAATTGAATTATTCCTTATTTCACAATTTAGGGTTCTATAACTTTTTCAAACATAGTTGAAAATAGCACAATCAGAATCCTTGAATTTTTCTGATACTTTTTCATATATAATTTACTTTCATTGGAGTTACAGATTAATTTCTATGATTTTTGCAATTTTTAGCAATTTCCTGAATTAGTTTTATACTGGAAATTCCATTTATTGCATCAGGCTGACGTCAGCAGGTCAGCCGACCTGTTCAGGTCAAACCTGACAGGGGGGCCCCACTAGTCAGCCTCTCTGGGACTAATCCCGCGCTGACCAGCCCCTAATTGGGGTTTGACCAGGCGTGGGGCCCTCTGGCAGCAACTGAGGGGAGGGCGATTACGCCCTAATGGTCGGCCACGTCGACGCCCACCGGAGGGTGGTCGCCGGCGACCAAACCCGCGGCGGAGGGCTCGCCGGAGGCGACCTAGTGTTGGAATTATGCTCTAGAGGTAATAATAAATGTATAGTTATTATTATAATTCCTGTATCAAGATAATAGTTTATTATCCATGCTATAATTGTATTGAATGAAGACTCATTTACATGTGTGGATACATAGACAAAACACCGTCCCTAGCATGCCTCTAGTTGGCTAGCCAGTTGATCGATGATAGTCAGTGTCTTCTGATTATGAACAAGGTGTTATTGCTTGATAACTGGATCACGTCATTGGGAGAATCATGTGATGGACTAGACCCAAACTAATAGACATAGCATGTTGATCGTGTCATTTTGTTGCTACTGTTTTCTGCATGTCAAGTATTTATTCCTATGACCATGAGATCGTATAACTCACTAACACCGGAGGAATGCTTTGTGTGTATCAAACGTCCCAACGTAACTGGGTGACTATAAAGATGCTCTACAGGTATCTCCGAAGGTGTTAGTTGAGTTAGTATGGATCAAGACTGGGATTTGTCACTCCGTGTGACGGAGAGGTATCTCGGGGCCCACTCGGTAATACAACATCACACACAAGCCTTGCAAGCAATGTAACTTAGTGTAAGTTGCGGGATCTTGTATTACGGAACGAGTAAAGAGACTTGCCGGTAAACGAGATTGAAATAGGTATGCGGATACTGACGATCGAATCTCGGGCAAGTAACATACCGAAGGACAAAGGGAATGACATACGGGATTATACGAATCCTTGGCACTGAGGTTCAAACGATAAGATCTTCGTAGAATATGTAGGATCCAATATGGGCATCCAGGTCCCGCTATTGGATATTGACCGAGGAGTCTCTCGGGTCATGTCTACATAGTTCTCGAACCCACAGGGTCTGCACACTTAAGGTTCGACGTTGTTTTATGCGTATTTGAGTTATATGGTTGGTTACCGAATGTTGTTCGGAGTCCCGGATGAGATCACGGACGTCACGAGGGTTTCCGGAATGGTCCGGAAACGAAGATTGATATATAGGATGACCTCATTTGATTACCAGAAGGTTTTCGGAGTTACCGGGAATGTACCGGGAATGACGAATGGGTTTCGGGAGTTCACTGGGGGGGGGGGGGCAACCCACCCCGAGGAAGCCCATAGGCTTTGGGGAGACACACCAGCCCTTAGTGGGCTGGTGGGACAGCCCAAAGGGGGCCTATGCGCCAAGAAAAGAAAATCAAAGGAAGATAAATAAAAAGAGGGAGGAAGTGGGAAGGGAGGGGGACTCCTCCCGCCAAACCAAGTCCAACTCGGTTTGGGGGGGGGAGTCCTCCCCCCCTTGGCTCGGCCGACCCCTTGAGGGTCCCTTGGACCCCAAGGCAAGGTCCCCCTCCCTCCTCCTATATATATGGAGCTTTTAGGGCAGATTTGAGACGACTTTCTCACGGCTGCCCGACCACATACCTCCATAGTTTTTCCTCTAGATCGCGTTTCTGCGGAGCTCGGGCGGAGCCCTGCTGAGACAAGATCATCACCAACCTCCGGAGCGCCGTCACGCTGCCGGAGAACTCTTCTACCTCTCCGTCTCTCTTCCTGGATCAAGAAGGCCGAGATCATCGTCGAGCTGTACGTGTGCTGAACGCGGAGGTGCCGTCCGTTCGGTACTAGATCGTGGGACTGATCGCGGGATTGTTCGCGGGGCGGATCGAGGGACGTGAGGACGTTCCACTACATCAACCGCGTTCTCTAACGCTTCTGCTGTACGATCTACAAGGGTACGTAGATCACTCATCCCCTCTCGTAGATGGACATCACCATGATAGGTCTTCGTGCGCGTAGGAAAATTTTCGTTTCCCATGCGAAGTTCCCCAACAGTGGCATCATGAGCTTGGTTCATGCTTAGATGTCTTCTCGAGTAGAACACAAAAGTTTTTGTGGGCGGTGATGTGCGTTTTGCTTCCCTCCTTAGTCTTTTCTTGATTCCGCGGTATTGTTGGATTGAAGCGGCTTGGACCGACATTACTCGTACGCTTACGAGAGACTGGTTTCATCATTACGAGTAACCCCCTTTGCTCAAAGATGACTGGCAAGTGACGGTTTATCCAACTTTAGTTGAATCGTATTTGACCGAGGAGGTCCTTGGATGAGGTTAAATAGCAACTCATATATCTCCATTGTGGTGTTTGCGTAAGTAAGATGCGATCCTACTAGATACCCTTGGTCACCACGTAAAACATGCAACAACAAAATTAGAGGACGTCTAACTTGTTTTTGCAGGGTATGATTGTGATATGATATGGCCAATGATGTGATGTGATATATTGGATGTATGAGATGATCATGTTGTAATAGAAATATCGACTTGCATGTCGATGGTATGGCAACCGGCAGGAGCCATAGGGTTGTCTTTATACTAACGTTTGTGCTTGCAGATGCGTTTACTATTTTGCTAGGATGTAGCTTTAGTAGTAATAGCATAAGTAGCACGACAACCCCGATGGCAACACGTTGATGGATGATCATGGTGTGGCGCCGGTGACAAGAAGATCGTGCCGGTGCTTTGGTGATGGAGATCAAGAAGCACGTGATGATGGCCATATCATGTCACTTATGAATTGCATGTGATGTTAATCCTTTTTGCACCTTATTTTGCTTAGAACGACGGTAGCATTATGAGGTGATCTCTCACTAAAATTTCAAGACAAAATTGTGTTCTCCCCGACTGTGCACCATTGCTACAGTTCGTCGTTTCGAGACACCACGTGATGATCGGGTGTGATAGACTCAACGTTCACATACAACGGGTGCAAAACAGTTGCGCACGCGGAACACTCGGGTTAAGCTTGACGAGCCTAGCATGTGCAGACATGGCCTCGGAACACATGAGACCGAAAGGTCGATCATGAATCATATAGTTGATATGATTAGCATAGGGATGCTTACCACTGAAACTATACTCAACTCACGTGATGATCGGACTTGGGATAGTGTAAGTGGATCATGAACCACTCAAATGACTAGAGAGATGTACTTTTTGAGTGGGAGTTTAGCATATAATTTGATTAAGTTGAACTCTAATTATCTTGAACATAGTCTAAGTCCACTTTGAATATATTTGTGTTATAGATCATGGCTCACGCAAGTGTCATCCTGAATTTTAATACGTTCCTAGAGAAAGCTAAGTTGAAAGATGATGGAAGCAACTTTGTAGACTGGGCTCGTAATCTTAAGCTAATGTTACAAGCTGGAAAGAAGGATTATGTCCTTAATGCTGCGCTAGGAGATGAACCACCCGCTACGGCTGATCAGGATGTTAAGAACGCTTGGTTAGCGCGTAAGGAGGACTACTCAATAGTTCAATGTGCAGTCTTGTATGGCTTAGAACCGGGACTTCAACGTCGCTTTGAGCGTCATGGCATTTGAGATGTTCCAGGAGTTGAAGTTTATCTTTCAGAAGAACGCCCGGATCGAGAGGTATGAGACCTCCGATAAATTCTATGCTTGCAAGATGGAGGAAAACTCGTCTGTCAGTGAACATGTGCTCAAAATGTCTGGGTACTCTAACCGTCTAGCTGAACTGGGGATTGAACTCCCGCAAGAAGCTATCACTGACAGAATCCTTCAATCACTGCCGCCAAGCTATAAAGGCTATGTGTTGAACTACAACATGGAAGGGATGAACAAGTCTCCCGGCGAGTTGTTTGCGATGCTGAAAGTCGCAGAGTCTGAACTCCGTAAAGAGCATCAAGTGTTGATGGTGAGCAAGACCACTAGTTTCAAGAGAAACGGCAAAGGCAAGAAGGGCAATTCGAAGAAGAGCGGCAAGCCTGTTGCCAATCCGCCGAAGAAACCCAAGGCTGGACCTAAGCCTGAAACAGAGTGCTTCTATTGCAAGGGTATGGGTCACTAGAAGCGCAATTGCCCCAAGTATCTGGCAGATAAGAAGGCGGGCAAAGAAAAATCAGGTATATTTGATATACATGTTATTGATGTGTACTTAACCGGCTCTCGTAGTAGTGCCTGGGTATTCGATACCGGTTCTGTTGCTCACATTTGCAACTCGAAGCAGGAACTGCGGAATAGACGAAGGCTGGCGAAAGACGAAGTGACGATGCGCGTAGGAAACGGTTCCAAGGTTGATGCAATCGCCGTCGGCACAGTGTCACTTCAACTACCATCGGGATTAGTGCTGAACTTATATCATTGTTATTTAGTGCCTGCGTTGAGCATGAACATTATATCTGGATCTTGTTTATTGCGAGACGGTTACTCTTTTAAGTCAGAGAATAATGGTTGTTCTATTTCTATGAGTAACATCTTTTATGGTCATGCACCGAATGTGAGAGGATTGTTCATATTGAATCTTGATAGCGATACGCATATACATAACATTGAGACCAAAAGAGTTAGAGTAAACAATGATAGCGCCATATTTTTGTGGCACTGCCGCTTGGGTCATATTGGTGTAAAGCGCATGAAGAAACTCCATGCTGATGGACTTTGGAGTCACTTGACTTTGATTCACTTGACACGTGTGAACCATGCCTCATGGGCAAGATGACTAAGACTCCGTTCTCCGGAACAATGGAGCGTGCAAGTGACTTGTTGGAAATCATACATACCGATGTGTGTGGTCCAATGAGCGTGGAGGCACGCGGCGGATATCGTTATTTTCTCACCTTCACTGACGATTTAAGTAGATATGGTTATGTCTACTTGATGAAGCACAAGTCTGAAACATTTGAAAAGTTCAAGCAATTTCAGAGTGAAGTGGAAAATCATCGTAACAAGAAGATCAAGTTCCTACGGTCTGATCGTGGGGGTGAATATCTGAGTTTCGAGTTTGGTACTCACTTAAGACAATGTGGAATTGTTTCGCAGTTAACACCGCCTGGAACACCACAGCGTAATGGTGTGTCCGAACATCGTAATCGTACTTTGTTAGAGATGGTGCGATCTATGATGTCTCTTACTGATTTGCCGTTATCATTTTGGGGTTATGCATTAGAAACAACTGCATTCACTTTAAATAAGGCACCATCGAAATCCGTTGAGACGACACCATACGAACTGTGGTATGGCAAAAGGCCAAAGTTGTCGTTTCTTAAAGTTTGGGGATGTGATGCTTATGTCAAAAAGCTTCAGCCTGAAAAGCTGGAACCCAAAGCGGAAAAGTGCGTCTTCATAGGTTACCCAAAAGAGACAGTTGGGTACACCTTCTATCTCAAATCCGAGGGCAAAGTGTTTGTTGCTAAGAATGGAACTTTTCTCGAGAAGGAGTTTCTCTCGAGAGAATTGAGTGGGAGGAAGATAGAACTTGACGAGGTTGTCGAACCTCTCATCCCTCTGGATGGTGGCGCAGGGCAAGGGGAAACCTCTGTCGTTGCGACGCCGGTTAAGGAGGAAGTTAATGATGATGATCATGAAACTCCAGTTCAAGTTTCTGTTGAACCACGCAGGTCGACGAGATCACGCGCTGCTCCAGAGTGGTACGGTAATCCCGTCTTATCAATCATGTTGTTAGACAACAATGAACCTGCAAATTATGAAGAAGCAATGGTGGGCCCAGATTCCAACAAATGGCTAGAAGCCATGAAATCCAAGATAGGATCCATGTATGAGAACAAAGTGTGGACTTTGGAGATACTACCTGAGGGCCGCAAGGCTATTCAGAACAAATGGATCTTTAAGAAGAAGACGGACGCTGACGGTAATGTGACCGTTTATAAAGCTCGACTTGTGGCAAAGGGTTTTTCACAAGTTCCAGGAGTTGACTACGATGAGACCTTCTCACCCGTAGCGATGCTTAAGTCCGTCAGAATCATGTTAGCAATAGCTGCATTTTTCGATTATGAAATCTGGCAGATGGATGTCAAAACGGTGTTCCTTAACGGTTTCCTTAAGGAAGATTTGTATATGATGCAACCCGAAGGTTTGGTCGATCCTAAAAATGCTGACAAGGTGTGCAAGCTCCAGCGATCCATTTATGGACTGGTGCAAGCATCTCGGAGTTGGAACAAACGCTTTGATGAGGTGATCAAAGCATTTGGGTTTATACAAGTGGTTGGAGAATCTTGTATTTACAAGAAAGTGAGTGGGAGCTCTGTGGCGTTTCTAATATTATATCTGGATGACATATTGCTGATTGGAAACAACGTAGAGCTTTTGGAGAGCATAAAAGGTTACTTGAATAAAAGTTTCTCTATGAAGGACCTAGGAGAAGCTGCTTACATTCTAGGCATTAAGATCTATAGGGATAGATCAAAGCGCCTGATAGGACTTTCACAAAGCACATACCTTGATATGTTTTGAAGAGGTTCAAAACGGAACAGTCCAAGAAAGGGTTCTTGCCAGTGTTACAAGGTACGAGATTGAGTAAGACTCAGTGCCCAGCAACTGATGAAGATAGAGAGCATATGCGCTCCGTCCCCTATGCTTCAGCCATAGGCTCTATCATGTATGCAATGCTGTGCACTAGACCGGATGTTAGCCTGGCCATAAGTATGGCAGGTAGGTTCCAGAGTAATCCAGGAGTGGATCACTGGACAGCGGTCAAGAATATCCTGAAGTACCTAAAAGGACTAAGGAGATGTTTCTCGTGTATGGAGGTGACGAAGAGCTCGCCGTAAAAGGTTACGTCGATGCAAGCTTTGACACAGATCCGGACGACTCTAAGTCGCAAACCGGATACGTATTTATTCTTAATGGGGGTGCAGTAAGCTGGTGCAGTTCCAAGCAAAGCGTCGTAGCAGATTCTACATGTGAAGCAGAGTACATGGCTGCCTCGGAGGCGGCTAAGGAGGGTGTCTGGATGAAGCAGTTCATGACGGATCTTGGAGTGGTGCCAAGTGCACTGGATCCAATAACCTTGTTCTGTGACAACACTGGTGCCATTGCCTTAGCAAAGGAACCAAGGTTTTACAAGAAGACCAGACACATCAAACGACGCTTCAACCACATCCGCGACTACGTCGAGGAGGAGGACGTAAATATATGCAAAGTGCACACGGATCTGAATGTAGCAGACCCGCTGACTAAACCTCTTCCACGGCCAAAACATGATCGACACCAGAACTGTATGGGTGTTAGATTTATTACAATGTAATTCACATGGTGATGTGAGGGCTAGATTATTGACTCTAGTGCAAGTGGGAGACTGTTGGAATTATGCCCTAGAGGCAATAATAAATGTATAGTTATTATTATTATTCCTGTATCAAGATAATAGTTTATTATCCATGCTATAATTGTATTGAATGAAGACTCATTTACATGTGTGGATACATAGACAAAACACCGTCCCTAGCATGCCTCTAGTTGGCTAGCCAGTTGATCGATGATAGTCAGTGTCTTCTGATTATGAACAAGGTGTTGTTGCTTGATAACTGGATCACGTCATTGGGAGAATCACGTGATGGACTAGACCCAAACTAATAGACGTAGCATGTTGATCGTGTCATTTTGTTGCTACTGTTTTCTGCATGTCAAGTATTTATTCCTATGACCATGAGATCGTATAACTCACTAACACTGGAGGAATGCTTTGTGTGTATCAAACGTCGCAACGTAACTGGGTGACTATAAAGATGCTCTACAGGTATCTCCGAAGGTGTTAGTTGAGTTAGTATGGATCAAGACTGGGATTTGTCACTCCGTGTGACGGAGAGGTATCTCGGGGCCCACTCGGTAATACAACATCACACACAAGCCTTGCAAGCAATGTAACTTAGTGTAAGTTGCGGGATCTTGTATTACGGAATGAGTAAAGAGACTTGCCGGTAAACGAGATTGAAATAGGTATGCGGATACTGACGATCGAATCTCGGGCAAGTAACATACCGAAGGACAAAGGGAATGACATACGGGATTATACGAATCCTTGGCACTGAGGTTCAAACGATAAGATCTTCGTAGAATATGTAGGATCCAATATGGGCATCCAGGTCCTGCTATTGGATATTGACCGAGGAGTCTCTCGGGTCATGTCTACATAGTTCTCGAACCCGCAGGGTCTGCACACTTAAGGTTCGACGTTGTTTTATGCGTATTTGAGTTATATGGTTGGTTACCGAATGTTGTTTGGAGTCCCGGATGAGATCACGGACGTCATGAGGGTTTCCGGAATGGTCCGGAAACGAAGATTGATATATAGGATGACCTCATTTGATTACCGGAAGGTTTTCGGAGTTACCGGGAATGTACCGGGAATGACGAATGGGTTCCGGGAGTTCACCGGGGGGGGGGGGGGGGGCAACCCACCCCGGGGAAGCCCATAGGCTTTGGGGAGACACACCAGCCCTTAGTGGGCTGGTGGGACAGCCCAAAGGGGGCCTATGCGCCAAGAAAAGAAAATCAAAGGAAGAGAAAAAAAAAGAGGGAGGAAGTGGGAAGGGAGGGGGACTCCTCCCACCAAACCAAGTCCAACTCGGTTTGGGGGGGAGTCCTCCCCCCCTTGGCTCGGCCGACCCCTTGAGGGTCCCTTGGACCCCAAGGCAAGGTCCCCCTCCCTCCTCCTATATATATGGAGCTTTTAGGGCAGATTTGAGACGACTTTCTCACGGCTGCCCGACCACATACCTCCATAGTTTTTCCTCTAGATCGCGTTTCTGCGGAGCTCGGGCGGAGCCCTGCTGAGACAAGATCATCACCAACCTCCGGAGCGCCGTCACGCTGCCGGAGAACTCTTCTACCTCTCCGTCTCTCTTGCTCGATCAAGAAGGCCGAGATCATCGTCGAGCTGTACGTGTGCTGAATGCGGAGGTGCCGTCCGTTCGGTACTAGATCGTGGGACTGATCGCGGGATTGTTCGCGGGGCGGATCGAGGGACGTGAGGACGTTCCACTACATCAACCGCGTTCTCTAACGCTTCTACTGTACGATCTACAAGGGTACGTAGATCACTCATCCCCTCTCGTAGATGGACATCACCATGATAGGTCTTCGTGCGCGTAGGAAAATTTTCGTTTCCCATGCGAAGTTCCGCAACACCTAGACGGCGCTGCACAGCACGAAAACGCACGCGGTTGGCAGCTACAGCAAGCTCGCGAAGTGGCCGATCTGGCAGGACCAACTGGGGAGGCTAGGGTCGCCGGAAGAGGCGTCGGCGACGAGCCGGAGCGGCGGCCGAAGCTCGGGCGTCCTCGGGGTCTTTGAACCAGGGGGATCTGCGCTCGATTCTTAGCTGCTACGGCATCTACACGTCGTCCTGGAGCTGTTGGCGCCCTCGGAAGGACGGGCTGATCATCGGAGGGCTACCGGCGACGAGCGGCAGCGGCGGTCCTCGTCGGGCTCCGGTGAAACTAGGTCTAGAGGAGGGGATCGACGGGGAAAACTTAGGGGAAACGACCGCATGCTCACAGGGAGTGCAGAGCAGAGCTTAGACGGTTCGGGGAAGGCCTGGGGGCGACGAATCGACGGGAGAGGTCTGGTGGCCGGAGGAGGAAGACGACGGCGTTGCGGGCGTTGCAGGGCTCGAGGAGGCTTCGGCTTCTGCAGAGACGACCAGGGCGACGAGGCGGAGCTAATGGCGTGCTCTGGGAGGGGATCCTATGGCCAGGGGCACGGGCAGCTCGAGCTCGAGCTCGGCTCTAATGGCGGCAGCAGGGAGAAGGAGGGGATCCGGGAGGAGGGGAAGAACCGAGGCGGGGAATGGATAGGGGAAGCTCTGGGGAGCTTATCCCCGTCGTCGCCAGCGCGAGGCGGCGGCCAGGCAGGCACGCAGGTGCGTGGCCGCGCCGGAGGAGGCGGTGGCCACCTCCTGCTGCCTACTGGCGCGAGGGAGGGGACGAGCGGGGAGATGGGCCGGGCCAGGCTTGGGCGACAGGTAAGTCTTTTTCCATTTCCTCTGTTTTTGTTTTTCTGTTTTGCTATTTATTGCTTTGCTAATTATTTCAGCTCCAAAACAAAAGTAAAAACTATTTTATACCTCTTGAAATATTTGTTATAATATCCCCACTCATTTCCAAGACTTTCAATAATTTTGGAAAACTATAGTTTCTGATTTCAAATTTTAAATTTGAAACCAGTGGCTTTTGCATTTATTTAAAATGCTTAAAGTGTCAAGAAAATAGTTTTCTCCAATGCTCATTTACTTTCATGATTTATCAGAAAGTTTGAACATTTCTTGAGGCCATTTTGGGTTCATTGATTTTAAACTAGTTGAAATTTCCTTTAATTGAAATGGTGGCTAGGGTTTTGAGTTTTGCCTTTGCCACTTTGTTGTTTTTGTTGAAACTTCTTAGATGCAAATGCAAAGAAGACATGAGCACAATGCTATCTTGCTTGAGGGTTAGGGATGTGACAATATCTAGAGTTACTTCTGTTAGTAAGCCTTCCTATAAATTCTATGCTTACTAACAAATTTGTTCCTTTAAAATCTTCATATCCCTTAGTTTGGAAACTAAAACTCATTTCTTCAATAAATTATTTTACAGGCATCATTAGGTCTGGAGCTATATAGGTTATTAATCTATTTTCATTCATGTCTCCTTCTAAAAATCCTAATGCTGCTTTATCTACTGATTCCCACCTTCGGTCTAATAGAGTTATAAGCACCTTTGCTCCTAATTTCTTTCTTGTCATACCTTTAACTCCTATAATATACATACCTTGATGAATATATTTGTAACCACAATATTTTAGTTCATTTTCAATATTTTTGCTTACTATTCTTAAATCAACTGGGTGTGTTAACACACTTAGTTCTACTTCTCTTGATATTCGGTATAACCCGCTCTTACTCTCAAACATACCCATGTGATATACCTGTTGTGGTTTTATTTCTCTTAGGGTATCCTTTTGATATCTTTCGAGGTCTCTCTGAATATCTATAACTTCTTCAATACTATCAATATCATCGGCTTTACATGATAATCTATGCTTCATTGCGAGTGGTCTTGAGTCTTGCCTTACTAACTGGAGGGTTTTATCTCTTCTAAGGAAGCCTTTAGATATGTCCATTTTTCTGAATTAATATTTCTTGATGATGTTACGATTCCAGATGACGATAGTACAATTTCTTTGTTGTTTTGGACACTTTTTAGCTTGTCTAAAACTTGAATTAATAGCTGAAGAATTGTATTATTTTGTCTTATTATAATTTTAGAGTCTTCTTTTGGTGAGTCGTGATCAAAAAATCCTACAGGAGGTGACAAGTATTTGGCTACTTAGTTTAATGTTTGGCTATATTCAGTCATATAATTATGAGACAATCAAAGTTTTAACTTCTTACAGCAACTTCTTTATATCGAGTATATCTTGTCTTGCTTCTGTGCGAGGGAGTGAGTCTTTGCCTTTACTTAGGTAACGGCCAATTGACAACACTTCTTCTTTAATATAATCGTTATTCTTGCAAAGTACATTCTGCCTGGCCTTTGCTTCTTCTAGCTTATGTAAGGCGAGATCAATTTTAATGTTCAGACCAGAATATTTATTCGCAAGCTTTTGGTATTCTTTGGATAAACTCTCAAATTTTTGGTCTAAATTATCTTGTCTTTTCCCCCAAGATATGTAAAAGTTATATATCAAATCGACAATTGTATTTAGCTGGCTATGAGATGTATGCCAGGTATGCTCTTCAGAAGGATTTATTCTGCACCTTATATTAATATTCTCTTTAGTATTTATTACCTTACCTGCGCTAACTTTTAAATTTAAATACTTTAACCTATCAATGTTTAAAACACTGGACCTGATACCAAATATACGGAATATTTAAAAATTCGGAATAATTAAAATATTTAAAATTAATCTAAACTATATTAACTTAAAAATTCAGGTTTTAATGTTGATATAAGTGATTACGTATACGAGTTATTAAAGTAAATACAAAGTTATTTATTTATTTTATATTATTTTAATACGAAGTGTTTTTAAATTATTTCGCTTATATTGCAGGATCTTTGAGGGGCTGTCGAGGCCAACAAGACGACTGAGGTGTACGCAGTGGTGTAATATTGTCGGGACCCCGATCCTAAGCCATAGGAATCCAGCCTGTAACACCTCGCATCCCTTTGCGGTCTCACGCACGGTTAACTCCATGGCTGCAGCCTTACCTTAGCCGGGACCGTTTGCGCCTTTTGACTCACGTATGCAATAGTGTCGCTAGCATTCCAATGTCAAAGAACCCGGATCGACATGTTTAGTCATAAACCAGAGTGGCAGTACCGCACAAGGACAGGCATACATGACCCAACAAAGCAGGTGTCGATCACCAGCGAGTGTAGACGAGTCGTAGCAAGCTACAAGGACTCCATTACATCGCGTGACATTTCCCCAGAGAGGACAGACACAACAGCTAAGAAGGACACATGCCGGTCAACCAATGTGTCCGGAGCAGTAGCGAACTACCAAGGCTCATTGGATCACAAAGGGCATTTCCTTGTAAGGAGTGCTACTAAAGTTCACGAGTAAGTAATCGAACCCCATACATATCAAGTACGACACACGTACACATGGCATACCGATATGTATAGATACATCGATAGCATCAGAACATAACCATAAACATACAACCTTTATTTAAGAGGCTCGGAAGAGCCACACACATAATATTACACATTAAGGGTCTCACGACCCATAATAGCAGTCATTCAGTTACAAGCCAGCGGAAGAGTTTAAACTGTCTGAGTACAGACAGGGCAACTAGAAGGCACATGGCCTGACTATACTACAGACCCAACGTAGGGCCGGATCGTAGCTGGGACACCAGCTACTCGTCGTCGTCGATGTCTACGAAGAACCCTCCATTAGGGTCATTAGCAACCTCTGCAACATTTATTAAGCAAACATGAGTACGCAGGTACTCAGCAAGACTTTAGCACAACTAACTACTCATGCAAGGTATCAAAAGGTATTGTGGGGTTTCATGCGGAAAGCCAACATTTGACTCGTGGCTAGACAACTTGCATTTTTAAATAATTTTGACAACTTGACTTCTCGCACACGAGTCCACTAACACCACAACAATACACTATCGTGGAATCATTCCGTCTCCGTACAGAAATGCCGTCCACGACACTCACGCTTATCTTGGCAATTTTATGAGTAGCCATTGAAGTTATCTATGAACAACATATGTCTCCAAGTAGTCCATATCCGCGGACGCGGATATTCGAATAGATCATAACCCTGAAGGGGTGTACTTCGTCACACACGCTCTCACCACTTATCGCCATGTGCACGTCATGCACCTCGGCAACCTTCAAGCGGAGGCCCAGTGAGGGAGTCGGCCACGACCGTTAACCACACTAGTACCTAGTCCAGGTTTTTCGCCTATCTGAGAATAACTCGTACGGAAGTCCGGCCGAGGTTTCCGCCACGGCCTCAGACGATGTGCGCAGGGTTCCCAAGCCCACCATCCGGGTGCCACTTGGTACACCGTGCCACTGCCTACCACATCATGGCCCACCTCTCAGGTCAGCACCATGCACGGCCTCCAGCATTACTATAAACACCAGAAACTACTTGCAACTCCTGGACCGAGTACTACGCGATTAATAGGCCGAGCGGGGTCATATTTCAGGGCCCATCATGTGGTAGTATCTAGTCTTGGATTACATACACGGAACTCAGTTCCTAAGGACGGTTCCAATGAAACAACCCGCCATGTACTCCTACACAGCCTTTCACCGGTACCTTTACCAAATCAGGTTCAACACACAACCTTTACTTACCGAACACATTCTCACAATTCTGTTCATCTCCCAGATGACAGACCATATACAACTCTAAGCTTAGCATGCATAGCAGGATAAGGCACATCATAGCTCAGGCAACTACCAGGTATGCTAGGTTGCAAGGTTCGGCTATTTGCTGTGACAAGGTTAGGTCATGCAAAGGAAGTGGGTTCAACTAACGTGGCAAAAGCAGTTGTAGCATTTGATTCTAATGCAATAAATAAGTGCAGGAGCAAGAACATGGGGATTATCGGGATGATCAAAAGGGTTGCTTGCCTTGCTGCTCAGAGGAGGGACGATATCCGTCAGACGGATATTCGGTGGAATCCGGGGGTGCGCAGCCTACCAAAATGAATGGCAACATTCAATAACAATCATATGCAATCAAAATGATGCATGAGCATGGCATGAGAATGCAAAGTGACAAACTAATAATCAACATGTGTTAGGTTTGAAGTTGATTTGAATCACATTCAATTATCAATTCAAACGAGGTATTCTCGAATACCGATTTAATTCATTCGACCTGATGCTCAGATCAACTTGATGTTAACATGCATGAGATGTCATGTTAGGGTACTGAATTGTAATTAGGACAGTGTGTGATCATGGCATTCATATTCAAATTTGAATATTTTCCAAATTCCATTTAAAAAGTAATTATAAGAATTGAATTATTCCTTATTCTACATGTTAGGGTTCTGTAACTTTTTCAAACATGGTTGAAAATATCATATTCAGAATCCTTGAATTTTTCTGATGCTTTTTCATATCTAAATTATTTTCATTGGAGTTACAGATTAATTTCTATGATTTTTATAAGTTTTAGCAATTTCCTGGAATTATTTCTACACTGGAAATTCTCTTTATTGCATCAGCCTGATGTCAGCAGGTCAGCCGACCTGTTCAGGTCAAACCTGACAGGGGGGACCCACTGGTCAGCCTCTCTGGGATTAATCCCGCGCTGACCAGCCCCTAAACTGAGTTGACTTGGCCTTGGGCCCACTGTGAGCGAGAGTTTAATCTCCTAATCTATTGGATTAGCTTTGCCACGTCGGCCCCCACCGGAGCATGGCCAGCGGGGACCACAGGCGCGGCGGAGGGCTCGCCGGAGAGAGCTAGACAGTGCATCGGCCGTCGGTTTTGGGCGCAGAAAGGAGCTACGGGTAGCTGGTGCAACGCTGCATCTAGCGGGGCATCAGGGGAGGCTAGGGTCGCCGGGAGAGGTGCCGGCAACGAGCCGAAGCGGCGGCTGAAGCTCGGCCTTCTACGAGTGATGGCTCTAGGGCACGGGGAGGGCAGATGAAGGGCTCATCACATGCCTGGCGGCTCCAGGAGCTCGATCCCTAGCTCGAGCGCATGGAACATACACCACAGCGACGGCGACGACATGACCGGCGGCGAGGAGCTCTCGGCCTTGGTGGGGAACGGGGCTATGGTGCACGGAAGAGCGTGGGGTGAGAGGGGAAACGATGACGAGCTCACGGCGGTTCCGATGGTGTTGTTGTAGGTCTCGGGGGTGCGCCGGAGGGAGCGAATCGACGGGAGAGGTCCGGGGGCCGGAGGTGGAAGACGATGGCGTTGGGGCGATGCAGAGCTCGGGGAGACTTCGGCTTCTGCAGGGAGGACCAGCTCGACGAGGCAAAGCTGCTGGACTACTCGGAGGGAGGTTCCCGTGGCTAGAAGCGCTGCGGCTCGAGCTCGAGCTCGTGGTAATGGCGGCAGCAGGAGGGAGGAAAAGATCCGAGAGGAGGGGGGAACCGGTGCTGGGGAATGGATAGGGTCGGCCTCGGGGAGGATAACCCCGTTGTCGCGCTGTCCCGGGGGCTCTGGAGCTCGCCACGGCGAAGCAGGAGGTGGAGGGGGGCCGCCGTGGTCGATCTCCCCTCTGCCAGAAGGCAGAGGAAGAAGACGACCCTACCCCTGGTTGGCTGGGCCTCCTCAGGCAACAGGTAAGGTTTTCTTTCTCTTCTTTCTTTTCCATTTTTGTTTCTGTTTTGCTAACTATTGTTTTTCTATTTATTTCAGCTCCAAAATGGTTGTAAAAACTATTTTAAACAAACCTGAATATTTGTTATAATATTCCCAACCATTTCCAAAGTTTTCAACATTTTTGAAAATTTAAAGTTTCTGTTTTCAAATTTAAAACTTGAAACCAGTAGCTTTTGCATTTATTTAAAATGCTTAAAGTGTCAAGAAAATAGTTTTCTCCAATGCTCATTTACTTTCATGATTTATCAGAAAGTTTGAACTTTTCTTGAGGCCATTTTGGGTTCATTGATTTTAACTAGTTTGAGATTTCCTTTGTTTTAAAGAAGTGGCTATGGTTTGAGTTTTTCCCTCACCTCTTTCTTTGTTCTTGTTGGAAAATCTTAGATGCAAATGCAAAGAAGACATAAGCACATGTCTAACTTGCTTAAGGGTTAGGGATGTGACAACTCACCCCCACTCAAAAGAATCTCGTCCCGAGATTTAGAAGTCATCGGGAATAACGCAGGATATTCAAGTCGGAGACGATCCTCTCTTTCCCAAGTTGCCTCCTTTTCAGAATGATTTGACCATTGAACTTTAAGAAACTTGAGGTTTCGACGCCGAGTGGTATGCTCAGCTTGATCAAGAATACGCACGGGGTATTCTCGGTATGAAAGGTTATCTTGGAGATCAAGCGTTTCGTGGTCCACTTCACGGATAGGATCCGAAAAGCAACGCCTGAGTTGCGAGACGTGGAAAACATCATGAACCTTGGAAAGATGCGGAGGAAGTTCCAACTGGTAGGCAACTTCTCCTCGTTTGGCAAGAATGCGAAAAGGACCAATGTAACGAGGAGCCAACTTGCCCTTGATACCGAAACGATGGGTACCCTTCAAAGGTGTAACCCGAAGGTAAGCCTTCTCGTCAACTTCAAAGGTCACAACCTTATGATGACAATCATATTGGCTCTTTTGACGAGACTGGGCTATTTTCAACTTTTCACGAATAATGCGAACCTGCTCTTCTGCATCCTGGATCATATCCGGGCCAAAGAGTTGCCTCTCTCCAGTTTCTGACCAATTAAGAGGTGTTCGACATCTTCATCCATAGAGAACTTCAAAAGGGGCTTTGCCCAAGACTGATTGGTAACTATTGTTATAAGCGAATTCGGCGAATGGAAGACAGTTCTCCCAATTCATACCGAACGATATAACACAAGCTCGGAGCATATCTTCTAGGATTTGATTCACTCTTTCTACTTGACCACTTGATTGGGGATGGAAAGCAGTGCTAAAAGATAATTGAGTCCCCATGGCATTTTGAAAACTTTCCCAGAAGCGGGAAGTAAAGATACTTCCACGGTCCGAGTTAATCTCTAGGGGAACACCATGAAGAGACACTAATCGGGAGATATATAACTCTGCTAGCTGGCTAGCTGTTATACTCTCACGAGCCGGAAGAAAATGAGCCACTTTGGAAAGACGGTCAATGACCACAAAGATAGCATTATTCCCTTTCTTGGTCTTGGGAAATCCGGTAATGAAATCCATGCTAACTTTATCCCATTGCCATTCAGGAATAGCTAGGGGTTGAAGGGTGCCAGCAGGCCTTTGATGTTCTGCCTGAACTCGATGACAAATGTCGCAGTTAGCAACGAACTCAGCAATTTCTCTCTTCATCCTAGTCCACCAGAACCTCTGGCGTAGGTCCTGATACATCTTAGTACTACCGGGATGAATGGTGAGAGGAGAATCATGAGCCTCCTTAAGGATTAACTGCCTTAGATGTGGGTTCTTAGGAACCACTAAACGATTCTGGAAGAACACAACACCTTGATCGTTCATGGAAAATTCTTTAGCGTTTTCGCTAAAAATATTCTCCTTGATCCGTGATATACCCTTGTCACGCTTTTGGCCAGCTATGATTTGATCCCTAAGAGTAGGCTTCGCCACCAGGGTAGAAAGGAATCCTTGAGGAAAAATATGAAGATTCAACTTCCGAAAGTCCTCATGGAGATGTGGTTGACCTTGTTGTAGCATCAAATTGTTACAATAAGATTTACGACTTAGCGCATCGGCCATAACATTGGCCTTCCCCGGGGTGTAAGTTATCCCTAAGTCATAATCCGAGATGAACTCAACCCACCGTCTTTGCCTGAGATTCAAATCCGGCTGGGTGAAAATATATTTCAGACTTTGGTGATCAGTGAATATTTCACAACGATTACCGAGAAGGTAATGTCGCCAGGTTTTTAGTGCATGGACCACAGCTGCAAGCTCAAGGTCATGTGTGGGATAATTATCCTCATGTGGACGCAACTGTCGAGATGCGTATGCGATCACATGACGATCTTGCATGAGAATGCAACCTAATCCTTGGCGCGAGGCGTCGCAATAGATAACAAAGTTGTGACGCCCTCGGCTTAATCGTACGCTAATCATACACGCAAATGCGTACGATCAAACCCAAGGACTCATGGGGAGATATCACAACACAACTCTAGACACAAATAAAATCACATCAGCTTCATATTACAAGCCAGGGGCCTCGAGGGCTAGAATACGAAAGCTCGATAAGCACACGAGTCAGCGGAAGCAACAGTATCTGAGTACAGACATAAAACAACATGGGGTGCCTTAGAGAAGGCTAGCACAAAAGATACAACGATCGAACGAGGCGAGGCCTCCTGCCTGGGAACCTCCTAACTACTCCTGATCATCAGCGGCCTCCACGTAGTAGTAGGCACCGTCGGGGTAGCAGTCGTCGGCGGCGGGGACCTCCATCTCCTGGGCTCCATCATCTGGTCGCAGCAAACGGATCAAGGGGACAAGGGGGGAGCAAAGCAGCGGTGAGTACTCATCCAAAGTACTCGCAAGTCTTACATCAGAACTATTCTAATTATGCATCAGTATCAAAGAAGGGGGGTGTTATATGTGGACTGACTGCAGCAATGCGAGAATAGGGAGAGAAGGCCTAGTCCTATCGAAGACTAGCATCTTCAGGGTCTTGCAGCAATAGACGAGAGTAGAACAGGGGTAACACATTAATAGTCATATTGTTGCAGCAAAATTTAAAGTGAGGTCACGCCTAAAGATCCTCCCTCGACTCCCTGCGAGGAAGCAATCCCGAGGCAAACTAATTCCAGTTAAGTAACAATTGTAGTTGTAAAAGATCGGGGCACAACTCCAAGTCGTCCTGTAACCGTGGACACGGCTACCCGAATAGTTAATTTTCATCCCTGCAGGGGTGCACCACATGTCCCGTCACGCTCGATAACACTCTGGCCGGACATACTTTTCTGGGTCCTGCCCGGCCTCGGAATATCGACACGTCGCAGCCCCACCTAAGACTAATCAGAGAGGCCAGCCCGCCGGTCTAAATCCTAAGCACAAAGGGTTCATGGGCCCAGTTCCCCTTCACGCTCCTGCACGTGGCGTGGGTGGCCGACGTCAGTCCTAGCATCCCTTAATCACAAGCGCGATGCATCTCGGGACCACTCGGGCGCGCGCCGCTACACTGCTGGCATCTGAAAAGCTTCGGCTGATACCGCGACGCCGAGTACCCATAATTCTTCCCGCGTAGCCGGTTAGTGCGAAAAGGTCTCCGACCAACCCAGATCAAATACCCAAATCCATTAGCATTTTAATTAGGCCAGCAACACAGTCTCGCGGGAATCCACCCGTCTTACAACTAATCACCGAAGATCCCAGTAACATGGTCGAGTAACTGTGTGGTCGTAACATCGGGGGAATCCGAAGTATCACCCTCGTTGGATCCCGAACGATGTACCCGTCAAGGTGGGCTTAGAGGAATCACCCTCGGGGGTCCCACACTCGCGGGGTTGCACGACAGATGCGTCACCGGGAATGGTGAAAGAGGAATCACCCTCGATAACCACGACCGACTAGCTATACTACAGAGATATCATCAGGAGTACTTAGCGAGGTGTCACCCTCGGTACCCGATAGTATCCCTATAGCGTCGTACAACGAAGGGGGGTGAATGTGCTGTGTCGGGTCTGGCTCGTCGATCAGAGATCGAGAATTGAAAACAAGAGGGGCAACTGATCTACGGGGTCAGAGGGGGTGAATGCTCCACCTATACTAAGCATATTAAAAGTACAGGACTGAAAGTAGCAGTTCATCAAAAACAGGCTATGCATCAGATATAGGAGCTAACTACAACAGTAGCAAAATACTAATGCAAGCAGTAGGAAGAAAGACATAGGCGATATAGGAATGATCAAGGGGAGTTTGCTTGCCTTGCTGCTCTGCGGCAAAGGACTGATCGGCAGGGTCGTAGATGTACCCGGCAGCAGCGTCAGTCTCGGGGTCTACCGGTAAGAAGAGGGGGAAGAAACAATAAATAATAGCACCGATGCAACACAAAGCATGACATGGAAATATGCAGGCTAGACATGAGCTAACGCAGCAACATCCGTCATAGACGGGTCGGAAGAATACCTGACGATATTTTCCGGGTCTCGGGCTACTACCGGTTATACTGGAAGCGATGGAAAAGTTCCATGTTTGCTATGCTAGGGACGTGTGACAGACGAACGGGCCGTGTATCCGGGTTCGTCTCGCTTTGCTGATCAACTTTCATGTTGAAAATATTTTGATCTCACTTACGGATTATTTAATATTAATTTTCAAAGTTTTATTAATTATTTAGGAATTAAAAACAGATTTAAAAGATTTAATAAAATTCCATTACGACATCATCGCGATGTCATGCTGACATCAACATTTGACCGGTCAACTCACGTGCGGGTCCCGAACGTCATAGGCACAAGTTTTTATTCAGATTAATTATTTATTAATCAGATTAATTCAACGAGGGACCCACGTGTCATACTCTAATTATGTTAATTAATTATTTTAACTAATATATCTATTTATTTAAGAAAAACATTATTTTTATAATTTATATTAACTCTCGCGTGGGGCCTCCCTGTCATAGACAGCGGGTGCATTGGCCCCACCGGTAAGTGACCCTAGGCCATTTACTCATCTTTTTTTTAGATACCTAACCGTGCAAATACCGTATTCCTCTAAATATCCATATACGCAAATACAGACATCACATCTCATACATACATACATACATACATACGCATTTAATACATCATTTATTCTTTTTATTTTTTTAACTCTCAACACTCATCTCTCTCTCTCTGTGTTAACAGACACAGAACAACTCTCTCTAACTCCACCTAGAAGAACACAAACTTCAATCCTCCCTACCGGAGTCTACCGTTGACGGATCGAGGCCCCGTTTGCCGGAACGGAACCGGGACGGCGAGGAGATCGACATGGTGGGAGGAGCCCGAGGAGGGGCTCACCGACGGTGACGAGACGGGCCGGTGAAGCCGGAGTTCGCACGAAGGTGACGGTGGAGACGGCGTGGAGGCGGACGAGGCGGTGACGGTGACGGAGACGGCGCGATTCCGGCAAGGAGGAGCCCGAGGTGGCCGGGACGCCGTGGCTGTGGTGGTGGTGGTTGCCGAAGTTGGTGAAGGGGGGCCGGCCGATGGTGGGCCGGGGGATGGCCGGCCGATGGAGGCCGAGGCAGCCGGGGCCCCCTGCCGGTGGGGTGGAGGCCGAGGGGCTGGCCGGCGCGGTGGAGGTGGGGGCTCGCCGGCCGGGAGAAGGAGAGGCCGCCGGGGGGGCTGCCGGCGGGAGGAGGAGTGGCCGCCGGGGGGCTGCCGTCGGGAGGAGGAGTGGCCGCCGGCCGGGGAGGGAGGATCTGAGGGGGAGGGGGCGACGGCAGGAGAGGAGGCAGGAGAGATCTGGGGCTCGGTGGGGGAGGCGAGATGGGGAAACCGAGAGGGAGGTGAGGTGGGGAGGGAGTTACGGGACCGTGGGGGTCTTGGTGGGTGGGGGAGTGAACGAGAGGGGAGGGAGGCGCTGTCGGTGGGTGGGGTGGGCCCCCCACGAGGGGGGGTGGCTGGCGGCGGCGCCCGGGGGGAGGGAGTAGCGAGGGGAGTGGCCCTCGCCAGGGGGGGTTAGGGTTTGGCCGGTTGGGCCGGTGGGTGGCCCAGCTGGGCCGGGGGAGTGGGGTTGTTTTTTTTTGTTGTTGTTGTTGTTTTGTTTTGTTTTACCTTTTCCCTTTTCTTTTTATTATTTCTTTCTTTCTAATTTCTTTTCACCAACTGTTTTTTCATTTTAAATACTTTCTTTTAACATACTTTCCTTTTCAATTTATTATACATACTTCTAAATCTCTCTTTCATATACATCTTCTTTTAATATTTGAAATGAACTTATAAAGTACTTTTTCTTCTTTTGCTTTCAAATTTTGGATCCGGACAGACTCGAATCAACGCGGGTCTGAGATGGGAATTCGATGACGTGGCATCATTAGTGGGTGATCACTGTAGCTTAATCACAATAATTACTGTAGCAAAAGTCGAGGATGTCACAATTCTCCCCTACTAACAAGAATTCTCGTCCCGAGAATTAAGAGGTAGAGGGAAAAATCCCGGGGTATTCATCACGAAGATGATCCTCGCGTTCCCAAGTGGCTTCATCTTCAGAGTGATTTGACCACTGCACCTTAAGGAACTTGGTGACCTTGCGACGAGTCTTACGTTCAGCTTGGTCGAGAATGCGGACCGGATGCTCTTTATAAGAGAGGTCTTGTTGTAGCTCAAGCATATCGTGATCCACTCCTCGAATAGGGTCCTTGAAGCAGCGACGGAGCTGAGAAACATGGAAGACATTGTGAACCTGAGAAAGGTTCGCCGGCAGTTCCAATCGATAAGCCACTCTTCCACGCCTTTCGAGAACAGTGAAAGGACCAATATAACGAGGAGCTAACTTGCCTTCGATTCCGAAACGGTGTGCACCTCTCATTGGTGTGACATGAAGATAAGCCTTTTCGCCAGGTTGATAGACCATATCTTGATGATGACGGTCATACTGACTCTTCTGACGAGACTGAGCAGCCTTCAGATTCTCATGAATAATGCGGACTTGATCTTCGGCATGTTGAATAATATCCGGACCGAAGAGTGATCGTTCCCCAGTTTCTGACCAATTCAGAGGAGTTCGACACCTTCGCCCATACAATACTTCGAAAGGGGCCATCTTCACACTAGCTTGATAGCTATTGTTGTAAGAGAACTCGGCATACGGGAGAGATTCCTCCCATTTCTTACCGAAAGAAATGACACAAGCTCGAAGCATGTCGTCGAGAATTTGGTTGACTCGTTCAACTTGTCCCTGGGATTGAGGATGAAATGCAGTGCTGAAGGACAGATGGGTCCCCATAGCCTTCTGAAAACTTTCCCAGAATTTAGAAGTGAACAAGCTGCCACGGTCCGAACTGATTACCAACGGAATACCGTGAAGTGAAACAACTCTTGACATATAAAGATCTGCCAGTTGACTAGCATTAATCGTTTCTTTGACGGCCAGGAAATGTGCAACTTTGGACAGTCGATCAATGACAACAAGAATAGTATCATTACCTTTCTAAGACCTGGGAAAACCAGTGACAAAGTCCATTTCAACGTGGTCCCATTTCCACTCGGGAATAGAGATAGGTTGCAGAGTTCCAGCATGCTTTTGGTGTTCTGCTTTGATAAGCCGGCATATATCACATTCTGCCACATAGCGTGCAATGTCTTGTTTCATATTGGGACACCAGAATCTTTGCCGGATGTCTTGGTACATCTTGGTACTACCCGGGTGAATAGACAATGGTGTGTCATGAGCTTCTTCCATCACCTTCCCAGCCATCCTGAGATTTTCCTTCTTATTTGGGACGAATAGGCGACCCTTGAAATACAAGGCGCCACCTTCATCAATAGTGAAAAAGGAGGGTTTACCCTTCGCAATATAGCTCTTAATCCTGTCGACATCATCGTCAAAGTTTTGTATATTCTTTATGGAGCTCACAAGATCTGGTTCAACCACTAGGTTACTGAGGGAACCCTGATTAGCAACACGAAGGTTCATCTTTTGATAATCTTCAGGAGGGGGAACAAGGTAACCCTGAGGAACAATGTGGAGGTTCAGCTTACAGAATTCCTCTTGCAGACGATCGTGAACCTGATGAACCTGGAGGTGGTTGCAGTATGACTTGCGACTTAAGGCATCAGCGATTACATTAGCCTTGCCAGGGGTATATGATATACTACAGTCAAAATCTGCTATACGCTCCATCCATCTTTGTTGACGCAGGTTCAGCTCCGGTTGAGTGAACAAGTACTTCAGACTTTGATGGTCGGTGTAGATTTCACAGCGATTACCGACAAGGTATTGTCGCCATTCCTTCAATGCATGAATGACTGCGGCAAGCTCGAGGTCATGAACTGGGTAGTTCTCTTCATGAGCACGCAGTTGACGTGAAGCATAAGCGATCACCTTGCGATCCTGCATTAGGACACAACCTATTCCTTGACGAGAAGCATCACAGTATATGACAAAATCCCTTTTCGTATCTGGAGGAGCAAGTACTGGAGCGGACGTCAGTTTGTCCTTGAGCGCCTGGAAACTTTCCTGACATTTATCAGTCCATTCATACTTAACACCTTTGTGAAGCAGGTTGGTTAAGGGCTTCGCAATCTTGGAGAAGTTCTCGACGAATCGACGGCAATAGCTGGCGAGTCCGAGAAAACTTTTGACTTGCTTGACATTCTTCGGGGGAGTCCAGTCAAGAATAGCTTGAATTCGTTCGGGGTTGACCGCAATACCATCCTTGGAAATCACATGACCAAGGTAAGTCACTTCGTCTAGCCAGAACTCACATTTGGAATACTTCGCATAAAGTTTATGCTCCCGAAGCTTATCCAGTACAAGACGAAGATGTTCAGCATGCTCTTCTTTGTTCTTCGAAAACACCAGAATATCATCCAGATATACCACGACAAATTTGTCGAGGTAGTCCATGAATCTATAATTCATCAGTCGAGAGAAGGTTGCCGGTGCATTGGTTAAGCCGAAGGACATGACGGTGTACTCGTATGATCCATATTGAGTAACAAAGGCGGTCTTTGGAATATCCTCCTTGCGAACACGGATCTGGTGGTATCCCAATCTCAAGTCGAGCTTAGAGAAGACGGTGGAACCAGCAAGTTGATCATACAAATCATTTATCCGCGAGAGAGGATATTTGTTTTGAATAGTGGCCTGGTTGATAGGACGATAGTCTTGAACCAATCGATTTGTCCCATCCTTCTTCTTAACAAAGAGTGAAGGTGCTCCCCAAGCAGAGGAACTCGGACGGATGAAACCCAGACGGAGCGAGTTGTCAATTTCTTGCTTAAGCTCAAGGAGTTCATGTGGCGGCATTTTATAAGGACGCTTGGCAATAGGAGTGGTACCGGGTACCAAGTCAATGACAAACTCGACAGCTCGAGCAGGGAGAATTCCTGGAAGTTCTTCTGGAAAGACATCTTGGAATTCTCGGACCACTGGTATGTTTTCAATCCCTTCAAGAGGCGACGCATTTAATGCATTCAAAGCATACAGCCGTGCCTCAGCATTACGGACGAGATGAGCATGGTAGCTTACTAGTTCATCTGAAGGGTGTAGGAGGTGGACGGTTTTGGTGGCACAAACGATCGATGCCGTATGAGCTTTCAACCAGTCCATCCCCAATATGAGATCAATGTTGGATGACTTTAGTAGGATGGGATTGGCAAGGAATTCTAATCCTTCAATTTCAACTGGAACATGGGGGCAAACCACAGAGGTTCGGCATTCGCCCCCAGGGGTGTTTACCACTATCGGGATGTTCATCTCTTCGCTCCTAATGTCATGCATGTATGCAAAATTTTCCGACATAAAGGAATCCGATGCTCCTGTATCAAACAATACAGAAGCAGGTACTGAGTTAACGAGAAGTGTACCCATCACGGTAGCAGGCTGGTCTTGAGCTTGACCCATATCAATGTTGTTGGCCTGACCACGAACATAAGCAGGCTTAGTGTTGAAGTTGCGGTTCCGGTTGTTGCCACTGCCAGTTGCGGGAAGTGCCAGCTGATTCGGATTCTGCCTGCAGTCTCTAGCATGGTGACCTGGACGGCCACACTTGAAGCACAGCCCGTCCTCAGGGCGGGAAGGAGGAACTCGAGGCGGTGGAGCTGGAAGCCTCGGCTGCCTAGGTGGTGGAGGAGGCAGGCGAGGTGCAGCATAGGACGGCCTCGGAGTAGGAGCAGGTGCATGATACATGTTGTTGGGAATCCAGATCTTCCGCTTCTGTGCAGATGAGCCCGAAGATGAGCCCAGGTCACGGTTGCGCTTGCTGCTATCTTTGTATTCCTGCAGACCAGTCTCAACCTGAATAGCCTTGTTCACCAGGGTGGCGAAATCAGCATAGTCCTGAACGAGGAGTGTCATCTTGATATCAGGGTGGAGGCCTTCACGGAACTTCTCCTGCCTGCGTGCATCAGTCGCAATGTCTTCTTCAGCATAGCGAGATAATTCCAGAAATTCCCGCTGATAAGCATCCACAGTCTTGTTGCCCTGGACCAAGTTGCGGAACTCACGCTTCTTCCGGTCCATGATTCCCTGGGGAATGTATCGAGCACGGAAAGCAGCCTTGAACTCTGCCCAAGTGATGATAGTCCCATCGGGCTGAGAGCGCATGTGGCTGTCCCACCATTGAGCAGCGGGACCCTTCAGAAAGTAGGCGGCAAAGTTGACATAGCTCGCCAGGGGCACATTGGCAGACTCCAGCTCATAAGAAATGTCACGGAGCAAGTCATCAGCATCAAGAGGCTGAGTTGAGCTGCGGTAGATCGCAGGGTTGAGACGGCAGAAGTCTTGCAGTGTCACGCCTTGTGGTTGGTTCATGTTCGGCCTTTGGAACTGATCCATGAGCCCTTGCATAAACTGACGGTTCAGCTCAAACTGTTGGATCATCCCCGCCATATACTCAGGAGGCGGGGGTGGTGCATCGTTGGTAGGGCCACGCGGGCGGCCAACTGGTCTAACCATCCTGTTAAATATTTAGCAGGGGTAGTTTAGCTTAAAGTAATTGAAAGGCATCGCACGCATTCATGAAGTAATCAAGCATAATGAAAGGGAAATGCGATAGATACTCCATAGTAGTTGAGTTCGACATACAGACCCATACATAAGTTCGATTACAGACTAACGATTAAAAACTCGAAATTTGGCGATAGCCCGGACGCATTTGACGATACCCTGGACTCACTAGGCAGCGCGCAGGCACGGGGTGGAAGAGTACCACAACGAGATGTAGCGATAAGGCTACATCAACGTCGGAGAGGACGATCGAATCCTGGTAGCTGGCGGTGATAGAAGGTAGGGACAGGACCCTGTGTCCCATTGTGACTCTGGTGAGGGTACCGCATCCAGTTGAGCAGCTGAGGTCCAAGTGCAGGGGTTCTACCCCCAACATCAGTCCACTCGAGAGCTGATGGTAGCTCTGTCCTGCTCGGCTCGCGGATGCGCATAGGTGGAACCCTCGGACAGTGTGATGGCTGCAGCTCTGTCAACGCATCGTAAAGACGAGCGCGCGTAGCATACAACTCCACAGTCAGAGCTCGGAAAGCACGATCCATTGCCTCAGTGTACTGCACCAGAACCCGCGCGTCGTAGCGACGCGTCACGTAGGGGGCGCAGACAGCGACGTAGGAACGGTCGCTGCGCTCCCGAACGTCAGAAGCGTAGGCAGTGAGATCAGACCCAGTCTCATCCCCAGCAGGAGCAAGCGGGATGTATCTGAAAGGGCTCTCCTCCAGGTGAGGGTATGCTCCACGGAGACGGGTGATGGCGATGTAGGCCGCATCATGGACGGCCATCTCGACCGACACTCCAATACCACAGAACACGTGGCGCTCGAGGGTCTCGCCGCCCCTCTGGTCGAAGATGCGAACCTCAGCCTGGTACTGGTACTAGTTGTACTCGCGGAAATCCTTGAACACAGTGTACTCGGGGTACCAGCGATATCCCAGACTGGTCAGAAGATCGACCAAAATGGCCGGGAACCCAGTCGTCTCAGTGGCCTGTGTCAGGCGCACGTGCTGTCTTGCGGGACGCATCTGAAAATAAGATTGACGGATGTCAATGACAGTGTGTGTAATACATATTCAGGAGAAAAAGAGTAGATAGTCCAGCGCTCCGGATCGATGTGATTCGAGAACCTAATGTTAGAGTTAGTAAAATCTTTGACCCGAAAGAGAAGAGAAAGTAGAGCCCAGAGTATAGGAAAGGAGTAAAAGATACTAATACCACCCAATTGAGATGTGGGCCCGTAAGCCACAACATCAGTGTTAGTAAAGTTTTTCAAACACTAGACTCAACTTCGGCCAAGGAGTTGGAAAGGGGGCTACCTACAGGCAGTTGGCTCTGATACCAACTTGTGACGCCCTCGGCTTAATCGTACGCTAATCATACACGCAAATGCGTACGATCAAACCCAAGGACTCACGGGGAGATATCGCAACACAACTCTAGACACAAATAAAATCACATCAGCTTCATATTACAAGCCAGGGGCCTCGAGGGCTAGAATACGAAAGCTCGATAAGCACACGAGTCAGCGGAAGCAACAATATCTGAGTACAGACATAAAACAACATGGGGTGCCTTAGAGAAGGCTAGCAGAAAAGATACAACGATCGAACGAGGCGAGGCCTCCTGCCTGGGAACCTCCTAACTACTCCTGATCATCAGCGGCCTCCACGTAGTAGTAGGCACCGTCGGGGTAGCAGTCGTCGGCGGCGGGGACCTCCATCTCCTGGGCTCCATCATCTGGTCGCAGTAAACGGATCAAGGGGACAAGGGGGGAGCAAAGCAGCGGTGAGTACTCATCCAAAGTACTCGCAAGTCTTACATCAGAACTATTCTAATTATGCATCAGTATCAAAGAAGGGGGGTGTTATATGTGGACTGACTGCAGCAATGCGAGAATAGGGAGAGAAGGCCTAGTCCTATCGAAGACTAGCATCTTCGGGGTCTTGCAGCAATAGACGAGAGCAGAACAGGGGTAACACATTAATAGTCATATTGTTGCAGCAAAATTTAAAGTGAGGTCACGCCTAAAGATCCTCCCTCGACTCCCTGCGAGGAAGCAATCCCGAGGCAAACTAATTCCAGTTAAGTAACAATTGTAGTTGTAAAAGATCGGGGCACAACTCCAAGTCGTCCTGTAACCGTGGACACGGCTACCCGAATAGTTAATTTTCATCCCTGCAGGGGTGCACCACATGTCCCGTCACGCTCGATAACACTCTGGCCGGACATACTTTTCTGGGTCCTGCCCGGCCTCGGAATATCGACACGTCGCAGCCCCACCTAAGACTAATCAGAGAGGCCAGCCCGCCGGTCTAAATCCTAAGCACAAAGGGTTCATGGGACCAGTTCCCCTTCACGCTCCTGCACGTGGCGTGGGCGGCCGACGTCAGTCCTAGCATCCCTTAATCACAAGCGCGATGCATCTCGGGACCACTCGGGCGCACGCCGCTACACTGCTGGCATCTGAAAAGCTTCGGCTGATACCGCGACGCCGAGTACCCATAATTCTTCCCGCGTAGCCGGTTAGTGCGAAAAGGTCTCCGACCAACCCAGATCAAATACCCAAATCCATTAGCATTTTAATTAGGCCAGCAACACAGTCTCGCGGGAATCCACCCGTCTTACAACTAATCACCGAAGATCCCAGTAACATGGTCGAGTAACTGTGTGGTCGTAACATCGGGGGAATCCGAGGTATCACCCTCGTTGGATCCCGAACGATGTACCCGTCAAGGTGGGCTTAGAGGAATCACCCTCGGGGGTCCCACACTCGCGGGGTTGCACGACAGAGGCGTCACCGAGAATGGTGAAAGAGGAATCACCCTCGATAACCATGACCGACTAGCTATACTACAGAGATATCATCAGGAGTACTTAGCGAGGTGTCACCCTCGGTACCCGATAGTATCCCTATAGCGTCGTACAACGAAGGGGGGTGAATGTGCTGTGTCGGGTCTGGCTCGTCGATCAGAGATCGAGAATTGAAAACAAGCGGGGCAACTGATCTACGGGGTCAGAGGGGGTGAATGCTCCACCTATACTAAGCATATTAAAAGTACAGGACTAAAAGTAGCAGTTCATCAAAAACAGGCTATGCATCAGATATAGGAGCTAACTACAACAGTAGCAAAATACTAATGCAAGCAGTAGGAAGAAAGACATAGGCGATATAGGAATGATCAAGGGGAGTTTGATTGCCTTGCTGCTTTGCGGAAAAGGACTGATCGGCAGGGTCGTAGATGTACCCGGCAGCAGCGTCAGTCTCGGGGTCTACCGGTAAGAAGAGGGGGAAGAAACAATAAATAATAGCACCGATGCAACACAAAGCATGACATGGAAATATGCAGGCTAGACATGAGCTAACGCAGCAACATCCGTCATAGACGGGTCGGAAGAATACCTGACGATATTTTCCGGGTCTCGGGCTACTACCGGTTATACTGGAAGCGATGGAAAAGTTCCATGTTTGCTGTGCTAGGGACGCGTGACAGACGAACGGGCCGTGTATCCGGGTTCGTCTCGCTTTGCTGATCAACTTTCATGTTGAAAATATTTTGATCTGACTTACGGATTATTTAATATTAATTTTCAAAGTTTTATTAATTATTTAGGAATTAAAAACAGATTTAAAAGATTTAATAAAATTCCATTACGACATCATCGCGATGTCATGCTGACATCAACATTTGACCGGTCAACTGACCTGCGGGTCCCGAACGTCATAGGCACAAGTTTTTATTCAGATTAATTATTTATTAATCAGATTAATTCAACGAGGGACCCACGTGTCATACTCTAATTATGTTAATTAATTATTTTAACTAATATATCTATTTATTTATTTATTTAAGAAAAACATTATTTTTATAATTTATATTAACTCTCGTGTGGGGCCTCCCTGTCATAGACAGCGGGTGCATTGGCCCCACCGGTAAGTGACCCTAGGCCATTTACTCATCTTTTTTTAGATACCTAACCGTGCAAATACCGTATTCCTCTAAATATCCATATACGCAAATACATACATCACATCTCATACATACATACATACGCATTTAATACATCATTTATTCTTTTTATTTTTTTAACTCTCAACACTCATCTCTCTCTCTCTCTGTTAACAAACAGAGAACAACTCTCTCTAACTCCACCTAGAAGAACACAAACTTCAATTCTCCCTACCGGAGTCTACCGTTGACGGATCGAGGCCCCGTTTGCCGGAACGAGACCGGGACGACGAGGAGATCGACATGGTGGGAGGAGCCCGAGGAGGGGCTCACCGACGGTGACGAGACGGGCCGGTGAAGCCGGAGCTCGCACGAAGGTGACGGTGCAGACGGCGTGGAGGCGGACGAGGCGGTGACGGTGGCGGTGACGGCGCGGTTCGGGCAAGGAGGAGCCCGAGGTGGCCGGGACGCCGTGGCCGTGGTGGTGGTGGTTGCCAAAGTTGGTGAAGGGGGGCCGGCCGATGGTGGGCCGGGGGATGGCCGGCCGGTGGAGGCCGAGGCAGCCGGGGCCCCCTGCCGGTGGGGTGGAGGCCGAGGGGCTGGCCGGCGCGGTGGAGGTGGGGGCTCGCCGGCCGGGAGAAGGAGAGGCCGCCGGGGGGGCTGCCGGCGGGAGGAGGAGTGGCCGCCGGCCGGGGAGGGAGGATCTGAGGGGGAGGGGGCGACGGCGGGAGAGGAGGCAGGAGAGATCTGGGGCTCGGTGGGGGAGGCGAGATGGGGAAACCGAGAGGGAGGTGAGGTGGGGAGGGAGTTACGGGACCGTGGGGGTCTCGGTGGGTGGGGGAGTGAACGAGAGGGGAGGGAGGCGCTGTCGGTGGGTGGGGTGGGGCCCCCCACGAGGGGGGTTGGCTGGCGGCGGCGCCCAGGGGGGGAGGGAGTAGCGAGGGGAGTGGCCCTCGCCAGGGGGGGGTTAGGGTTTGGCCGGTTGGGCCGGTGGGTGGCCGAGCTGGGCCGGGGGAGTGCGGTTGTTTTTTGTTGTTGTTGTTTTGTTTTGTTTTACCTTTTCCCTTTTCTTTTTATTATTTCTTTCATTCTAATTTCTTTTCACCAACTGATTTTTCTTTTTAAATACTTTCTTTTAACATACTTTCCTTTTCAATTTATTATACATACTTCTAAATCTCTCTTTCATATACATCTTCTTTGAATATTTGAAATGAACTTATAAAGTACTTTTTCTTTTGCTTTCAAATTTTGGATCCGGACAGACTCGAATCAACGCGGGTCTGAGATGGGAATTCGATGACGTGGCATCATTAGCGGGTGATCACTGTAGTTTAATCACAATAATTACTGTAGCAAAAGTCGAGGATGTCACAAAAGTCCTTAGAAAAATCTGGTGGTAGCAACACAGGTGCGGAAGTCAGGCGTCTTTTCAGTTCGTGAAAACTATGCTCACACAGTGGTGTCCACTCGAACTTTTTATCCTTCTTGAGGAGTTCAGTCAGGGGCTTTGCAACGTTGGAGAAATTCTCGACAAAGCGGCAACAATAGCTCGCTAGACCAAGAAAACTCCTAACTTGCTTAACCGATTCAGGTTGAGTCCAATCAAGGACAGCTTGAACTCTCTCGGGATTGACAGCAATACCCTTACCAGAGATTACGTGTCCTAGATAGGTCACTTGTGGTAACCAGAATTCACATTTTGAAAACTTGGCATAAAGGCGATGCTCTCGAAGTTTCATCAATACCAGCCTTAGATGCTCGGCATGTTCTTGTTCGTTCTTCGAGTAGATGAGAATATCATCGAGGTATACCACGACGAATTTATCCAAATACTCCATGAAGATTGAATTCATCAGTCGAGAGAAGGTGGCTGGGGCATTGGTTAAACCGAAGGACATGACGGTGTACTCGTATTGGCCATAACGGGTAACGAAAGCCGTTTTTGGAATGTCCCCGTTCTTGATCTTGATTTGATGGTATCGCAACCTCAAATCCATTTTGGAGAAGACTGAGGATCCAGCGAGCTGGTCGTACAGATCGTTGATCCTGGGGAGCGGATACTTGTTCTTTATGGTGACCAGATTAACTGGTCGGTAATCTACAACCATCCGATCCATTCCGTCTTTCTTCTTGACGAAGAGGACGGGGCAAGCCCAGGGAGAAGAGCTAGGACGAATGAAACCATTGTTCAAGGCCTCATCTAGTTGCTTTTTAAGTTCGGCTAGCTCCAGGGGTGCCATCTTATATGGTCTTCTGGCTGTTGGGACAGTTCCCGGAACAAGATCTATCACAAACTCTACATCTCTGTCAGGTGGAATTCCTGGCAGTTCCTCTGGAAAAACATCCGGGAAGTCACGGACTACCGGAATGTCTTCAAGTTCCGGAAGAGGGCTGGCATTTAGGGAATAAAGTTGGCATTTGGCAACTCGAGTGGAGACATTTACTATCTCACCCGAGGGATGGGTAAGCTGGACATTTCTAGAATGAGTATCAATCTTGGCATAGTGAGCTGACATCCAGTCCATGCCCAAGATGATATTAATATCCGAAGATTTCAATGCTATCAATGAGGCTAGAAAAACTAGCCTGTCTACTAGAATTTCATTGTCATAGGTTATCCTAGAGGTTTGCCATTTACTACCAGGAGTTTGGACAACCAATGGAATTGGCATATCACAAAAAGACATGTTATGCAACTGTGCATAACTTTCTGAAATGAAGGAATGAGAAGACCCAGTGTCAAAGAGAACGGACACTGGGTGATGATTAACAAGAAGCGTACCCAGCATGACGTCGGAATCCTCTACTGCTTATTCTGCTGACACATAGTTCACATGGCCACGTGCAGGAGTTGGCTTCACATAGTAAGCTTTGCCCGACTTGGCTTGCCCGACGGACTTTCCGGGTTGCTTGGCACCCACATTCTGAGGACACTCACGGGAATAGTGCCCTAGTTCTCCACACTTGTAGCAAATCACTTGGTTGGCACGTGGTGCAGCATTGCTAGCTGGACCACCATAAGCTTTTGCTGGAGGGTTGGCCTGATTCGTCGGAGGCGCCAGGTAGGATGGCCTCGGAGTGTATCTTGGCGGCAGAGAACTGTTTGGAACCCACAGCCTGCATTTTGGAAACGCGGAACCAGAAGACGAGCCAAAGTCACGGGAGTGCTTCCTTGTGGCCTCAAAGTCAGTATGACCAGTCTCGGCACTGATCGCTTTGTTGACCAGGGCTTGAAAGCTTGCACACTCATGGAGGCGCAGATCACGACGAAGCTCAGGGCTCAGACCCTTACGGAATCTTGCTTGCTTCTTGGCGTCAGTAGACACCTCCTGTGTTGCATAGCGGGCGAGATTACCGAACTCGTGGCTATAGGAATCCACAGACAACTTGCCCTGAGTGAAGGCACAGAATTCCTCTCTCTTTCTGTCCATCAGGCCCTCTGGAATATGGTGCAGACGAAAAGCTGTACTGAAGTCTGCCCATGTAGCCACTGGTTCAGCGGGACGCATAGCTTCAAAGTTCTCCCACCACAGATTGGCGGGTCCTTCCAGGAAATACGCCGCAAAGGTCACCATGTCGGCCTCAGACACATTCGCAGAGCGAATCTTGCATGAGATGCTGCACAGCCAGTCATCAGCGTCGAGGGGATCGACGGAATAATGAAACTTTGGAGGATTCAGCTTCACAAAGTCATTGAGGGACACTGCAGCATTCCTAGGCTGTCGAGCCGTATTCTGCTCAATACGCTCTAACAGTCGATTGGTCTCCCTTTTGTTTCTCTCTGCCTCAAGCATCACTTCCACCAGAGAAGGCGGGTGAGGCAGGTCTTCCTGCGACGCTTGACTACCCTCACCTTGCTCATGAGCAGGGGCATGGTTCAACCTGGTGAACACCATCCTAACAAACAAACTCATAGCTTAGACCAATATCATATCAATACTAGCTAGGGATTAAGAATGTACTGAACACACGGAATGCGGAAATGAATATCCGAACATCATGGTAACAAGCAACTGCTATATATACACCATGGTTCATACACACCCTTACATAGTTCAGTACAACCTTAACCGAAGAGCAAACTACTGAAATTATGAAACTACTCATCAGAGGCTTACAAGCTTCCTATACATTATTTATCTAGGCCTCCGGAATTCATTTCACATCACCGGCATACTTCACAAGTCACACAGGACTGTGAACGTACGGCTACTACCATACTATCCTTCCGCTCATAGCTCAGGCATCCGCATAGAACATCTCATAGAGATTACCTCCATAATCTGGAAGCTCAACCTGCGGATCAGGAAAAACTCTAGCCTGAGATCCCTGGGATCCATAAGGACACGGATGTGGCCTTGGTCCCCTAACTGGTGGTAGTAGGGGTCCCCGAAGAGGTGTGACTCCTCCTATAGCTGGCCAGTCAACGTGGGCCGGAAGATGGGTCCTAACAGGGTTCAGCATCTCCATCTCTCCATACCCTGTCTGGACAACCGGTGCCAGCTGCGTGAAAGCCGTCCACAGACGGGCACGGGTAGCATAAAGCTCCATGCGGAGAGCACAAGCATCCCTGTCTCTGTTCTCTAGCATCTCAACAGTGCACTGCAGTAGTGGATCCTCCATAGAAGCATCAAAGTAGACTCCACTGAGGTATCCTTCTTCACCAGGCTGAGAGGCCGGAACATAGCAGAATTCTGAATTCTGCAGCAGTGCATGTCTCGCTCTCATAATGGTCAGCATTGAATAGGCAGCATCCTGTACTGCCATGTCAACGGTGACCCCCAACCCATAAGACCAATGGATTGGCTTCTCAGCTCCATGGTAGTCTGGAAATACCCTAACAGTGCAGATGTACTGGCTCTGGTTGAAGTCTCGGTACTGTTCCTCCACTGTGTACTCGGGGTACCAGCGGTAACCGCACACCGACATCACCCTGACCAGCATGGCCGTATGACCCGGCACATCACTGCACCTGGTCAGGCGTACCACCTGACGAGAAGGACGGCCAGGCATCTATAAATAGAGAGTAATGCAAAAGCATTAGAGCTCTGAATAAAAAATTGGGCAGCATAACGGCTGTAAATGCTCAAAAACAAATTTTGAGACAACCGAAAATGGAATAGCGTAACCACTCAACTATCAAGTTCAACTCTCTGATCATGAAACCTACTTCCTTTTCCTAGGAATGACAGATACCACATATCTCTTGACCCGTAGTCCTATAGTCTACCGATCAGAACACGAGCCTAGAAGAAGATGAGTAACCTAGTCCTTAATTCCCGCAGAAAAGACGAGGATGACCAGAATAGAATAACTTGAGAAGAGAACAAGAGTCTTACATTCCCTTCCACAAACAATTCCCTTATATATAACTAAAGCAATTCTAGACTCAACTTCGACCAGTTTGGCTTAGTAATCCTACAGTCAGTCAGGCTCTGATACCAACGCTGTCGGGACCCCGATCCTAAGCCATAGGAATCCAGCCTGTAACACCTCGCATCCCTTTGCGGTCTCACGCACGGTTAACTCCACGGCTGCAGCCTTACCTTAGCCGGGACCGTTTGCGCCTTTTGATTCACGTATGCAATAGTGTCGCTAGCATTCCAATGTCAAAGAACCCGGATCGACATGTTTAGTCATAAACCAGAGTGGCAGTACCGCACAAGGACAGGCATACATGACCCAACAAAGCAGGTGTCGGTCACCAGCGAGTGTAGACGAGTCGTAGCAAGCTACAAGGACTCCATTACATCGCGTGACATTTCCCCAGAGAGGACAGACACAACAGCTAAGAAGGACACATGCCGGTCAACCAATGTGTCCGGAGCAGTAGCGAACTACCAAGGCTCATTGGATCACAAAGGGCATTTCCTTGTAAGGAGTGCTACTAAAGTTCACGACTAAGTAATCGAACCCCATACATATCAAGTATGACACACGTACGCATGGCATACCGATATGTATAGATACATTGATGGCATCACATCATAACCATAAACGTACAAGCTTTATTTAAGAGGCTCGGAAGAGCCACACACATAATATTACACATTAAGGGTCTCACGACCCATAATTGCAGTCATTCAGTTACAAGCCAGCGGAAGAGTTTAAACTGTCTGAGTACAGACAGGGCAACTAGAAGGCACCTGGCCTGACTATACTACAGACCCAACGTAGGGCCGGATCGTAGCTGGGACACCAGCTACTCGTCGTCGTCGATGTCTACGAAGAACCCTCCATTAGGGTCATTAGCAACCTCTGCAACATTTATTAAGCAAACATGAGTACGAAGGTACTCAGCAAGACTTTAGGACAACCAACTACTCATGCAAGGTATCAAAAGGTATTGTGGGGTTTCATGCAGAAAGCCAGCATTTGACTCGTGGCTAGACAACTTGCATTTTTAAATAATTTTGACAACTTGACTTCTCGCACACGAGTCCACTAACACCACAACAATACACTATCGTGGAATCATTCCGTCTCCATACGGAAATGCCGTCCACGACACTCACGCTTATCTTGGCAATTTTATGAGTAGCCATTGAAGTTACCTATGAACAACATATGTCTGCAAGTAGTCCATAGTCGTGGACACGGCTATTCGAATAGATCATAACCCTGTAGGGGTGTACTTCTTCACACACGCTCTCGCCACTTATTGCCATGTGCACGTCATGCACCTCGGCAACCTTCAAGGGGAGGCCTAGCAAGGGAGTCGGCCACGACCGTTAACCACACTAGTACCTAGTCCAGCTTTATCGCCTATCTGAGAGTAACCCGTACGGAAGTCCGGCCGAGGTTTCCGCCACGGCCTCAGACGATGTGCGCAGGGTTCCCAAGCCCATCATCTGGGTGCCACTTGGTACACCGTGCCACTGCCTACCGCATCACGGCCCGCCTCTTAGGTCAGCACCATGCACGGCCTCCAGCATTACTATAAACACCAGAAACTACTTGCAACTCCTGGACCGAGTACTACGCGATTAATAGGCCGAGCGGGGTCATATTTCAGGGCCCAGCATGTGGTAGTATCTAGTCTTGGATTACAAACACGGAACTCAGTTCCTAAGGACGGTTCCAATGAAACAACCCGCCATGTACTCCTACACAGCCTTTCACCGGTACCTTTACCAAATCAGGTTCAACACACAACCTTTACTGACCGAACACATTCTCACAATTCTGTTCATCTCCCAGATGACAGACCATACACAACTCTAAGCATAGCATGCATAGCAGGATACGACACATCATAGCTCAGGAAACTACCAGGTATGCTAGGTTGCAAGGTTCGGCTATTTACTGTGACAAGGTTAGGTCATGCAAGGGAAGTGGGTTCAACTAACGTGGCAAAAGAAGTTGTAGCATTTGATCCTAATGCAATAAATAAGTGCAGGAGCAAGAACATGGGGATTATCGGGATGATCAAAAGGGTTGCTTGCCTTGCTGCTCAGAGGAGGGACAATATCCGTCAGACGGATATTCGGTGGAATCCGGGGGTGTGGAGCCTACCGAAATGAATGGCAACATTCAATAACAATCATATGCAATCAAAATGATGCATGAGCATGGCATGAGAATGCAAAGTGACAAACTAATAATCAACATGTGTTAGGTTTGAAGTTGATTTGAATCACATTCAATTATCAATTCAAACGAGGTATTCTCGAATACCGATTTAATTGATTCGACCTGATGCTCAGATCAACTTGATGTTAACATGCATGAGATGTCATGTTAGGGTACTGAATTGTAATTAGGACAGTGTGTGATCATGGCATTCATATTGAAATTTGAATATTTTCCAAATTCCATTTAAAAAGTAATTATAAGAATTGAATTATTCCTTATTCTACATGTTAGGGTTCTGTAACTTTTTCAAACATGGTTGAAAATAGCATATTCAGAATCCTTGAATTTTTCTGATGCTTTTTCATATCTAAATTATTTTCATTGGAGTTATAGATTAATTTCTATGATTTTTATAAGTTTTAGCAATTTCCTGGAATTATTTCTATACTGGAAATTCTCTTTATTGCATCAGCCTAACGTCAGCAGGTCAGCCGACCTGTTCAGGTCAAACTTGACAGGGGGGACCCACTGGTCAGCCTCTTTGGGATTAATCCGGCGCTGACCAGCCCCTAAACTGAGTTGACTTGGCCTTGGGCCCACTGTCAGCGAGAGTTTAATCTCCTAATCTAATGGATTAGCTTTGCCACGTCGGCCCCCACCGGAGCATGGCCGGCGGCGACCACGGGCGCGGCGGAGGGCTCGCCGGAGAGAGCTAGACAGCGCATCGGCCGTCGGTTTTGGGCGCAGAAAGGAGCTACGGGTAGCTGGTGCAACGCCGCATCTAGCGGGGCATCAGGGGAGGCAAGGGTCGCCGGGAGAGGCGCCGGCGACGAGCCGAAGCGGCGGCCGAAGCTCGTCCTTCTACGAGTGATGGCTCTAGGGCACGGGGAGGGCAGCTGAAGGGCTCATCACATCCCTGGCGGCTCCAGGAGGTCGATCCCTAGCTCGAGCGCGTGGAACATACACCACAGCGACAGCGACGACATGACCGGCGGCGAGGAGCTCTCGGCCTTGGTGGAGAACGGGGCTACGGTGCACGGAAGAGCGTGGGGTGAGAGGGGAAACGATGACGAGCTCACGGCGGTTCCGATAGTGTTGTTGTAGGGCTCGGGGGTGCGCCGGAGGGAGCGAATCAACGGGAGAGGTCCGGCGGCCGGAGGTGGAAGACGATGGCGTTGGGGAGATGCAGAGCTCGGGGAGACTTCGGCTTCTGCAAGGAGGACCAGCTCGACGAGGCGAAGCTGCTGGACTACTCGGAGGGAGGTTCCCGTGGCTAGAAGCGCTGCGGCTTGAGCTCGGGCTCGTGGTTATGGCGGCAGCAGGAGGGAGGAAAAGATCCGAGAGGAGGGGGGAACCGGTGCTGGGGAATGGATAGGGTCGGCCTCGGGGAGGATAACCCCGTTGTCGCGCTGTCCCGGGGGCTCTGGAGCTCGCCACGGCGAAGCAGGAGGTGGAGGGGGGCCGCCGTGGTCGATCTCCCCTGTGCCAGAAGGCAGAGGAAGAAGACGACCCTGCCCCTGGTGGGCTGGGCCTCCTCAGGCGACAGGTAAGGTTTTCTTTCTCTTCTTTCTTTTCTATTTTTGTTTCTGTTTCGCTATTTATTTCAGCTCCAAAATGGTTGTAAAAACTATTTTAAACACACCTGAATATTTGTTATAATATTCCCAACCATTTCCAAAGTTTTCAAAAATTTTGAAAATTTAAAGTTTCTGTTTTCAAATTTAAAACTTGAAACCAGTAGCTTTTGCATTTATTTAAAATGCTTAAAGTGTCAAGAAAATAGTTTTCTCCAATGCTCATTTACTTTCATGATTTATCAGAAAGTTTGAACTTTTCTTGAGGCCATTTTGGGTTCATTGATTTTAACTAGTTTGAGATTTCCTTTGTTTTAAAGAAGTGGCTATGGTTTGAGTTTTTCCCTCACCTCTTTCTTTGTTATTGTTGGAAAATCTTAGATGCAAATGCAAAGAAGACATGAGCACAAGACTAACTTGCTTAAGGGTTAGGGATGTGACAAATATCCTACTCAGTACTCACCATATTTATCATTATGTTGTTTCAGATGTAGCTACGTTTGTTCACTTGATGTTTTAGTTGCAAATTTATGGAGTAAATTCCTATCGTCTTCCCAGGCAGTTCCACCCGAAGGGAACACTTCTCTACGGCCATAAGGTTCTCATTCAAATGCCATAAAAGGCTACACAGAGAACTACCGGCAGAGTTTTCTCCTATAGGATCCCTAGCATAAGAACTTGTTCCATAAATTCAAAAATAAAATACCAAGTGAAAACACGAAACTACATCATTTCCACAACATAATTTACATATGGTTTTCCCTTTCGGGAACCCCCGAAGGGTTTACACAAGGATAAAGAAATTACCTTCTAACTACCTTCGCGATCTTACAAATGCTCTAAATATTGTAGCTCTTTATTACACGATGAGGAAGTACTACTACTACTACTACTTGAGCAAAGAGCTTGCTAGCTGAGTTGCAACTCTGTGCTCTATCTGTGGCTGGTTCTTCTCCGTGTCGTGTCTCTCTTCACAGCAAGGCTCCTCCTTTTATAGGCGAGAGAGCACCTCTTGGATGGCTTCCGGGAGAAGGCTCCTCTATTATTTCCTCCTTCTTTCTCCTTGTCCATCATGCACCTAGTTTTTAGGCCTTCTAGGCTTTATAGGCTTTGTAGCCATTATAGCCCTTCTTTCTAGGGTATTGAGTGCATGTTGGAGAGGTCTGCACACCGTGTCTTGGCTGCCAATGGAGGTGGCATTGTCTTCTTTTTTGATTTTCTTCTTCGTCATGATTTTGTCTTGGACTTTAATCTTCAGGAATATTACAATCTTTGGATATGCATGTGCCCGTACACTGCCTGCTGATATGTGTATGCGGGCATACTTGGCTGGAAACATGCACATGTGTGTGCATTGGCTATTGATATGCGTACGCATACATGCTGCATTTTTTTGAGGGGGGTCTTCCCTGCCCATATAATTGATATTTCATATCAATATACACTAAGATTCTAAATTCCTATCAGCATTCAGTCGGAGTATATGTCCTCCACGCCCGAATGATTGATAGTAATATCAATTCAAATTCAGTGACATTTGAAGTTGGGTTTTACTCAGGTGGCTGCCCATGCCCTGCGATATCCATATGATCCTCATCTAAGAGATGGAAATCATACTTCGTATCACATTCTTTCTTTATATCTTCAAATCTTATTTTCATTTCAACCCTTATTTCTTCTAATATCTCTTCCTTTAATTCTTTCTTCATTATTTTTGACAATTCTTCAAATCTTTTGTCCATTTCTTGATCTATATATTCACTATCCAAAGGGTCTAGGCCCTTCAAAAGGCATTCTTTATATGTATAATTTTTTGGAGAACCTTCTTCCTTTATATTCTTTCCTGATGATTCTCCCTTGGTTATTTTAAATATTGGCATATTAGATGCATTGTTATCTGCATTCTTTCTCTTCTGGATATAATCTTTAGCCTTGGGGTCAATATAATAGTTTTCCCCTATCATTTTTCTTGCCCAAAACAAGGCCTCATCAATACCTTCATATTTTTTGAATGTTAAGTCTTGTCCCATTCGTCTTGCATCTAGTTTCTCTATCATGATGTCTTCCCATGTCAAATATATTCCGGGTTTATTTCCGTCAAATAAAACATATAATATTTCTCCTTTTTGTATTTCAGCCCTTTCTAGTTTTGCCGCCTTCATTTTCATTTGGTTAAAATATTCTGCCAAGCTATTTAGAATTGATAGCATATATCCTTTTTCATCTCTCTTATTGGTATATTGGAACCAGAAATTGTCCAGTATGCACCTCTGAATTTCATCAAGCTTGATATGGGCCTTTGGCTTGAAATTGAAGGTATTTGGCTGAAATATCTTCAGCCTGTTCTCCTCTCCAAAGAAGAAGCATTCTTCCCTTGTGGGGAATAATCCTTTCTTCATTTCTGCAAATTTGATGCACGAGAAAATATGTCAGGTAAAGTATTATCTTTTCCCTTAATATGCTCAAAAATAACTTTGTAACCATTCCCAGCTATGGTGTCTTCAAATAAGACCCATCTTCTGGTTGAACTTTTCTTACTATTAATTTTATTATAACATCGACATATGGCTTCACAATCAGTTCGCACTGTAAATTCTTTGAATCCTAGATATAACCTAAAAGCATTTATTGCATTTACAACTGCAAGGATTTCTCTATCAATATTATTTACCGTTTTTAACTTATAACTTCCTGAAGCATATCTACATATTTTTTCATCTGCTTTCGGGGAATATTTATTAGGTTTTTGTTTTAATATAGCACCCCATCCTACTTTAGATGCATCTGTTTCAATAATAAAATAATTATCTTCTAGAGGCAATTCTAGGGGCTTTAAATTCTTGACTTTTTCTTTGATGGCCTTTACTAATTTTATATCTTCAGAATTAAAATATCTCTGACCATTCTTTCTTAATTTAGCATATAAAGGTCCGGCTAGCTTTGCTAGGTTATCTATGTAATTTCTTGCATAGTTTACAATTCCTAAGAATTGTTGTAGAACTTTTTTATCACTCATATTATCAGGAAACTCTAAAATTTTCTTTGCAATGTGTTCTTGCAAATATATTTTTCCTTCTCCTATTTCATGACCAAGGAAATTTATTCTTTCTTTACAAATTTCCATCTACTTTTTTGATAATATGAGCCCATTTTGTTCTACCTTGCGAAAGAACACTTCGAGATGGGCTATATGCTCTTTATATGTTTTTGAGAATACTAACAAATCATCTACGTATACTAATATAAAGGCTTGGTTCTCATTAAATATATTTTGCATTTTCCTTTGAAATAGTGGAGGTGCATTCTTTAGACCCAATGGCATTACTAGCCATTCATAATGGCCTTGCGGACAAGTAAAGGCAGTCCATGGAATGGATTCTTCGGGCATTTTCACTTGCCAAAACCCTGCTTTTAAGTCAAATTTAGAGAAAAATTTGCTTCCTTGTATTCTATTGATCCATTCCTGTTTATTAGGTATGTTGTATGCATCATCTACCGTATTATCATTAAGCCTTTTAAAGTTAATTACCATTCTGGATTTACCTCTCACCTCTTCAGCATGATTTCTCACTATAAAAGCAGCAGACCTATGAGGACTTCTACTTTCTCTAATTGCTTTTAATTTTAATAATTCTTCAATATGCATTTTGAACTCTTCAATATCTTTAGGAGTAGCTTCTATTGGCCCTCACTTAATGATATAGTATGGATTTATAATATTTATTTTGCAAACTGTAGAGTTCCTTTCCCAATGTTTCATCGGTATTTCCCATATAATTTGTATGTTTTCTAATCTTTGCACTATCTTATCTATATCTTTTTTGGATTTTATGTCTCTATACCAATTTGGTGAAAATGATTGTAATGCTATGCATTCTGTACTTGTATTTTCTATATGATATTCTTCTATGGTCTTACTAAGTTCTTCATCTTTACAGAATTCAAGGGCTACCTCTGGACTTGTACTATATTCTCCATCCAAATTAGATATCTCTACATTTTGCAAAGCTTTTCTTTGCTTTCTTACTTCAGATATGTATGGGATATTATCTTGATAAGGGATAAATGTAACCCCTTCTTCATGTATAATTGTAGTTTGTAAGACTGTTGTAAAAACCTTAACCCTATTATCATGTCATCATTTATTACTGATAAATCTCTTATTGTAATTTCATCTATTATATATTTGGTGCCATTTATGTATGCTTCAATATTATATGCTAACTGGTTGTGGATTTTCTTTATTCCTGACATATCGGTAGATACTTCAGCTTTATTATTATCTATAGTTTCAACTATTTCTGGACATCTCATGAAATATTTATCATGTATGATGTTCTTTGTGCAACCCGTATCTAGTAGCGCTAACACTTTATAAGAAATGTTTGGCTTTAGAACTATTCTAACTGGGATTCTTATCCCTAACACTTCTTTTAATGGTAATCGAACAATATATTTGTTTCCAAAACTAGTTATTGCATCTTTTAATTGTATTAATTTATCTCCTTTTTTATCCCTTATTGTTATCATTTGTTCTTTCATCTCTGTGATTTTTGCAACCTTATTATCTTGCTCTTTATTATCTTCTAATTCATCCTTTAGCTTTTCTAATTCTGCTTCTAGCTTATTTATTCTATTTTCTAAGTTTCTAACCCTGCTGGATAATATTCCTTCTTCTGGCTCCCATTCTATTTCCTGTCTCCATTTTTGATTACTGACTTTTAGACAGGAGGTACATGCTTGCTTTAAGCATAAACTACATGTGAATCTATTATCTTGGCTAGGATAATATATACAGAAAGCACATTTTATGTTATAATCCCCTTTTCCTTTAATCCAGTCATGTTCACAATCTACTTGATTCATCATTTCGATCTTTAAACCGGCTAATTCATCAATTAGGTCTATTTCATCATCGCTTGATTCATATTCTGGAGTCTCATTTTCTACTTCATCTGTCTCTATGATTGAATATATTGACTCGTCGTCTTTTATTTCATCATCACATACCAAAATATTCTCATTAACACTATCTACTATTAATACTCTCTCTTGCTCCTCATATTTGCTAGAGTACCTTTTCTGGTCTTTATTAGGGCAAGTTCTACTTAAGTGATCGGGAGAGTTACATATGAAACACCTGCATGTTTTATCATATGATTTCTTAGGATTATATCTTCTTACATTTCTTTTATGCAAGAATGGGGCTCTATTATCGGACCTTCTCAAGAAATATCTTTTCTTTGTTCTAAAATTTCTATTATCTCTCCTTTGTGGTTAATAATATTTGTTTTTCCGATGCCTTTCTTCTCCATACGTAAGGGTATTTGGACAATGTTATTGCAGAAATTGTAATCTGACTTCTTCATAGACCTTTGGGCTTGTATGCCTGTATATACCTTTCTTAATTGTTTAAAAACAAATATTATGGCTTGAGATATATTTACCACGTTTCCACCTGTTTCTTTTTTATATTCTTCAAATATTATGGATCCTAGAGGGTCTGCCAACTTATTAAAATATCTTTCTACAACACCTACATTAAACCCTTGCTTCGCAGTGGTAGCATTATATAAATAATGTTGAGAGAATTCTTTTATTCCTTTCCAGCTAGTTAATGTTAGTTTTTCTATTTCTCTCAACCTTTCGTTTTGTAGTGAGGTATATTGTCGGGACCCTGATCCTAAGCCATAGGAATCCAGCCTGTAACACATCGCATCCCTTTGCGGTCTCACGCACGGTTAACTCCATGGCTGCAGCCTTACCTTAGCCGGGACCGTTTGCGTCTTTTGACTCACGTATGCGATAGTGTCGCTAGCAATCCAATGTCAAAGAACCCGGATCGACATGTCTAGTTATAAACCAAAGTGGCAGTACCGCACAAGGACAGGCATACATGACCCAACAAAGCAGGTGTCGGTCATGAGCGAATGTAGACGAGTCGTAGCAAGCTACAAGGACTCCATTACATCGCGTGACATTTCCCCAAAGAAGACAGACACAGCAGCTAAGAAGGACACATGCCGGTCAACCAATGTGTCCGGAGCAGTAGCGAACTACCAAGGCTCATTGGATCACAAAGGGGCATTTCCTTGTAAGGAGTGCTACCAAAGTTCACGACTAGGTAATCGAACCCCATACATATCAAGTACGACACACGTACGCATGGCATACCGATATGTATAGATACATCGATGGCATCACAACATAACCATAAACATACAAGCTTTATTAAAGAGGCTCGGAAGAGCCACACACATAATATTACACATTAAGGGTCTGACGACCCATAATAACAGTCATTCAGTTACAAGCCAGCAGAAGAGTTTAAACTGTCTGAGTACAGACAGGGCAACTAAAGGCACATGGCCTGACTATACTACAGATCCAACGTAGGGCCAGATCGTAGGTGGGACACCAGCTACTCGTCGTCGTCGATGTCTACGAAGAACCCTCCATTAGGGTCATTAGCAACCTCTGCAACATTTATTAATCAAACATGAGTACGAAGGTACTCAGCAAGACTTTAGGAGAACTAACTACTCATGCAAGGTATCAAAAGGTATTGTCGGGTTTCATGCGGAAAGCCAGCATTTGACTCGTGGCTAGACACTTGCATTTTCAAATAATTTTGACAACTTGATTTCTCGCACACGAGTCCACTAACACCACAACAATACACTATCGTGGAATCATTCCGTCTCCATACAGAAATGCCGTCCACGACACTCACGCTTATCTTGGCAATTTTATGAGTAGCCGTTGAAGTTATCTATGAACAACATATGTGTCCAAGTAGTCCATATCCGCGGACGCGGCTATTCGAATAGATCATAACCATGCAGGGGTGTACTTCGTCACACACGCTCTCGCCACTTATCGCCAAGTGCACGTCATGCACCTCGGCAACCTTCAAGCGGAAGCCCAGCGAGGGAGTCGGCCACAACCGTTAACCACACTAGTACCTAGTCCAGGTTTATCGCCTATCTGAGAGTAACCCGTACCGAAGTTCGGCCGTGGTTTCCGACACGGCCTCAAACGATGTGCGCAGGGTTCCCAAGCCCACCATCCGGGTGCCACTTGGTACACCGTGCCACTGCCTACCGCATCACGGCCCACCTCTCAGGTCAGCACCATGCACGGCCTCGAGCATTACTATAAACACCAGAAACTACTTGCAACTCCTGGACCGAGAACTACGCGATTAATAGGCCGAGCGGGGTCATATTTTAGGGCCCAGCATGTGGTAGTATATAGTCTTGGATTACATACACGGAACTCAGTTCCTATGGACGGTTCCAATGAAACAACCCGCCATGTACTCCTACACAGCCTTTCACCGGTACCTTTACCAAATCAAGTTCAACACACAACCTTTGCTCACCGAACACATTCCACGATTCTGTTCATCTCCCAGATGACAGACCATACACAACTCTAAGCATAGCATGCATAGCAGGATAAGGCACATCATAGCTCAAGCAACTACCATGTATGCTAGGTTGTAAGGTTCGGCTATTTACTGTGACAATGTTAGGTCATGCAAAGGAAGTGGGTTCAACTAACATGGCAAAAGCAGTTGAAGCATTTGATCCTAATGCAATAAATAAGTGCAGGAGCAAGAACATGGGATTTATCGGGATGATCAAAAGGGTTGCTTGCCTTGTTGCTCAGAGGAGGAACGATATCCGTCTGACGGATATTCGGTGGAATCCGGGGGTGCGGAGCCTACCGAAATGAATGGCAACATTCAATAACAATCATATGCACTCAAAATGATGCATGAGCATGGCATGAGAATGCAAGGTGATAAGTTATTATTTTCAACATGTATTAGGTTTAGAGTTGATTTGAATCACATTCGAATAGCAATTCAAACGGGTATTCTCGGATACCGGTTTAATTGATTCGACCTGATGCTCAGATCAACTTGAAGTTAACATGCATGAAATGTCATGTTATGATACTGATTTGTAATTAGGACAGTGGTGAACCTTGTATATATAATGAAATTTGAATATTTTTGCAATTCCATTTAAAAAGTGATTATAAGAATTGAATTATTCCTTATACCACAATTTAGGGTTCTGTAACTTTTTCAAACATAGTTGAAAATAGCATAATCAGAATCCTTGAATTTTTTTGATACTTTTTCATATATAAATTATTTTCATTGGAGTTACAGATTAATTTCTATGAATTTTACAAGTTTTAGCAATTTCCTGGAATTATTTCTATACTGGAAATACTTTTATTGCATCAGCATGACATCAGCAGGTCCATCTGGCCGTTGAAAGTCAAACCTGACCAATGGGACCCACTGGTCAGTCTCTCTGGTCAATTTTAGATTAAGATTAAACTTAATTAACTGATTAACCTTGCTGGACCCACATGTCAGTGACTGATTAACTTATTTGATTTATTTTTATTAGTTTTAAACTTGCCAGAGGCTGTCCCCACCAGCCAGTGACTCAGGCCAGCCGAGATCCACCGGCGGCGAGGTCGTCCTCGCCGGCGGGGAGCCTCCGGCGACCACCAGCACGGCGGAGGGGCTCGGAAATGGCGCACACGGGGCCAAATGCTGCGCGGAGAGCACCAGAGGAACGGCACGTCTCCCGCAGCTCCATTTCTGCACTTAGCCGGGGCTGATCTGGCCGGAGATGACGCCTGCGACGAGCTTGGCGGCGGCCAAGGCTCGGGCGTCATCGGGGTCTTTGATTCAGAGGAAACTATGCTCGGTTCTTGGCTGCTACAGCATCTACGCGTCGACCTGAAGCTGCTGGTGCCCTCGGAAGGACGAGCTGATCATCGGAGGGCTACCCGCGACGAGCGGCAGCGGCGGTCCTCGTCGGGCTCCGGTGAAACTAGAGCTAGAGGAGGGGATCGACGGGAATAACTTAGGGGAAACGACCGCATGCTCACGGGGAGTGCAGAGCAGGGCTTAGACGGCTCGGGGAAGGCTTGGGGGCGACGAATCGACGGGAGAGATCCGGCGGCCGGAGGTGGAAGACGATGGCGCCGCGGGCGTTGCAGAGCTTGGGGATGCTTCGGCTTCTGCAGAGATGACCAGGGTGACGAGGCGGAGCTAATGGCGTGCTCTAGGAGGGGATCCTATGGCTAGGGGCACGGGCAGCTCAAGCTCGAGCTCGGCTCCAATGGTGGCAGCAAGGAGGAGGAGGAGATCCGGGAGGAGGGAGCGAGCCGATGCGGGGAATGGATAGGGGAGGCCTCAGGGGGCTTATCCCCGGCCTTGCCAGCGCGAGGCAGCAGCCAGGCAGGCGCACAGGTGCGTGGCCGCGCCGGAGGAGGCGGCGGCCACCTCCTGCTGCCTACTGGCGCGAGGGAGGGGACGAGCGAGGGAGATGGGCCGGGCGAGGCTAGGCGACAGGTAACTCCTTTCCCTTTTTTTCTGTTTTTGTTTTTCTGTTTTGCTAATTATTGTTTTGCTAATTATTTCAGCTCCAAAACAAAAAGTAAAAACTATTTTAGACCTCCTGCAATATTTGTTATAATATCCCCAACCATTTCCAAGGTTTTCAACATTTTTGGAAATTTATAGTTTCTGATTTCAAATTTTAAAGTTTGAAACCAGTGGCTTTTGCATTAATTTAAAATGCTTAAGGTGTCAAGAAAATAGTTTTCTCCAATGCTCATTTACTTTGATGATTTATCACAAAGTTTGAACATTTCTTGAGGCCATTTTGGATTCATTGATTTTGACTACTTTGAGATTTTCTTTAATTGAAATAGTGGCTAGGGTTTTGGGTTTTTTTTCCTTTGCCACTTTGTTATTTTTGTTGAAACTTCTTAGATGCAAATTCAAAGAAGACATGAGCACAATACTAACTTGCTTAAGGGTTAGGGATGTGACAACTCACCCCCACTCAAAAGAATCTCGTCCCGAGATTTGGAAGCCGTCGGGAATAACGCAGGATACTCAAGTCGGAGACGATCCTCTCTTTCCCAAGTTGCCTCCTTTTCGGAATGATTTGACCATTGAACTTTAAGAAACTTGAGGTTTCGACGTCGAGTGGTACGCTCAGCTTGATCAAGAATACGCACGGGGTATTCTCGGTATGAAAGGTTATCTTGGAGATCAAGCGTTTCGTGGTCCACTTCACGGATAGGATCCGAAAAGCAACGTCTGAGTTGCGAGACGTGGAAAACATCATGAACCTTGGAAAGATGCGGAGGAAGTTCCAACTGGTAGGCAACTTCTCCTTGTTTGACAAGAATGCGAAAAGGACAAATGTAACGAGGAGCCAACTTGCCCTTGATACCGAATCGATGGGTACCCATCAAAGGTGTAACCCGAAGGTAAGCCTTCTCGTCAACTTCAAAGGTCACAACCTTATGATGACGATCATATTGGCTCTTTTGATGAGACTGGGCTGTTTTCAACTTTTCACGAATAATGCGAACCTGCTCTTCTGCATCCTGGATCATATCCGGACCAAAGAGTTGCCTATCTCCGGTTTCTGACCAATTAAGAGGTGTTCGACATCTTCGTCCATAGAGAACTTCAAAAGGGGCTTTGCCCAAGCTTGATTGATAACTATTGTTATAAGCGAATTCGGCGAATGGAAGACACTTCTCCCAATTCATACCGAATGAAATAACACAAGCTCGGAGCATATCTTCTAGGATTTGATTCACTCTTTCTACTTGACCACTTGATTGAGGATGGAAAGCAGTGCTAAAAGATAACTGAGTCCCCATGGCATTCTGAAAACTTTCCCAGAAGCGAGAAGTAAAGATACTTCCACGGTCCAAGTTAATCTCCAGGCGAACACCATGAAGAGACACTATTCGAGAGATATATAACTCTGCTAGCTGGCTAGCTGTTATACTCTCACGAACGGGAAGAAAATGAGCCACTTCGGAAAGACGGTCAATGACCACAAAGATAGCATTATTTCCTTTCTTGGTCTTGGGAAATCCGGTAATGAAATCCATGCTAACTTTGTCCCATTTCCATTCAGGAATAGCTAGAGGTTGAAGGGTGCTAGCAGGCCTTTGATGTTCTGCCTTAACTCGACGACAAACGTCGCAGTTAGCAACGAACTCAGCAATTTGTCTCTTCATCCTAGTCCACCAGAACCTCTGGCGTAGGTCCTGATACATCTTAGTACTACCGGGATGAATGGTGAGAGGAGAATCATGAGCCTCCTTAAGGATTAACTGCCTTAGATGTGGGTTCTTAGGAACCACCAAACGATTCTGGAAGAACACAACACCTTGATCGTTCATGGAAAATTCTTTAGCGTTTCCGCTAAAAATATTCTCCTTGATCCGTGATATACCCTTGTCACGCTTTTGGCCAGCTATAATTTGATCCTTAAGAGTAGGCTTCGCCACCAGGGTAGAAAGGAATCCTTGAGGAACAATATGAAGATTCAACTTCCGAAAGTCCTCATGGAGATGTGGTTGACCTTGTTGTAGCATCAAATTGTTACAATAAGATTTACGACTTAGCGCATCGGCAATAACATTGGCCTTCCCCGAGGTGTAAGTTATCCCTAAGTCGTAATCCGAGATCAACTCAACCCACCGTCTTTGCCTAAGATTCAAATCCGGTTGGGTGAAAATATATTTCAGACTTTGGTGATCAGTGAATATTTCGCAAGGATTACCCAGAAGGTAATGTCGCCAGGTTTTTAGTGCATGGACCACAGCTGCAAGCTCAAGGTCATGTGTGGGATAATTATCCTCATGTGGACGCAACTGTCGAGATGCGTATGCGATCACATGACGATCTTGCATGAGAATGCAACCTAATCCTTGTCGCGAGGCGTCGCAATAGATAACAAAGTCCTTAGAAAAATCGGGTGGTAGCAACACAGGTGCGGAAGTCAGGCGTCTTTTCAGTTCCTGAAAACTATGCTCACACTGTGGTGTCCACTTGAACTTTTTATCCTTCTTGAGGAGTTCAGTTAGAGGCTTTGCAACCTTGGAGAAATTCTCTACGAAGCGGCGACAATAGCTCGCTAAACCAAGAAAACTCCTAACTTGCTTAACCGATTCAGGTTGAGTCCAATCAAGGACAGCTTGAACTCTCTCGGGATTGACAGCAATACCCTTACCAGAGATTACGTGGCCTAGATAGGTCACTTCTGGTAACCAGAATTCACATTTTGAAAACTTGGCATAAAGGCAATGCTCTCGAAGTTTCATCAATACCAACCTTAGATGCTCGGCATGTTCTTGTTCATTCTTCGAGTAGATGAGAATATCATCGAGGTATACCACGACGAATCTATCCAAAAACTCCATGAAGATTGAATTCATCAGTCGAGAGAAGGTGGCTGGGGCATTGGTTAAACCTAAGGACATAACGGTGTAGTCATATTGGCCATAACGAGTAACGAAAGCCGTTTTTGGAATGTCCCCGTTCTTAATCTTGATTTGATGGTATCCCAACCTCAAATCCATTTTGGAGAAGACTGAGGATCCAGCGAGCTGATCGTACAGATCGTTGATCCTGGGGAGCGGATACTTGTTCTTTATGGTGACCAGATTAACTGGTCGGTAATCTACAACCATCCGATCCGTTCCGTCTTTCTTCTTGACGAGGAGGACGGGACAAGCCCAAGGAGAAGAGCTAGGACGAATGAAACCCTTGTTCAAGGCCTCATCTAGTTGCTTCTTAAGTTCAGCTAGCTCCAGGGGTGCCATCTTATAAGGTCTCCTGGCTATTGGGACAGTTCCCGGAACAAGATCTATCACAAACTCTACATCTCTGTCAGGTGGAATTCCTGGCAGTTCCTCTGGAAAAACATCCGGGAAGTCACGGACTACCGGAATGTCTTCAAGTTCCGGAAGAGGGTTGGAATTTAGGGAATAGAGTTGGCATTTGGCAACTCGAGTAGAGACATTTACTATCTCACCCGAGGGATGGGTAAGCTGGACATTTCTAGAATGAGTATCAATCTTGGCATAGTGAGCTGACATCTAGTCCATGCCCAAGATGATATTAATATCCGAAGATTTCAAAGCTATCAATGAGGCTAGAAAAACTAGCCTGTCTACTAGAATTTCATTGTCATAGGTTATCCTAGAGGTTTGCCATTTACTACCAGGGGTTTGGACAACCAATGGGATTGGCATATCACAAAAAGACATATTATGCAACTGTGCATAACTTTCTGAAATGAAGGAATGAGAAGACCCAGTGTCAAAGAGAATGGACGCTGGGTGATGATTAACAAGAAGCGTACCCAGCATGACGTCGGGATCCTCTGCGGCTTCTTCTGCTGACACATAGTTCACACGACCACGTGCAGGAGTTGGCTTCACATAAAAAGCTTTGCCCGACTTGGCTTGCCCGACGGACTTTCCGGGTTGCTTGGCACCCACATTCTGAGGACACTCACAAGAATAGTGCCCTGGTTCTCCACACTTGTAGCATATCACCTGGTTGGTACGTGGTGCAGCATTGCTAGCTGGACCACCATAAGCTTTTGCTAGAGGGTTGGCCTAATTCGTCTGAGGCGCCACGTAGGATGGCCTCGGAGTGTATCTTGGCGGCAGAGAACTGTTCGGAACCCACAGCCTGCGTTTTGGAAACGCGGAACCAGAAGACGAGCCAAAGTCACGGGAGTGCTTCCTTGTGGCGTCGAAGTCAGAATGACCAGTCTCGGCACTGATCGCTTTGTTGACCAGGGCCTGAAAGCTTGCACACTCATGGAGGCGCAGGTCTCGACGGAGCTCAGGGCTCAGACCCTTACGAAATCTTGCTTGCTTCTTGGCGTCAGTAGACACCTCCTCTGTTGCATAGCGGGCAAGGTTATCGAACTCGCGGCTATAGGCATCCACAGACAACTTGCCCTGAGTAAAGGCACAGAACTCCTCTCTCTTTCTGTCCATCAGGCCCTCTGGAATATGGTGCAGACGGAAAGCTGCACTGAAGTCTGCCCATCTGGCCACTGGTTCAGCGGGACGCATAGCTTCAAAATTCTCCCACCACAGATTGGCGGGTCCTTCCAGGAAATACGCTGCGAAGGTCACCTTGTCAGCCTCAGACACATTCGCAGAGCGAATCTTGCGTGAGATGCTGCACAGCCAGTCATCATCGTCGAGGGGATCGACGGAATGATGAAACTTTGGAGGATTTAGCTTCACAAATTCATTGAGGGACACTGCAGCATTCCTAGGCTGTCGAGCCGTATTCTGCTCAATACGCTCTAGCAGTCGGTTGGTCTCCCTTTTGTTTCTTTCTGCCTCAAGCATCACTTCCACCAGAGAAGGCGGGTGAGGCAGATCTTCCTGCGACGCTTGACTACCCACACCTTGCTCATGAGCAGGGGCACGGTTCAACCTGGTGAACACCATCCTAAGAAACAAACTCATAGCTTAGACCAATATCATATCAATACTAACTATGGATTAAGAATGTACTGAACACACGGAATGCGGAAATGAATATCCGAACAGCATGGTAACAAGCAACTGCTATATATACACCATGGTTCATACACACCCTTACATAGTTCAGTACAAACTTACTCGAAGAGCAAACTACTGAAATTGCGAAACTACTCATCAGAGGCTTACAAGCTGCCTATACATTATTTATCTAGGCCTCCGGAATTCATTTCACATTACATACATACTTCACAAGTCACGCAGGACTGTGAAAGTACAGCTACTACCATACTATCCTTCCGCTCACAGCTCAGGCATCCGCATAAAACATCTCATAGAGATTAGCTCCATAACCTCAAAGCTCAACCTGCGGATCAGGGAACACTCTAGCCTGAGATCCCTGGGATCCATAAGGACACGGATGTGGCCTTGGTCCCCTGACTGATGGTAAGAGGGGTCCCCGAAGAGGTGTGCCTCCTCCTATAGCTGGCCAGTCAACGTGAGCCGGAAGATGGGTCCTAACAGGGTTCAGCATCTCCATCTCTCCATACCCTGTCTGGACTACCGGTGCCAGCTGCGTCAAAGCTGTCCACAGACGGGCACGGGTAGCATAAACCTCCATGCGGAGAGCACGAGCATCCCTGTCTCTGTTCTCTAGCATCTCAACAGTGGACTGCAGTAGTGGATCCTCCATAGAAGAATCAAAATAAACTCCACTGAGGTATCCCTCTTCACCAGGCTGAGAGGCCGGAACATAGCAGAACTCTGAATTCTGCAGCAGTGCGTGTCTCGCTCTCATAATGGTCAGCATTGAATAGGCAGCATCTTGTACTGCCATGTCAACAGTGACCCCCAACCCATAGGACCAATGGATTGGCTTCTCCGCTCCAGGGTAATCTGGAAATACCCTAGCAGTGCAGATGTACTGGCTCTGGTTGAAGTCTCGGTACTGTTCCTCTACTATGTACTCGGGGTACCAGCGGTAACCGCACACCGACATCACTCTGACCAGCATGGCCGTATGACCCGGCACATCAATGCACCTGGTCAGACGTACCACCTGACGAGAAGGACGGCTAGGCATCTGTAAATAGAGAGTAATGCAAAAGCATTAGAGCTCTGAATGCAAAATTGGGCAGCATAACGGCTGTAAATGCTCAAAAACAAATTTTGAGACAACCCAAAATGGAATAGCTTAACCACTCAACTATCAAGTTCAACTCTCTGGTCACCAAACTTACTTCCTGCTTCCTAGGAATAAAAGAAACCCAATATCTCTCGACCCGTAGTCCTATAAGCTACCGGTCGGAAACACGAGCCTAGGAGAAGTTGAGTAACCTAGTCCTTAATTCCCGTAGAAAAGACGAGGATGACCAGAATAGAATAATTTGAGAAGAGAACAAGAGTCTTACGTTCCCTTCCACAAACAATTTCCCTTATATATAACTAAAGCAATTCTAGACTCAACTTCGACCAGTTTGGCTTAGTAATCCTACAGTCAGTCAGGCTCTGACACCAACACTGTCGGGAACCCGATACTAAGCCATAGGAATCCAGCCTGTAACACATCGCATCCCTTTGCGGTCTCACGGACGGTTAACTCCACGGCTGCAGCCTTACCTTAGCCGGGACCGTTTCCGTATTTTAACTCACGTATGCGATAGTGTCGCTAGCAATCCAATGTCAAAGAACCCGGATCGACATGTCTAGTTATAAACCAAAGTGGCAGTACCGCACAAGGACATGCATACATGACCCAACAAAGCAGGTGTCAGTCATTAGCGAATGTAGACGAGTCGTAGCAAGCTACAAGGACTCCATTACATCGCGTGACATTTCCCCAAAGAGGACAGATACAGCAGCTAAGAAGGACACATGTCGGTCAACCAATGTGTCCGGAGCAGTAGCGAACTACCAAGGCTCATTGGATCACAAAGGGGCATTTCCTTGTAAGGAGTGCTACCAAAGTTCACGACTAGGTAATCGAACCCCATACATATCAAGTACGACACACGTACGCATGGCATACCGATATGTATAGATACATCGATGGCATCACAACATAACCATAAACATACAAGCTTTATTTAAGAGGCTCGGAAGAGCCACACACATAATATTACACATTAAGGGTCTCACGACCCATAATAACAGTCATTCAGTTACAAGCCAGCGGAAGAGTTTAAACTGTCTGAGTACAGACAGGGCAACTAAAGGCACATGGCCTGACTATACTACAGATCCAACATAGGGCCAGATCGTAGCTGGGACACCAGCTACTCGTCGTCGTCGATGTCCACGAAGAACCCTCCATTAGGGTCATTAGCAACCTCTGCAACATTTATTAAGCAAACATGAGTACGAAGGTACTCAGCAAGACTTTAGGAGAACTAACTACTCATGCAAGGTATCAAAAGGTATTGTCGGGTTTCATGCGGAAAGCCAGCATTTGACTCGTGGCTAGACACTTGCATTTTCAAATAATTTTGACAACTTGATTTCTCGCACACGAGTCCACTAACACCACAACAATACACTATCGTGGAATCATTCCGTCTCCATACGGAAATGCCGTCTACGACACTTACGCTTATCTTGGCAATTTTATGAGTAGCCATTGAAGTTATCTATGAACAACATATGTCTCCAAGTAGTCCATATCCGCGGACGCGGCTATTCTAATAGATCATAACCCTGCAGGGGTGTACTTCGTCACACACGCAATCGCCACTTACCGCCAAGTGCACGTCATGCACCTCGGCAACCTTCAAGCGGAAGCCCAGCGAGGGAGTCGGCCACGACTGTTAACCACACTAGTACCTAGTCCAGGTTTATCGCCTATATGAGAGTAACCCGTACGGAAGTCCGGCCGTGGTTTCCGACACGGCCTCAAACGATGTGCGCAGGGTTCCCAAGCCCACCATCCAGGTGCCACTTGGTACACCGTGCCACTGCCTACCGCATCACGGCCCACCTCTCAAGTCAGCACCATGCACGGCCTCCAGCATTACTATAAACACCAGAAACTACTTGCAACTCCTGGAACGAGTACTACCCGATTAATAGGCCGAGCGGGGTCATATTTCAGGGACCAGCATGTGGTAGTATCTAGTCTTGGATTACATACACGGAACTCAGTTCCTATGGACGGTTCCAATGAAACAACCCGCCATGTACTCCTACACAGCCTTTCACCGGTACCTTTACCAAATCAAGTTCAACACACAACCTTTGCGCACCAAACACATTCCACGATTCTGTTCATCTCCCAGATGACAGACCATACACAACTCTAAGCATAGCATGCATAGCAGGATAAGGCACATCATAGCTCAAGCAACTACCAGGTATGCTAGTTGTAAGGTTCGGCTATTTACTGTGACAAGGTTAGGTCATGCAAAGGAAGTGGGTTCAACTAACGTGGCAAAAGCAGTTGAAGCATTTGATCCTAATGCAATAAATAAGTGCAGGAGCAAGAACATGGGATTTATCGGGATGATCAAAAGGGTTGCTTGCCTTGTTGCTCAGAGGAGGAACGATATCCGTCAGACGGATATTCGGTGGAATCCGGGGGTGCGGAGCCTACCGAAATGAATGGCAACATTCAATAACAATCATATGCACTCAAAATGATGCATGAGCATGGCATGAGAATGCAAGATGATAAGTTATTATTTTCAACATGTATTAGGTTTAGAGTTGATTTGAATCACATTCGAATAGCAATTCAAACGGGTATTCTCGGATACCGGTTTAATTGATTCGACCTGATGCTCAGATCAACTTGAAGTTAACATGCATGAAATGTCATGTTATGATACTGATTTGTAATTAGGACAGTGGTGAACCTTGTATATATAATGAAATTTGAATATTTTTGCAATTTCCATTTAAAAAGTGATTATAAGAATTGAATTATTCCTTATACCACAATTTAGGGTTCTGTAACTTTTTCAAACATAATTGAAAATAGCATAATCAGAATCCTTGAATTTTTCTGATACTTTTTCATATATAAATTATTTTCATTGGAATTACAGATTAATTTCTATGAATTTTACAAGTTTTAGCAATTTCCTGGAATTATTTCTATACTGCAAATACTTTTATTGCATCAGCATGACATCAGCAGGTCCATCTGGCCGTTGAAAGTCAAACCTGACCAGTGGGACCCACTGGTCACTCTCTTTGGTCAATTTTAGATGAAGATTAAACTTAATTAACTAATTAACCTTGCTGGACCCACATGTTAGTGACTTATTAACTTATTTGATTTATTTTTATTAGTTTTAAACTTATCAGAGGCTGGCCCCACCAGCCAGTGACTCAGGCCAGCCAAGATCCACCGGCGGCGAGGTCGTCCTCGCCGGCGGGGAGCCTCCGGCAACCACCAGCACGGTGGAGGGGCTCGGAAACGGCGTACAGGGGGCCAAATGCTGCGCGGAGAGCACCAGAGGAACGACACGTCTCCCGCAGCTCCATTTCTGCACTTAGCCGGGCCTGATCTGGCCGGAGATGATGCCGGCGACGAGCTTGGCGGCGGCCAAGGCTCGGGCGTCATCGGGGTCTTTGATTCAGAGGAAACTACGCTCGGTTCTTGGCTGCTACAACATCTACGCGTCGACCTGAAGCTGCTGGTGCCCTCGGAAGGACGAGCTGATCATCGGAGGGCTACCGGCGACGAGCGGCAGCGGCGGTCCTCGTCGGGCTTCGGTGAAACTAGAGCTAGAGGAGGGGATCGACCGGAAAAACTTAGGCGAAACGACCGCATGCTCACGGGGAGTACAGAGCAGGGCTTAGACGGCTCGGGGAAGGCCTGGGGGCGACGAATCGACGGGAGAGGTCCGGCGGCCGGAGGTGGAAGACGATGGCGCCGCGGGCATTGCAGAGCTTGGGGAATCTTCGGCTTCTGCAGAGATGACTAGGGCGATGAGGCGGAGCTAATGGCGTGCTCTGGGAGGGGATCCTATGGCTAGGGGCACGGGCAGCTCAAGCTCGAGCTCGGCTCCAATGGCGGCAGCAAGGAGGAGGAGGAGATCCGGGAGGAGGGAGCGAGCCGATGCGGGGAATGGATAGGGGAGGCCTCAGGGGGCTTATCCCCAGCCTTGCCAGCGCAAGGCGGCGGCTAGGCAGGCGCACAGGTGCGTGGCCGCGCCGGAGGAGGCGGCGGCCACCTCCTGCTGCCTACTGGCGCGAGGGAGGGGACGAGCGAGGGAGATGGGCCGGGCCAGGCTAGGCGACAGGTAACTCCTTTCCCTTTTTTTCTGTTTTTGTTTTTCTGTTTTGCTAATTATGGTTTTGCTAATTATTTCAGCTCCAAAACAAAAAGTAAAAACTATTTTAGACCTCCTGCAATATTTGTTATAATATCCCCAACCATTTCCAAGGTTTTCAACATTTTTGGAAATTTATAGTTTCTGATTTCAAATTTTAAAGTTTGAAACCAGTGGCTTTTGCATTAATTTAAAATGCTTAAGGTGTCAAGAAAATAGTCTTCTCCAATGCTCATTTACTTTCATGATTTATCAGAATGTTTGAACATTTCTTGAGGCCATTTTGGATTCATTGATTTTGACTACTTTGAGATTTTCTTTAATTGAAATAGTGGCTAGGGTTTTGTGTTTTTTTTCCTTTGCCACTTTGTTATTTTTGTTGAAACTTCTTAGATGCAAATGCAAAGAAGACATGAGCACAAGACTAACTTGCTTAAGGGTTAGGGATGTGACATATATCCTAATTCCGGGTCTTCTGCGATGATCATATTTGAAATAACATTTGCAAAGTTATTAGGGTTACTTCCGGCCCTTTTTAATTCTTCATAGTGCTTAGGATATGTCTCTACCCATTGTTCCCATAGAACTTTTACAGATTCTCCTAAAAATGTTTCAAGATATGTTAACATATCTTCTACCTTAGTTCTTATATTATACTGGTTTTGTATATATTTTTGAACTATTAAACCTTTCCATATGCTGATTGTATTCGGCCAATCTATAGGGTCATGAGCTGCTAGGTTTAAAATAGCGCCATCATTCTTATAATTTTGAAATTGCACTGGCTTTTCAAAATCTTTTCTTTTGGCACCCATATATCTATATTGTCCTGGGATATATGTAGGTTGATAATCATCCTTTTCTGGAGGCCATTGTCCAGACCTACCAGATCAGCTGGACAATGGCCTCCAGAAAAGGATGATTATCAACCTACATATATCCCAGGACAATATAGATATATGGGTGCCAAAAGAAAATATTTTGAAAAGCCAGTGCAATTTCAAAATTATAAGAATGATGGCGCTATTTTAAACCTAGCAGCTCATGACCCTATAGATTGGCCGAATATAATCAGCATATGGAAAGGTTTAATAGTTCAAAAATATATACAAAACCAGTATAATATAAGAACTAAGGTAGAAGATATGTTAACATATCTTGAAACATTTTTAGGAGAATCTGTAAAAGTTCTATGGGAACAATGGGTAGAGACATATCCTAAGCACTATGAAGAATTAAAAAGGGCCGGAAGTAACCCTAATAACTCTGCAAATGTTATTTCAAATATGATCATCGCAGAAGACCAGGAATTAGGATATACCTCACTACAAAACGAAAGGTTGAGAGAAATAGAAAAACTAACATTAACTAGCTGGAAAGGAATAAAAGAATTCTCTCAACATTATTTATATAATGCTACCACTGCGAAGCAAGGGTTTAATGTAGGTGTTGTAGAAAGATATTTTAATAAGTTGCCAGACCCTCTAGGATCCATAATATTTGAAGAATATAAAAAAGAAATAGGTGGAAACGTGTTAAATATATCTCAAGCCATAACATTTGTTTTTAAACAATTAAGAAAGGTATGTACAGGCATACAAGCCCAAAGGTCTATGAAGAAGTCAGATTACAATTTCTGCAATAACATTGTCCAAATACCGCTTACCTATGGAGAAGAAAGGCATCGGAAAAACAAATATTATAAACCACAAAGGAGAGATAATAGAAATTTTCGAATAAAGAAAAGATATTTCTTGAGAAGGTCCGATAATAGAGCCCCATTCTTGCATAAAATAAATGTAAGAAGATATAATCCTAAGAAATCATATGATAAAACATGCAGGTGTTTCATATGTAACTCTCCCGATCACTTAAGTAGAACTTGCCCTAATAAAGACCAGAAAAGGTACACTAGCAAATATGAGGAGCAAGAGAGAGTATTAATAGTAGATAGTGTTAATGAGAATATTTTGGTATGTGATGATGAAATAAAAGACGACGAGTCAATATATTCAATCATAGAGACAGATGAAGTAGAAAATGAGACTCCAGAATATGAATCAAGCGATGATGAAATAGACCTAATTGATGAATTAGCCGGTTTAAAGATCAAAATGATGAATCAAGTAGATTGTGAACATGACTGGATTAAAGGAAAAGGGGATTATAACATAAAATGTGCTTTCTGTATATATTATCCTAGCCAAGATAATAGATTCACATGTAGTTTATGCTTAAAGCAAGCATGTACCTCCTGTCTAAAAGTCGGTAATCAAAAATGGAGACAGGAAATAGAATGGGAGCCAGAAGAAAGAATATTATCCAACAAGGTTAGAAACTTAGAAAATAGAATAAATAAGCTAGAAGCAGAATTAGAAAAGCTAAAGGATGAATTAGAAGATAATAAAGAGCAAGATAATAAGGTTGCAAAAATCACAGAGATGAAAGAACAAATGATAACAATAAGGGATAAAAAGGAGATAAATTAATACAATTAAAAGATGCAATAACTAGTTTTGGAAACAAACATATTGTTCGATTACCATTCAAAGAAGTGTTAGGGATAAGAATCCCAGTTAGAATAGTTCTAAAGCCAAACATTTCTTATAAAGTGTTAGCGCTACTAGATACGGGTTGCACAAAGAACATCATACATGATAAATATTTCATGAGATGTCCAGAAATAGTTGAAACTATAGATAATAATAAAGCTGAAGTATCTACCGATATGTCAGGAATAAAGAAAATCCACAACCAGTTAGCATATAATATTGAAGCATACATAAATGGCACGAAATATATAATAGATGAAATTACAATAAGAGATTTATCAGTAATAAATGATGACATGATAATAGGGTTAAGGTTTTTACAACAGTCTTTACAAACTACAATTATACATGAAGAAGGGGTTACATTTATCCCTTATCAAGATAATCTCCCATACATATCTGAAGTAAGAAAGCAAAGAAAAGCTTTGCAAAATGTAGAGATATCTAATTTGGATGGAGAATATAGTACAAGTCCAGAGGTAGCCCTTGAATTCTGTAAAGATGAAGAACTTAGTGAGACCATAGAAGAATATCATATAGAAAATACAAGTACAGAATGCATAGCATTACAATCATTTTCACCAAATTGGTATAGAGACATAAAATCCAAAAAAGATATAGATAAGATAGTGCAAAGATTAGAAAACATACAAATTATATGGGAAATACCGATGAAACATTGGGAAAGGAACTCTACAGTTTGCAAAATAAATATTATAAATCCATACTATATCATTAAGTGAGGGCCAATAGAAGCTACTCCTAAAGATATTGAAGAGTTCAAAATGCATATTGAAGAATTATTAAAATTAAAAGCAATTAGAGAAAGTAGAAGTCCTCATAGGTCTGCTGCTTTTATAGTGAGAAATCATGCTGAAGAGGTGAGAGGTAAATCCAGAATGGTAATTAACTTTAAAAGGCTTAATGATAATACGGTAGATGATGCATACAACATACCTAATAAACAGGAATGGATCAATAGAATACAAGGAAGCAAATTTTTCTCTAAATTTGACTTAAAAGCAGGGTTTTGGCAAGTGAAAATGGCTGAAGAATCCATTCCATGGACTGCCTTTACTTGTCCGCAAGGCCATTATGAATGGCTAGTAATTCCATTGGGTCTAAAGAATGCACCTGCACTATTTCAAAGGAAAATGCAAAATATATTTAATGAGAACCAAGCCTTTATATTAGTATACGTAGATGATTTGTTAGTATTCTCAAAAACATATAAAGAGCATATAGCCCATCTCGAAGTGTTCTTTCGCAAGGTAGAACAAAATGGGCTCATATTATCAAAAAAGAAGATGGAAATTTGTAAAGAAAGAATAAATTTCCTTGGTCATGAAATAGGAGAAGGAAAAATATATTTGCAAGAACACATTGCAAAGAAAATTTTAGAGTTTCCTAATAATATGAGTGATAACAAAGTTCTACAACAATTCTTAGGAATTGTAAATTATGCAAGAAATTACATAGATAACCTAGCAAAGCTAGCCGGACCTTTATATGCTAAATTAAGAAAGAATGGTCAGAGATATTTTAATTCTGAAGATATAAAATTAGTAAAGGCCATCAAAGAAAAAGTCAAGAATTTAAAGCCCCTAGAATTGCCTCTAGAAGATAATTATTTTATTATTGAAACAGATGCATCTAAAGTAGGATGGGGTGCTATATTAAAACAAAAACCTAATAAATATTCCCCGAAAGCAGATGAAAAAATATGTAGATATGCTTCAGGAAGTTATAAGTTAAAAACGGTAAATAATATTGATAGAGAAATCCTTGGAGTTGTAAATGCAATAAATGCTTTTAGGTTATATCTAGGATTCAAAGAATTTACAGTGTGAACTGATTGTGAAGCCATATGTCGATATTATAATAAAATTAATAGTAAAAAAAGTTCAACCAGAAGATGGGTCTTATTTGAAGACACCATAGCTGGGAATGGTTATAAAGTTATTTTTGAGCATATTGAGGGAAAAGATAATACTTTACCTGACATATTTTCTCGTGCATCAAATTTGCAGAAATGAAGAAAGGATTATTCCCCACCAGGGACGAATGCTTCTTCTTTGGAGAGGAGAACAGGCTGAAGATATTTCAGCCAAATACCTTCAATTTCAAGCCAAAGGCCCATATCAAGCTTGATGAAATTCAGAGGTGCATACTGGACAATTTCTGGTTCCAATATACCAATAAGAGAGATGAAAAAGGATATATGCTATCAATTCTAAATAGCTTGGCAGAATATTTTAACCAAATGAATATGAAGGCGGCAAAACTAGAAAGGGCTGAAATACAAAAAGGAGAAATATTATATGTTTTATTTGACGAAAATAAACCCGGAATATATTTGACATGGGAAAACATCATGATAGAGAAACTAGATGCAAAACGAATGGGACAAGACTTAACATTCAAAAAATATGAAGGTATTGATGAGGCCTTGTTTTGGGCAAGAAAAATGATAGGGGAAAACTATTATATTGACCCCAAGGCTAAAGATTATATCCAGAAGAGAAAGAATGCAGATAACAATGCATCTAATATGCCAATATTTAAAATAACCAAGGGAGAATCATCAGGAAAGAATATAAAGGAAGAAGGTTCTCCAAAAAATTATACATATAAAGAATGCCTTCTGAAGGGCCTAGACCCTTTGGATAGTGAATATATAGATCAAGAAATTGACAAAAGATTTGAAGAATTGTCAAAAATAATGAAGAAAGAATTAAAGGAAGAGATATTAGAAGAAATAAGGGTTGAAATGAAAATAAGATTTGAAGATATAAAGAAAGAATGTGATACGAAGTATGATTTCCATCTCTTAGATGAGGATCATATGGATATCGCAGGGCATGGGCAGCCACCTGAGTAAAACCCAACTTCAAATGTCACTGAATTTGAATTGATATTACTATCAATCATTCGGGCGCGGAGGACATATACTCCGACTGAATGCTGATAGGAATTTAGAATCTTAGTGTATATTGATATGAAATATCAATTATATGGGCAGGGAAGACCCCCCTCAAAAAAAATGCAGCATGTATGCGTACGCATATCAATAGCCAATGCACACACATGTGCATGTTTCCAGCCAAGTATGCCCGCATACACATATCAGCAGGCAGTGTACGGGCACATGCATATCCAAAGATTGTAATATTCCTGAAGATTAAAGTCCAAGACAAAATCATGACGAAGAAGAAAATCAAAAAAGAAGACAATGCCACCTCCATTGGCAGCCAAGACACGGTGTGCAAACCTCTCCAACATGCACTCAATACCCTAGAAAGAAGGGCTATAATGACTACAAAGCCTATAAAGCCTAGAAGGCCTAAAAACTAGTTGCATGATGGACAAGGAGAAAGAAGGAGGAAATAATAGAGGAGCCTTCTCCCGGAAGCCATCCAAGAGGTGCTCTCTTGCCTATAAAAGGAGGAGCCTTGCTGCGAAGAGAGACACCAGACGGAGAAGAACCAGCCACAGATAGAGCACAGAGTTGCAACTCAGCTAGCAAGCTCTTTGCTCAAGTAGTAGTAGTAGTAGTACTTCCTCATCGTGTAATAAAGAGCTACAATATTTAGAGCATTTGTAAGCTCGCGAAGGTAGTTAGAAGGTAATTTCTTTATCCTTGTGTAAACCCTTCGGGGGTTCCCGAAAGGGAAAACCATATGTAAATTATGTTGTGGAAATGATGTAGTTTCGTGTTTTCACTTGGTATTTTATTTTTGAATTTATGGAACGAGTTCTTATGCTAGGGATCATATAGGAGAAAACTCTGCCGGTAGTTCTCTGTGTATCCTTTTATGGCATTTGAATGAGAACCTTATGGCCGTAGAGAAGTGTTCCCTTCGGGTGGAACTGCGTGGGAAGACGATAGGAATTTACTCCATAAATTTGCAACTAAAACATCGAGTGAACAAACGTAGCTACATCTGAAACAACATAATGATAAATATGGTGAGTACTGAGTAGGATATTACACCACTGCGTACACCTCAGTCGTCTTGTTGGCCTCGACAGCCCCTCAAAGATCCTGCAATATAAGCGAAATAATTTAAAAACACTTCGTATTAAAATAATATAAAATAAATAAATAACTTTGTATTTACTTTAATAACTCGTATACGTAATCACGTATATCAACATTAAAACCTGAATTTGTAACTTAATATAGTTTAGATTAATTTAAAATTAATCTAAACTATATTAAGTTACAAATTCAGGTTTTAATGTTGATATACATGATTACGTATACGAGTTATTAAAGTAAATACAAATTTATTTATTTATTTTATATTATTTTAATACGAAGTGTTTTTAAATTATTTCACTTATATTGCAGGATCTTTGAGGGGCTGTCGAGGCCAACAAGACGACTGAGGTGTACGCAGTGGTGTAATATCCTACTCAGTACTCACCATATTTATCATTATGTTGTTTCAGATGTAGCTACGTTTGTTCACTTGATGTTTTAGTTGCAAATTTATGGAGTAAATTCCTATCGTCTTCCCAGGCAGTTCCACCCGAAGGGAACACTTCTCTACGGCCATAAGGTTCTCATTCAAATGCCATAAAAGGCTACACAGAGAACTACCGGCAGAGTTTTCTCCTATAGGATCCCTAGCATAAGAACTCGTTCTATAAATTCAAAAATAAAATACCAAGTGAAAACACGAAACTACATCATTTCCACAACATAATTTACATATGGTTTTCCCTTTCAGGAACCCCCGAAGGGTTTACGCAAGGATAAAGAAATTACCTTCTAACTACCTTCTCGAGCTTACAAATGCTCTAAATATTGTAGTTTATTACACGATGAGGAAGTACTACTACTACTACTTGAGCAAAGAGCTTGCTAGCTGAGTTGCAACTCTGTGCTCTATCTGTGGCTGTGTGACTCCCTCGATTTAATCGTACGCTAATCATACACGCAAATGCGTACGATCAAACCCAAGGACTCACGGGAAGATATCACAACACAACTCTAGACACAAATAAAATAACATCAGCTTCATATTACAAGCCAGGGGCCTCGAGGGCTAGAATACGAAAGCTCGATAAACACACGAGTCAGCGGAAGCAACAAATATCTGAGTACAGACATAAAACATGGGGTGCCTTAGAGAAGGCTAGCACAAAAGATACAACGATCGAACGAGGCGAGGCCTCCTGCCTGGGAACCTCCTAACTACTCCTGATCATCAGCGGCCTCCACGTAGTAGTAGGCACCGTCGGGGTAGCAGTCGTCGGAGGCGGGGACCTCCATCACCTGGGCACCATCATCTGGTCGCAGCAAACGGATCAAGGGGACAAGGGGGAGCAAAGCAGCGGTGAGTACTCATCCAAAGTACTCGCAAGTCTTACATTAGAACTATTCTAATTATGCATCAGTATCAAAGAAGGGGGTTATATGTGGACTGACTGCAGCAATGCGAGAATAGAGAGAGAAGGCCTAGTCCTATCGAAGACTAGCATCTTCAGGGTCTTGCAGCAATAGACGAGAGTAGAACAGGGGGGAAACATTAATAGTCATATTGTTGCAGCAATATTAAAGTGAGGTCACGCCTAAAGATCCTCCCTCGACTCCCTGCGAGGAAGCAATCCCGAGGCAAACTAATTCCAGTTAAGTAACAATTGTAGTTGTAAAAGATCGGGGCACAACTCCAAGACGTCCTGTAACCGTGGACACGGCTATCCGAATAGTTAATTTTCATCCGTGCAGGGGTGCACCACATGTCCCGTCACGCTCGATAACACTCTGGCCAGACATACTTTTCCGGGTCCTGCCCGGCCTCGGAATATCGACACGTCGCAGCCCCACCTAAGACTAATCAGAGAGGCCAGCCCGCCGATCTAAATCCTAAGCACAAAGGGTTCGTGGTCTCAGTTCCCCTTCACGCTCCTGCACGTGGCGTGGGCGGCCGACGTCAGTCCTAGCATCCCTTAATCACAAGCGCGATGCATCTCGGGACCACTCGGGCACGCGCCGCTACATTGCTGGCATCTGAAAAGCTTCGGCTGATACCGCGACGCCGAGTACCCATAATTCTTCCCGCGTAGCCGGTTAGTGCGAAAAGGTCTCCGACCAACCCAGATCAAATACCCAAATCCATTAGCATTTTAATTAGGCCATCAACACAGTCTCACGGGAATCCACCCGTCTTACAACTAAACACCAATGATCCCAGTAACATGGTCGAGTAACTGTGTGGTCGTAACATCGGGGGGGATCCGAGGTATCACCCTCGTTGGATTCCGAACGATGTACCCGTCAAGGTGGGCTTAGAGGAGTCACCCTCGGGGGTCCCACACTTGAGGGGTTGCACGACAGGGGCGTCATCGGGAATGGTGAAAGAGGAATCACCCTCGATAACCATGACCGACTAGCTATACTACAGAGAAATCATCAGGAGTACTCAGTGAGGTGTCACCCTCGGTACCCGATAGTATCTCTGTAGCGTCGTACAACGAAGGGGGTGAATGTGTTGTGTCGGGTCTGGCTCGTCGATCAGAGATCGAGATTTGAAAACAAGCGGGGCAACTGAACTACGGGGTCAGAGGGGATGACTGCTCCACCTATACTAAGCAGATTAAAGGTACAGGACTGAAAGTAGCAGTTCCTCAAAAATAGGCTATGCATCAGATATAGGAGCTAACTACAACAGTAGCAAAAATACTAATGCAAGCAGTAGGAAGAAAGACATAGGCGATATAGGAATGATCAAGGGGGGGTTTGCTTGCCTTGCTGATCTGCGGCAAAGGACTGATCGGCAGGGTCGTAGATGTACCCGGCAGCAGCGTCAGTCTCGGGGTCTACCGGTAAGAAGAGGGGGAAGAAACAATAAATAATAGCACTGATGCAACACAAAGCATGACATGGAAAGATGCAGGCTAGACATGAGCTAACGCAGCAACATCCGTCATAGACGGGTCGGAAGAATATCTGACGATATTTTTTCGGGTCTCGGGCTACTACCGGTTATACTGGAAACGAAGGAAAAGTTCCAAGTTTGCTATGCTAGGGATGCGTGAGAGACGAATGGACCGTGTATCCTGGTTCGTCTCGTTTTGCTGATCAACTTTCATGTTGAAATTATTTTGATCTGACTTACGGATTATTTTATATTAATTTTCAAAGTTTTATTAATTATTTATAAATTAAAAAACAGATTTAGCTATTTTAATAAAATCCCATTATGACATCATGGCGATGTCAGGCTGACATCAGCAGTTGACTGGTCAACTGACCAGCGGGTCCCGAACGTCATAGTCACAAGTTTTTTATTAAGATTAATTATTAATTAATCAGATTAATTTAGTGGGGGACCCACGTGTCATTCTCTCATTAGGTTAATTAATTATTCTAATTAACAGATTAACTTATATATCTATTTAACTAATTCATTAACTCATTAATTAATTATTATATCTATTTATTTATTTATTTAATAAAACATATATTTTTATTATTTTTATTAACTATCGCATGGGGCCTCCCTGTCATAGACAGCGGGTGCGTTGGCCCCACCGGTAAGTGACCCTAGGCCAAAAACACATTTTTAATCACAAATACATAACCATACAAATGTCGTATTCCTCCACATACCTATATACGCAAATACATACATACGTACGGGCATCAATGCATACATACATATATACAGAATACATCATTTATTTTTCTTTTAACTCAACACACTCTCATCTCACTGTCAACAGACAACAGAGAACACAACTCTCTGCTAACTCAACATAGAAGAACCAAATGTTCAATCCTTCCTACCGGAGTCTACCGTCGACGGATCGGGGTCCCGTTTGCTGGAACGGAACCGGGACGGTGAGGAGAACGCGACGGTGGGAGGAGCCCGAGGAGGGACCAACGGTGATGGGACGGCCCGATGAAGCCGGAGTTCGCGGGAAGCGGAGGTGACGGCGGTGATGGCGCGGTTCCGGTGAGGACGGTGGTGATGGCGGTGACGGGCCGGCGAGGGCCTCCCGGAGCCGTGATGGTGGTGGTCGCCGGAGTTGGTGAAGGGGGCCGGCCGACGGTGGTCCGGGGGATGGCCGGCCGAGGTGTGGCATGGGAGAGGGCCTGGCCTCGGTTTGGAGAGGGGAGAGGTGAGGGAGGCTGTGGGGAGGGGTGGCCGAGACGATGGAGGGAGGGGCCAGCGAGGGGTGGTGGCCCGTGGAGAGGGTGAGGCGAGGTGGAGAGGAGGGTTCCTCTCGTGGGCAGGGTGGGGGCTCGGTGTGGAGGGGTTTGGTGGGGAGGGAACTGACAGGCAGGGGAGGGATCGGTGGGGGTGGGGCCTCCAGCGATGGGAAAGGTGGGTGGCGGCGCTGGGGGAAGAGGGAGGGAGCGAGGCGTGGCGTGGGGGGCCTTGCCCTAGGGTTTGAGGGGAGGGTGGCGCGGGTGGGCTGGCCAGTTGGGCCTTTTGGCCCAGCTCGGCCAGGGGGGTGGGGCTTGCTTTTTCTTTTTCTTTTTTTTTTGTTTCTTACATTATTTATTTTACTATTCGATTTTTCTCTTTAAATACTTTTTCTTTATACTTCCTTTTATCACTATGATTTTCTTAATACTTTCTTTTTTACATATATATTCTTTTGATATTTAACATGAATTTATAAAATACTTTTCTTTTGTTTTCAAATTTTTGGATCCGGACAGACTCGAATCAACGCGGGTCTGAGATGGAAATTCGATGATGTGGCATCATTAGCGGGTGATCACTGTAGCTTAATCACAATAATTACTGTTGCAAAAGTCGAGGATGTCACAGGCTGGTTCTTCTCCGTCTGGTGTCTCTCTTCGCAGCAAGGCTCCTCCTTTTATAGGCAAGAGAGCACCTCTTGGATGGCTTCCGGGAGAAGGCTCCTCTATTATTTCCTCCTTCTTTCTCCTTGTCCATCATGCACCTAGTTTTTAGGCCTTCTAGGCTTTATAGGCTTTGTAGCCATTATAGCCCTTCTTTCTAGGGTATTGAGTGCATGTTGGAGAGGTTTGCACACCGTGTCTTGGCTGCCAATGGAGGTGGCATTGTCTTCTTTTTTGATTTTCTTCTTCGTCATGATTTTGTCTTGGACTTTAATCTTCAGGAATATTACAATCTTTGGATATGCATGTGCCGGTACACTGCCTGCTGATATGTGTATGCGGGCATACTTGGCTGGAAACATGCACATGTGTGTGCATTGGCTATTGATATGCGTACGCATACATGCTGCATTTTTTTTTTGAGGGGGGTCTTCCCTGCCCATATAATTGATATTTCATATCAATATACACTAAGATTCTAAATTCCTATCAGCATTCAGTCGGAGTATATGTCCTCCGCGCCCGAATGATTGATAGTAATATCAATTTTAATTCAGTGACATTTGAAGTTGGGTTTTACTCAGGTGGCTGCCCATGCCGTGCGATATCCATATGATCCTCATCTAAGCGATGGAAATCATACTTCGTATCACATTCTTTCTTTATATCTTCAAATCTTATTTTCATTTCAACCCTTATTTCTTCTAATATCTCTTCCTTTAATTCTTTCTTCATTATTTTTGACAATTCTTCAAATCTTTTGTCCATTTCTTGATCTATATATTCACTATCCAAAGGGTCTAGGCCCTTCAGAAGGCATTCTTTATATGTATAATTTTTTGGAGAACCTTCTTCCTTTATATTCTTTCCTGATGATTCTCCCTTGGTTATTTTAAATATTGGCATATTAGATGCATTGTTATCTGCATTCTTTCTCTTCTGGATATAATCTTTAGCCTTGGGGTCAATATAATAGTTTTCCCCTATCATTTTTCTTGCCCAAAACAAGGCCTCATCCATACCTTCATATTTTTTGAATGTCAAGTCTTGTCCCATTCGTTTTGCATCTAGTTTCTCTATCATGATGTCTTCCCATGTCAAATATATTCCGGGTTTATTTCCGTCAAATAAAACATATAATATTTCTCCTTTTAGTATTTCAGCCCTTTCTAGTTTTGCTGCCTTCATATTCATTTGGTTAAAATATTCTGCCAAGCTATTTAGAATTGATAGCATATATCCTTTTTCATCTCTCTTATTGGTATATTGGAACCAGAAATTGTCCAGCATGCACCTCTGAATTTCATCAAGCTTGATATGGGCCTTTGGCTTGAAATTGAAGGTATTTGGCTGAAATATCTTCAACCTGTTCTCCTCTCCAAAGAAGAAGCATTCGTCCCTGGTGGGGAATGATCCTTTCTTCATTTCTGCAAATTTGATGCACGAGAAAATATATCAGGTAAAGTATTATCTTTTCCCTTAATATGCTCAAAAATAACTTTATAACCATTCCCAGCTATGGTGTCTTCAAATAAGACCCATCTTCTGGTTGAACTTTTCTTACTATTAATTTTATTATAATATCGACATATGGCTTCACAATTAGTTCGCACTGTAAATTCTTTCAATCCAAGATATAACCTAAAAGCATTTATTGCATTTACAACTGCAAGGATTTCTCTATCAATATTATTTACCGTTTTTAACTTATAACTTCCTGAAGCATATCTGCATATTTTTTCATCTGCTTTCAGGGAATATTTATTAGGTTTTTGTTTTAATATAGCACCCCATCCTACTTTAGATGCATTTGTCTCAATAATAAAATAATTATCTTCTAGAGGCAATTCTAGGGGCTTTAAATTCTTGACTTTTTCTTTGATGGCCTTTACTAATTTTATATCTTCAGAATTAAAATATCTATGACCATTCTTTCTTAATTTAGCATATAAAGGTCCGGCTAGCTATATGCTCTTTATATGTTTTTGAGAATACTAACAAATCATCTACGTATACTAATATAAAGGCTTGGTTCTCATTAAATATATTTTGCATTTTCCTTTGAAATAGTGCAGGTGCATTCTTTAGACCCAATGGCATTACTAGCCATTCATAATGGCCTTGCGGACAAGTAAAGGCAGTCCATGGAATGGATTCTTCGGCCATTTTCACTTGCCAAAACCCTGCTTTTAAGTCAAATTTAGAGAAAAATTTGCTTCCTTGTATTCTATTGATCCATTCCTGTTTATTAGGTATGTTGTATGCATCATCTACCATATTATCATTAAGCCTTTTAAAGTTAATTACCATTCTGGATTTACCTCTCACCTCTTCAGCATGATTTCTCACTATAAAAGCAGCAGACCTATGAGGACTTCTACTTTCTCTAATTGCTTTTAATTTTAATAATTCTTCAATATGCATTTTGAACTCTTCAATATCTTTAGGAGTAGCTTCTATTGGCCCTGACTTAATGATATAGTCTGGATTTATAATATTTATTTTGCAAACTATAGAGTTCCTTTCCCTATGTTTCATCGGTATTTCCCCTATAATTTGTATGTTTTCTAATCTTTGCACTATCTTATCTATATCTTTTTTGGATTTTATGTCTCTATACCAATTTGGTGAAAATGATTGTAATGCTATGCATTCTGTACTTGTATTTTCTATATGATATTCTTCTATGGTCTCACTAAGTTCTTCATCTTTACAGAATTCAAGGGCTACCTCTGGACTTGTACTATATTCTCCATCCAAATTAGATATCTCTACATTTTGCAAAGGTTTTCTTTGCTTTCTTACTTCAGATATGTATGGGAGATTATCTTGATAAGGGATAAATGTAACCCCTTCTTCATGTATAATTGTAGTTTGTAAAGACTGTTGTAAAAACCTTAACCCTATTATCATGTCATCATTTATTACTGATAAATCTCTTATTGTAATTTCATCTATTATATATTTCGTGCCATTTATGTATGCTTCAATATTATATGCTAACTGGTTGTGGATTTTCTTTATTCCTGACATATCGGTAGATACTTCAGCTTTATTATTATCTATAGTTTCAACTATTTCTGGACATCTCATGAAATATTTATCATGTATGATTATCTTTGTGCAACCCGTATCTAGTAGCGCTAACACTTTATAAGAAATGTTTGGCTTTAGAACTATTCTAACTGGGATTCTTATCCCTAACACTTCTTTGAATGGTAATCGAACAATATATTTGTTTCCAAAACTAGTTATTGCATCTTTTAATTGTATTAATTTATCTCCTTTTTTATCCCTTATTGTTATCATTTGTTCTTTCATCTCTGTGATTTCTGCAACCTTATTATCTTGCTCTTTATTATCTTTTAATTCATCCTTTAGCTTTTCTAATTTTGCTTCTAGCTTATTTATTCTATTTTCTAAGTTTCTAACCCTCCTGAATAATATTCTTTCTTCTGGCTCCCATTCTATTTCATGTCTCCATTTTTGATTACTGACTTTTAGACAAGAGGTACATGCTTGCTTTAAGCATAAACTACATGTGAATCTATTATCTTGGCTAGGAGTATATATACAGAAAGAACATTTTATGTTATAATCCCCTTTTCCTTTAATCCAGTCATGTTCACAATCTACTTGATTCATCATTTCGATCTTTAAACCGGCTAATTCATCAATTAGGTCTATTTCATCATCGCTTGATTCATATTCTGGAGTCTCATTTTCTACTTCATATGTCTCTATGATTGAATATATTGACTCGTCGTCTTTTATTTCATCATGACATACCAAAATATTCTCATTAACACTATCTACTTTTAATACTCTCTCTTGCTCCTCATATTTGCTAGAGTACCTTTTCTGGTCTTTATTAGGGCAAGTTCTACTTAAGTGATCGGGAGAGTTACATATGAAACATCTGCATGTTTTATCATATGATTTTGTCACATCCCTAACCCTTAAGCTAGATAGCATTGTGCTCATGTCTTCTTTGCATTTGCATCTAAGAAGTTTCAACAAAAACCACAAAGTGGCAAAGGAAAAACTCAAAACCCTAGCCACCATTTCAATTAAAGGAAATTTCAAACTAGTTCAAAATCAATGAACCCAAAATGGCCTCAAGAAATGTTCAAACTTTCTGATAAATCAGGAAAGTAAATGAGCATTGGAGAAAACTATTTTCTTGACACTTTAAGCATTTTAAATAAATGCAAAAGCCACTGGTTTCAAATTTAAAAATTGAAATCAGAAACTATAATTTTCCAAAAATGTTGAAAACCTTGGAAATGAGTGGGGATATTATAGCAAATATTTCAGGAGGTCTAAAATAGTTTTTTACTTTTTGTTTTGGAGCTGAATTAATTAGCAAAACAATAATTAGCAAAACAGAGAAACAAAAATAGAGAAAATGGAAAAAAAAACTTACCTCTCGCCCAAGCCTGGCCCGGCCCATCTCCCCGCTCGTCCCCTCCCTCGCGCCAGTAGGCAGCAGGAGGTGGCCGCCGCCCCCTCCGGCGCGGCCACGCACCTGCGTGCCTGCCTGGCCGCCGGCTCGCGCTGGCGACGACGGGGATAAGCTCCCGAGAGCCTCCCCTATCCATTCCCCGCCTCGGTTCTCCTCCTCCTCCCGGATCTCCTCCTCCTCCTTGCTGCCGCCATTAGAGCCGAGCTCGAGCTCGAGCTGCCCGTGCCCCTGGCCATAGGATCCCCTCCGAGAGCATGCCATTAGCTCCGCCTCGTCGCCCTGGTCATCTCTGCAGAAGCCGAAGCTTCCTCGAGCCCTGCAACGCCCGCAACGCTGTCGTCTTCCACCTCCGGCCGCCGGACCTCTCCCGTCGATTCGTCGCCCCCAGGCCTTCCCCGAGCCGTCTAAGCTCTGCTCTGCACTCCCGTGAGCATGCGGTCGTTTCCCCTAAGTTTCCCCCGTCGATCCCCTCCTCTAGCTCTAGTTTCACTGGAGCCCGACGAGGACCGCCGCTGCCGCTCGTCGCCGGTAGCCCTCCGATGTTCAGCTCGTCCTTCCGAGGGCACCAGCAGGTCCAGGACGACGCGTAGATGCCGTAGCAGCTAAGAACCAAGCATAGATCCCCCTGATTCAAAGACCCCGAGGACGCCCGAGCTTCGGTCGCCGCTCCGGCTCATCGCCGACGCCTCTTCCGGCGACCCTAGCCTCCCCAGTTGGTCCTGCCAGATCGGCCACTTCGCGAGCATGCTGTAGCTGCCAACCGCGAGCGTTTTGGTGTTGTGCAGCGTCGTCTAGGTCGCCTCCGGCGAGCCCTCCGCCGCGGGTCTGGTCGTTGGCGACCACCCTCCGGTGGGCATCGACGTGGCCGACCATTAGGGCGTAATCGCCCTCCCCTCAGTCGCTGCGAGAGGGCCCCACGCCTGGTCAAACCCCAATTAGGGGCTGGTCAGCGCGGGATTAGTCCCAGAGAGGCTGACCAGTGGGGCCCTCCTGTCAGGTTTGACCTGAACAGGTCGGCTGACCTGCTGACGTCAGCCTGATGCAATAAATGGAATTTCCAGTATAAAACTAATTTAGGAAATTGCTAAAAATTGCAAAAATCATAGAAATTAATCTGTAACTCCAATGAAAATAATTGATATATGAAAAAGTATCAGAAAAATTCAAGGATTCTGATTATGCTATTTTCAACTATGTTTGAAAAAGTTACAGAACCCTAAATTGTGCAATAAGGAATAATTCAATTCTTTTAATCACTTTATAAATGGAATTTGCAAAAATATTCAAATTTCATTATACTTGCAATGATCACACACTGCCCTAATTACAAATCAGTATCATAACATGACATTCATGCATGTTAACACCAAGTTGATCTGAGCATCAGGTCGAATCAATTAAACCGGTATCCGAGAATACCCCGTTTGAATTGCTATTCGAATGTGATTCAAATCAACTCTAAACCTATTACATGTTGAAAATAATAACTTATCACCTTGCATTCTCATGCCATGCTCATGCATCATTTTCAGTGCATATGATTGTTATTGAATATTGCTATCCTTTGCTGTAGGCTCCGCACCCCCGGATTCCACGAATATCCGTCTGACGGATATCGTTCCTCCTCTGAGCAACAAGGCAAGCAACCCCTTTGATCATTTCGATAACTCCCATGTTCTTGCTCCTGCACCTATTTATTGCATTAGGATCAAATGCTTCAACTGCTTTTGCCACGATAGCAGAACCCATTTCCTTTGCATGACTTAACATTGTCACAGTAAATAGCCGAACCTTGCAACCTAGCATACCTGGTAGTTGCTTGAGCTATGATGTGCCTTATCCTGCTATGCATGCTATGCTTAGAGTTGTGTATGGTCTCTCATCTGGGAGATGAACAGAAATGTGGAATGTGTTCGGTGAGCAAAGGTTGTGTGTTGAACTTGATTTGGTAAAGGTACCGGTGAAAGGCTGTGTAGGAGTACATGCGGGTTGTTTCATTGGAACCGTCCTTAGGAACTGAGTTCCGTGTATGTAATCCAAGACTAGATACTACCACATGCTGGGCCCTGAAATATTACCCCGCTCGGCCTATTAATCGCGTAGTACTCGATCCAGGAGTTGCAAGTAGTTTCTGGTGTTATAGTAATGCTGGAGGCCGTGCATGGTGCTGACCTGAGAGGTGGACCGTGATGCGGTAGGAAGTGGCACGGTGTACCAAGTGGCACCCGGATGGTGGGCTTGGGAACCCTACGCACATCATTTGAGGCCGTGGCGGAAACCTCGGCCGGACTTCCGTATGGGTTACTCTCAGATCGGCGATAAACCTGGACTAGGTACTAGTGTGGTTAACGGTCGTGGCCGACTCCCTCGCTGGGCTTCCGCTTGAAGGTTGCCGAGGTGCATGACGTGCACATGGCGATAAGTGGTGAGAGCGTGTGTGACGAAGTACACCCCTGCAGGGTTATGATCTATTCGAATAGCCGCGTCCGCGGATATGGACTACTTGGAGACATATGTTGTTCATAGATAACTTCAATGGCTACTCATAAAATTGTCAAGATAAGCGTGAGTGTCGTGGACGGCATTTCCGTATGGAGACGGAATGATTCCACGATAGTGTATTGTTGTGGTGTTAGTGGACTCGTGTGCGAGAAATCAAGTTGTCAAAACTAATTTCAAAATGCAAGTTGTCTAGCCACGAGTCAAATGCTGGCTCTCCGCATGAAACCCCACAATACTCTTTGATACCTTGCATGAGTAGTTAATTCTCCTAAAGTCTTGCTGAGTACCTTCGTACTCATGTTTGCTTAATAAATGATGCAGAGGTTGCTAATGACCCTAATGGAGGGTTCTTCGTAGACATCGACAACGACGAGTAGCTGGTGTCCCAGCTACGATCTGGCCCTACGTCGGCTCTGTAGTATAGTCAGGCCATGTGCCTTCTAGTTGCCCTGTCTGTACTCACACAGTTTTAACTCTTCCGCTGGCTTGTATTTGTATGACTGCTATTATGGGTCCAGAGACCTTAATGTGTAATATTACGTGTGTGGCTCTTCCGAGCCTCTTAAATAAAGGTTGTATGTTTATGGTTATGTTGTGATGCCATCGATGTATCTATACATATCGGTATGCCATGCGTACGTGTGTCTTACTTGATATGTATGGGGTTCGAATACCTAGTCGTGAACTTTAGTAGCACTCCTTACAAGGAAATGCCCCTTTGTGATCCAGCGAGCCTTGGTAGTCCGCTACTGCTCCGGACACATTGGTTGACCGGCATGTGTCCTTCTTAGCTGTTGTGTCTGTCCTCTTTGGGGAAATGTCACGCGACATAATGGAGTCCTTGTAGCTTGCTACGACTCGTCTACGTTCGCTGGTGACCGACACCTGCTTTGTTGGGTCATGTATGCATGTCCTTGTGCGGAACTGCCACTTTGGTTTATGACTAGACATGTCGATCCGGGTTCTTTGACATTGGATTGCTAGCGACACCTATCGCATACGTGAGTCAAAAGACGCAAACGGTCCCGGCTAAGGTAAGGCTGCAGCCGTGGAATTAACCGTGCGTGAGACCACAAAGAGATGCGATGTGTTACAGGCTGGATTCCTATGGCTTAGGATCGGGGTCCCGACAGCGTTGGTATCAGAGCCTGACTGACTGTAGGATTACTAAGCCAAACTGGTCGAAGTTGAGTCTAGAATTTCTTTAGTTATATATAAGGGAATTGTTTGTGGAAGGGAACGTAAGACCCTTGTTCTCTTATCAAGTTATTCTATTCTGGTCATCCTCGTCTCTTCTGCGGGAATTAAGGACTAGGTTACTCATCTTCTCCTAGGCTCGTGTTTCCGATCGGTAGCTTATAGGACTACGGGTCGAGAGATATTGGGTTTCTTTTATTCCTAGGAAGCAGGAAGTAAGTTTGATGATCAGAGAGTTGAAATTGATAGTTGAGTGGTTACGCTATTCCATTTTGGGTCGTCTCAAAATTTGTTTTTGAGCATTTACAGCCGTTATGCTGCCCAATTTTTCATTCGGAGCTCTAATGCTTTTGCATTACTCTCTATTACAGATGCCTGGCCGTCCTTCTCGTCAGGTGGTACGTCTGACCAGGTGCATTGATGTGACGGGTCATACGGCCATGCTGGTCAGGGTGATGTCGGTGTGCGGTTACCGCTGGTACCCCGAGTACACAGTGGAGGAACAGTACCGAGACTTCAACCAGAGCCAGTACATCTGCACTGTTAGGGTATTCCCAGACTACCCTGGAGCTGAGGAGCCAATCCATTGGTCCTATGGGTTGGGGGTCACTGTTGACATGGCAGTACAAGATGCTGCCTATTCAATGCTGACTATTATGAGAGCGAGACATGCACTGCTGCAGAATTCAGAGTTCTGCTATGTTCCGCCTCTCAGCCTGGTGAAGCGGGATACCTCAGTGGAGTCTATTTTGATTCTTCTATGGAGGATCCACTTCTGCAGTCCACTGTTGAGATGCTAGAGAATAGAGACAGGGATGCTCGTGCTGTCCGCATGGAGCTTTATGCTACCCGTGCCCGTCTGTGGACAGCTTTGACGCAGCTGGCACCGGTAGTCCAGACAGGGTATGGAGAGATGGAGATGCTGAACCCTGTTAGGACCCATCTTCCGGCTCACGTTGACTGGCCAGCTATAGGAGGAGTCACACCTCTTCGGGGACCCCTCTTACCACCAGTCAGGGGACCAAGGCCACATCCGTGTCCTTATGGATCCCAGGGATCTCAGGCTAGAGTGTTTCCTGATCCGCAGGTTGAGCTTCTAGGTCATGGAGGTAATCTCTATGAGATGTTCTATGCGGATGCCTGAGCTGTGAGCGGAAGGATAGTATGGTAGTAGCCGTACGTTCACAGTCCTGCGTGACTTGTGAAGTATGGTAGTAATGTGAAACGAATTCACAGTCCTGCGTGACTTCTGAAGTATGGTAGTAATGTGAAACGAATTCCGGAGGCCTAGATAAATAATGTATAGGAAGCTTGTAAGCCTCTGATGAGTAGTTCCACCATTTCAGTAGTTTTCTCTTCGGGTAAGTTTGTACTGAACTATGTAAGTGTGTGTATGAACCATGGTGTATATATAGCAGTTGCTTGTTACCATGTTGTTCGGATATTCATTTCCGCATTCCGTGTGTTCAGTACATTCTTAATCCATAGCTAGTAATGATGATACTGGTCTAAGCTATGAGTTTGTTTGTCAGGATGGTGTTCACCAGGTTGAACCGTGCCCCTGCTCATGAGCAAGGTGAGGGTAGTCAAGCGTCGCAGGAAGACCTGCCCCACCCACCTACTCTGGTAGAAGTGATGCTTGAGGCAGAAAGAAACAAAAGGGAGACCAACCGAGTGCTAGAGCGTATTGAGAAGAATACGGCTCGACAGCCTAGGAATGCTGCAGTGTCCCTCAATGACTTTGTGAAGCTGAATCCTCCAAAGTTTCATCATTCCGTCGATCCCCTCGATGCTGATGACTGGCTGTGCAGCATCTCACGCAAGATTCGCTCGGCGAATGTGTCTGAGGCCGACAAGGTGACCTTTGCGGCGTATTTCCTGGAGGGACCCGCCAATCTGTGGTGGGAGAATTTTGAAGCTATGCGTCCCGCTGAACCAGTGGCCACATGGGCAGACTTCAGTGCAGCTTTTCGTCTGCACCATATTCCAGAGGGCCTGATGGACAGAAAGAGAGAGGAGTTATGTGCCTTCACTCAGGGCAAGTTGTCTGTGGATGCCTATAGCCGCGAGTTTGGTAACCTCGCCCGCTATGCAACAGAGGAGGTGTCTACTGACGCCAAGAAGCAAGCAAGATTCCGTAAGGGTCTGAGCCCTGAGCTCCGTCGAGATCTGCGCCTCCATGAGTGTGCAAGTTTTCAAGCCCTGGTCAACAAGGCGATCAGTGCGGAGACTGGTCATTCTGACTTCGAAGCCACAAGGAAGCACTCCCGTGACTTCGGCTCGTCTTCTAGTTCCGCGTTTCCAAAACGCAGGCTGTGGGTTCCAAACAGTTCTCTGCCGCCAAGATACACTCCGAGGCCATCCTACGTGGCGCCTCAGACGAATCAGGCCAACCCTCCAGCAAAAGCTTATGGTGGTCCAGCTAGCAATGTTGCACCACGTGCCAACCAGGTGATATGCTACAAGTGTGGAGAACCAGGGCATTATTCCCGTGAGTGTCCTCAGAATGTGGGTGCCAAGCAACCCGGAAAGTCCGTCGGGCAGGCCAAGTCGGGCAAAGCTTATTATGTGAAGCCAACTCCTGCACGTGGCCGTGTGAACTATGTGTCAGCAGAAGAAGCTGCAGAGGATCCCGACATCATGCTGGGTACGCTTCTTGTTAATCATCACCCAGCGTCCGTCCTCTTTGACACTAGGTCTTCTCATTCTTTCATTTCAGAAAGTTATGCACAGTTGCATAACATGTCATTTTGTGATATGCCAATCCCATTGGTTGTCCAAACCCCTAGTAGTAAATGGCAAACCTCTAGGATAACCTATGACAATGAAATTCTAGTAGACAGGCTAGTTTTTCTAGCCTCATTGATAGCATTGAAATCTTCGGGTATTAATATTATCTTGGGCATGGACTGGATGTCAGCTCACTATGCCAAGATTGATACCCACTCTAGAAATGTCCAGCTTACCCATCCCTCGGGTGAGATAGTAAATGTCTCTACTCGAGTTGCCAAATGCCAGCTCTATTCCCTAAATGCCAACCCTCTTCCGGAACTTGAAAACATTCCGGTAGTCCGTGACTTCCCGGATGTTTTTCCAGAGGAACTGCCAGGAATTCCACCTGACAGAGATGTAGAGTTTGTGATAGATCTTGTTTCGGGAACTGTCTTAATAGCCAGAAGACCTTATAAGATGGCACCCCTAGAGCTAGCCGAACTTAAGAAGCAACTAGATGAGGCCTTGAGCAAGGGTTTCATTCGTCCTAGCTCTTCTCCTTGGGCTTGTCCCGTCCTCTTCGTCAAGAAGAAAGACGGAACGGATCGGATGGTTGTAGATTACCGACCAGTTAACCTGGTCACCATAAAGAACAAGTATCCGCTCCCCAGGATCAACGATCTGTACGATCAGCTCGCTGGATCCTTAGTCTTCTCCAAAATGGATTTGAGGTTGGGATACCATCAAATCAAGATTAAGAACGGGGACATTCCAAAAACGGCTTTTGTTACTCGTTATGGCCAATATGAGTACACCGTTATGTCCTTCGGTTTAACCAATGCCCCAGCCACCTTCTCTCGGCTGATGAATTCAATCTTCATGGAGTATTTGGATAAATTCGTCGTAGTATACCTCGATGATATTCTCATCTACTCAAAGAATGAACAAGAACATGCCGAGCATCTAAGGCTGGTATTGATGAAACTTCGAGAGCATCGCCTTTATGCCAAATTTTCAAAATGTGAATTCTGGTTACCAGAAGTGACCTATCTAGGCCACGTAATCTCTGGTAAGGGTATTGCTGTCAATCCCGAGAGAGTTCAAGCTGTCCTTGACTGGACTCAACCTGAATCGGTTAAGCAAGTTAGGAGTTTTCTTGGTCTAGCGAGCTATTGTCGCCGCTTCGTCAAGAATTTCTCCAAGGTTGCAAAGCCTCTAACTGAACTCCTCAAGAAAGATAAAAAGTTCGAGTGGACACCACAGTGTGAGCATAGTTTTCAGGAACTGAAAAGATGCCTGACTTCCGCACCTGTGTTGCTACCACTAGATTTTTCTAAGGACTTTGTTATCTATTGCGACGCCTGGCGACAAGGATTAGGTTGCATTCTCATGCAAGATCGTCATGTGATCGCATACGCATCTCGACAGTTGCGTCCACATGAGGATAATTATCCCACACATGACCTTGAGCTTGCAGCTGTGGTCCATGCACTAAAAACCTGGCGACATTATCTTTTGGGTAATCGTTGCGAAATATTCACTGATCACCAAAGTCTGAAATATATCTTCACCCAGCCGGATTTGAATCTCAGGCAAAGACGGTGGGTTGAGTTGATCTCGGATTACGACTTAGGGATAACTTACACCCCGGGGAAGGCCAATGTTATGGCCGATGCACTAAGTCGTAAATCTTATTGTAACAATTTGATGCTACAACAAGGTCAACCACATCTCCATGAGGACTTTCGGAAGTTGAATCTTCATATTGTTCCTCAAGGATTCCTTTCTACCCTGGTGGCGAAGCCTACTCTTAAGGATCAAATTATAGCTGGCCAAAAGCGTGACAAGGGTATATAACGGATCAAGGAGAATATTTTTAGCGGAAACGCTAAAGAATTTTCCATGAATGATCAAGGTGTTGTGTTCTTCCAGAATCGTTTAGTGGTTCCTAAGAACCCACATCTAAGGCAGTTAATCCTTAAGGAGGCTCATGATTCTCCTCTCACCATTCATCCCGGTAGTACCAAGATGTATCAGGACCTACGCCAGAGGTTCTGGTGGACTAGGATGAAGAGAGAAATTGTTGAGTTCGTTGCTAACTGCGACGTTTGTCGTAGAGTTAAGGCAGAACATCAAAGGCCTGTTGGCACCCTTCAACCGTTTGTCGTAGAGAATATATACAGAAAGAACATTTTATGTTATAATCCCCTTTTCCTTTAATCCAGTCATGTTCACAATCTACTTGATTCATCATTTCGGTCTTTAAACCGGCTAATTCATCAATTAGGTCTATTTCATCATCGCTTGATTCATATTATGGAGTCTCATTTTCTACTTCATCTGTCTCTATGATTGAATATATTGACTCGTCATCTTTTATTTCATCATGACATACCAAAATATTCTCATTAACACTATCTACTATTAATACTCTCTCTTGCTCCTCATATTTGCTAGAGTACCTTTTCTGGTCTTTATTAGGGCAAGTTCTACTTAAGTGATCGGGAGAGTTACATATGAAACACCTGCATGTTTTATCATATGATTTTGTCACATCCCTAACCCTTAAGCTAGATAGCATTGTGCTCATGTCTTCTTTGCATTTGCATCTAATAAGTTTCAACAAAAACCACAAAGTGGCAAAGGAAAAACTCAAAACCCTAGCCACCATTTCAACTAAAGGAAATTTCAAACTAGTTCAAAATCAATGAACCCAAAATGGCCTCAAGAAATGTTCAAACTTTCTGATAAATCATGAAAGTAAATGAGCATTGGAGAAAACTATTTTCTTGACACTTTAAGCATTTTAAATAAATGCAAAAGCCACTGGTTTCAAATTTAAAAATTGAAATCAGAAACTATAATTTTCCAAAAATGTTGAAAACCTTGGAAATGAGTGGGGATATTATAGCAAATATTTCAGGAGGTCTAAAATAGTTTTTACTTTTTGTTTTGGAGCTGAATTAATTAGCAAAATAATAATTAGCAAAACAGAAAAACAAAAACAGAGAAAATGGAAAAAAAAACTTACCTGTCGCCCAAGCCTGGCCCGGCCCATCTCCCCGCTCATCCCCTCCCTCGCGCCAGTAGGCAGCAGGAGGTGGCCGCCGCCCCCTCCGGCGCGGCCACGCACCTGCGTGCCTGCCTGGCCGCCGGCTCGCGCTGGCGACGACGGGGATAAGCTCCCCAGAGCCTCCCCTATCCATTCCCCGCCTCGGCTCTCCTCCTCCTCCCGGATCTCCTCCTCCTCCTTGCTGCCGCCATTAGAGCCGAGCTCGAGCTCGAGCTGCCCGTGCCCCTGGCCATAGGATCCCCTCCCAGAGCATGCCATTAGCTCCGCCTCGTCGCCCTGGTCATCTCTGCAGAAGCCGAAGCTTCCTCGAGCCCTGCAACGCCCGCAACATCGTCGTCTTCCACCTCCGGCCGCCGGACCTCTCCCGTCGATTCATCGCCCCCAGGCCTTCCCCGAGCCGTCTAAGCTCTGCTCTGCACTCCCCGTGAGCATGCGGTCGTTTCCCCTAAGTTTCCCCCGTCGATCCCCTCCTCTAGCTCTAGTTTCACCGGAGCCCGACGAGGACCGCCGCTGCCGCTCGTCGCCGGTAGCCCTCCGATGTTCAGCTCGTCCTTCCGAGGGCACCAGCAGCTCCAGGACGACGCGTAGATGCCGTAGCAGCTAAGAACCGAGCGTAGATCCCCCTGATTCAAAGACCCCGAGGACGCCCGAGCTTCGGCCGCCGCTCCGGCTCGTCGCCGACGCCTCTTCCGGCGACCCTAGCCTCCCCAGTTGGTCCTGCCAGATCGGTCACTTCGCGAGCATGCTGTAGCTGCCAACCGCGAGCATTTTGGTGCTGTGCAGCGCCGTCTAGGTCGCCTCCGGCGAGCCCTCCGCCGCGGGTCTGGTCGCCGGCGACCACCCTCCGGTGGGCGTCGACGTGGCCGACCATTAGGGCGTAATCGCCCTCCCCTCAGTCGCTGCCAGAGGGCCCCACGCCTGGTCAAACCCCAATTAGGGGCTGGTCAGCGCGGGATTAGTCCCAGAGAGGCTGACCAGTAGGGCCCCCATGTCAGGTTTGACCTGAACAGGTCGGCTGACCTGCTGACGTCAGCCTGATGCAATAAATGGAATTTCCAGTATAAAACTAATTTAGGAAATTGCTAAAAATTGCAAAAATCATAGAAATTAATCTGTAACTCCAATGAAAATAATTTATATATGAAAAAGTATCAGAAAAATTCAAGGATTCTGATTATGCTATTTTCAACTATGTTTGAAAAAGTTACAGAACCCTAAATTGTGAAATAAGGAATAATTCAATTCTTTTAATCGCTTTATAAATGGAATTTGCAAAAATATTCAAATTTCATTATACTTGCAATGATCACACACTGCCCTAATTACAATCAGTATCATAACATGACATTCATGCATGTTAACACCAAGTTGATCTGAGCATCAGGTCGAATCAATTAAACCGGTATCCGAGAATACCCCGTTTGAATTGCTATTCGAATGTGATTCAAATCAACTCTAAACCTATTACATGTTGAAAATAATAACTTATCACCTTGCATTCTCATTCCATGCTCATGCATCATTTTGAGTGCATATGATTGTTATTGAATATTGCTATCCTTTTCGGTAGGCTCCGCACCCCCGGATTCCACCGAATATCCGTCTGACGGATATCGTTCCTCCTCTGAGCAACAAGGCAAGCAACCCCTTTGATCATTCCGATAACTCCCATGTTCTTGCTCCTGCACCTATTTATTGCATTAGGATCAAATGCTTCAACTGCTTTTGCCACGATAGCTGAACCCACTTCCTTTGCATGACTTAACCTTGTCACAGTAAATAGCCGAACCTTGCAACCTAGCATACCTGGTAGTTGCTTGAGCTATGATGTGCCTTATCCTGCTATGCATGCTATGCTTAGAGTTGTGTATGGTCTATCATCTGGGAGATGAACAGAAATGTGGAATGTGTTCGGTGAGCAAAGGTTGTGTGTTGAACTTGATTTGGTAAAGGTACCGGTGAAAGGCTGTGTAGGAGTACATGCGGGTTGTTTCATTGGAACCGTCCTTAGGAACTGAGTTCCGTGTATGTAATCCAAGACTAGATACTACCACATGCTGGGCCCTGAAATATAACCCCGCTCGGCCTATTAATCGCGTAGTACTCGGTCCAGGAGTTGCAAGTAGTTTCTGGTGTTATAGTAATGCTGGAGGCCGTGCATGGTGCTGACCTGAGAGGTGGACCGTGATGCGGTAGGCAGTGGCACGGTGTACCAAGTGGCACCCGGATGGTGGGCTTGGGAACCCTGCGCAAATCGTTTGAGGCCGTGGCGGAAACCTCGGCCGGACTTCCGTACGAGTTACTCTCAGATAGGCGATAAGCCTGGACTAGGTACTAGTGTGGTTAACGGTCGTGGCCGACTCCCTCGCTGGGCTTACGCTTGAAGGTTGCCGAGGTGCATGACGTGCACATGGCGATAAGTGGCGAGAGCGTGTGTGACGAAGTACACCCCTGCAGGGTTATGATCTATTCGAATAGTCGCGTCCGCGGATATGGACTACTTGGAGACATATGTTGTTCATAGATAACTTCAATGGCTACTCATAAAATTGTCAAGATAAGCGTGAGTGTCGTGGACGGCATTTCCGTATGGAGACGGAATGATTCCACGATAGTGTATTGCTGTGGTGTTAGTGGACTCGTGTGCGAGAAATCAAGTTGTCAAAACTAATTTTCAAATGCAAGTTGTCTAGCCACGAGTCAAATGCTGGCTTGCCGCATGAAACCCCACAATACTCTTTGATACCTTGCATGAGTCGTTAGTTCTCCTAAAGTCTTGCTGAGTACCTTCGTACTCATGTTTGCTTAATAAATTTTGCAGAGGTTGCTAATGACCCTAATGGAGGGTTCTTCGTAGACATCGACGACGACGAGTAGCTGGTGTCCCAGCTACGAATTGGCCCTACGTCGGCTCTGTAGTATAGTCAGGCCATGTGCCTTCTAGTTGCCCTGTCTGTACTCAGACAGTTTTAACTCTTCCGCTGGCTTGTATTTGTATGACTGCTATTATGGGTCGAGAGACCTTAATGTGTAATATTACGTGTGTGGCTCTTCCGAGCCTCTTAAATAAAGGTTGTATGTTTGTGGTTATGTTGTGATGCCATCGATGTATCTATACATATCGGTATGCCATGCGTACGTGTGTCTTACTTGATATGTATGGGGTTCGAATACCTAGTCGTGAACTTTAGTAGCACTCCTTACAAGGAAATGCCCCTTTGTGATCCAACGAGCCTTGGTAGTCCGCTACTCCTCCGGACACATTGGTTGACCGGCATGTGTCCTTCTTAGCTGTTGTGTCTGTCCTCTTTGGGGAAATGTCACGCGACGTAATGGAGTCCTTGTAGCTTGCTACGACTCATCTACGTTCGCTGGTGACCGACACCTGCTTTGTTGGGTCATGTATGCCTGTCCTTGTGCGGAACTGCCACTTTGGTTTATGACTAGACATGTCGATCCGGGTTCTTTGACATTGGATTGCTAGCGACACCTATCGCATACGTGAGTCAAAAGACGCAAACGGTCCCGGCTAAGGTAAGGCTGCAGCCGTGGAATTAACCGTGCGTGAGACCACAAAGAGATGCGATGTGTTACAGGCTGGATTCCTATGGCTTAGGATCGGGGTCCCGACAGATTTCTTAGGATTATATCTTCTTACATTTCTTTTATGCAAGAATGGGGCTCTATTATCGGACCTTCTTAAGAAATATCTTTTCTTTGTTCTAAAATTTCTATTATCTCTCCTTTTTGGTTTATAATATTTGTTTTTCCGATGCCTTTTTGTCACATCCCTAACCCTTCAGCAAGTTAGTCTTGTGCTCATGTCTTCTTTGCATTTGCATCTAAGAAGTTTCAACAAAAACAAAAAAGTGGCAAAGGAAAAACTCAAAACCCTAGCCACTATTTCAATTAAAGAAAATCTCAAACTAGTTCAAATCAATGAACCCAAAATGGCCTCAAGAAATGTTCAAACTTTCTGATAAATCATGAAAGTAAATGAGCATTGGAGAAAACTATTTTCTTGACACCTTAAGCATTTTTAAATTAATACAAAAGCCACTGGTTTCAAACTTTAAATTTGAAATCAGAATCTATAACTTTCCAAAAATGTTGAAAACTTTGGAAATGGTTGGGAATGTTATAACAATATTTCAGGAGGTCTAAAATAGTTTTTACTTTTTTTTGGAGCTGAAATAATTAGCAAAACAATAGTTAGCAAAACACAAAAACAAAAACAGAAAAAAATGGGAAACCCTTACCTGTCGCCTAGCCTGGCCCGGCCCATCTCCCTCGCTCGTCCCCTCCCTCGCGCCAGTAGGCAGCAGGAGGTGGCCGCCGCCTCCTCCGGCGCGGCCACGCACCTGTGTGCCTACCTGGCCGCCGCCTCGTGCTGGCAAGGCCGGGGATAAGCCCCCTGAGGCCTCCCCTATCCATTCCCCGCATCGGCTCTCTCCCTCCTCCCGGATCTCTTCCTCCTCCTTGCTGCCGCCATTGGAGCCGAGCTCGAGCTCGAGCAGCAGCACCTCTAGCCATCGGATCCCGCCTCCGAGTAGTCTGTTAGCTCCGCCTCGTCGCCCTGGTCATCTCTGCAGAAGCCGAAGCCACCCCAAGCTCTGCATCACCCCCAACGCCGTCGTCTTCCACCTCCGGCCGCCGGACCTCTCCCGTCGATTCGCTCCCTCCGGCGCATCCCCCAGCCCCTCTTCAGCACCATCGGAACCGCCGTGAGCTCATCGTCGTTTCCCCTCTCGCCCCACGCTCTCCCGTGCATCGTAGCCTAGTTCCCCACCAAGGCCAAGAGCTCCTCGCCGCCGGCCATGTCATCGACGTCGCTGTGGTGTCCGATCCACACGCTCGAGCTAGGATTCGAGCTCCTGGAGCCTCCAGGAGCGTGTCGAGCCCTCCAGCTGCCCTTCCCGTGCCCTAGAGCCGTCTCTCATAGAAGGCCGAGCTTCGGCCGCCGCTCCGGCGACCCTAGCCTCCCCTGATGCCCCTGCCAGATCGGCCACTTCGCCAGCGTGCCGTAGCTGCAAACCGCGTGCGTTTTGGTGCTGTGCAGCGCCGTTTAGGTCGCCTCCGGCGAGCCCTCCGCCGCGGGCCTGGTCGCCGGCGACCACCCTCCGGTGGGGGTCGACGTGGCAAAGCTAACCCAGCAGCTCAGGACTTAATCACTCGCTGACAAGTGGACCCAAGGCCAAGTCAAACCTCAATTAGGGCTGGTCAGCGCGGGATTAGTCCCAGAGAGGCTGACCAGTGGGGCCCCCCTGTTAGGTTTGACCTGAAAAGGTCGGCTGACCTGCTGACGTCAGTCTGACGCAATAATTAGAATTTCCAGTATAAAACTAATTCCAGGAAATTGCTAAAACTTGTAAAAATCATAGAAATTAATCTGTAACTCCAATGAAAATAATTTATATATGAAAAAGCATCAGAAAAATTCAAGGATTCTGATTATGCTATTTTCAACTATGTTTGAAAAAGTTACAGAACCCTAAATTGTGGAATAAGGAATAATTAAATTCTTATAATCACTTTTTAAATGGAATTTGCAAAAATATTCAAATTTCATTATATATACAATGTTCACCCGCTGTCCTAATTACAAATCAGTACCATAACATGACATTTCATGCATGTTAACATCAAGTTGATCTGAGCATCAGGTCGAATCAATTAAACCGGTATCCGAGAATACCCCGTTTGAATTGCTATTCGAATGTGATTCAAATCAACTCTAAACCTAATACATGTTGAAAATAATAACTTATCACCTTGCATTCTCATGCCATGCTCATGCATCATTTTGAGTGCATATGATTGTTATTGAATGTTGCCATTCATTTGGTAGGCTCCGCACCCCCGGATTCCACCGAATATCCGTCTGACGGATATCGTTTCTCCTCTGAGCAACAAGGCAAGCAACCCCTTTTGATCATCCCGATAAATCCCTTGTTCTTGCTCCTGCACCTATTTATTGCATTTAAGATCAAATGCTTCAACTGCTTTTGCCACGATAGTGAACCCACTTCCTTTGCATGACTTAACCTTGTCACAGTAAATAGCCAAACCTTGCAACCTAGCATACCTAGTAGTTGCTTGAGCTGTGATGTGCCTTATCCTGCTATGCATGCTATGCTTAGAGTTGTGTATGGTCTGACATCTGGGAGATGAACAGAATTGTGGAACGTGTTTGGTGAGCAAAGGTTGTGTGTTGAACTTGAGTTGGTAAAGGTACCGGTGAAAGGCCGTGTAGGAGTACATGGCGGGTTGTTTCATTGGAACCGTCCTTAGGAACTGAGTTCCGTGTATGTATTCCAAGACTAGATACTACCACATGCTGGGCCCTGAAATATGACCCCGCTCGGCCTATTAATCGTGTAGTACTCGGTCCAGGAATTGCAAGTAGTTTCTGGTGTTTATAGTAATGCTGGAGGCCGTGCATGGTGTTGACCTGAGAGGTGGGCCGTGATGCGGTAGGCAGTGGCACGGTGTACCAAGTGGCACCCGGATGGTGGGCTTGGGAACCCTGCGCACATCGTTTGAGGCCGTGTCGGAAACCTCGGCCGGACTTTCGTACGGGTTACTCTCAGATAGGCGATAAACCTGGACTAGGTACTAGTGTGGTTAACGGTCGTGGCCGACTCCCTCGCTGGGCTTCCGCTTGAAGGTTGCCGAGGTGCATGACGTGCACATGGCGATAAGTGGCGAGAGCGTGTGTGACGAAGTACACCCCTGCAGGGTTATGATCTATTCGAATAGCCGCGTCCGCGGATATGGACTACTTGGAGACATATGTTGTTCATAGATAACTTCAATGGCTACTCATAAAATTGTCAAGATAAGCGTGAGTGTCGTGGACGGCATTTCCGTACGGCGACGGAATGATTCCACGATAGTGTATTGTTGTGGTGTTAGTGGACTCGTGTGCGAGAAATCAAGTTGTCAAAATTATTTAAAAATGTAAGTGTCTAGCCACAAGTCATATGTTGGCTTCCCGCATGAAACCCCACAATACCTTTTGATACCTTGCATGAGTAGTTAGTCATCCTAAAGTCTTGCTGAGTACCTTCGTACTCATGTTTGCTTAATAAATGTTGCAGAGGTTGCCAATGACCCTAATGGAGGGTTCTTCGTAGACATCGACGACGACGAGTAGCTGGTGTCCCAGCTACGATCTGGCCCTACGTCGGCTCTGTAGTATAGTCAGGCCATGTGCCTTCTAGTTGCCCTGTCTGTACCCAGACAGTTTATAACTCTTCCGCTGGCTTGTATTTTTATGACTGCTATTATGGGTCGTGAGACCCTTAATGTGTAATATTATGTGTGTGGCTCTTCCGAGCCTCTTAAATAAAGGTTGTATGTTTATGGTTATGTTGTGATGCCATCGATGTATCTATACATATCGGTATGCCATGCGTACGTGTGTCGTACTTGATATGTATGGGGTTCGATTACCTAGTCGTGAACTTTAGTAGCACTCCTTACAAGGAAATTCCCCTTTGTGATCCAACGAGCCTTGGTAGTTCGCTACTGCTCCGGACACATTGGTTGACCGGCATGTGTCCTTCTTAGCTGCTGTGTCTGTCCCCTTTGGGGAAATGTCACGCGACGTAATGGAGTCCTTGTATCTTGCTACGACTCGTGTACGTTCGCTGATGACCGACACCTGCTTTGTTGGGTCATGTATGACTGTCCTTGTGCGGTACTGCCACTTTGGTTTATAAATAGACATGTCGATCCGGGTTCTTTGACATTGGATTGCTAGCGACACTATCGCATACGTGAGTCAAAAGACGCAAACGGTCCCGGCTAAGGTAAGGCTGCAGCCGTGGGGTTAACCGTGCGTGAGACCACAAAGGGATGCGATGTGTTACAGGCTGGATTCCTATGGCTTAGGATCGGGGTCCCGACACTTTCTTCTCCATACGTAAGCGGTATTTGGACAATGTTATTGCAGAAATTGTAATCTGACTTCTTCATAGACCTTTGGGCTTGTATGCCTGTACATACCTTTCTTAATTGTTTAAAAACAAATGTTATGGCTTGAGATATATTTACCACGTTTCCACTTGTTTCTTTTTTATATTCTTCAAACATTATGGATCCTACAGGGTCTGGCAACTTATTAAAATATCTTTCTACAACACCTACATTAAACCCTTGCTTCGGAGTGGTAGCATTATATAAATAATGTTGAGAGAATTCTTTTATTCCTTTCCAGCTAGTTAATGTTAGTTTTTCTATTTCTCTCAACCTTTCGTTCTGTAGTGAGGTATATCCTAATTTCGGGTCTTCTGCGATGATCATATTTGAAATAACATTTGCAAAGTTATTAGGGTTACTTCCGGCCCTTTTTAATTCTTCATACTGATTAGGATATGTCTCTACCCATTGTTCCCATAGAACTTTTACAGAATCTCCTAAAAATGTTTCAAGATATGTTAACATATCTTCTACCTTAGTTCCTATATTATACTGGTTTTGTATATATTTTTGAACTATTAAACCTTTCCATATGCTGATTATATTCGGCCAATCTATAGGGTCATGAGCTGCTAGGTTTAAAATAGCGCCATCATTCTTATAATTTTGAAATTGCACTCGCTTTTCAAAATCTCTTCTTTTAGCACCCATATATCTATATTGTCCAGGGATATATGTAGGTTGATAATCATCCTTTTCTGGAGGCCATTGTCCAGCTGATCTGGTAGGTCTCTCTCTCTCTGCTTCTCTTTTTACCGAAGACTCGCCATATCCCTTTCTTCTTTTATTACTACTTTCTACTTCCATAGCTTCCATTGCATTGTCTAAATTTTGTAGTCCCACATCATCTAGTGAGTTATAAAAATCACTATTCTGCTCCGAATCATTATAATTTTCATCTTCTAACCACATATCTTTTACTAATTCCTCTTCCTCTTCATAACTTTCTAGTAATAACTTATTATTTATATCCCATTGCTCTTCTTCACTAACAACTTCTTCTTCCTGAGCAATACTCTTATCTCTATTAGTGATAGCATCATTATTACTACCAGCATGTTCTCCCCTTTCAATTGATGATGTATTTGGCATAATTGAACCACTAGTTACCAACTTTTTCTCATTTTTTAGTTTTTTTAACCTTGCAATTTCTCTAACTATAAACAATTCTCTTTCTCTTATCTTAGGCCAATCTTTTGTCTTTTTATATTCCCAATCTATATGCTTTAGCTTATTTTCCCAGTGAATTATTTCATCATCTAAATTAGCTTTTTCCATGCATTCGGTCACACCTTTATTCTTATCGTCAATAGATTCTCTTTCTGACATAAAGGATTCTGCGTCTTCTATTGATGCCGATTTATAGTTCATAAATCTAATGCTACTACTTCCTTCACAATTTTGATAACTTATATAGTTTTCAGGTTGCTTTAATTCTTTTTTCTCTATTAATTCACCAATCTTCCACTCTTCTCCCGCTCTTTCTTCAGAACCAATTTTAAGTGGATTCATAAACTTAATACCCTTTGATTGCATACTATCAATTACATCGCTCACATTAACTCTATATCTAGAGTTACTTCTGTTAGTAAGCCTTCCTATAAATTCTATGCTTACTAACAAATTTATTCCTTTAAAATCTTCATATCCCTTAGTTTGGAAACCAAAACTCATTTTTTCAATAAATTCTTTTACAGGCATCATTAGGTCTGGAGCTATATAGGTTATTAATCTATTTTCATTCATGTCTCCTTCTAAAAATCCTAATGCTGCTTTATCTACTGATTCCCACCTTCGGTCTAATAGAGTTATAAGCACCTTTGCTCCTAATTTCTTTCTTGTCATACCTTTAACTCCTATAATATACATACCTTGATGAATATATTTGTAACCACAATATTTTAGTTCATTTTCAATATTTTTGCTTACTATTCTTAAATCAACTGGGTGTGTTAACACACTTAGTTCTACTTCTCTTGATATTCGGTATAACCCGCTCTTACTCTCAAACATACCCATGTGATATACCTGTTGTGGTTTTATTTTTCTTAGGGTATCCTTTTGATATCTTTCGAGGTCTCTCTGAATATCTATAACTTCTTCAATACTATCAATATCATCGGCTTTACATGATAATCTATGCTTCATTGCGAGTGGTCTTGAGTCTTGCCTTACTAACTGGAGGGTTTTATCTCTTCTAAGGAAGCCTTTAGATATGTTCATTTTTCTGAATTAATATTTCTTGATGATGTTACGATTAGAGATGACGATAGTACAATTTCTTTGTTGTTTTGGACACTTTTTAGCTTGTCTAAAACTTGAATTAATAGCTGAAGAATTGTATTATTTTGTCTTATTATAATTTTAGAGTCTTCTTTTGGTGAGTCGTGATCAGAAAATCCTACAGGAGGTGACAAGTATTTGGCTACTTCGTTTAATGCTTGGCTATATTCAGTCATATAATTATGAGACAATCAAAGTTTTAACTTCTAGCAGCAACTTCTTTATATCGAGTATATCTTGTCTTGCTTCTGTGCGAGGGAGTGAGTCTTTGCCTTTACTTAGGTAACGGCCAATTGACAACACTTCTTCTTTAATATAATCGTTATTCTTGCAAAGTACGTTCTGCCTGGCCTTTGCTTCTTCTAGCTTATGTAAGGCGAGATCTATTTTATTGTTCAGACCAGAATATTTATCCGCAAGCTTTTGGTATTCTTTGGATAAACTCTCAAATTTTTGGTCTAAATTATCTTGTCTTTTCCCCCAAGATATGTAAAAGTTATATATCAAATCGACAATTGTATTTAGCTGGCTATGAGATGTATGCCAGGTATGCTCTTCAGAAGGATTTATTCTGCACCTTATATTAATATTCTCTTTAGTATTTATTACCTTACCTGCGCTAACTTCTAAATTTAAATACTTTAACCTATCAATGTTTAAAACGCTGGACCTGATACCAAATATACGGAATATTTAAAATATTCGGAATAATTAAAATATTTAAAATTAATCTAAACTATATTAAGTTACAAATTCAGGTTTTAATGTTAATATACGTGATTACGTATACGAGTTATTAAAGTAAATACAAAGTTATTTATTTATTTTATATTATTTTAATACGAAGTGTTTTTAAATTATTTCGCTTATATTACAGGATCTTTGAGGGGCTGTCGAGGCCAACAAGACGACTGAGGTGTACGCAGTGGTGTAATATCCTACTCAGTACTCACCATATTTATCATTATGTTGTTTCAGATGTAGCTACGTTTGTTCACTTGATGTTTTAGTTGCAAATTTATGGAGTAAATTCCTATCGTCTTCCTAGGCAGTTTCACCCGAAGGGAACACTTCTCTACGGCCATAAGGTTCTCATTCAAATGTCATAAAAGGCTACACAGAGAACTACCGGCAGAGTTTTCTCCTATAGGATCCCTAGCATAAGAACTCGTTCCATAAATTCAAAGATAAAATACCAAGTGAAAACACGAAACTACATCATTTCCACAACATAATTTACATATGGTTTTCCCTTTCGGGAACCCCCGAAGGGTTTACACAAGGATAAAGAAATTACCTTCTAACTACCTTCGCGAGCTTACAAATGCTCTAAATATTGTAACTCTTTATTACACGATGAGGAAGTACTACTACTACTACTACTACTTGAGCAAAGAGCTTGCTAGCTGAGTTGCAACTCTGTGCTCTATCTGTGGCTGGTTCTTCTCCGTCTGGTGTCTCTCTTCGCAGCAAGGCTCCTCCTTTTATAGGCAAGAGAGCACCTCTTGGATGGCTTCCGGGAGAAGGCTCCTCTATTATTTCCTCCTTCTTTCTCCTTGTCCATCATGCACCTAGTTTTTAGGCCTTCTAGGCTTTATAGGCTTTGTAGCCATTATAGCCCTTCTTTCTAGGGTATTGAGTGCATGTTGGAGAGGTTTGCACACCGTGTCTTGGCTGCCAATGGAGGTGGCATTGTCTTCTTTTTTGATTTTCTTCTTCGTCATGATTTTGTCTTGGACTTTAATCTTCAGGAATATTACAATCTTTGGATATGCATGTGCCCGTACACTGCCTTTTGATATGTGTATGCGGGCATACTTGGCTGGAAACATGCACACGTGTGTGCATTGGCTATTGATATGCGTACGCATACATGCTGCATTTTTTTAAGGGGGGTCTTCCTTGCCCATATAATTGATATTTCATATCAATATACACTAAGATTCTAAATTCCTATCAGCATTCAGTCGGAGTATATGTCCTTCACGCCCGAATGATTAAAATATACGGAATAATTAAAATATTTAAAATATATGGAATTTAGAATCTTAGTACCTCCAACCTTGTAATACGTCAGAGGAAAGCAATACAAAGTTAACAGGCTTGATACGAGCCTGCGGCCTTTTTTCGCCGAGTTACGATGCGCTGAAGACGATCGAACCGGTCTAGCTAGTCCAGAATACTCACGTATACAACGGAGAAGTGCAACTGGAATCCATCCAGCTGCTTGCTAGCTTGCACTTACATTTGTGTAGCTTCTGGGTAGTTTTGATCTACGGTTCAAAAGCCAACAATTGGTATCTAGAGCCTCGACGATCTACGATCTACGATGACGGACATCGATGCTGAATCGGTCAAGTCCGGCAGGACGGTGCCAAGGCGAACAAGAACGGCGACAAGGTGAAGAAGGACGACAAGTCAGCAACCAGTGGTGCAGGTATGGGCGGCGCCAACGTCCAGGCGCATCGCAACATCCCCATCCAGTACACGATTCTCACGGACGCCAACTACGACGTGTGGGCGGTGAAGATGAAGATTATTCTCCGATCCCTTCGAGTGTGGGAGGCCATCACGGACGATGATGTCAACGAGGAGCGCGACCAAGGTGTCATGGCCGCCATAGCACTGTCTGTGCCGGATTCCGTGCTAATGACATTGGCGGAGTTCGAGACGGCAAGAGAGACGTGGAACACACTCAAGGAGATGGGGATTGGAGAAGATCGCGTCACCAAGGCTCGGGCACAAATGCTGAAGCGTCAATTTCACAAGTTGCAGATGGAGGAAACTGAATTGGTGAACGATTATGCCATGCGTCTTACTACTTTGGTGGGAGAGATCCGCGCGCTTGGTGCAAACCTCGAGGAGACCGAGATCATGGAGAAGTTTTTCAGTTCAGTGACTGATAAATTCACGTACATCATCGGCACGCTCGAGAAGCTTTACGACATTGACGACATGACCATAACGGAGGCGATCGGATGCTTGCGGACATGGGAAGAGAATGCTCGTGGCTGTCGGAAAGGCAAAGGAGGAGGTAGCGACCAACTCATGTACTCGCGCGCAGATTAGGAGGCCCCAAGTAGGAAAGGAAGGTGTGACAGTGGCGAAGGTTCAAGCAACACGAAGGGCGATGGACAAACCGGAAAAGGCAAACCATAAGGTCGTGGTAAGGCGGGGTAATCTAAAGAGCAGAAGCCACGGAACTTGGACTTGTCCGAGATCAAGTGCTATAAATGCAATAAGATGGGTCACTTTGTGAAGGATTGTCCGAAGCCTAACAAGCGGGAGATCAAGGCAAATTTGGCAAAGCAGGAAGGCAAAGGTCCATGTCTTCTGATGGCTGAAGTTTGTGATCTTGCTGAAATGGTGGTTGTGAAACCAAGCCGGAAGGTGCTATTTCACGAGAAGAAAGTGACACCGAAGTTATCCGGTGATCAGAACGTGTTGTGGTATCTCGACACGGGTGCAAGTAACCACATGACGGGGTGCAAGGAGAAATTCCTCGAGCTAGAATACAATGTTGAAGGCTCGGTTAAGTTCGGTGATGGTTCAACTGTGGAGATTTGCGGGCAAGGATCTGTCCTCTTCGAGGGTCTCACAAGCGAACATCGCATACTCACCGGAGTGTACTACATCCCATGGCTTCGCAACAACATCATCTCTATTGGGGAGCTTGACGAGAATGGATGCAAGGTGGATATCGAGAACGGAGTGATGACGATCTTCAACAACCTCCGAAATATGCTAGCTCGTGTTAATTGCACATGGAATAGGCTCTATATCCTCAACCTTGATCAATCTCAACCGGAGTGTTGGCTCGCCAAAAGTGATGATGATTCGTGGTTATGGCATTCTAGATTTGGACACGTTAACTTCTACGCCTTGAAGAAGATGTCAAAGATGGCGATGGTATCTGGGATGCCATTTATCGACCATGTTGATCGAGTATGTGATGGGTGCTTGGTTGGAAAACAGCACCAGAGGTCGTTCCCTGCTCAGTCTACCTATCGTGCACGTGATGCACTCGAGCTGCTCCATGGTGATCTATGTGGCCCTATCACCCCGGCAACTCACGCGGGAATGAAGTATTTCTTCCTCGTGGTAGACGACTACTCGAGAAATATGTGGGTTGTTCTCCTACGATCTAAAGATGAGGCGTTTGAAGCGTTCAAGAAGCTGAAGGCTGCAACGGAGATGAAACACAAGTTGAAGGTTCGCGCTCTACGGACATATCGTGGCGGAGATTTTACGTCGAATGAGTTCAACGACTACTGCGAGAAGATTGGCATAAAAAGGTTCCTCACGGCACCTTACACACTGCAGTAGAACGGGGTCGTTGAAAGGCGCAATCGAACCGTCGTTGACATGGCAAGGAGTTTACTCAAGAGCAAGAACGTTGCGGGGACTTTTTGGGGAGAAGCTGTCTCGACGACGGTCTATCTTCTCAACCGGGCTCCAACGAAGGCGGTGATCGGCAAGACTCCGTATGAAGAAATTTACGGACGTAAGCCAAATGTGTCTCATCTATGGACGTTCGGGTGCGTGGCACATGTGAAGACGGCGGAGCCGCATCCCTCAAAGCTTGCCGACCGTAGCACCAAGATGGTGTTCATCGGATACGAGAGGAGTTCCGGCACCAAGGCATACCGCTTCTACGATCCACAAACCAAGCATCTACGGATTTCATGCGACGTCGTGTTTGAAGAAAACCAAGCGTGGAATTGGAGCGCCGCAGCCGACGATGCTCCAAATGGTAACATATTCACGGTTGAATTTCCAACTCATGATGATGTAGGGGAGGATGTCCAGGTGGTTGGCAAGACGCCCAACTAAGGTGACCACAATGGTAGTGACCGTCATGGTGCCAACACCGACGACGACGCACATAGGTCACAAGGAGATAGCGACAATGACGCACATGGCACGGGCGGAGATCTCGACGACAACATCGACAACGAGGCGCATAGTGACGACGACAATCAAGATGATGATCACGGTCACGACGACTACGCCGATGACACAGATGTCGATGAGACGCCCGGGAGTCAGCCGTCTTCCTCAAGTGCATCAACACCAACACAATTTGTGTCACCTCCTTCGCAAGCCACAACGGACTACTTAGGGCCTCGTCGCTACAAGACCCTCAAGAAAGTTCACAAGTACACAAAGCCAGTTACGCTCGAGTACTGCGGACTATGTCTGTTCGGAGTTGAGGAGCCGGCAAACTTCGTAGAGGCAAGCAAAAGTCCTAGCTGGACGTACGCCATGGATGATGAGATGAAGGCGATTGAGAGCAATGGCACGTGGACTTTGGTAACCCGATCTCCGAACCAAAAGGCGATAGGTTTGAAGTGGGTTCACAAGTTAAAGAAGGACAGATAGGGTGCCATTGTGAAGTACAAGGCAAGACTCGTTGCAAAGGGCTACGTACAACGTCAAGGGGTAGACTATGATGATGTGTTTGCACCGGTTGCTCGACTCGAGACAGTGAGAGTGTTCTTAGCTTTGGCAACACAAGAGGATTGGAAGGTTCATCATATGGATGTTAAATTCGCTTTTCTCAACGGTGATCTCACAAAAAAAGTGTACGTGGAACAACCCCTCGGCTATGAGAAGAAAGGCGAAGAAGGGAAAGTTTACAAGCTCAAGAAAACACTTTACGGGTTGAAGCAAGCGCCAAGAGCTTGGAACTCAAAGTTAGACCGAAGCTTGGTCTCGCTCGGATTCAAGAGATATCTCCTCGAGGATCTGAAAAATAGTCTACCAAGCATCGAAGAACAGGTAAAGATTGAAGTCACGACTAACGAGGAGAGTTGCCATCAAGCTATGAACTGAGCCGTCCAAAGTAAACTCAGTCCCTGGACTGCTACAACGAACGACGACAATGCCAAGGATAAAGACTACAAATAATCGAGTTTCGGATCTAGGTCGTAACGAGGATGTCGTGCTTAAGGGGATGAATGTTAGAGTTAAGCACGAACTAACTTGCACGGCACGTGCATGAGTCCTGGTGCGAGTCGGACTAGTATGATTACTATTCTACATCAAGTAGGATTAGGAATACTATATGACACCGGTTGGACATACGCTAGGCATGATTCAACATATATATATATATATATATATATATATATTATATATATGCGTGTACCCTCAACCTTGTAATACACCAGAGCAAAGCAATACAAAGTTAATATGCTCGATACGAGCCTGCAGCCATCGATTAGTTTTTTCGCCGAGTTACGATCCGCCGAAGACGATTGAATTGGTCTAGCTAGCCCAGGATACTCACGTACGCGTATACAACGGAGAAGTGCAACTGGAATCCATCCAGAGGCTTGCTAGCTTGCACGTATGTTTATATAGCTCCTGAATAGTTTTGATCTACGGTTCAAAAGCCAACAAACACCGATCTAATCAGCATCACATCTGAGGACTTGTAAATGGAAGTGGTGTACTTGTAGTGATACCGCTCTCTTTCAATGGAAATGGACGATAAAAACAGGTGCATCAACCACGTTGAACAAATCATGGTGGTAAACTATGTGCTTGTTACATTTATGATGCATTTCCTAATACCTCCCACTTCCAGCGTCATCGATACAGTCCAGTTTACACGGTCCGTCCTGTTTCACATGTAATACGAAATAAATTTTGAGTTGACTTGTGCACTAGGGCTACTAATCCACTATACTCGTTGAAAATAAAATAATCTATATTATTCCAAACCTTTCCTCACTCTCGAATCTGAAGCTTTATTTGAGATCTCCAAGAGTGCCTCTCCCGCGGCCATCTCATTTATGAACAAGAGTAACTTATCATCTTTATTTCCATTTATTACTATGACATAACACGATGCAAAGGTTGCAACAATATAATATATGGATGGCATTTGCGTGCGTACCATACCAATATATAACTCGTTGTTAGTTGTTGTGGCGCAGGGCGTCATCGATGAGATGTTGGTACAGTAGCCACCGGAAGCGTGGTGATGGTGTTTTGTCTTCCAGTGAAATCCTCCTGTAGGCCGGCTAGTTTTCTGTGAGTGGTCTGGTAGAGAACACGAAGATCTAGTCTTTTGGGTAGTTTTCTGTGAGTGGTCTCGTAGAGAGAAGCTAAATGGGTTTTTAGAACCAGCTTTAGCACGTGCTCTTAGGTACTTTGTGAGAATGAAAGGTGGGTCATATAATTAAAAAGCAGTACGTTTTTCTAATCAACTATTATAAATGTTGACTATAAGAAGGGCTATAGATGACATGGTAATGACTTATAGCCAACAGCTGGCTGTACTATTAACCATGCTCTTATAACAATACATAATTTTTAGTGACAATCGCATACCTTTGGTCTGAGCAATTAGATGGCCCCTTGCCTTTGCATGTTCACATCGAGTAAAGCAGCATATAACATGCACAATCTAAACAGAGCGACCCTCAAAAATATTTCTAGAAGATTGTTGATATGGAGCATCCCATGCACATCATCATGGCAAGAGTCTCTTTGCCAAGTGACACGTGCTATTTCTACTGCAAATACACAAAGGTGAATCTTCTCCTTTGTACGTGTCAGCTTGATTGTATACTACTTGACACCCCTCCCGTGTGCATACATAGCTATTGTCGGAGTTTCCCTTGTGATTTCTCCCTGTTCTTCTCTGTGTTCTTCGTGTTCTTGAGGAATCCCCCTTCAATTCATGAAAGACCGACACCCACGGGTCTACCGCGTATCAGTTGTTGTGGTGCTCGTGCTCCACCTTGTCCTCTTGTCTCCATGCCACTCCTAAGCGACCCGGGAGTCAAGCTCACAACGTTCAGGATGGAAGACATGGCGTACGAGGTAGTAGATGGAAGGAGGAGACACGGAGGCGACCAATGTGGGAGGGCTATTTGATTAACTTTCTCTTGAGTGTTTCACGACATCTCTTTACCTCCTGATCCTTGCCGATCCTTGCGCCATTTTGTTTTCTATCAGTGCACGATGCTACACCATTACTGAGGGAACTTGTGGGTTGTGTCATCCCCTCCCACAATCCATGAAGCTTTATTTGAGTTCTTGCGCTCTCACATTGACCAAAATGCAAAGTTTCTGTCAAACTTTGATCACATAACCATGTTACCATGATAATTGCAAAGTTATCATATTCGTTCATGCCAAAAGGAGTGATCATTTAATTTTTAACACATAATAGTGAGATAGATAACGGAACATTGCATTGAACTCCGAAAGATGAACAACACGGGCACGAACATTTCGAAGACAACAAAACATTGCATTGAACTCTGGAAAGATGAACACCACGAATAGGTGTTTATTGGAGACAACAAATGTGGCGGGGAGGAACCAGCAAGCATTATCCAAGACCTCACAAATGCGCCGACAAATTACACATCCCCAGAGTGAGTGAGAGTTGTGGCTGCTTTTTTTCTTTGAAGAAAAGGACAAAAGAAACGCTCCTATGTGGTGACATAAATGTCACCTAGCCCAGAAGTCATTTTCAGATAAAATGCGAACAAAGTGATCTATAGGTAGCCTTCAATTTATAGCTCACTAAAATCAGGATGCGACTCTTATTGTACCATCAAAGTTGCCAGAATCGTAACTTAAGTCTTAGAATCTTACGACCTTACGGTCCAAACTAGCCCCTCCGATTATACGATTGCGCTCGTATAATCTAAGTTTCCACGATCCTGATAGTTGTGATTCTATGATTCACGATCCTACAAACGGAGCTCCGATACAATTCAGAATATCAATTCTGACAACTTTGTGTACCATGCATGCAAATGAAACTGAAGACAACATTACTCACATTATATGAAAATATCTTAAACACATCAAGTAGATTTTAGTTTGTACATTATATTTAAGTATGCAACGGGTAACAAAAAAATAGCCATGGCCTATGGTAACACATATGCATTCTACTAGTGTAGCCTAATAGGAGGAAATTCCTTGACGCTGACTTATACAACAGGATGAGACATTTCTCACTCGTGGGCCACTGTGCTTCCATTCTTCCGCAAACAATAACTTGAGGAGACCAAGTCTAACCGGTGCTACAAACAATAACCTTATGAGACCAAGTCCGACCGGTGCAGCAAAAGGACGGAAAACCATTAAAACGGATTTTCAGAACTAAGTTATTCCATCCCTAGCAAAGAGAACATCTTTTGATGTTTATCGCCCTGCTCTCTCTCAAAATCCGACCACACTCTACTTTCTGTTATGACGGGCTCCTCCCCTAATCTTATAAAATGTAACTTCAGTGCCATCTACGACAGTGCAAAGACCGAAGCAACATATTTCACACCATCCTTATTTAAGGAGATGGATATCTTCCATTTCACCAGCTTTTCTAAAAACACATAATTTTCAGTAACAATCGCATGCCTTTGGTCCGAGCGATTAGATGGCCCCTTGCATTTTCATGTTCACCTTGGTCGTTTTTTAATTGGATCACACTATCTTCTATGAACTTTTCGGCAAAATGAGATTCACTTGTCCATGATTCAGTTCTCTCTTTGCAATATTTTTATTGTTATTAAAAACCATTTATTGTTCAACGAGTAAAGCAGCATAAAATGTGCGCCTAATGACCCTATAGCCTACACAAAGCAAAAATATTCCTAGAAGGTTCTTGTCGTGCTCGTGGAGATGCAGTTTTGCTGAACTATACACTAGAACACAATTGAAGTGGAGAGGAAGAGGATATTGCATCCTGAAGAACATCAATTTCATCATGTAATAAAACTGTTTATTTCTCGGTGCCCTGCATCAAGATAAGCACACGCATTTGTAGTTCAAGGCTTTACTGAGCATGATGCTTAATGAAATCGTACATGTTTGCCACATGCGAGTATACACGGTCTCAGAACTATTGCATTTCCTAATGCCTCCCAATCCTTGCGTTTTTAGTGGAGACAAGTGCAGGACTATAAACTGGTCAAAATCTTTCATGTGCATTGCCAAAGAATTGGTTTGTGCACAAGAAAACGAATACAATCATTGGATATATATATATATATATCTAAGGTCTCTCTTCACCGTTGGCTCACTCAACTCTTGAAGCTTTCGTCGATATATCGTAGAGCATCTCTTGTCCCCCTCATTAACTTATAAAGAAGCAAAAATTCAATTTCATTTATTGTGGAATGCTAGTACGATGCAAATGCAACACCTCCATATCAATAGTCTTTAGCCCACAATAAAGTAACCCCTCTGTAAAGAAACATAAGAGCGTTTAGATCGCTAAAACAATGCTCTAAACGCTTTTATATTTGCTTACGGAGGAAGTACGGCCCAAAGGCTGTTGGCATTTTGCTAAGCGGCAATATGCTTCACACCAACTCCATATGCCAACTTCACTTAAGAGGTTTGAAGTTTGTATCAAGTTAAGTTGTACTTGTGATAATGCTTATTACAAACACATAACGGACTCTGCAATGTAAGAGTGATCGTCCGGCTTGGAGGAACGAGGGGGTGAACCAATAGAAAAATGCACTGAATTCCAAAATACTAAATTGCACCTAATAAGTGTAAGGCTCCTGTAAAACTTTGATCACATAATCATGTTAGAGTCCGCTTCGGTATAAATCCCCTCATAAAATGAATAAAGGATAATATAAACTTTTATCAAGTTATACCCACGTTTTTTGATCATATGTAACCTTTATTAATTCTGGATGTTCATAGGGATACATATTATATCGGGCGTAGAGAGAAGCCACAGGTGACGCCCAGGAGACAAAGAAGCCGCTGCTTTTGCAAGAGCATGCGCTTCGGCATTAAAATTCCTACCCTCATGAACAAAATGGATATCATGAAAGGAACTAGACCGATGGTTTATCTCACTGATAACAGAAGTGAAGTGGCATGGGACTTTCGAACTAATCATGGAGATCATGGCAGCACAATCCGAAGCCACACATATTGAGTCAGGTTGAGATCTTCCGCCAGAGCGAGGGCTTCATTGCATGCTTGCGCTTTCAAAGAGGGCGGATACGTAAGGCCATCAAAGACTCGTGTTGAAGCTCCCATGAAGACTCCTGCACGATCACGACATATCACCGCTGGAGCACCTCGCCTACCACACCTGGACACACCAACATCTGCATTGAGCTTAGCACCCAAGTCGATTGGTGGAAGCCATACAGAAGTTGATGCGCTTGACCACGAGCCGACAGCAGTTGCAGGAAGATCCTTTGGCTGATCCTTCTGCTCACGGGAGTTGCTCATAGCCAAACAGCTGAGGTCCTCTAGAAACTTTGTGACGAAGGTGTAGGTGCTCAGAGGGCTTTGGAATTGATCATCATGTATAGCCCGCCGTTCCACCCACCATATTTTCCACATCATTACCAGAACTTGAACCGCTTCCCTCTCTGGTAGAGTGTCCAAAAGCCAAAACATTCAAAGTCTAGCATCATCGGTTCGGTTTGAGATCATAACCTCTGTCAATTCCTCGTCTGCTAGAGCCCAAACACATCGAGACATGTGACAGTCAAATAGAGAATGCCTCCACATATCTACCGCCACATGGAAAATAGAGCAAGCCGGCGTGTCTGACATCTGCATGTGGTTCCTCACCTCTCCAGTCGGAATGGATGACTTGGCTAGCTGCCAAGTGAAGACTTTGATTTTTGACGGGATGCTCAGGTTCGAGAGTTTGTCCCAAGATTTCTTGTCCGCCTCGCACTTAGAGTGCCCCGGGACATGCTCCAACCAGTCCATGTGCTGCTGCTTTGTAGAAGCCAGTAAGCGATATGCAGACCAAACCGAGAATGTGCATGTCTTATCATAATGCCAGGCCCAAAAATCAGCTTGAACTCGAGTGCTCAAGGGGATATTCAGAATTGCCTCCTTGTCCATTGCATAAAAATGCTCATCCAAGGTTTGTATATTCCGACACTTAGAGGTGTGATCGATCAACACTGACACTCGTTGCGGCCGGTTCGAGGTCTTTGGGCATACCGGCCTCAACTTATGGTCTCGCGGTATCCAATTATCATGCCAGATACGTGCCTCGCTCCCCATCCCTATCCTCTTGATGATACCCAGCTTTAGAGTGTCCCACCCCTCGTGGATAGAACGCTAGACATGTGACGGGTTACTCCCCAACTCGGCCTCCAAGATAGAACAGTTAGGGTAATAGACTGCCTTCAGTATCCGTGCACTCAAGGATTCAGGTTCTTGCAGCACGTGCGAGGCTTGACGAGCAAGCAAGGCTAAGTTAAACAGGTCGATGTCACGGAAACCCATGTCGCCCATGAACTTTGGTTGCGTCATGACTTCCCACGAGACCCATGCATTTTTCCTTTCTCCCTTCTTAGATCCCCACAAAAAACTTCCTAATCAGGTTGTTGATGTGTTGGCACAAACCGTGCGGTATCTTGAAGCACGCCATTGAATAAGTTGGTATCGCTTGCGCCACTGACTTGATAAGAACTTCTTTGTCACTAACCGAAAGGGTATTTCCATCCATCCTTGAACCTGTTTCCAGATCTTGTCCTTTAGGTACGTGAATGAGCCCTCCTTAGCTCTACCATCCGAAGGGAGTCTGAGATACTTCTATGACAGTTGTTCATTTTGAACGTCCAAAACTTGCATGACTTCCGTTCTCAATTCCTCAGAGCACCCCTTGCTGAAAAAATTGACGACTTGTCTCTATTAATAGGTTTTCCAAAGGCATCAAAATATCTCTGAAGAATGCATTTACCCTCCCGGCCATCTTGGGCTTAGCATCAAAAAAGAGCAAACTGTCATCAGCAAAAAGGAGATGATTAACGCATGGTGCACCTTGATACATCTCCATCGTATCTACTTTTCCGAACTCTTTTGCCCTTGTTTTGGACTCTAATTTGCATGATTTGAATGGAACTAACCCGGACTGACGCTGTTTTCAGCAGAATTGCCATGGTGTTGTTTTTGTGCAGAAATAAAAGTTCTCGGAATGTCCTAAAAATTTACGGAGATTTTTTCTCGAATAAAAGAAAAATACATGCACAAAGATCCACCGGAGGAGGTGGACCAGTGGGCTACAAGCCCACAGGCCGCGGCCACCCCCCTGGCTGCGCCGTGAGGGCTTGTGGGGCCCACGTGGCTCCACCGCCCCAAACTCAGCTCTATATCTTCCGTCTCGCCCGGAAAAAAATCAGAGAGGAGGTTTCATCGCGTTTTGCGATACGGAGGCGCCGCCACATCCTGTTCTTCATCTGGAGGGCAGATCTGGAGTCCGTTTCGGGCTCCGAAGAGGGGAAATCGTCGCCATCGTCATCATCAACCTTTCTCCATCGACAATTCCATGATTCTCTTCATCGTTCGTGAGTAATCTCATCGTAGGCTTGCTGGACGGTGATGAGTTAGATGAGATCTATCATATAATCGAGTTAGTTCTTGACGGGGATTTATCCCTAGTATCCACTATGTTCTAGATTGATGTTGCTACTACTTGGCTATGCTTAATGCTTGTCACTAGGGCCCGAGTGCCATGATTTCAGATCTGGACCTATTATGTTGTCGCCAATATATGTGTCTTTTAGATCCTATCTTGCAAGTTGTAGTCACCTACTATGTGTTATGACCCGGCAACCCCGGAGTGACAATAGCCGGAACCACTCCCGGAGATGACCATAGTATGAGGAGTTCATGTATTCACCGCGTGTTAATGCGTTGATCCGGTTCTTTATTAAAAGGAGAACCTTAATATCCCGTAGTTTCCATTAGGACCCTGCTGCCACGGGAGGGATGGACAATAGATGGCATGCAAGTTCTTTTCCCTAAGCACGTATGACTACATACGGAATACATGCCTATATTAGATTGACGAACGGGAGCTAGTCACATATCTCTCCGTGTTATAGCTGTTACATGATGAATCACATCCGTCACACTCATCCATCACCGATCCACTGCCTACGAGTCTTTTACTACTGGTCCTCGCTACGTTACTTTGTCTAGGCTTGTCCCTTGCTACAAAAGGGATTGGGCCACTTTGCTACTACTGTTGCTACTGTTGTTACTCTGCTGCTGCTGCTACTGCTGTTCCTTGCTACTTCGATGTTACTTGTTGCAAGATCTTTTCCGACACCGTTGTCGTGGAAGAATAGTTACTCGCTCATGTGCAACCTACTGGCGCCATTGATACAACAGTTAGGAATAGTCTACCGTCAACAGATCGTTTCTGGCATCGTTGCTATCATACTACTTTGCTACTGATACTTTGCTTGGAGACACTAATCTTTCAGGTGTGGTTGAATCTGACAAACTCAGCTGCTAATAATTGAGAATATTCTTTCGCTTCTTCTTTGGCGAACAACCAAATTTGGGTTGAATACTCTACCCTCAAAAACTGCTGCGATCCCATACGCTTGTGGGTCATCACACCTGGGGCTACCTGAATGCCACGGATCCTCTCCTCTGGGGCCAAAGATTTCAGCAAAGAAGAGAGGCCTTGTGACAGCCCGAGACCGATGTTCCAGAAGCTTCCCCTTTATTTTGTTTTCGTCGTATGATTATTTCTATTTGTCGAATCATCATCGCATCATGCGCATCATCAGCATTGCATCGACATCTCCGTTGCCGCCAGTTTTCAACTTGCATCTGTTAGTAGTTGCCGGTTCTCTCCGTTCTCGTCGTTGCCCGTGTTTAGCCCGTCCACACTCGCCCGCGGCATCGTCAAAACCCTGTTTCTAAAAGTATGAATAAAACTTTCTCCGATTGGGTTGGATCTTGGCGTGCGGCCCTAATTAGTTGTAGCTAGGCCGCTTGTCAATTTTTGTCGCAATCGGAGTCCGTCTGGTACCCGAACGGTCATCCGTAGCGGCACCGTATCCGGTCTATCATCGGACGTTTTTCGGTGTTCTAAAAATCGCGTTGCCGCGCCGCACCGTTTCCCTCTCTTCCCTGGCTAGCCTACTCTATACAGTCGCTTAGCCGACCCCGCGTTCGAGTTCGTTCGATTCCGATCGCGTGGGCAAAAACGGGGCCGGATTCGGATAAACCTAGCCCCTACGTCTATAAATAGGCAGCCACTCTCTCTCTCCCTCGAAATCCATGCCCACCTAACCCTAGCCGCCACCCCACAGCCCGCCTTCTCCCTCCTCCAGCCGCCGGCCCATGGAGCCCGCGTTGGGCCCGCCTGAGCCCATCTAAGCCCGAGCTCCCCGTAGCAGGAGCTTGTCCCACGGGAGTTCCTCCCGCGCGTCCCTCGACCAACAGCATGTCGCGCCCCGCTTCCCGCGCAGCCTCCAGGTGCCTCGCCGCCGGCCACCCGTGCCCGTCGCCATATCTGTCCCGAGCTGTGCCTCTCACCGGCGACCGCAGCGAGTCGCCGCCGCAGCCAGCCATGGCCCCGAGCTGTGAGTTTAGCGCCGCCGCCTCTAGCCGCTCGTCGTCCAAGCTCCGTTGTCGGCCGATCCCGCCCATCCCCGGTCTTCTCCCCTGCCGCCTCGAGCCGGCCAGCGAGCTGCGGCAACATCAGGCACCGCCTCCTCTCGATCCCGAACTGGATTGGGACGAGGAGGGACGAGCCGCCAGCGCCTCGCTCGCCCGCTGCGTGCCTGGGCCGCCTTCGCCTCTGGGCCGCACCAACCGCCACCTGAGATGGCCAGCTCCTCCTTGGCCTAGCGCCCGATCGCTCCGAGGCCCACCTCCCTCTCGAGACCAGGCCGGCCCAAGTGCCACCAAGGTGAACCCCTGCCCTCTATCCCGCGCCCGCGGCGCGTTTTAGCAATATTGCGCGGCTGCCAGATTCGGTCTGCTAGTAGATTAGGCCCGATAGATTTTTTTTTAGGTTTCAGATTTGTTTAATTTCACGTATATATAGATTTTCAAACGAGCGTAGATATTTAACCGAGTGTCGGATCGCGACGTGTTGTATATGTAACTTGTGTAGTTTTGCGCGTAGATTATGTTTTTGCAACTTGCATGCATGTTTGAATTAGTTTGACCCGCCAAATGCCTAGAAACGTGTGCTACCCTATTATGTTTTTGTCCCGTATTAATTTTTCGTGCGTGTCCGGATTGCTCAAATCCCGTAGATAAAATGCTCTTGTTTTTAGGAACCTCTTGCCATTTATTTTAGAGTAGTTGTTGGTATTTTTGCTTGTAGGATTCCGTAGCTAGTTTATTATACTGTGTTTAGGACATATTCCCGCATATACGTGTGGCATTGTTTTTATTTTGCAACCCCACATGTTATATATGTTTTCAGGATAGAAAAATCCATAGAATTTAACTGTGCATTTAATTTTAGCTTTCGAGAAAGATAGTGCGCGTGATACCTTGCTATGTTGCCCTCTTGTCTATTTTGTGTGATTCAATCCGTGCGTGATATGAAGGAGTTATCAACTAGAGATTTGCCCTTGTATGTGTAGACTAGCCCCTGGTAATTTTGGTTGCAATAGAAATCCATGTTTAGGTGTGGTTTTCTTGTTCTCTACTTGCAAGAAAATAGTGCTGATTTGTAGATGCTGAAATATTTCTAAGTCTGAAATCTGTTATATTTTGTTGTTGTCTTGTCTTGAGTTTATCTGGTGATCTATAGCTCTTTTGAGGTAGGTGCAATGGAGTTAGTTGTAGACTTTAGGATTCTCTATCATGCTGTCAGTTTTCATGCCATTTGGAGTCCTGTAGCTTATGGTTTTGTTGATGTCAATATGCCTTCAGATCGAAAACTGCAGTTTCATAAACTGTTATTTTCACTAAGTCTGAAACTGTATGTGAGATGCCTTTTTGTGACTTCTTTTCCTAGTGATCCATGCTTCCATGCTAGGTGTTATAAGTTGCATGTGGTAGTGCATATTGCCCTCTATCGTCTCATGCCTTGGTTGAGTATATTGGTTTTGTGTAGCTCGTAGTTGTGGGGTGTAGAAAATGTCATGTGGCTGATTTTGGACAGATTGTAGTGATTTCTTGTTTAGCTCGTAGTTGATGGACCGTTGCTCCGTTTTGATCGTGTCCTACATGAAACTTGCTTAGAATCTTGTGTAATTTCATACTATCTTGCTGGTTGTGCATTTTGAAATGCTTGTGACTGTCGTTGCACACATATTGCATTCATGCCATCATATCTTGCGGTGCTTTTATCTTTTGAACCGTAGCTCCGTTGGAGATGTTCTCTATGTGTAAATTGCTTGTAACGACGCGTAGATTCACGTGAAACTATTTGTTTTGCTGTTTAGCAAACATTTAAAAGTGTTAGTTCAGATATGGACAGAATTACAAATTAGCGTATGAGGTCATCTCGGAGGTGCTATATGTCATTTCCGACCTCATTTAAGGTGCCTAGATAGGTAGTCTAATTACGCTTCACTTCTTGCCATGTTTGACCACATTTAATATTGCCGTGTACCTAATCGGGATAGAACTAAATAATCCATATGTGGAGTTTCGTCAATATGCAACTCGTTGCATATTGAACTTCACTTAATGTGTAGTGTTTGATTGTTGTGAATCGTCATGCCATGTCTTGCATATATTCACCGTGTTGGAAATATGCCCTAGAGGCAATAATAAATAAGTTATTATTATATTTCCATGTTCATAATAATCGTTTATTATCCATGCTAGAATTGTATTGATTGGAAACTCAAATACATGTGTGGATACATAGACAACACACTGTCCCTAGTGAGCCTCTAGTTGACTAGTTCGTTGATCAAAGATGGTCAAGGTTTCTTGGCCATAGGCAAGTGTTGTCACTTGATAACGGGATCACATCATTAGGAGAATCATGTGATGGACAAGACCCAAACTACGAACGTAGCATATTGATCGTGTCGTTTTATTGCTATTGTTTTCTGCATGTCAAGTATTTGTTCCTATGACCATGAGATCATATAACTCACTGGCACCGGAGGAATACCTTGTGTACATCAAACATCGCAATGTAACTGGGTGACTATAAAGGTGCTCTATAGGTATCTCCGAAGGTGTCCGTTGAGTTAGTATGGATCAAGACTGGAATTTGTCACTCCGTGTGACGGAGAGGTATCTCGGGGCCCACTCGGTAATACAACATCACACACAAGCCTTTCAAGCAATGTGACTAAGTGTAAGTCACGGGATCTTGTATTACAGAACGAGTAAAGAGACTTGCCGGTAACGACATTGAAATAGGTATGCGGATACCGACGATCAAATCTCGGGCAAGTAACATACCGAAGGACAAAGGGAATGACATACGGGATTATATGAATCCTTGACACTGAGGTTCAACCGATAAGATATTTGGAGAATATGTAGGATCCAATATTGGCATCCAGGTCCCGCTATTGGATATTGACCGAGGAGTGTCTCGGGTCATGTCTACATAGTTCTCGAACCCGCAGGGTCTGCACACTTAAGGTTCGGTGACGTTTCGGTATAGTTGAGTTATAGGTGTTGGTAACCGAAAGTTGTTCGGAGTCCCAGATGAGATCCAGGACGTCACGAGGAGCTTCAGAATGGTCAGGGGTAAAGATTGATATATAGGAAGTCCTGTTTTGGTCACCGGAAAAGTTTCGGGCTCATCGGTAGTGTACCGGGAGTGCAGGGAGGGGTGCCGAGGACCATCGAGAGGGGTGTCACGCCCCAAGGGGTCTCATGGGCTATGGGAAGAGATAAACCAGCCCCTAATGGGCTGGAATAAGTTCCCACTAAGGCCCATAAGGTTTGAGAAGGAAAAAACACAAGGTGGAAAGAGTTTCCAAGTGGGAAGGTGGAATCCTACTCCAAGTAGGATTGGAGTAGGACTCCTCCACCTCCAATTTAGGCCAAACCTTGAGGGTTTGAGGCTGCCTCCTCCCCTCCCTCCCTTCTATATATACTAGAGGTATTGAGGGTTTTTGAGACACAACTTTGCCACGTGCTGCTCGACCCTATACCACGCAGTTTTTCCTCTAGATCGTATTTCTGCGGAGCTCGGGTGGAGCCCTGCAGGATTAGATCGTCTCCACCACCCGAGCGCCGCCACGCTGCCGAAGAACTCTTCTACCTCTCTGCCCCCTCTTGCTGGATCAAGAAGGTGGAGATCGTCATCGAGTTGTACGTGTGCTGAACGCGGAGGTGCCGTCCGTTCGGCACTAGATCGGAACGGGTCGTGGGATGGATTGCAAGACGGTTCGTGCAACGGATCACAATATGATTTGTGGGACGGACCACGGGACGGTTCGTGGGGCGGTTCGAGGGACGTGAAGACATTCCACTACATCAACCGCGTTTCTTAACGCTTCCTGTTGTGCGATCTACAAGGGTACGTAGATCCAAATCTCCTCTCGTAGATGGACATCACCATGATAGGTCTTCGTGTGCGTAGGAAAAAATTTGTTTCCCATGCGACGTTCCCCAACAGTGGCATCATGAGCTAGGTTCATGCGTAGATGTAATCTCGAGTAGAACCCAAAGGGTTTTGTGGACGGTGATGTTCGATTTGCTGCCCTCCTTAGTCTTTTCTCAATTCGGCGGTATTGCTGGATTGAAGCGGCCCGGACCGACATTATTCGTACGCTTACGAAAGACTGGTTTCATCGCTTGACATGCAACCTCGTTGCATAAAGATGACTGGCGGGTGTCGGTTTCTTCAACTTTAGTTGAATTGGTTTTGACCGAGGCGGTCCTTGGAGAGGTTAAATAGCAATTTGCACATCTCCGTTGTGGTATTTGCGTAAGTAAGATGCGATCTACTAGATACCCAATGCAACCACATAAAACATGCAACAACAATTAGAGGACGTCTAACTTGTTTTTGCAGGGTATGCTTGTGATATGATATGGCCAGTGGCGTGATGTGGTATATTGGATGTATGAGATGATCATGTTGTAATAGTTAATATCGACTTGCACGTCGATGGTACGGCAACCGGCAGGAGCCATAGGGTTGTCTTTAAACTAATGTTTGTGCTTGCAGATGCGTTTAATATATTGCTAGGACGTAGCTTTAGTAGTAATAGCATGAGTAGCACGACAACCCCGATGGCGACACGTTGATGGAGATCATGATGATGGAGATCATGGTGTGGAGCCGGTGACAAGGATCGTGTCGGTGCTTTGGTGATGGAGATCAAGAAGCACATGATGATGGCCATATCATGTCACTTATGAATTGCATGTGATGTTAATCCTTTTATGCGCCTTATTTTGCTTAGAACGACGGTAGCATTATGAGGTGATCTCTCACTAAAATTTCAAGATGAAATTGTGTTCTCCCCGACTGTGCACCATTGCTACAATTCGTCGTTTCGAGACACCACGTGATGATCGGGTGTGATAGACTCAACGTTCACATACAACGGGTGCAAAACAGTTGCACACGCGGAACACTCGGGTTAAGCTTGACGAGCCTAGCATGTGCGGACATGGCCTCGGAACACATGAGACCGAAAGGTCGAGCATGAATCATATAGTTGATATGATTAGCATAGAGATGCTTACCACTGAAACTATTCTCGACTCACGTGATGATCGGACTTGAGATAGTGGATTTGGATCATGTACCACTCAAATGACTAGAGAGATATACTTTTTGAGTGGGAGTTCTTAAGTAATATGATTAATTGAACTAATTATCATGAACATAGTCTAATGGTCTTTGCGAATTACGATGTAGCTTGCGCTATAGCTCTACTGTTTTTATATGTTCCTAGAGAAAATTTAGTTGAAAGTTCATAGTAGCAACTTTGCGGACTTAGTCCGTAAAACTGAGGATTGTCCTCATTGCTGCGCAGAAAGCTTATGTCCTTAATGCACCATTCGGTGTGCTGCACCTCGAGCGTCGTCTGTGGATGTTGCGAACATCTGACATACACGTTTTTGATGACTACGTGATAGTTCAGTGCACAATACTTAATGGCTTAGAAGCAAGGCACCGAAGACGTTTTGAAAACGTCACAGAACATAAGAGATGTTCAAAGAGATGAAATTGAGATTTCATGCTCGTGCCCTTGTTGAGAGATATAAGACCTCCGACAAGATTCTTTGCCTACAAAGTAAAGGATAAAAGCTCAAATCGTTGAGCATGTTCTCAGATTGTCTGAGTACAACAATCGCTTGAATCAAGTGGGAGTTAATCTTCCATATGAGATAGCGATGGTTCTCCAAAGTCACTGCCACTAAGCTGCTAGAGCTTCGTGATGAACTATAAACAAATAAATGATAGATATGATGATACTTAAGTGATTTGCAATGTTTGACACTGCGAAAGTAGAAATCAAGAAGGAGCATCAATTGTTGATGTTTAGTAAAACCACTAGTTTCAAGAAGGGCAAGGGCTAGAAGGGATACTTCATGAAACGGCAAACCAGTTGTTGCTCTAATGAAGAAACCCAAAATTGAACCCAAACCCGAGACTAAGTGCTTCTGTTATGAGGGAAACGGTCACTGAGGCGGAGCTACCCTAGATACTTGGTAGATAAGAAGGCTGGCAAAGTCGACAAAAGTATATTTGATATACATGATATTGAGGTGTACTTTACTAGTACTCCTAGTAGCACGAGGGTATTGGATACCGGTTCGGTTGCTAAGTGATTAGTAACTCGAAATGAAAGCTACGGTATAAACGGAGACTAGCTAAAGTCGAGGTGATGATACGTGTTGGAAGTGTTTCCAAGGTTGATGTGATCAAACATCGCACGCTCCCTCTATCATTGGGATTGGTGGTAAAACCTAAATAATTGTTATTTGGTGTTTGCGTTGAGCATGAACATGATTGGATCATGTTTATTGCAATACGATTATTCATTTAAAGAGAATAATAGTTATTCTTTTTGCTTGAATAATTACCCTCAATGGTTTATTGATCCTCGATCGTAGTGTTACACATGTTCATAATATTGGTGCCAAAAGATACAAAGTAATAATGATAGTACCACTTAGTTGTGGCACTGCCACTTGAGTCATGTTGGTATAAAATGCATGAAGAAGCTCCATGTTGATGGATCTTTGTACTCACTCATTTTTGAAACGTTTGAGACATGCAAACCATATCTATTGGTATAAATGCATGAAGAAACTCCATAGAGATGGATCGTTTGGACTCACTTGATTTTGAATCACTTGAGACATGCAAAACATGCCACATGAAACAAGAGAGTAACTTGTTTGGAGTAATGCATTTTTGATGTGTGCAGTCCAATGAGTGCTAAGGCACGCAGTGGATATCGTTATGTTCTTACTTCACTGACGATTTGAGTAGATACAGGAGTATTTACTTGATGAATCACAAGTATGAAATATTGAAAAGTTCAAAGCAATTTCAGAGTGAAGATCGTCGTGACAAGAGGATAAATTGTCTACGATATGATCATGGAGATGAATATCTGAGTTACGAGTTTTTGGTATGCAGTTAGGACAAAGTGAAAATTGTTTCGCAGTTCATGCCACCTGGAACACCATAGTGTGATGATGTGTCTGAACATCATAGCCACGCCCTTTTTAATATGTTGCATACTATGATGTCTCTTATAAAATTGCCACTATCGTTTATGGGTTATGCATTAGAGACAACCGCATTCACTTTAAATAGGGCACCACGTATTTCCCTTGAGATGACACAGTATAGACTATGGTTTGGAGAAACCTGAGTTGACGTTTCTTTAAAGTTTGGGGCTGTGACGCTTATGTGAAAAAGTTTCAGTCTGATAAGCTCGAACCCAAAGCGGATAAATGCATCTTCATAGGATATCCAAAACAATTGGATACATCTCCTATCTCAGATCCGGAAGCAAAGTGTTTGTTTCTAGAAACAGGTCCTTTCTCGCGGAAAGGTTTCTCTCGAAAGAATTGAGTGGGAGGGTGGTGGAACTTGATGTGGTTAGTGAACCGTCACTTCAACCAGTGTGTAGCAGGGCGCAGGAAGATGTTCCTGTGGCGCCTACACCAATTGAAGTAGAAGCTGATGATGGTGATCATTAGAGCTTCGGATCAAGTTACTACAAACCTCGTAGGTCGACAAAGGTCACGTACTACTACAAAGTGATACGGTAACCCTGTCTTGCAGGTCATGTTGTTGAACAACAATGAACCTACGAGTTATGGAGAAGCAATGGTGGGCCCGGATTCCGACAAATGGCTGGAGGCCATGAAATCCGAGAGAGGATCCATGTATAAAACAAAGTGTAGACTTTGGAAGAACTACTTGATGGTAGTAAGACTATTAAGTAAAGATGGATCTTTAAAAGGAAGACAGACGATGATGGTGATAAGTCACTATTAAGAAAAGTTCGACTTGTCGCAAAGATGTTTTCGACAAGATCAAAGAGTTGACTATGATGTGACTTTCTCACTCGTAGCGATGCTAAAAGTCTGTTGGAATTATGTTAGTAGTTGCTGCATTATTTGTGAAATATTGCACATAGGAAGTCAAAACATTGTTTCCTCGACGGTTTCCTTGAGGAAAGATTGTATGTGATACAATTAGAATGTTTTGTCGATCCTAAGGATATTAACAAGTATGCAAGCTCCAGCGATCCTTTTATGGACTGGAGCAAGCATCTCGGAGTTGGAATATACGCTTTGATGAGATGATCAAAGCTTTTGGGTTTGTGCAAGGTTTATGAGAAACTTGTATTTCCAAAGAAGTGAGTGGGAGCACTATAGAATTTCTGATAAGTATATGTGGTTGACATATTGTTGATCGGAAGTAATGTAGAATTTCTGTAATGCATAAAGGTTGTTTGAAAGGGGTTTTTCAAAGGGATACCTGGATAGAGCTACTTAAACATTGAGAATCAACATCTATGGAGATAGATAAAAAATGCTAAACAGAACTTTCAAATGAAATGCATGCCTTGACAAGTTTTTGAAGGAGTTCAAAATAGATCAGCAAAGAAGGAGTTCTTGGCTGTGTTGTAAGGTGTGAATATGAGTAAGACTCAAAAGCCCGATCACGACAGAAGAAAGAGAAAGGACGAACGTCGTCCCCTATGCCTTAGCCATAGACTCTACAATATGCCATGATGTGTACCGCACCTCATGTGTGCCTTGCCACAAGTTTGTTAAGAGGTACAGAGAGTGATCCAGGATTGAATCACTGAACAGCGGTCAAAGTTATCCTTAGTAACTAATAGACTAAGGATTTTTTTTCTCGATTATGGAGGTGGTTGAAGAGTTCGTCGTAAAGGGTTATGTTGATGCAAGGTTTGACACTAATCTGAATAACTATGAGTAGTAAAACGGATTCGTATAGTAGAGTATATATTTGGAGTATTTCTGAATAGCACATAGTAGCAGCATCTATAAGGTGACATAAAGATTTGTAAAGCACACACGGATCTGAAAAATCCAGAACCGTTGACTAAAACCTCTCTCACGAGCAAGACGTGATCAGACCCCAGAACTATATGGGTGTTGGATTCATTAAAATCACATGGTGATGTGAACTAGATTATTGACTCTAGTACAAGTGGGAGACTGTTGGAAATATGCCCGAGAGGCAATAATAAATTAGTTATTATCATATTTCCTTGTTCATAATAATCGTTTATTATCCATGCTACAATTGTATTGATTAGAAACTCAAATACATGTGTGGATACATAGACAACACACTATCCCTAGTGAGCCTCTAGTTGACTAGTTCGTTGATCAAAGATGGTCAAGGTTTCCTGGCCATAGGCAAGTGTTGTCACTTAATAACGGGATCACATCATTAGAAGAATCATGTGATGGACAAGACCCAAACTATGAACGTAGCATATTGATTGTGTCATTTTATTTCTATTGTTTTCTGCGTGTCAAGTATTTGTTCCTATGACCATGAGATCATATAACTCACTGGCACCGGACGAATACCTTGTGTGCATCAAACGTCGCAACGTAACTGGGTGACTATAAAGGTGCTCTACAAGTATCTCCGAAGGTGTCCGTTGAGTTAGTATGGATCAAGACTGGAATTTGTCACTCCGTGTGACGGAGAGGTATTTCGGGGCCCACTTGGTAATACAACATCACACACAAGCCTTGCAAGCAATGTGACTAAGTGTAAGTCACAGGATCTTGTATTACAGAATGAGTAAAGAGACTTGACGGTAACGACATTGAAATAGGTATGCGGATACCGACGATCAAATCTCGGGCAAGTAACATACCGAAGGACAAAGGGAATGACATACGGGATTATATGAATCCTTGACACTGAGGTTCATCCGATAAGATCTTTGGAGAATATGTAGGATCCAATATGGGCATCCAGGTCCCGCTATTGGATATTGACCGAGGAGTGTCTCGGGTCCTGTCTACATAGTTCTCGAACCCGCAGGGTCTGCACACTTAAGGTTCGATGACGTTTCGATATAGTTGAGTTATAGGTGTTGGTAACCGAAAGTTGTTCGGAGTCCAAGATGAGATCCAGGACATCACGAGGAGCTCCGGAATGGTCCGGAGGTAAAGATTGATATATAGGAAGTCCTGTTTTGGTCACCGAAAAAGTTTCAGGCTCATCGGTAGTGTACCGGGAGTGCCGGGAGGGGTGCCGCGGACCATTGGGAGGGGTGTCACGCCCCAAGGGGTCTCATAGGCTATGGGAAGAGATAAACCAGCCCCTAGTGGGCTGTAATAAGTTCTCACTAAGGCCCATAAGGTTTGAGAAGGAAAAAACACAAGGTGGAAAGAGTTTCCAAGTGGGAAGGTGGAATCCTACTCCAAGTAGGATTGGAGTAGGACTCCTCCACCTCCAATTTCGGCCAAACCTTGAGGGTTTGAGGCTGCCTCCTCCCCTCCCTCCCTTCTATATATACTAGAGGTATTGAGGGTTTTTGAGACACAACTTTTCCACGTGCTGCTCGACCCTATACCACGCAGTTTTTCTTCTAGATCGTATTTCTGCGGAGCTCAGGCGGAGCCCTGCAGGATTAGATCATCTCCACCACCGGAGCGCTGTCATGCTTCCGGGGAACTCTTCTACCTCTCCGCCCCCTCTTGCTGGATCAAGAAGGTGGAGATCGTCATCGAGTTGTACGTGTGCTGAACGCGGAGGTGCCGTCCGTTCGGCACTAGATCGGAACGGGTCGTGAGATGGATTGCAAGACGGTTCGTGCAACGGATCGCGAGATGGTTCATTGGACGGTTCGTGGGGCGGTTCGAGGGACGTGAAGACGTTCCACTACATCAACCGCGTTTCTTAACGCTTCCTGTTGTGCGATCTACAAGGGTACGTACATCGAATATCCCCTCTCGTACATGGACATCACCATGATAGGTCTTCGTGTGCGTAGGGAAATTTTTGTTTCCCATGCGACGTTCCCCAACACACTGTTCATGTATCATATGTGGATTGCATCTGTCGTGCATGTGCCATGGTGAATATCTGTGTTGATGCTTGTTTCCGGTTTACTTCGTCTCGATAGAGTTCCGCAAGCGTGTCGGAAAGTGAGGACCCGTTCGACTACATCGGTTCGTCTGCTTCACGGAGTCATTCTTCTTCCAAGCGGGATCTCAGGCAAGATGACCATTTCCCCAGATACCATTACTATCATTGCCATGCTAGTATTATCGTTTCTGTCGCTATGTCTCGTTGCCTACCACATGTTAAATCCCAGCCTCTCAACAATGCCATGAAAACCTTCAACCTGTTCACAACCTACCAAACCACTGATTGGCTATGTTACCGCTTGCTTAACCATGTGTTAGCGTTGCTAGTTGCAGTTGATGTTGCTTCCATGTGATAACATGGGTTCATTGTTATATCACCATATTAATGCTATTTAACTTAATGCACCTATACACTTGGTAAAGGTGGAAGGCTCGGCCTTTTCTAGCCTAGTGTTTTGTTCCACCTTTGCCCCCTTAGTTTCGGCTGCCGGTGTTATGTTCCATATTTGAGCGCTCCTAACACGGTCGGGGTTGTTATGGGGACCCCCTTGATAATTCGTTTTAGATTAAGACTGGTCTGGCAAGGCCCAACTTTGGTTTTACATTTGCCTAATAACTAAATAATGCATAGGGACCCACCGGCACCCGCGGAGTAATTAATCAACCCCCGGGCCAGTGCTCCTCATGAGTGTTGGTCCAAAAAGGGCAGACTGCGGGGCCACCACGGGGCAACTCGAGGTTTGGCACCCGTAGGCTTTCCCATCCGGTCATGTCCTGAGAACGAGATACGCGGCTCCTTTCAGGTTCGTCGACACGTCGGGCGGCCTTGCTGGATTAGTTTTACATTTGAAGAAATATCTTGTGCATCGGGATTCCGGTGATTCTTTGGGTAATCTCGGAGTTGAGGTTTTCCACTAAGGAGTCCGACGAGATCGCGAGCTTCGTGATCGAGGATTTCTATGCGGCTTGTGGTAATTTGTGATGGACTAGTTGGAGCACCCCTGTAGGGTTAAATCTTTTTGGAAAGTCGTGCCCGCGGTTATGTGGCAATGTGGAAACTTTGTTTAACACTGGTTCTAGACAACTTGAAGTTAACTTAATTAAAATATGCTAACTGAGTGTGTAACCGTGACTGTCTCTTTCGTGAGCTCCTTCTCCGATCGAGGACACGGTGGGGTTATGTTTGACGTAAGTAGGTGTTCAGGATCATTCATTTGATCGTTAGTAGTTCACGTCTGCTATGCGTAGATCATCCCCCTCTTTATTCTTGTACTCGTAAGTTAGCCACCAAATAAATGCTTAGCCGCTTGCTGCAACCTCACCACTTAACCCTACCTAACCCATTAAGTTTTGCTAGTCTTGATACCTTTGGAAATGAGATTGCTGAGTCCCCTGTGGCTCAGAGATTACTACAGCACCAGTTGCAGGTATAGGTAAAGGTTACTTGACGCGAGCGCGTTGATTGTTCCTTTGGAGTTGCTTCTTCTTCTTCTTCTTCTTCTTCTTCGATCTAGGATGGGTTCCAGGACGGCAGCCTGGGATAGCAAGGATGGACGTCGTTCTCTTTTCTCATTTGTTTTCGTCCGTAGTCGGACCCTCCTCTTCTTCATGATGTTTATGTATTGTACTGATGTGACTCTGATGTAGCTTGTGGCGAGTGTAAGCCAATTCCATATTTCTCACCTTTTTAGTACATGTACTTGTAACGATATCCATTCTTGCGAAACGACAAGATGCGCTTCTATCCCTGACGAGGCCCCCGTGCCAAATTAAGGATAGGGTCGCATCTTGGGCGTTTCAGGCCTTCAGCCGCTAGCAAAGAAAGGTAGGGCGAACTGGGGTCACCTTGTCGTAATTCCCAGGTTGGCTTGAACTCCTCTAACTTTCCTCCATTAACCATGACTGAGAAAGAGACCGATGCCACACACCTCATGATAGTTTCAGTGAATCTGGGACTGAAGCCAAGCTTCAGCAACACCGCCTTCAAATATGGCCACTCAAGCGTGTCATAGGCCTTCATCATATCGAGCTTTAAAGCACAAAATCTATTTCCCTTTGATCTTTCTGGTTTTCATATAATGAAGACACTCGTATGCAGAAATAAAGTTGTCAGTAATCACACAATCGGGTACGAAAGTGCATTGTTCCTATGAGATGATGTCGGGGAAAATGAGTTTGAGACGGTTAGCCAATACCTTTGAAGCAATCTTACAGATCACATTGCAGAGGCTAATCGGTCTGAACTGTGCTAAATTTTTTGGACTAGCAATCTTCGGAATAAGAACGATGAAAGTCTTGTTTATCTCCTCCGGTGAATCATCACCACTAAGAACTCTCAGCACCATATTGGTTACCTCATCACCACACAAACTCCCTGCGTCGCTGAAAAAAGTGCGCAGGAAAGCCATCGGGCCCCGGAGCCTTTGCAGGAAACATTTGAAGAAGTGCAGACTTTACCTCCTTCTTATAAGGTGCGTTCAGCATACTGTTCATTTGATCATCCACCTTCACCGGGATGTGAGAGAGGACCTCTTCCAACCCGATGATATTTTCCGAAGCATACAGATTCTCATAGAAGCTTGTTGTCATGGCAGCCATTTCATCCAAGTGAGACGTCATAGAACAAGTTATACCCACATGTATGTGTATACGCCATATGTACCACGACGGGGCCGGCCCATGGAGGTGGCTGCTGTATCGATCACACCCGTACTCAGGATGATCTAATTTCTTAAAAGAAGGAAACATACTGACATAGGAAGGATTCCGATACATGACCTATAGCTCGCAAAGAACAACACCTAACCAATTGACCTGAGAAGTGTTGGTAATTAATATTGAGCGTGCCATTTTAAGTGTTAAGTACAGCACAGAATCCAGGCATTTTTTGGAAAGTGTGACAAAAATCTAAACGAGTAATGTTAGAAAATCTGAAAATTCTTTGAACAACACAAATATACTTCGAAATTCATTATTTTTCAACTTGCCTTTTTGATAGAAATATTTTTTGAAAATTCTGAAGATTTTTTTCAGAACACGAACATTTTTTATTTAGAGAACAAAACTTTACTAATGGGAACATTCTAGAACTTCTGAACAATTTTTCAAAAACCTGAACACTTTCTCAATTCCCAATATCTCTTAATTTTAAATAAAAAACTGAAAACAGGAACAATTTTAACATATGAACAGTTTTCATAAAACAAGAATATTTTCCTTAATTCACGTACATTTTTGGAATTTATGAACAAATTCTGAAAACACGGATTAATTAGAAATTTCGAACAATTGTTTGAGAACTGGAACATTTTATAAAAATTGCGACCATTTATTAGAAAACTGAGTATATTTGAAATTTCCAAACATTTGTTAAAAAAGTGTACATTTTTTACTTTTGAGTAATATTTGAAGACGTCAATATTTTTGAAGTTCTGAATAACATTTATTGAAAATTCCGTATATTATTTAAAATCATGAACTGAACTTCCAAATGAAATTATGGTGAAATTACGAACAATTTAAAAGAAGGTGAGCAGTGTTTAAAATTTCCAAACATTTCTCAAAATCACGAAAAATTCATAAAAAGTAAAATAAATTTGAAAGAAAAATGGAAGAGAAAAACGAAAAAATAAATTTTTTGAGGCATGAGAAAATAAAACTGGACACCAGTAAAAAATAATACAAAACTGAACGGGTAGTTCCTACACTATCTGCAGAATTGGGCCATCCAAACGTGTCCCTCGGTCAGTCGCCTTGTGCGAAATAGCAGAAATCTGCCGTATTCTGCTTTTCTATTGTTCTCTTTTTCTGGTTTCTTCCTGTTTATTTTTATTTATTTATTCATGAATTAATTTTTATTATTTTAATAATTTGCTATACATTTTAACCTTTGTAAATTTAGAAATATTATGTGGAATACAAAAATAATAGTTTTAAGTAACTTCTTCAAATTGTGATTAAAAAAATCGTTCAGATATTTATCAAATACTATCTAAGGAAAACATCAACTATTTTCAATTCTATAATTTTTTATTTATTAGTTATTTTCAAAACTTAAAATAATAGTTCTATGTACCTGTTTAAATTATAATTTTAAAACCATTTTCCTTATAATCTAGAATGGATGTCTATCATGGGCATGCCCACCTACTGGGAAAGTTTAGGTCATTTCACCATTGTACAAAAAAAATCATGTTCAACGTACGGTGTTGGGGTAGGCCAGGGGATTCCGTTTGAGAGCATGTTGTTTATCGACATCCATCAAAGGGCTACATTTTTTTTCTTCATTGCTTGTATGATTACTTCAAGGCACCATGCCAAGTTGTTTTGATGTTCGACAAATTTTGAAGTTTTATTTGTCAAAAAAGGCCGATAAATGGCTGAACGTCTCGCAACTTACATAACGTGTCAAAATAATTCAAACTTGGCATGTATGCTTACCATTAGCATGCCCATATGCTATTAAAAGTTGGAGTCATTTTTAATTATATAAAAAATAAACCATTTTGAAAGAAGGGTGTTTGGGTAGGCTAGAAGGCTACGTATGAGAGCACATTTTTTATTGACATCCTTAAAATGGCCAAATAATTTTCATGACCTTGTATGACTAATTCAAGGCATCATGCCAAGTTTTTTTAGTTTTCAAGAAGGTTTGCATTTTCTGCAGTTTTCAGACTGAAAATGACGATAAATGGTCGGGCATGTCGCAATGTGTATACTATGCCGGAAGCATTGCAAACCTGGTATGCTACCATGAACTTCCCACCCGAGGAAAAGTTGAATTCATTTCAAAGATGTACAGTAAAACACAATGTAGGGTGATCGGGTAAGCTAGGAGGCTCCGCTCGAGACCACATTCTTTTTTCGACATTCGTCAAATGGTCTCAAAACATTTATGGCCTTGTATGACGAATTCAACTGACTATGCTAAGTTTCTTGGCTTTTCCACAAGTTTTGCATTTTTTGGAGTTTTCTCGATAAAAAGGCCGATAAATGATCGGACGTGTCGCAACCTCTATACGGTATCGATAGTCGTTCAAACATGGCATGGGTGCCTACCATGTGCATGCCAACCCGCTGGCAAAAGTTGGGTTCATTTCAAGAATGTTCAGTAAAAGACTATGTTCAACATTGGGTGTCCGGGTAAGCCACAAAGGTCCGTGTGAGAGCACGTTATTTCTCGACATCTTTGAGATGGCCCTATTTTTTTTTAATTGGCTTGTATTTACAATTCAATGAACCTCGCCAAGTGGTTATGATTTTATACAAATTTTACAGTTTTTCGATAAATAAGGCCAATAAATGGTTGGGCATGTCGCAATGTGCATACAGTGTTAGAAATCGTTCAAAGCTGGCATATATGCTTACCATGGAAACCCCACCATCTTGCAAAAGTTGTGGTCAACTGAAGAATGTTCAAACATAGACCATCTTCAACGAAGAGTGTCGGAAGTCAATTCAAACCTCTCATGAATGCATCATATGTCCGTTTCATGCAGCTGTCAAAAGTAATCATTTATCCATAGTTCAAAAAGCCCATGAGTTGAGAGGAGTGTGCTAGACTGGGCCAGGCGGATCCATGTAATTTTTCCTAAACTGGATGATTCTGTTATTTGTGATTTCCGTCATTATCATTCAACATGAACATTTTCTTATGTCCAAACCATTTTTTAAAAATATGTAAATTTTAAAACTTCAAATTGTGTATGAAAATTGTATAAAGTTTCACACATTTTCCAAAATTGATAAACAATTACCAACAATTGATGGTTAACACAGATCTCAACCACGTGCATTTATAATATATATGTCAAATTTTTACTATAATTTATTAAATATGGAAATGGAAACAATTTTTAAAATTGTAAACAATATTTGAAGACAAGAATAATTTTTGGTATTGCAAAGAATATTTCAAATATGGAAACATATTTCATGAATAACAATAAAATTCCGAAAGGAGAAAAGAAATTAACGAAACAAGAAAAAAAAACTAAACATTTAGGTATTGCCCAAGCAGGCGATGACATCGCTTCCCGTGCCTATTAGGCCGACCGAAGCGTTCGTGGATTTCGAAAAGTTTCTCGTTGTTTCGTAAAAAATTTATAGAAAGTAGACAAATTTTGTACAAAAATAATCTACCCATTAGGGATTTTTTATGGATGTGATGATTTTGCACCCGAGTTCAAATGAGCTCGGGTGAACAGTAAATTCGAAAATTATTGTAAAACCATTAAGAAAATCTGATTTTTTCTAGAAAACTTTGACAAATGTTCTAAGTGCTCGTAAAATTTCATCATGAAATCGTATTTGTGGAACTCATAGCAAAAAACACAAAATTGAAACTCCGAAAATGCAACTTTCAAAAGCATTTTGGAGCACTAATTTTATTTGTTTCCATGGCTTAAAAAATGTGATTTTGTAATTAATACTTTCAAGCTATTAAAACATTTTCAAAGTTTGCTGTAAAAAATAGCTTTTTTGAACAATTTTGAAATATTTTATGAATTTACTGTTCGCCCAAGCTCATTTGAGCTCGGGTGTAGAAGATCACTTTCCACTTTTTCTCAAATTTGTAAATATTTTCGGAACAAATTTATACCTATTCAAAAAATTGTAAAAATAATCGTAGATTTAAGAAAAAATCAATAAAAAATCTGCAAAAAAATAGATTAACGAAAAAGATTCAAAATTTTGAGAAAAAGGCTGACATCATAATATATGATGAAAATCCTTAGTTGCTACTCTTTGCGACAAACTGTGGCTCATTCGCACACAGAGGAGCGACCTAGCGAATGAGATAGGCCGACAAAATTATGTGATAAACAAATAAGGTACAGTGTCTGGTTTGTAATGAACCGGTTTTCACAGGTTTTCGGTTTCTTATCCTCAGTTTTTTCTTTTCATTTTTATGCTTATTTTTTCATTTTTCTTTCTTTATTTTCATTTTTTAATGTTTCATTAATTAATTTCTTTCAAGTTTTTTTTCTGTTTTACTTTTTTCATATATCTAATTCTTTAAAAAATGTTTAGGACCAAAATTTTGTTCAATTATTGAAAGGAAAGCTTGGAAATTAAAAAATTCTTGTTCCAAATTTTTTTAGAACTAAAAAAAAATCCCAATATTTTTAAAAATGTTCATGGTTTTTTACAAAGAATTACAAAATTAGTCGCGCTTCCAGGAAATTATTCAAAAAAAGTATGTTTATTATGCTACAGTAGCCGCTAGTTTTAAAAAACCAGTTGTTCTTGATAAGTGTGCAAAGTTTTAAAAACAATTATGTATATAAATGTTGCTACAGTGCCACATATTCTTGAAAGCTTGTTTATGATTAAAAAACATTTGTGTTTAAAAATGTTTAAAATTTGAAAAGAAGTTCGAGAGTTTAAAAAAGAAGTCAAGTTTAGTTTTTTCACAACTTTTGCAAAATATTCGTGTTTTAAGAAATATTCAGTTTTGTCGAAAAAATGTTTCGTTCTTGTTTTCAGGATCTGCCAGCTTCTTTTTACGTGTTGTGCTACCTAAATAAACATGAGTGCTTGTTAGCCATAGCGCTATTAGCTCGCTCCGAGGTCATGTGTTCGAATCATTGCCTAACGCTATTCTTTTTTTTGCTTATATAATTATATTTCACTGGATGAGCTGGTCGTATACCGGTACATACATACATCATTTGCCAATGGGTCGTCCATCGTGGTGTACACATATGAGTGAGTGATATACTTTCTAAAAAGACCATTTTATCCTTTATTATGAAGGGATATGGATAAATCTCATTCATTGATGTGTTTAGGAGGGTTGTGTCGAAGCATAAATGGTCATGTTATCAAGCATAGGCATACACTCATTAGATTCATTCATCAAGAAAACAATTATCATCCAATTTCAAAGACAGTGAGACACACAACAAAACATTGCATTGGACTCTAAGAGATGAACATAATGGGAAGGCATTTAAAGTATATGCCAAAGAGGAGCTTTTCTTTCAGCAAGCCTTGCAAACAATGATGATCGCTGCAGCACATTGATGTCATTGTGAGATCCTGGTATGCCAAAGAAAGCGTGCCAAATCCAAAGATCATGTGATGCAATTCTTTCAAGAATGATGATGGTGATCTTCTTAACAAGATCCTGATATTGACCTTGTAAAGTCTTGAGACAGTTTTTTCATTTTCAATGCATGTAGTCAAGAGATTCAACAAAACCTGGCCATCCCCTTGCTTCTGAGATTGCCAAGAGCTTCTCGGTGTCTGCGACACTTGGTTATGTAAGGTAGAGTTCTAAACACCTCGAGCACGTTACAAACCACAAACCTGACCATGGCATGTCCACATGTGTTCTCATACATTCGTAGATACTCGTCCCATGAATCAGCGGTTGTGCGATACGCAAGCATCTGAAGTGTGACCGTGCACTTGTGACAACCCAATCATTCCCATGACTCCCTTTTTTCAAGACAAAGTAGTCATCATAGGAGAAGACGCCATGGTACAAACGATCAAAGACAGTCTTGCGCATCCTAAAACGCCGACGAAAATGATCAACGAAGAATGCATCAGGTGCAGAGTAGTCGGCCATTAGTGTCAAAATGGCCGCGCCCCCTCTTGCATTTGAGCACTCGATGAACCTTAATCGATCCCTTTAAATTGAGAACATGCTCCTCCGCACGCTCCGCGTCTTCAAGGACCGCCTACATCATTACCGTCTTATTCATGTAGTCCTCGTCGGGCGAGCCGTCGAACGACTCAACATAGTGCTTGTATATGTACTCCAAATCGAAATACATCGCTTGAAACAAGAAGAGACATCTATTTTAGCTCTAACAATTCATCGAACAATTGCTGGGCATGATGAGTACAACAATAGCGGAATGTGCCTGGCAGGGCCACTGAAGGAAAGGGGTTGAACGTCGGCGGAGCAGAAGCTAGATGGAGTCTGGCTAAAACGCTTGAGGTGACGAAGACGTAGAATTCTGATAGGGCTGTGGTGTGATGGCCGGGATGGTGTAGCGGCAGTGAAGGCAAAAGAGAAAGACGGACAATGAGAAAATGAGGATTAGATCGCAGGTCCGAAAGGGGTTTTGGATGGGCCAAGAGTGTGAGAGTATGTGGCTGCTATCTAAACTCCCGCAAAGCTTTTCATATTTGTTTCGGGTTGGCTGAAAAAAATACGTTCGGCGGACTGATACAAACCCGTGTTGGTTGGCAAACCCTGTGCAAACGTGCGCCTTAAAGATGCCCTAACGAAGTAACTCGGTTAATTTTCTCTTCAGTGGCATCTCACCTCCCGATCCACGCACCTCCACCGCCATCAAATTTTGTTGGCTATCATATCAAATTATCAACGAAACTTGGAACCGACTTGTGTGCTATGTCAATCCCCAAGGAATTATGCCCGCTGTCCATAACCTTTCTTCGAGGTCTCGCCCTGACACTGACCACAATGCAAAGGCGGTGTGGCATTTGGTCATGTCCGCTTCAAGAGCAACACTCACTATTCCAAGTTGCCTCTAGCAAGTGTAAAGTTTCTGTTAATCATCAGTTTCATTCACACCAAAAGGAAGGAGTGAACTGCCAACTTCAAAGGCACACAGGGGAGTGAGTTGAGACTTGAGACAGACAACGAAACATTGCATTGAACTCTCTGATGAAAGATGAACACCACGGGCAGGCGTTTATTCGAGGCGGCTGGCATGAACCAGCAAGCAGCACTGCCCAAGACCTCACGAATGTGCCGAGACATCAAATCGCACACCCCACGACAGACAGACCAAATGGAAACTACGGTAGACAAATCATAGCGCAGCCGACACTTCACCCTCCTGCTCGATGAATGCGCCCTCTTCATGCCCCGAATCCGCGCTAGTTGCCGCTGCTCTCGCCGTCGACCGCCAATGGAACTGCAGCAGCCTGAATTCAACAAAACATACAAACCCTAAGTAAGCATACTGAAGTGGACACTGATATATGTTCCTCTCTGTTGGTCAGATAACCTACCAGGCTGCGGTACTTGAGAGCGTAGAACATCTCCAGGTAACGGCGAGTCTCGCGCCTCTCCAGGTTGCTCACGTACTTCCAGAACCCATACACACCGGTCAGGGTCATCAGCCTCTCTGAGTAGAGCTTCCAGGTGTACCTGAGCATTCAGAAATTATAGGATCAACATTTGTTCAGGGACATGACTTGGAACTATCCTGGCACAACAAGAAGAGAATACACATACTTCTCATAAATTCTCTTCAGGCCTCCCTGGGAGATTTTGTCCCAGTAGCTTGGATCCGCCGTGCTCTTCTCAAAGAAGTTGACCAAGATATCTGCGGCCTTGTCGCTGTGGTAAGGATCAATGTGCAGACCAGACACTCCATCCACGATGATCTCAGCAGGGCCACCGTGGCATGTCGCAATTGTCGGCAGACCACATGTCATGGCCTCAATGACAGTCAGGCCAAAAGCTTCATAGAATGCAGGCTAGAAACAATTGGAACAAGAGTTTAGTCCACAGTGCAAACTCAAGACTGTTCTTCTCACAGTAGAGTAAGGAATGTCATGGTGTATACCTGCACAAATGCTCCCTTGGTGTCGCAGATGTAGCGGTACAGCTCGCCGTTGCGAACACGGTTCATCTGAGCTGAGATCCAACGGATATGGCCTTTCAGCTTGTACTCCTCAATGAGGCTGTACATCCTCTTGAACTCAGCCTGCTCCTCCCTATCCTTGGACTCCTTGCCATGGTCACCAGCAACAATCACAAGGTTTGCCAAGTCCTTCAGATGTGCGTTCTTGCCGTACATCTCAACCAAGCCAGTCATGTTCTTCACGCGGTCAAGACGAGCCATTGAAAAGATGATTGGCTTGTTCCTGTCCTTCAACACAAATCTGTAGGAAAAAATATTAAAATGGTTATGCTAGAATGGAAGAGCGTGTATATGATACAGCAGAAAGTAAGCAAATGCTCGAAACATTGAAGTCGCCACTGTAAACCCCGTGAAACACACTAGTTATTACATCACACAGAGACAAGTACTCACTTGTGTTCATCATTCTCAACATCGCTGTACAGGAGCTCCTCAATTTCAGAGTGGAAGGCGGTGAGCCTCTTGTCAGTCTCGGTATATGGGAAGTAGACAGTCATGTCTGCTCCAGGAGAGACGATGTTGAACTTAGGATCAAACACGTCAATCCCATGGACAACCCGGTAAAGATCAGGGAGGGTGAAAGCAATATGAGACTCATATTGACCCACGCTATCCTTGCTACAAAAACAAAAGAGGGAAGCATCAGATAAATGTTCTGGTACTGTCACAGCCAACAATGTTTCTACTGAAAATATAGAGATGTTACCTTCCAGCAATTTCCTGGAATGTGCTGGTAATGATGAAATCAGTGTGGTTCATGGCAATCAGGTCAGCTGTGAACTGGCATGAAAAGTGATACTGGCTGTCGAATTTGTCCAAGTATATGTCTGAGTTGGGGTACTTGGTTTTCTCCAAGGCATGGGCAATGGTGCACTGAATTCATGTACACGAGAATCGTAAGTAATTTCGCTAATCAAAAGCAGTATAAAAAACAAGGCTCTCATATACAGTGCAACAAAACCAACCTGGGTAACACCCAATTTATGGGCAAGCAGAGTGGCCACAAGGTTACCATCACTGTAGTTGCCAATGATCAAATCAGGCTTGGTCTGCATTTCCCTCATGAGTTCGTTTGCAACATCCTGTGACAAAACATGCATGATCTCAGAATACAGATACTATGTTCAGCTCTGTAGGACGCTGTCGAACAAAACATTTACCTCGGTGTATGTCTCCAGGTATGGCCAGACATCGAAACGCGAGATCCACTTACGGAGGATCCCGTTCTCAGTTCTAAATGGAACACGAAGAATGTCAGTGTGCTCAGTTCCAATGACCTTCTCCAGGCGCTGGCCACATGTAGTTCCAACAGCATCAGGCAACAACCTGGTTACCTGCATAAAATAGAAGTAGGTGGGCAAATGTACCCAGTCACTCACAACACACTGACAAGGCCTTAGAAATCGAACATCCAACATTGTTATCTCGAACATACGATGAGGATCTTAGGAGTTATGTCAAGGCCTTGCTGCTTAATCCTCAGAAGCATCTCATTCTCCAAAGCACGGACTTGATCCAAGATGTACACAACCTGTTAAAACAGTACCCTGTCAGATCAGAACTAGGAAGCCTGGAAGTACTAGCTAACAGAAATTTGAGTTTAAGCCGCTATACCTGGCCACCGGTATCAGGGTATCCCAACACATTGGATTGAGCAAAGTATCCATGGGGAGACAGGATGACAACATTGAACATCATCGGAATAGTTCCAAGGAACTTCTCCAAGCTGGCCGGGTCAGGGGCCTCAAGAAGGTCCAGAAGCAAATGGATGGTGTCGTGTACACGCTTTGCGGTGTCACCCCAACCCTTCTCCAAACCAAGCTCTTGGAACCTGCACTTCAAAACCGTGAGCAGCTACTCCATTTGCAGTAGTTTAACCTTAGCTATGTGGTAAGACCTAAGAGCAAGTTGCATAGAAATAACCTGTGGTTGAATTCAGAGCTGGGAGTGTCTTCAGGGATGCTAACTAGATACTCTTCTGCCTTCCTAAGGGCTGACTGGAGACCACGAAGGCTCTGAATTCTGTCGTTCAACATCATTGTCTGTAATAGGAAATGACATTTCATTATCAAGAGGGCATGGATCAAATCATTAGGCAGTTCTTTGTAGGATGTCATGCTCATCAGTGATTTATGAATTCAAGCATTCCAGATTGGTAGGTTCCACGAATCGGAAGCTTACCGTGCCCTTGTAGTTATGGGCTTTCAGGAAGTTGAGCAGTGGGTAAAGGCTCTCCTTGTCCTGGAACAACTTGGAAGACAGGTGACGGTTAAGGAACTGCACCCCGTTTCCGATGGACTTGGACATGGAAGGGCGCGGGAAGGAGGCGTTGAAAGGCTCAAAATCAAGCTCGAGCACAAATTTGCCGCTGGCACTGTTGTCAAGAAAATGACACAAGGTTATTCACTGCAACTACAATGTATAATTCACCTACAGCTGCTAAGATTTCATCCTGGAACTTACTGCTCATCAACAAGCTGCTCCTTGAATGCCAAGTACTCAGAAACAGTCAGCTCTTCCACAGCCAACTCGCTAACATTCACCCGAATGTAGTCCCAGACACCAGGCCTGGGCCTGATGGCAAGTGCAACCCATGGGGGCAGCACAATTGCTTCCTACATTTACATCAAGGAAGGAAATTAGAATGCACTGAAAATGAATTTCAACTGGCCAGCACTTGAGCAAGCAAGGCGCCACACTTGAGCGGGCAAGTCGTCGATGTTATGTTACCTGGGCAGCACGGAGGATGTCTTCAAAAGGAGCATACTTCTCCTTGTCGGATTCGAATAGGGCGTCAAACTCAGCGAGCAGCTGGTGGCGCTGAAGCATGCCTTTGCCCTGGTGAACATACCTGCAAAGAGTGGTATTTTTCAGAAAAAAGACAGTCCTACACCTCATATTTTTCATATGACCTAACTATGTAAGCAGCACAACCATGTCTACAAGAATATACTGAAGTCTAGCTAAAAACATATAACATTTCAACATGATTCAAATTCCTCTAGTCGGCACTATGATGTTTGAACCATGTGAGCAGCACTACCCTGTCTCCCAGATTATGCTGAAGTATAGTCTAGCTAAGAACATGTAACATTACAACATGATCCAGATTCCTCTAGTCCTGGCTACGATCTATCAAAGATATGCATGCATCAACTTCTGATGTTCATGTTGCCGTGCTAAAAAAAACTAAGGGCATAAAGACAGGGATAAAATATATACCATTTCAACCTGATTTGGTACCATAACAGAGGTTAGTTTCACATAGAGGTAGGCATGTTTTGAGATCCTCACCTGGAGAAGAGTGCAATGAGCTCATTGGGATGGGAGGAGAAGGTGGCACCAAGGCGCTCCCTGAGGCTGTGGAGGCGGGTCAGCTTGGCAGCCATGGCTCAGGACACAAAACTGCAGAGCAAGGTAAAAGATTAGCAGTCAGCCTTGGCGAATCAGACCATTTACTTGCGCAAGAACCACAAGTCAACAGCCAGTAGGATATCAACAACACTGGTCATACCACTGCAGCACCCCCCAAAAAACACTGGAATTTACCCCCCTCAAAAATCAAGCTATCAAGCTAGGTGACTAATCAGAGGCGAAAAAATCACCAAGGCTAGTAATAATAATCTGACAGATGGAAGAAATCAAAAGTAACGGAAAGGTAAAGCAAGCATTAATCTTGCACCTACAACTTAATCTAGCAGTACTGATTCCGCACCAAACCAGTCGCTCTCTGAAGATGTTTCTAGAGAGAGAAAAAAAAGGGGCAGGCTTCAGCAAGCGGGTTTGCTGATTACTTTTCAGATCATGGATGTGATTTAGGCTGCTAAATGGCAGCAAAAAAAACCCCCACACACATTTCTCCGGCAAGATCCCAAGCTAGTCGTCAAGAACCTCCACCTTGACCAAAAAATCTGACTGCGGGAGCACTAAAATTGACCAAGGGGGGAAAGAAGACTCCGCTCATAATAAACAGGACAAGGAACCCAGGAGGTTGATTCGGAGGAGAGAGCCCGAGAAACGCGCCAGCAAGAGCCAAGAACCCGCGCGGGATTGCGGTGACGACCCACCAAACACGAACACCGCAAGAAACCCCCCGAGAAAAGGAGCGGAGCAAGAAACTAGCGAGCGATCAAGGTGAATGAATGACTACTCGGAGCCGCGAAGAAACAAGATTTGCGGTGAGACTAGCCGGGAACCAAAGCAAAAGCACGCCCAAGACTAGCGCACGGGGGGATGGAAGGAGCTGGGTGACACCGGACATACCAGTCGGGGAGCAGTGCAGGGTGCAGGGGAGGGGAGGGGAGGAGAGGAGGGTTTGTGCAAGATCCAGGAGGACAAATAAATAGGCAAAACCCAAACCCAAACCCCCACCCCCGGTGGTGACTGGTGAGCAGGACAGGTGGTGGCTAGCGAGCGCGGTATTGGTGTTGGTGGGGGCCTCAGCTCCCCGGAGCCGACATAGCAGTGGATAACACCGAAAACTATTCTATTCTATTCCATTCTTGCCGGATAAAATAGAAATGCTGTGCCCGTCCATTAGCTGATGGATTGGTGTCACTAATTACGCACGGATCCGATTAGCATATGCTGGCTGCTTTGGGTAAAGCTGCGGCCCGATGGCATAAGCCGCAGGCAGCGGCAGTTCGATGGATTTGGACGGGTGCATGTAGGTACAGTGCACTCGGGGACTGGATGGGGATGAAAGGGTGGGACTGGGAGCAAATATCAAAGTGGATTATTAGGTGGGGGAACACGGGAAAATGGTTGGCGGGTTTGACGGCGACCGGCCTGGTTTACCTAGCCTAGCTATCAACGACAGTTTGTCGTCCAAGAAAAAGCAAAACCTACCTAGCCTAGCTAACAAGCGGACTCCTTCACCACGTAGAAAATCATCACTGGCGAGTGGGACCGTGCCGCAGAAAACACACTCCCTGGTTCTAGAAGGTTGTGGGTATCCGAGGGAGAGAGTGTAAAGCTCATGTGCCGGAACCAAGGGGAAACACCAAGGAGGTGGTGAGCTCGTTTTTAACGCATCCCGGCCAAGCGGCAATTCTTTGGCGAGCTTATAAGCAGGGAGGTGCTTATCACTATACTACGGGAGTAGTAGTGTATAAGTAATCTGGAAATGATGGGGGCATAACGAAAAGCTGGTGGGAATAATCCTTGTGCGGGGAAAAGCAGCGGCTCTTGTTCCTTGCCAAGATGCGCTTTGCAATGCCCGTGCGACGCGACAGCGAGCTGGCGTCGGCGATGCCGCGAGAGCCCTACGTTCCGAACAAGAAGAAGAACAAGAGAGGGCATCGCATCTCTTCCGCTCCGCTAGAAATTATTAATCATAAAACCATACTAGAAGAAGAAGATGCAAAGGTAAAACCGTCTTTTGCATCGCAGGAATAAACAAACACGCGCCCACACTAAGCCCCAGCATCGGTGCCCTTGTTACATACAAATACGAACTCTCTAATGGCCGGCATTGCACTGGACAGAACAGATGATAAAACAGCCAAGATAACCATGGCATGGCACATTACCTAGCGCGGACACGCCGGACGGGAGAACGGAACAATGGCTTTGTGTGACAGAGGAGAGGAGATGAGATGACGGGGCTGTGATGAATGTGATGGGGTGTGGATTGCAGCTGCGGGGTGGGCATGCGTTTTATAGTGAGGAGGAGGGGAGGAATTAATCCTGGCCTGCGCAGCAAGAGAAGCCCGTGGTTTTGGATTAGGACGGATTGATCGCATTCCATGTATGTTTCCATTCCCATGGGCGCCGACCCGCGGTGACCGCAGGACGGAAAGCGCGGCGACTCATCACATGGTAAAGCAAAGTAAACCATCCAAAACCGCGGGGGCGGCTTCCGGTTTTCGCATGATCCCAGCTTCGATTCCTGGTTTTTTTATTAGCATCCCAGCTTCGACTCGGAGGGTGGGCGTGACTTTTCGCTCCGTGCAGGGTCGACGGACGCCATTGGGTGGCCGGGCTTTTCTTTTCCTTTCTTTGAGCTCAAGAAAGAGAGAGAGAAAGGAAAGTCGCTTTCCTTGCGCGAGCCGTGCTGCGGGTGTCGTGTCTGTTTGCGTGCGTGCGTGCGTGGACTCCGCGCGGAAACGGGGACGGGGCAGCGCTGCAGTTTGCGGACCAGGCCGGAGCTCGCGACATGCGGCTAGCTGGTGAACGTTGCTTCTTTGAAATGAAATGGCAGCTGTGACCACGCAGGGGCCGCTAACCGCTTCTGGATCGTCCCGGGCAGTTTTGTGTTCTCTCCTTCAAGTCCGGTCAGACTGCGCGTTGCGGAATTTAGAGCTGTGTGCAAAGTTGGTGTACGAACGGCCCCGGAGTTTGGGTACAGTAGATACAAGAGTGCGACCGCACAATGGTATAGGCCGGGTATCGTCTTAAATACGCGCACACCATTTTCATTCTATATATATTTTTAGGCCACTACTACGAATCAACGGGGTGATTTTATCCGGTTGGGCAGCCGTTCGACCCAACCCCTCGGACTTGGAGTCGTTGGATCGGTCAGCGCAAACACGTCCTTCTCACATCGCGGTCAACCACCACGTCGTCGTGGAAAAGCAGCGTCACATGCTCGTAGCACGACCCGCGTCGCCGATGCTACACTACACCCCTACTCCCGCACCCGATCTGACCGTCGGTGGAGCTTCATTGCAGCCGCCGATGAAGCTCCATTGCAGCACCGCCCGCTGCACCGCAGCTCCGGACCGCTGGTGAAGCTTCATTGCAGCCGCGGTGAGCCTCCATTGCAGCATTGCCTACTGTATCGCAGCTCCAGGCCACCGGTAAAGCTTCATTTGCAGCCGCCGGTGAGCCTCTATTGTAGCATTGCCCACTACATCGCAGCTCCAGGCCGTCAGTGAAGCTTCATTGCAGCCGCCGCGCGTTGCCTTGGAGCCCTGGGCACCCGACGAGCGCTCCACTGCAGCAACGCCGATGAGCACCCTGCACCCAACATCTACGACGGCTTGCAACGGCACGTCGTCTTCCCTAGATGGCCACTGCAGCACACGGGGAGTTTCGATTTTCACCGGTGAGATGGACAACAAAGAGGCAAAGGAAGAGCATCGATTGGAGGATTTACTAGATCGCGGACGTAGGGGAAAGTTGGGGTCAACGACCCAATTGCTGCTTTGTGTGGCTGGAGCGTCTCGCGTGAGCATAAGGATGAGGCGTGAAGAGGTGGTGTGTGCACTAGTAGAAAACATGGCTTTGGTCCAGGCGAGATAAGAGTTTTAATCCCGATTCTGTTACGAACCGGGACCAATGGGTGCATCAGTCCCGGTTCGTGAGGTGAGGGCGCCGGCCGGGCGAGGGTCCCGGTTCGTTTGACCCCTTTAGTCCCGGTACCATACACAACCGAGACCAATAGTCCTCGCTCCTGGTGCAGCACCTTTACTCCCGGTTGGTGGCTGGAACCGGGACTAAAGGTCAGTCTTCTTTCCCGGTTCTGACCACCAACCGGGATCAAAGAGATGCCTATATGTACCCTCACCCCAGCCCTGTTGGAAATATGCCCTAGAGGCAATAATAAATTAGTTATTATTATATTTCTTTGTTCATGATAATTGTTTATTATCCATGCTATAATTGTATTGATTGGAAACACAGTGCATGTGTGGATACATAGACAAAACACTGTCCCTAGTAGGCCTCTAGTTGACTAGCTCCTTGATCAAAGATGGTCAAGGTTTCCTGACCATAGGCAAGTGTTGTCACTTGATAACGGGATCACATCATTAGCAAAATCATGTGATGGACTAGACCCAAACTAATAGACGTAGCATGTTGGTCGTGTCATTTTGTTGCTACTGTTTTCTGCGTGTCAAGTATTTGTTCATATGACCATGAGATCATATAACTCACTGACACCGGAGGAATGCTTTGTGTGTATCAAACGTCGCAACGTAACTAGGTGACTATAAAGATGCTCTATAGGTATCTCCGAAGGTGTTCGTTGAGTTAGTATGGATCGAGACTGGGATTTGTCACTCCGTGTGACGGAGAGGTATCTTGGGGCCCACTCGGTAATACAACATCACACACAAGCCTTGCAAGCAATGTGACTTAGTGTAAGTTGCGGGATCTTGTATTACGACATGAGTAAAGAGTCTTGCCGGTAAACGAGATTGAAATAGGTATGCGGATACTGACGATCGAATCTCAGACAAGTAACATACCGAAGGACAAAGGGAATGACATACGGGATTATATGAATCCTTGGCACTGAGGTTCAAACGATAAGATCTTCGTAGAATATGTAGGATCCAATATGGGCATCCAGGTCCCGCTATTGGATATTGACCGAGGAGTCTCTCGGGTCATGTCTACATAGTTCTCGAACCCGCAGGGTCTGCACACTTAAGGTTCGACGTTGTTTTATGCGTATTTGAGGTATATGGTTGGTTACCGAATGTTGTTCGAAGTCCCGAATGAGATCACGGACGTCACGAGGGTTTCCGGAATGGTCCGGAAACGAAGATTGATATATAGGATGATCTCATTTGGTTACCGGAAGGTTTTTGTGCATTACTGGAAAAGTTTTGGGCTCATCGGTAGTGTACTGGGAGTGCCGGGAGGGGTGCCGGGGACCATCAGGAGGGGTGTCACGCCCCAAGGGGTCTCATGGGCTATGGGAAGAGATAAACCAGCCCCTAGTGGGCTGGAATAAGTTCCCACTAAGGCCCATAAGTTTTGAGAAGGAAAAAACACAAGGTGGAAAGAGTTTCCAAGTGGGAAGGTGGAATCCTACTCCAAGTAGGATTGGAGTAGGACTCCTCCACCTCCAATTTCGGCCAAACCTTTAGGTTTTGAGGCTGCCTCCTCCCCTCCCTCCCTCCTATATGTAGTGGGGTTTTAGGGCTGATTTGAGACAACTTTCGCCACGGCAGCCCGACCACATACCTCCACGGTTTTACCTCTAGATCGCGTTTCTGCGGAGCTCGGGCGGAACCCTGCTGAGATTAGATCACCACCAACCTCCGGAGCGCCGTCACACTGCCGGATAACTCATCTACCTCTCCGTCTCTCTTGTTGGATCAAGAAGGCCGAGATCCTCGTCGAGCTGTACGTGTGCTGAACGCGGAGGTGCCGTCCGTTCGACACTAGATCGGATCGGATCGTGGGACGGATGCGGGACGGTTCGTGGGACGGTTCGCGGGGCGGATCGAGGGACGTGAGGACGTTCCACTACATCAACCGCGTTTCTTAATGCTTCTGCTGTGCGATCTACAAGGGTACGTAGATCGGAAATCCCCTCTCGTAGATGGACATCACCATGATAGGTCTTCGTGCGCGTAGGAATTTTTTTGTTTCCCATGCGACGTTCCCCAACAGTGGTATCAGAGCTAGGTTCATGCGTAGATGTATTCTCGAGTAGAACACAAAAGTTTTTGTGGGCGGTGATGTGCGTTTTGCTGCCCTCCTTAGTCTTTTCTTGATTCCGCGGTATTGTTGGATCGAAGCGGCTCGGACTGACATTACTCTTACGCTTACGAGAGACTGGTTTCATCGCTACGAGTAACTCCATTGCTCAAAGATGACCGACGAGTGTCGGTTTCTCCAACTTTAGTTGAATCGGACTTGACCGAGGTGGTCCTTGGATGAGGTTAAATAGCAATTCATATATCTCCGTTGTGGTGTTTGCGTAAGTAAGATGCGATCCTACTAGATACCCATGGTCACCACGTAAAACATGCAACAACAATTAGAGGACGTCCAACTTGTTTTTGCAGGGTATGCTTGTGATGTGATATGGCCAATGATGTGATGTGATATATTGGATGTATGAGATGATCATGTTGTAATAGTTAATATCGACTTGCACGTCGATGGTACGGCAACCGGCAGGAGCCATAGGGTTGTCTTTAAACTAACGTTTGTGCTTGCAGATGCGTTTACTATATTGCTAGGACGTAGCTTTAGTAGTAATAGCATGAGTAGCACGACAACCCCGATGGCGACACGTTGATGGAGATCATGATGATGGAGATCATGGTGTGACGCCGGTGAAAAGAAGATCGTGCCGGTGCTTTGGTGATGGAGATCAAGAAGCACATGATGATGGCCATATCATGTCACTTATGAATTGCATGTGATGTTAATCCTTTATGCACCTTATCTTGCTTAGAACGACGGTAGCATTATGAGGTGATCTCTCACTAAAATTTCAAGAAGAAATTGTGTTCTCCCCGACTGTGCACCGTTGCGACAGTTCTTCATTTCGAGACACCACGTGATGATCGGGTGTGATAGACTCAACGTTCACATACAACGGGTGCAAAACAGTTGCACACGCGGAACACTCGGATTAAGCTTGACGAGCCTAGCATGTGCAGACATGGCCTCGGAACACATGAGACTGAAAGGTCGAGCATGAATCATATAGTTGATATGATTAGCATAGAGATGCTTACCACTGAAACTATTCGCGACTCACGTGATGATCGGACTTGAGATAGTGGATTTGGATCATGTACCACTCAAATGACTAGAGAGATGTACTTTTTGAGTGGGAGTTCTTAAGTAATATGATTAATTGAACTAATTGTCATGAATATAGTCTAATGGTCTTTGCGAATTACGATGTAGCTTGCGCTATAGCTCTACTGTTTTTATATGTTCCTAGAGAAAATTTAGTTGAAAGTTGATAGTAGCAAACTTTGCAGACTGAGTCTGTAAAGCCGAGGATTGTCCTCGTTGCTGCGCAGAAGGCTTATGTCCTTAATGCACCACTCGGTGTGCTGCACCTCGAGCGTCGTCTGTAGATGTTGTGAACATCCGACATACACGTTTCTGATGACTACGCGATAGTTCGGTGCGAAATACTTAATGGCTTAGAAGCGTGGCGCTGAAGACGTTTTGAAACGTCACGGAACATGAGTGATGTTCTAAAGAGATGAAATTGTGATTTCATGCTTGTGCCCTTGTTAAGAGGTATGAGACCTCCGACAAGATTCTTTGTCCATGAAGTAAAGGAGAAAAACTCAATCGTTGAGCGTGTGCTCAGATTGTCTGAGTACGACAATCGCTTGAATCAAGTGGGAGCTAAACTTCCAGATGAGATAGTGATGGTTCTCCAAAGTCACTGCCACCAAGCTGTGAGAGCTTCGTGATGAACTATAACATATCAAGGATAGATACAATGATCCTTGAGAGATTCGTGATGTATGACACTGCGAAAGTAGAAATCAAGAAGGAGCATCAATGGTTGATGCTTAGTAAAACCACTAAGTTTCATGAAAGGCAAGGTCTAGAAGGGATACTTCGTGAAACAACAAAACAGTTGTTGCACTAATGAAGAGACCCAAGTCTAAACCCAAACCTGAGACTAAGTGCTTCTGTTATGAGGGGAACGGTCATTGAGGCGGAGCTACCCTAGATGCTTGGTAGATAAGTAGGCTGGCAAAGTCGAAAGTAGTATATTTGATATACATGATGTTGATGTGTGCTTTACTAGTACTCCTAGTAGCGCGAGGGTATTGGATACCGGTTCAGTTGCTAAGTGATTGGTAACACGAAATGAAAGCTACGGAATAAACGGAGACTAGCTAAAGGCGAGGTGACGATACGTGTTGGAAGTGTTTCCAAGGTTGATATGATCAAAGGTCGCACGCTCCCTCTATCATCGGGATTGGTGGTGAAACCCAAATAATTGTTATTTGGTGTTTCCGTTGAGCATGAACATGATTGTATCGTGTTTGTTGCAATACGATTATTCATTTAAAAGAATAATAGTTATTCTATTTGCTTGAATAATTACCCTCAATGGTTTATTGAATCTCGATCGTAGTGTTACACATGTTCATAATATTAGTGCCAAAAGATAATAAAAAAGTAATAATGATAGTACCACTTAGTTGTGGCACTGCCACTTGAGTCATGTTGGTGTAAAATGCATGAAGAAGCTCCATGCTGATGGATCGTTTGGACTCACTTGATTTTGAATCACTTGAGACATGCAAAACATGCCACATGAAACAAGTAGAGTAACTTGTTGGGAGTAATGCATTTTTGATGTGTGCAGTCCAATAAGTGCTAAGGCACGCAGTGGATATCATTATGTTCTTACTTCACTGACGATTTGAGTAGATACAGGAGTATTTACTTGATGAATCACAAGTCTGAAATGTTGAAAAGTTCAAAGCTATTTTAGAGTGAAGATCGTCGTGACAAGAGGATAAACAGTCTACGATATGATCATAGAGATGAATATCTAAGTTACGAGATTTGGTACGGAGTTAAGACAATGTGGAAATTGTTTCGCAGTTCATGCCACCTGGAACATCATAGTGTGATGATGTGTCCGAACTTCAGAGCCACACACTATTTGGTATGGTGCATGCTATGATGTCTCTTATCGAATTACCACTATCGTTTATGGGTTATGCATTAGAGACAACCGCATTCACTTTAAATAGGGCACCGCGTATTTCCGTTGAGATGACACAGTATAGACTGAGGTTTAGAGAAATCTAAACTGTCATTTCTTGAAAGTTTGGGGCTTCGACACTTATGTGAAAAAGTTTCAGTCTGATAAGCTCGAACCCAAAGCGGATAAATGCATCTTCATAGGATATCCAAAACAGTTGGGTACATCTCCTATCTCAGATCCGAAAGCAAAGTGTTTGTTTCTAGAAATGGATCCTTTCTCGAGGAAAGGTTTCTCTCGAAAGAATTGAGTGGGAGGGTGGTAGAACTTGATGAGCTTATTGAACCATCACTTCAACCAGTGTGTAGCAGGGCGCGGGAAGTTGTTCCTGTGGCGCCTACACCAATTGAAGTGAAAGCTGATGATGGTGATCATCGAGCATCGGATCAAGTTACTACAAGCCTCGTAGGTTGACAAGGTCGCGTACTACTGCAGAGTGGTACGGTAACCCTGTCTTGGAGGTCATGTTGTTGAGCAACAGTGAACCTACGAGTTATGAAGAAAGCAATGGTGGGCCTGGATTCCGACAAATGGCTGGAAGCCATGAAATCCGAGAGAGGATCCATGTATGAATACAAAGTGTAGACTTTGGAAGAATTACTTGATGGTCATAGGACTATTGAGTAAAGATGGATCTTTAAAAGGAAGACAGACGATGATGGTGATAAGTCACTATTAAGAAAAGCTCGACTTGTCGCAAAGATGTTTCCGACAAGATCAAACAGTTGACTATGATGAGACTTTCTCACTCGTAGCGATGGTAAAAGTATGTTAGAATTATGTTAGTAGTTGCTGCATTATTTATGAAATATTGCACATAGGATGTCAAAACATTGTTTCCTCGACGGTTTCCTTGAGCAAACATTGTATGTGATACAACAGGAGGTTTTGTTGATCCTAAAGATACTAGCAAATATGCAAGCTCCAGCGATCCTTCAATGGACTGGTGCAAGCATCTCGGAGTTGGAATATACACTTTGATGAGATGATCAAAGATTTTGGGTTTTTACAAGGTTTATGAGAAACTTGTATTTCCAAAGAAGTGAGTGGGAGCACTATAGAATTTCTGATAAGTATATGTGGTTGACATATTGTGGATTAGAAGTAATGTAGAATTTCTGTAAAGCATACAAGGTTGTTTGAAAGGAGTTTTCAAAGGAATACCTGGATTGCGCTACTTGAACGTTGAGCATCAAAGATCTATGGAGATAGATCGAAAGCACTTAATAGAAGTTTCAACAAGATGCATGCCTTGACAAGTTTTTGAAGGAGTTCAAAATAGATCAGCAAAGAAGGAGTTCTTGGTTGCGTTGTGAGGTGTGAATTAGAGTAAGACTCAAAACCTGACCCCGGTAGAATAAAGAGAATAGACGAAGGTCGTCTTCTATGCCTTGGCCGTAGAATCTGAAGTATGACATGCTGGGTACCGCACCTGATGTGTGCCTTGACTCAAGGTCTGTTGAGAGGTACAGAGAGTGATCCATGATTGAATCACTAGCAGCGGTCAAAATTTATCCTTAGTAACTGATGGACTAAGGAATTTTTCTCGATTATGGAGGTGGTTAAAAAGTTCGTCGTAAGGGGTTACGTCGATGCAAGCTTTGACACTAATCCGAATAACTATGAGTAGTGAAACAGATTCGTATAGTAGAGTAGATATTTGGAGTATTTCCGAATAGCACATAGTTGCAGCATCTATAAGACGACATAAAGATTTGTAAAGAGCACACGGATCTGAAAGTTTCAGAACCGTTGACTAAAACCTCTCTCACGAGCAAGACGTGATCAGACCCCATAACTATATGGGTGTTGGATTCGTTGGATCACATGGTGATGTGAACTAGATTATTGACTCTAGTGCAAGTGGGAGACTGTTGTAAATATGCCCTAGAGGCAATAATAAGTTAGTTATTATTATATTTCTTTGTTCATGATAATTGTTTATTATCCATGCTATAATTGTATTGATTGGAAACACAGTGCATGTGTGGATACATAGACAAAACACTGTCCCTAGTAGGCCTCTAGTTGACTAGCTCGTTGATCAAAGATGGTCAAGGTTTCCTGACCATAGGCAAGTGTTGTCACTTGATAACGGGATCACATCATTAGCAGAATCATGTGATGGACTAGACCCAAACTACTAGACGTAGCATGTTGATCGTGTCATTTTGTTGCTACTGTTTTCTGGGTGTCAAGTATCTGTTCCTATGACCATGAGATCATATAACTCACTGACACCGGAGGAATGCTTTGTGTGAATCAAACGTCGCAACGTAACTGGGTGACTATAAGGATGCTCTACAGGTATCTCCAAAGGTGTTCGTTGAGTTAGTATGGATCGAGACTGGGATTTGTCACTCCGTGTGAGGGAGAGGTATCTCGGGGCCCACTCGGTAATACAACATCACACACAAGCCTTGCAAGCAATGTGACTTAGTGTAAGTTGCGGGATCTTGTATTACGAAACGAGTAAAGAGACTTGCCGGTAAACGAGATTGAAATAGGTATGCAGATACTGACGATCGAATCTCAGACAAGTAACATACCGAAGGACAAAGGGAATGACATACGGGATTATATGAATCCTTGGCACTGAGGTTCAAATGATAAGATCTTCGTAGAATATGTAGGATCCAATATGGGCATCCAGGTCCCGCTATTGGATATTGACCGAGGAGTCTCTCGGGTCATGTCTACATAGTTCTCGAACCCGCAGGGTCTGCACACTTAAGGTTCGACGTTGTTTTATGCGTATTTGAGTTATATGGTTGGTTACCGAATGTTGTTCGAAGTCCCGGATGAGATCACGGACGTCACGAGGGTTTCCGGAATGGTCCGGAAACGAAGATTGATATATAGGATGACCTCATTTGGTTACCGGAAGGTTTTCGTGCATTACCGGAAAAGTTTTGGGCTCATCGGTAGTGTACTGGGAGTGCCGGGAGGGGTGCCGGGGACCATCATGAGGGGTGTCACGCCCCAAGGCGTCTCATGGGCTATGGGAAGAGATAAACCAGCCCCTAGTGGGCTGGAATAAGTTCCCACTAAGGCCCATAAGTTTTGAGAAGGAAAAAACACAAGGTGGAAAGAGTTTCCAAGTGGGAAGGTGGAATCCTACTCCAAGTAGGATTGGAGTAGGACTCCTTCACCTCAAATTTCGGCCAAACCTTTAGGTTTTGAGGCTGCCTCCTCCCCTCCCTCCCTCCTATATATAGTGGGGTTTTAGGGCTGATTTGAGACAACTTTCGCCACGGCAGCCCGACCACATACCTCCACGGTTTTACCTCTAGATCGCGTTTCTGCGGAGCTCGGGCGGAGCCCTGCTGACATTAGATCACCACCAACCTCTGGAGCGCCGTCACGCTGCCGAATAACTCATCTACCTCTGCGTCTCTCTTGCTGGATCAAGAAGGCCGAGATCCTCGTCGAGCTGTACGTGTGCTGAACATGGAGGTGCCGTCCGTTCGGCACTAGATCGGATCGGATCGTGGGACGGATCGCGGGACAGTTCGTGGGACGGTTCGCGGGGCGGATCGAGGGATGTGAGGACGTTCCACTACATCAACTGCGTTTCTTAACGCTTCTGCTGTGCAATCAACGAGGGTACGTAGATCGGAAATCCCCTCTCGTAGATGGACATCACCATAATAGGTCTTCGTGCGCGTAGGAAATTTTTTGTTTCCCATGCGACGTTCCCCAACAAGCCCACCATCTCCTCTGTTTTTTTGGCCATGTGGGAGGTGTGCATGCCCTGCTCTATTCACCGGTCTATGCATGCACATGAGGTGTTCGATGAAATGTCTGAGCCACACTTAAGCTTTCTCCTCTCCAAGCTCGACCTTCAAGCTACATTTTCCTCCAGATTTTTCTAGGTTTGGCAGTGCACCAACTACACAAGTGTTCTAAAAGGTTAGCTATTTCATCCTTTCATCTCTCACTTCCAGTTTAGCTCATTTCAAATGCTCTAGAAATAGAGTGGTTTGTGGGTTTTAGTATAGGACTGTATGTGGGAGTTCTTTTGATTTAGATGCACACTTTGAGCTCAAATTAACTTCTTAGAGTCTGCACATGTGTAAGGTGTTGATACGTCCATTTTGCATCATGTTTTCATGTTGATATTTATCGCTTCTTTCGCTGTTATTTCACTTCATGGTACAATTCTTATGCCTTTTCTCTCTTATTTTGCAAGGTTTACATGAAGAGGGAGAATTCCGGCAACTGGAATTCTGGCCTGAAAGTGGAGCAAAGTTGAGATACCTATTCTGCGCAACTCCAAACGCTGTAAAAATCAACGAGGATTTTTTCCGGATTTATAAAAAATACTGGGTCGAAGAAGTGCCAGAGGAGCGTCAGGGGTTGGCCACAAGCCTGCACGGTGGGGCCACCCCCCAGGCCGCGCCATGAGGGCTTGTGGGCAGCGTGCTGGCCCACTTGCCCCCCTCTTCTGCTATATGAAGGGTTTCATCTGGAAAAAAATCAGGGAGGAGCTTTTTCGTGGATTCGCCGCCGCCACGAGGCGGAACTTGAGCAGAACCAATCTAGAGCTCCGGCACGACGATCCTGTCGGGGAAACTTCCCTCCCGGAGGGGGAAATCGTCGCCATTGTCATCACCAACACTCCTCTCATCGGAGGGGACTCGTCACCATCAACATCTTCATCAGCACCATCTCATCTCCAAACTCTAGTTCATCACTTGTAACCAATCTCCGTCTCGCGACTCCGATTGGTACTTGTAATGTTGCTAGTAGTGTCGATTACTCTTTGTAGTTGATGCTAGTTGGATTATTTGGTGGAAGAGTTTATGTTCAGATCCTTGATGCTACTCATTACCTTTCTGGTCATGAATATGATTATGCTTTGTGAGTAGTTACTTTGGTTCCTTAGGACATGGGATAAGTCATGCTAATAGTAGTCATGTGAATTTGGTATTCGTTCGGTATTTTGATATGGTGTATGTTGTTTTTCCTCTAGTGGTGTTATGTGAACGTCGACTACATAACACTTCACCATTATTTGGGCCTAGAGGAAGGCATTGGGAAGTAGTAAGTAGATGATTGGTTGCTAGAGTGACAGAAGCTTAAACCCTAGTTTATGCGTTGCTTCGTAAGGGGTTGATTTGGATCCACTAGTTTAATGCTATGGTTAGACTTTGTCTTATTCTTCTTTCGTAGTTGCGGATGCTTGCGAGAGGGGTTAATCATAAGTGGGATGCTTGTCCAAGTAAGGACAGTATCCAAGCGTTGGTCCACCCACATATCAAACTATAAAAGTAACGAACGTGAATCATATGAACATGATGGAACTAGCATGATAGAAATTCCCGTGTGTCCTCGGGAGCGGTTTTCCTCCAGAAGACTTTTTCCAGGCTTGTCCCTTGCTACAAAAGGGATTGGGCCACTTTGCTGCACCGTTGCTACTTTTTTTACTTGTTGCTTGCTACGAATCATCTCACCACACAATCACTTGTTACCGACAATTTCAGTGCTTGCAGATTTTACCTTGCTGAAAACCACTTGTCAGATCCTTCTGCTCCTCGTTGGGTTCGACACTCTTACTTATCGAAAGGACTACGATTGATCCCCTATACTTGTGGGTCATCAAGACTCTTTTCTGGCGCCATTGCCGGGGAGTGAAGCGCCTTTGGTAAGTGGAACTTGGTAAGCAAACATTCATATAGTGTGCTGAAATTTATTGTCACTTGTCTCTATGGAAACTAATCCTTTGAGGGGCTTGTTCGGGGTATCTTCACCTCAAACGGAAGCACAAATAGTTTCTCCTCAACCTGCTGCACCTACTGAAAGTATTTTCTTTGGATTTCGTTCGGGTATGCTTGAGAAACTGCTGGCTAATCCTTTTACAAGAGATGGAACATCACATCCAGACTTGCATCTAATCTATGTAGATGAAGTTTGTGGTTTATTTAAGCTTGCAGGTTTACCCCGAGATGAGGTCAATAAGAAGGTCTTTCCTTTATTTTGAAGGATAAGGCGTTGACATGGTATAGGCTATGTGATGATACTAGATCATGGGACTACAATCGATTGAAATTGGAATTTCATCAAAAGTTTTATCCTTTGCATTTAGTACATCATGATCGGAATTATATTTATAATTTTTGGCCTCGTGACAGAGAAATCATCGCTCAAGCTTGGGGGAGGCTTAAATCAATGCTATATTCATGCCCCAATCATGAGCTCTCGAGAGAAATTATCATTCAGAACTTCTATGCTCGGCTTTCTCATGATGATCGCACCATGCTTGACACTTCTTGTACCGGTTCTTTTATGAAGAGAGATATTGACTTCAAATGGAATTTATTGGAGAGAATTAAACACAACTCTGAAGATTGGGACCTTGAAGAAGGTAAGGAGTCAGGTATGAATTTCACGTTTGATTGCGTTAAATCCTTTGTTGAGACAAATACCTTTAGTGATTTTAGCGCTAAGTATGGACTTGACTCTGAGATAGTAGCTTCATTGTGTGAATCATTTTCTGCTCATATTGATCTCCCCAAAGAGAAGTGGTTTAAATATCATCCTCCTTTAGAAGTCAATGTAGTTAAACCCACTCCAGTTGAAGAGAAAGTCATTTCCTATAATGATCCTGTTGTTCCCAGTGCTTACATTGAGAAACCACCTTTCCTTGTTAGGATATAGGATCATTCTAAAGCTTCAACTGTGATACGTAGAGGATATATTAGAACACCTACACCCCCTGAGCAAATTAGAGCTGAACCTAGCATTTCTATTATCAAGGATCTTCTGTCCGACGATGTTGAGGGACATAATATTCACTTCTGTGAAGATGCTGCTAGAATTGCTAAACCTCACGTTAGAGACAAACATAGGCCTGTTGTTGGCATGCATGTGGTTTCTGTTAAGATAGGAGATCATTGTTATCATGGCTTATGTGACGTGGGTGCTAGTGTTAGTGCAATACCTCAATCCTTATATGATGAAATCAAAGATGAGATTGCACCTGTTGAGATAGAGCCTATTGATGTCACTATTCAGCTTGCCAATAGAGATACTATCTGCCCTGTGGGAATTGTTAGGGATGTTGAAGTCTTGTGTGGTAAAACGAAGTATCCTGCTGATTTCCTCGTTCTTGCTACCGCACAAGATAGCTTTTGTCCCATCATATTTGGCAGACCCTTCCTCAATACTGTCAATGCTCATATTGATTGTGAGAAGCAAACTATCACTGTTGGCTTTGAAGGTGTGTCACATGAGTTTAATTTCTCTAAGTTTGGTAGACAACCTCATGAAAAGGAGTTGCCTAGTAGGGATGAAACTATTGCCATAGCCTCTATTGCCGTGCCTCCTACTGATCCCTTAGAGCAATACTTGCTTGAGCATGAAAATGATATGCATATGGATGAAAGGGATGAGATAGATATAGTTGTCTTAGAACAATATCCTATTCTTAGGAATAACTTGCATGTTGAACTGCTTGGGGATCCACCCCCACCAAAGGGTGATCCTGTGTTCGAGCTTAAACAGTTTCCTGATACTCTTAAGTATGCTTATCTTGATGAAAAATAGATATATCATGTTATTATTAGTGCTAGCCTCTCAGAGCATGAAGAAAAGAAGTTACTAAAAACTCCGAGGAAGCACCGTGCTGCTATTGGATATACTCTTGATGATCTTAAGGGCATTAGTCCTACCCTATGCCAGCACAAGATTAAAACTGATCCTGACTTCAAACCAGTTGCTGATCATCAAAGGATATTAAATCCTAAGATGAAAGAAGTAGTGAGAAAAGAAATACTAAAGCTCCTGGAAGCTGGTATCATTTATCCTGTTGCTCATAGCGATTGGGTGAGTCCGGTGCATTGCGTCCCTAAGAAGGGAGGCATTACCGTTGTCCCTAATGATAAGGATGAATTGATCCCACACAAGATTATTACTGGCTATAGGATGGTGATTGATTTTAGGAAATTGAATAAAACCACTAGGAAAGATCATTACCCTTTGCCTTTTATCGACCAAATGCTAGAAAGACTGTCTAAACACACACACTTCTGCTTTCTAGACGGTTATTCTGGTTTCTCCCAAATACCAATTGCAGAATCTCATCAGGAGAAAGCCACTTTCACCTGCCCTTTCGGTACCTTTGCTTATAGACGTATGCCTTTTGGCTTATGTAATGCACCTGCCACTTTTCAAATATGTATGATGGCTATATTCTTTGACTTTTGTGAAAAGATTGTTGAGGTTTTCATGGATGACTTCTCCATTTACGGCTCTTCCTTTGATGATTGCCTCAGCAACCTTGATCGAGTCTTGGAGAGATGTAAAGACACCAATCTTGTCTTGAATTGGGAGAAGTGCCACTTTATGGTTAATGAAGGCATCGTCTTAGGACATGAAATTTCTGAAAGAGGTATTGAAGTCGATAAGGCTAAGGTTGATGCAATCGAGAAAATGCCATACCCCACAGATATCAAAGGTATAAGAAGTTTCCTTGGTCATGCTGGTTTCTATAGAAGGTTCATTAAAGACTTCTCTAAGATTTCTAGGCCTCTTACCAATCTCTTGCAAAAGGATATTCCTTTTGTTTTTGATGATGATTGTGAGGAAGCCTTCGAAATACTTAAGAGGGCTTTGATAACTGCACTTATTGTTCAACCACCTGATTGGAACTGACCTTTTGAGATCATGTGTGACGCTAGTGATTATGCTGTTGGTGTTGTTCTAGGGCAAAGAGTCGATAAGAAGTTGAATGTTATTCACTATGCTAGTAAAACTCTAGATAGTGCCCAAAGAAACTATGCTACTACGGAGAAGGAGTTTTTAGCAGTCGTGTTTGCATGTGAAAAGTTCAGGTCTTACACAGTTGATTCCAAAGTCAGTATTCACACTGATCATGCTGCTATTAAGTACCTCATGGAGAAGAAGGACGCTAAACCTAGACTTATCAGATGGGTTCTCTTGCTACAAGAATTTGATTTGCACGTTGTCCACAAAAAGGGTGCTGATAACCTAGTAGCAGATAACTTGTCTAGGTTGGAGAACGTTCTTGATGACCCACAACCTATTGATGATAGCTTTCCCGATGAGCAATTGAATGTCATCAATGCTTCACGTAGTGCACCGTGGTATGATAATTATGCAAACTATATTGTTGCCAAATACATACCACCTAGTTTCACGTACCAGCAAAAGAAGAAATTCTTCTTTGATTTGAGACATTACTTTTGGGATGATCCTCACCTTTATAAGGAAGGAGTAGATGGTGTTATTAGACGTTGTGTACCTGAACATGAACAGGGACAGATCCTACAGAAGTGTCACTCCGAGGCCTACGGAGGACACCATGCGGGAGATAGAACTGCACACAAGGTATTGCAATCAGGATTCTATTGGCCCACTCTCTTCAAGGATGCCCGTAAGTTTGTCTTGTCTCGTGACGAAAGTCAAAGAATAGGTAATATTAGCAAACGTCAGGAAATGCCTATGAACTATTCACTTGTCATTGAACCATTTGATGTCTGGGGCTTTGATTATATGGGACCTTTTCCAAAATCCAACGGGTATACTCATATCCTAGTTGCAGTTGATTAAGTCACTAAGTGGGTAAAAGCTATCCCCACTAGTAGTGTTGATCACAACACCTCTATCAGGATGCTGAAAGAAGTTATCTTCCCTAGATTTAGAGTCCCTAGATATCTAATGACCGACGGTGGTTCACACTTCATTCATGGTGCTTTCCGTAAAACGCTTGCTAAGTATGATGTCAACCATAGAATTGCGTCTCTCTATCACCCTCGGTCCAGTGGTCAAGTAGAGCTAAGTAATAAAGAGATTAAATTGATTCTGCAAAAGAGTGTCAACAGGTCTAGAAAGAATTGGTCTAAGAAGCTCGATGATGCACTGTGGGCTTATAGAACTGCCTATAAGAATCCCATGGGCATGTCTCCGTACAAAATGGTGTATGGGAAAGCATGTCACTTACCTCTTGAGCTAGAGCATAAAGCTTATTGGGAAATCAAAGAGCTCAACTTTGATTTCAAACTTGCCGGTGAGAAGAGGTTATTTGATAGTAGCTCGCTTGATGAGTGGAGAACTCAGGCATATGAGAATGCCAAGCTATTCAAAGAGAAGGTTAAGAGGTGGCATGATAAGAGGATACAAAAGCGTGAGTTCAATGTAGGTGATTTTGTCTTGCTATATAACTCTCGTTTAAGATTCTTTGCAGGCAAGCTTCTCTCTAAATGGGAAGGTCCCTATGTTGTTGAGGAAGTATATCGTTCGGTGCTATCAAGATCAACAACACGGAAGGTAATTGTCCGAGAGTGGTAAATGGGCAGAGAATCAAGCATTATATCTCAGGTACTGCCATAAATGTTGAAAGGAATATTATCAATACCATAACTCCGGAAGAATACCTAAGGGATATTTATCAGCCTGTTTCAGACTCCGAAAACGAAGAGGTATGTGATTCAGTAAGAAAACAGAGTCCAAAACTTTTCGAGTAGGAAATTTTCTCCGTTTTGGAATATTTGAAAAAATACAAAAATTGGAAGTAGTCCGGAAAGTCCGCGAGGAAACGACAAGCCTGCACGGCACGGGCCCACCCCCTGGCCGCGCCGTGAGGGCTTGTGGCCACCTCGTGCGCCTCCCGGACACCGTTTTCGTGCGGGGTACTCCTTCTGGTTTGAAAAAATCATTATATATACTCCTGTTTGGTCTGACCCCTGCATCACGCATATTTCCTTTGTTTTTCGTTTCGAGTGTGTTTCTATTGCAGATCTAGATCGCTATGACTTCCCCAAAATCTCCGAAGGACAAGATCTTCGAGAAGGTCATCAATCCCTACCTCACGGGAGTGCTGCAACACCCTCAATCTATCGAGATGCGTGAGGGGATGTTGCACATCCGTGATGTTGAGGGGCCTAAGAAGACCAGAAGCATGGAGACGAGGCTCGAAGCAATGGAGCAACAAGTCTTCAAGTGTCAAGGGATGGTGGAGCGTGGACTCAACGCCAACCACATGATGATCACGAAGTTCACCAACAAGCACATGATTGATGCCAATGATATTGGGAAGCATCTCTCCAGGCTCTATGACATGATTGATCAACTCCAAGCCTAGATCTATGACCTGCAGAACCAAAACTATGAGTATGAGTATAGATTTAAATCAATACGGTTGGCTGCAGATTTGAGGATTACGGAGACTCGTTCATCTTTCCATGATGGAGCACCTATACCTTGGAAGACGGAGGATCAAACTCATGTTCCAACAACTCCATCATCACCACCAAAGGTAGACAACTCAGCATTGGTATGGGCAATCCCCTTGGCTTGTGCCAAGCTTGGGGGAGTTGCCCCGGTATCGTATCACCATTACATCTTTTGCCTTTACCTTTGTTTTAGTTTGTTCCTTTTCAGTTTTCTTTCTTTTCCTCTAGTAGTTTAAAATTCTTAGTGTTTTAGTCTTGAGTTTTGCTTTGTGTCACCCCGATGTATTCTTGCTCGTGAGCCATATAATAAAGAGTGTCTTAGTTGAAGGGTTTTGCCTCTTGCCATGATCAAAAGAGTGAGAATATAGAACAAAAGCATGAAAGATCATGTAATGATCCTATGGGAAGTGATGGCTTCACATATAAAAAGGATGATGATTGAAACTTGTTGAGGGTAGGAAAACGTAGACCTAGGTCATGGTTGCAATTAATAGGAAGTGATAAAGAAGGAGAGGTTCACATATAAATATATCATCTCTGACACCATCTATGATTGTGAACACTTACTAAACTATTACATGCCTAGAAGTAGATGTTGGACAAGGAAGACAAGATAATGAATTGTGTTTTCTTGGCTCCGAACAATGTTATATGATTAGAGATCCCTTAGCATGTGACGATTGCTTCCACCTCATATTAGCCAAACCTCCCGCACTAAGTAGAGATACTACTTGTGCATCCATAAACCATCAACCCAGTTTTGCCATGAGTGTCCACCATACCTACCTATGGATTGAATAAGATCCCTCAAGTAAGTTGTCATCGGTGCAAGAAATAAAAATTTCTCTCTAATATGTATGATCTATTAGTGTGTGGAAAATAAGCTTTATACGAACCTGTGATGAGGAAGACATAAAAGCGACAGACTGCATAATAAAGTTCTTTATCACAGGAGGCAATATAAAGTGACGTTCCTCCGCACTAAGAGGCCACGCATCCAAACCTCAAAAGCGCATGACAACCTATGCTTCCCTCTGCGAAGGGCCTATCTTGTACCTTTACTTTTTGCCTTTGAAAGAGTCATGGTGATCTTCACCAATTCCCTATTTCGCCTTTGTCTTGGCTAACGTCATATGCTTGGGAAAGATCTATATTCATATGTCAACTTGGAGGTAGGCATTCATGAATTATTATTGTTGACATTGCCCTTGAGGTAAGCAGTTGGGAGGCAAAACTGTAAGCCCCTATCTTTCTCTGTGTCCAGCTGAAACTTTGATCTCATGAGTACCACGTGAGTTGTAGCAATTGTAGAGAACGAAAGAATGATTGAGTATGTGGATTTGCTTTACAAGCTCTTATTTGACTCTTTGTGATGTTGTGATAAATTGCAATTGCTTCAATGACTAAAGGCTATCGGTTGTTACTTCTCGGTAAGGTTCTTGATCCATGCTTTACTTTGTGAAGGAATTATCACTTTAGCATGAGAGATTATATGTTGGTATTGCTGTTTTGATCTTGATCATGATCCATGCATGTTCGTATCTTGTTTTGTTGACACCTCTCTCCCTAAACATGTGGACACATTTATTGAGTTAGGCTTCCGCTTGAGGACAAGCGAGGTCTAAGCTTGGGGGAGTTGATACGTCCATTTTGCATCATGTTTTCATGCTGATATTTATCGCTTCTTTGGCTGTTATTTCACTTCACGGTACAATTCTTATGCCTTTTCTCTCTTATTTTGCAAGGTTTACATGAAGAGGGTGAATGCCGGCAACTGGAATTCTGGCCTGAAAGTAGAGCAAAATTGAGATACCTATTCTATGCAACTCCAAACGCCGCAAAAATCAACGAGGATTTTTTTCCGAATTTATAAAAAATACTGGGCCGAAGAAGTGCCAGAGGGGTGCCAGGGGTTGGCCACAAGCCTGCACGGCGCGGCCACACCCCCCCCCCCGGAGGCCGCGCCATGAGGGCTTGTGGGCAGCCTGCTGGCCCACTTGCCCCCCTCTTCTGCTATATGAAGGGTTTCATCTGGAAAAAAATCAGGGAGGAGCTTTTTCGTGGATTCGCCGCCGCCACGAAGCGGAACTTGAGCAGAACCAATCTAGAGCTCTGGCAGGACAATCCTGCCGGGGAAACTTCCCTCCCGGAGGGGGAAATCGTCGCCATCGTCATCACCAACGCTCCTCCCATCGGAGGGGACTCGTCACCATCAACATCTTCATCAACACCATCTCATCTCCAAACTCTAGTTCATCACTTGTAACCAATCTCCATGTCGCGACTCCGATTGGTACTTGTAAGGTTGCTAGTAGTGTTGATTACTCTTTGTAGTTGATGCTAGTTGGATTATTTGGTGGAAGAGTTTATGTTCAGATCCTTGATGCTACTCATTACCTCTCTGGTCATGAATATGATTATGCTTTGTGAGTAGTTACTTTGGTTCCTGAGGACATGGGATAAGTCATGCTAATAGTAGTCATGTGAATTTGGTATTCGTTCTGTATTTTGATATGTTGTATGTTGTTTTTCCTCTAGTGGTGTTATGTGAACGTCGACTACATAACACTTCACCATTATTTGGTCCTAGAGGAAGGCATTGGGAAGTAGTAAGTAGATGATGGGTTGCTAGAGTGACAGAAGCTTAAACCCTAGTTTATGCGTTGCTTCGTAAGGGGCTGATTTGGATCCACTAGTTTAATGCTATGGTTAGACTTTGTCTTATTCTTCTTTCGTAGTTGCGGATGCTTGCGAGAGGGGTTAATCATAAGTGGGATGCTTGTCCAAGTAAGGGCAGTACCCAAGCGCTGGTCCACCCACATATCAAACTATCAAAGTAACGAACGCGAATCATATGAACATGATGAAACTAGCATGACAGAAATTCCCGTGTGTCCTCAGGAGCGTTTTTCCTCCTATAAGACTTTGTCCAGGCTTGTCCCTTGCTACAAAAGGGATTGGGCCACTTTGCTGCACCGTTGATACTTTTGTTACTTGTTGCTTGCTACGAATTATCTCACCACACAATCACTTGTTACCGACAATTTCAGTGCGTGCATTTTACCTTGCCGAAAACCACTTGTGAGATCCTTCTGCTCCTCGTTGGGTTCGACACTCTTACTTATCGAAAGGACTACGATTGATCCCCTATACTTGTGGGTCATCAGGTGTCGTCCCGTCCCCGTCCTCACCATCGTCGATCGCCCGCGCCAATCTTGTCGCCAGCACCACCGTGGTGAGCCTCTTGTTCTTATCTTCTTTCTAAAAGAAAAAAAATCTTACTTGTATGATTTAGATAGATACTTGTATAAATTTCTTACTTTTATTATTGTTTGTCATTATATAGTGCAATGGTTTTGGTATCCGCCCACGTCGGCCCTCGTCTGGCCTATGATTCAGACGTGGTATATTTTCTTTTATAACTATTTATTTCATTTAGTGTTTATGACAATTATGGTGACCCGCGTGACATGGATGTTTTTATCTAGGAGGTATGTGAACAGGAAATTCCAACCGACCCTCTTGTCGAGAGGTTAAATTTAGTTGAAAAACAAAACAATTACTTGAAAAAAAAATGAAAATAATTGAGGAGAAGAATATGGAATGGGAGTTGCATGTTGCCGATGCCGTCGATGATCACAAGATCAAGATGGATGCAATGCGGTTAAAGATGGATTCGATGTGCTTGAATATGGATGCAATGCCCTTGAAGATTAGGAATATTATTGATAAAGAGGCTTGGTATCACTATGTTGTTGGGTCAATTGTTACCTTAGTTGCGATTTTGATCACATTTGTTATTTCATTTAAATGTTTTACATAGTTGTATGTTGTTTTGTGAGAACTATATATGAACTTTTTGTATTTATTTTTGCAGTAATAACATTTGATCACTACCGTACTTTGGTTTTAATGTGATGATGAACTTGTATTAATTTGATCATTTCTCTATTCATGATTGTCTACAATGGTTTTTGATATACTTAATCTCATAATACACATGGACCATCAATGGATGTACGGTGATCGACGCACTTAGGAGTACATTACGAGCGTGCGTAATTTTCTCGGTGTGGCCGAGGCAACCAAGCAGAATGGTTTTATGTACTGTTCATGTGTTAACTGTGAGAATACGAATGATTAACCTTCCTCGAAAACCCTTCACGTCCACCTGCTTGAGAAGGGTTTCATGCCCCACTATTATGTTTGGACCAAGCACGGAGAAAGAGGGGTTATGATGGAAGACAATGAAGAAGAAGAAGATGACGACAACTATCCGGATCCTATGTTCCCTGAATACGATGATACTACAACTGGGGAAGCTGAAGATCAAGAGGCACCAGACGATATGCCCGATGATGATCTTAGACAGGTCATTTTCGATGTACAGAGAGAATGCGAAAGTGAAAGGGAGAAGTTGAAGTTCGAGGCATGTTAGAGGATCACAAAAAGGGTTGTACCCAAATTGCGAAGATGGCAACACAAAGCTCGGTACCACACTGGAATTGCTACAATGGAAGGCAGAGAATGGTTTATGTGACAAGGGATTTGGGAAGCTACTGAAAATAATGAAGAAGAAGCTTCCAAAGGATATTGAATTGCCTGACAGTACGTACGAAGCAAACAAGGTTCTCTGCCCTCTAGGATTGGAGGTGCAGAAGATACATGCATGCCCTAATGACTGCATCCTCTACCGTGGTGAGTACGAGGATATGAACGCATGGCAAGTATGTGGTGCATTGTGGTATAAGATCAGACGAGATGACCCTGGTGATGTTGGGGGCGACTGCCACATGAAAAGGGTTCATGCAAAGGTGATGTGGTATGCTCCTATAATACCACAGTTGAAACGTTTGTTCAGAAACAATGAGCACGCCAAGCTGATGCGATGGCACAAGGAAGACCGTAAGAAAGACGGCAAGTTGAGAGCACCCGCTGATGGGTCGCGGTGGAGAAAAATCGAGAGAAGGTGGGGGGACTTTGCACGTGACGCAAGGAATGTATGGTTTGGTTGAAGTGCAGATGCCATTAATCCTTTTGGGGAGCAGAGCAGCAATCATAGCACCTGGCCCGTGACTCTATGTATCTATAACCTTCCTCCTTGGTTGTGCATGAAGCAGAAGTTCATTATGATGCCAGTGCTCATCCAAGGCCCTAAGAAACCCGACAACGACATTGATGTGAACCTAAAGCCATTAGTTGAAGAACTTTTACAACTGGGTAATGGAAAAGGTGTACGTGTGTGGGATGACCACAAACAGCAGGAATTTGACCTACATGCCTTGCTGTTTGTAACCATCAATGATTGGCCTGCTCTTAGTAACCTTTCACGACACACAAACAAAGGATACCATGCATGCACGCTTTCAGTAACCATTCAGTAACCTCTCAGTAACCTAATGCCACAAGAATGAACTAAAAAGAATGAACTAAAAAGAATCAAGTAAAACATTAACTAAAAAGAATGAACTAAAAAGAATAAAAAAATATCAACTAAAAAGAATTTTCATAAAGTTTTTTGTTAAAATCTTTAATAGCAAACTAAAATAACAGAAAAAAAGATCTTTAATACCAAAGAATTCAAATTTAAACTATTCAAATTTGGAAACTACTCGCACTAACATAAATTTTATAATTTGTGTGAAATAAAGCAAAAAAGAAACATTCAAAAACTCTAAGTATTTAGCTGGTTGCTACCACAAACCGGGACTAAAAAGTATTAAAGTAAAAAAAATAAAAAAATGGTGTCTACTAGACCGCCATGGCCTGCATACGACTAGAAACCCTACACGCTAGTTGGGCCAGGATGCAGGTCGGCAGCCGGCCTAGTAGGCCCACATGAAGAGTGAGTGCGTTTAGGCCTGTAGACCTGCATAAGAGAGGAGCTCGAGAGGGTTGGCGCAGCCGCGCTTATAAACCACTCTCGACGCCTCTTAGCTAGCTAGGTGGGACTAAACATCCACCCAGCCGACGTTGTGCCAGTTGCAGGCCTTTAGTCCCGGTTGGTGGCCTCAACGGGGACTAAAGGTCTCTGCTTACCGCCCTTTGCGTTGCTGAAAATGAGCTTTAGTCCCGGTTGATGGCTTGGACCAGGACTAAAGGGGGGATTTAGTCGTGGTTAGAGCCACCAACCGGGACTAAAAGGGTCCTATATAAGCGGGACTTTGGAGTTTTTCCAATCCCCATCCAGTTTCTTCTCCTCCTCTCCCTTGACGGCGTCGACGGCCACCTCGACGCCGCCAGGCTGCCCGACCACGTCGTCGCCCCTCGCTGATGCCCTCGTCGATGCCCTGTCGTCCCCAAGCCTGCTGACCTCGCCGGCACCGGACCACCTCGTCGTTGTCGGCCTCCACAGCTCCATCCCTGCGCCCCAGTGAGCTCCCCTGCTGCCACTGCTCCGGCCATGCCTGCCCCTGCTACGACTGCTCCGTCCATGGTCTCTTGTTGCCACTGCTCCGGCCATGTTCGTCCGTGACCACTAGATGAATAGATAGATGATTTTTTTGTTGAAAATGAGATGGGATGAGATGTATGAAATGTGCTCTGTTTTTTTAGATGAGATGAGATGTATGAGATGTTTTGTGGAGATGAGATGAGATGTTTTGTGGAAATGTGAGAGAGATGAGATGAGAGAATTGTTTTTAGGGTTTTTTAGATAGAGAAACAAATGTTAAATTTGGCATATGCATGATGAGTTTTGAAATGAATATGTGAAGCTCCCATTTTGGGAGATGAGATGTTTTGTGGAAATGTGCTCTATTTTTGAAATGAAAATATGAAGGTAGTATATCTGTTAAATGAAAATGCGAAGCAAGTCTATTTTTTGAAATGAAAATGTGAAGGTACTTTTTTTAAAAGAAAATGTGAAGCTCCCATTCCTATAGTTGATATATACTTGATGATGTCACCACACGCACTGGAAAACAAATGCACCACAGTCACTCGTTGGATGTTATTGTTATATAATAAAGGGTTTTAGACTAACCAAGTTAAAATATCGCACTGCACACATCTTAGAGGTCCGATTTAAGTGCATTCTGCACAAAGAGACAACCGCACATTCAGTCGGGCCAAATCTTAGTGCATGTGATTACACGAACCGATGCAATATTGCAAAATGTGCATTCATCGCCTAGATCAGTGCGATTGTACTTGTAATATTGAATATTATCAGTGCATGCTACCCCGAAACTATCCTCTCCCGAAAGTATCCTCTGATTTCTGCCACCCTAAACCCTATATTGGATAATTGATCTTCATATAAATGAAGCATAAAAGTTTAGCAATCACTTAGAAATTTACATGTTGTTCATTGACTTCGACATGAGAGAGGGAGGGGGTCGTTAAAACATAACCCCAATAATTTCGGTATAACTTCGACATGAGGGGGGAGGAGTCCTGGTCGTTCGTCTGAAATTGAATGTTATAAAACTTGTCAACTTTTCATGATGTTTGCCACTAACCCATTGCTCATATGCATATGATTCGTTGTTGTGATATTAAGTCCATGTTTGCCACGCTAATCCATCTCTCATGTTTGTATATTGCCATGTTGTAATATTTGCAGAAACCATGGACAAAGACTTGGAACAAGAAGAGTTGTTGGGGGATATAATCCGCGACGGAGGTGATCCCTTGTCGTTTCTCAACGACACCGATGGTCAGGAAGGAGAGGATGACGGCTCCGGTGATCCAACAATGGAGGAGGAAGGAGGTCATGACTGCTCCGGTGATCGAATGGCGGAGGAAGGAGATCATGATGATGACTCTGGTGACTGAACGGAGGAGGGAGCCTTAACTGTTGCAAAGTACGACGAGGTATATACATATATATATATATATATATATATATATATATATATATATATATATATATATATATATATTAAGCCTGTGCTGACTTGATGCATTAACTGTTTTGGTATGTACAAATATTAATGCTTCTTTCTTCTTTTAGCCCTCTGGATCGAGCGAAACTTCCGTAAGGAGACGAGGCCCGAAGAAAAGATTGCGTTAGGATGACAGGTTCACTATCAAAGAAGTCGCGGAAAATGGCCAACCGATTGCTCCCAAGCGGACCAAGAACGCATTTGTACATCAGTGCGAAGTTGTTGTTAGGGAGAGCGTCCCGATCACAATCCACGAATGGAATAAGAATAAGGACCCTCAAGTTTCTTATGTCCATGATAGACTTAAAGATGATCTTTGGATCTCGCCGATGACAAATTTCAGCCTACCGCCAGAGGAGGATCCGAATAACCCATTTATAGAGTGAAAGGTCAATGCATTTGCTTTCAAGAAGATGGTAAAACTATTCAAGAATTGGAGGAAACATTTGAACACAAAGTTTGTCGAGAAAGACAAGACTCCAGAGTTCGTCGGTCAATATCAGAAGATGAGAGATCACTATCCCGCATTTGTGGCCTACAAGAAATCAAACAAGGGTAAGCAAAGATCAGAGACAAAGAAGCGAAATGTTGCAAAGAAGAAGTATCACCATATCACGGGGTCAGGTGGCTACAACAAAGCCCGGTCATTGTGGGACAAAGCTGAGCAAGACCTGCGTGCTAAAGGGGTCCAACCAGCGACATGTTGCACTCGCCAGATCGGTCAAGGACTTAGTTCTTCGGGGTTGGGGGAACTTTGGGCCCAGAATCAGGGAAGTGTTTTTGGGCGAACGAAGAACTTGCAATACCCATTACCAAGCTTGAGGAGGCAATCAAGGCAGCGCAGGAACGAACGTTCATTCCTGACAGAGAGAAGGACGAGCTGACAGAGGCCCTCGGAATCCTGAACACCCTCGACGAACACGAGGCACACCAGGCTCCGTTCCGTGGGTGCATGGGTTTCCCGACAGTGATGGTTATAGAAGCCGACGGGGAAATAAAAAATAGGAAGCAACCGAAATGCAGAAGCTTAGTGCAAGATGAGCGAAACTAGAGGAAGTTGAGAGCTAGCGAGCTACCGGCCAACCATCTCCGCAGCACGAAGATCCTTCCTTGGATGCTGCCACATAAGCTACCCCATCATCTCAGCAGAGAAGCAGCATGTCTTCCATGGAGCTCGTTTAGCCTAATTTCATCGCTCCTCGCTACCCCATGGATAATATCACGGAGGCTGCACATTGTGTGCTAATGGCGAAATTGCAGAACCTGACCTTGAAGGCGGCGCTCAGCTCTTTTCTACCTCCTCGAGCTGAGGGAACTGTCCATTGTCATCCGATTCCACATGGCTATGCTATTTTGAGGGTCGATGAAATAACATAAGGACTTGTGGAGCTGGAGCCTGACTACCCTACACGTGAAGGGGAGATTCATGTGGAAAATGCTTTAAGGTCTACATGTCTATGGAGAAAGGAGTACATCAAGCTTCCAAACTGGACGCCTCAGCATACTTATTAGTGGGCTCCGCCTCCTCCGCCTCCTCATGCGCGCGAGCGCACTCCGCCTCCTCCAGCGCGTGAGCGCCCTCCACCTCATCCTCCTCCGCCTCCTTCGGCGCGTGAGCGCACTCCGCCTCCTTCTCCACCTCCTCCGACGCGTCAGCAGCGGCGGAAGAGAGACGCCGCCGCTCCGGCGGCTAGCAGTACAAGAGGCGGGAAGAAATTCAAATTTGGTCCAAGCCTCAAGGCTCCTCCAAAGTTACCATATGAGAGGACTAATGAGGAAAACGTGGAAATCGTGGCTGCCTATAATAAGGAATTTTTGCACCAAAACGTCCACCTCCAAAGGAGAAAGTTGATCTCGTAAAAGTGAAGCGGTGTGTGGATGCCCTTGAGCGACCACCACTGGTACCGCGTCCGCTGCCATCACACTATGAGTGAACTATTCAAAAGACATATGTTAAAGCGAAGCAGTCGGAAAGCTTAAGTACGAGTGGTTCGAGAAGTGGGAAAACAATTCCCCAGCTCGGCGAACAGGAGAAGCAATCGTGCCCCCCACTCAAGGTGTTTACCAATGTCTCTAATGTTGATCTGGGGGTAGTGGCCGCTAATTATCCTCATTTCACTCTTGCTAATTTTGTAAGCGATGATGTATAGTTCGAAACTGCCTCGATAGTAGCCTTAGATATGACCATGGGAAGCCTCTCGTCAAACCTCAGCAGTTGACAGAACTATCAACGATGATGCGAAGACTACATGATTGGTACTTGAAAGCTTGCAAGGTTGGGACCAACAGTATCTACGTGGGAATTAAATATGAGCACTTTTAAAATGGAAACGAGTTGTTGTTTGTTGGATTTTACGAATTATTTCAGTTATACAATCAAGACACCCTCGACAAAACGATCGACAGTTCCTATTGTGTGTAAGTATTATTTCTGTAATTAAGTCTCTAGCTCAGCTCCTTCATTATTTCATGTGTAATTATCCTTACTATATTATCCAGATTGAAGATCCTCAAATGCAAAAGAGGACAAATATATGACATTGGGTTTATTAACCCAAATACCGTAAATGCACATAACGAATGTAGGAATCCCATGGATACAAAGAACAACTTGCTAACTGCGTTACTTCGACAACATGACAGAAGGGAAGTACTATTTCCTTACAACTTCGGGTGAGTGTTACTAGTTGTTTTCTGCACATTCTGTTTCCCTTAGTCGAGGTTAAGTGTAGTTGATGAGTTATGCGTGCGTGGATTTCACTTTGTTCTGCTAATCATTAGGCTTGACGAGGGACTAGTATTTCTCTTGGACTCGCTACGTAAAGACCATACAGAGTTGGCGCCAATTACTGAAATGCTCAAGAAGTAAGTTCAATCATTATCGCATCATATCGACAACTTTCTTTCATTTCCTGATATCAAGTAATCATTTTCTTTGCCATGTAGGATTTGGAAAAAGTTCACCAAGAAAGCTAAAGGTGAATGAAATAAGGAGCTGCGATTTTCCTTCTCCAAAGTAAGTAAGCTAGTTCCATGCATCTTGATTTTCATTCATTCTAGTTTCAATACCATTATCATCCTTGATTATTATTTTGATTGAACTCTATTCTCATAAAGTACTGCTTGAGGCAGGAATCCGGGACTAATTTATGTGGATACTACGTTTTTGAGTGGATTCACCAGACGGCCTCTGAGAACGGCAGAGCTTTTAAAGAACTTGATGTACATAAACAGTATTCACATTTTTTATTTTAGTACCATCAACTGTGTTGAGTTTCATTTATATATATATATATAAATATTTACCCCCTTGTTTAAGTTAGATCAAGCGGAAGCGGGAAGAACTCCTACCAACTGATCGCATACGAGCAATTCAAGAGGAATTGGCGGGATTCTTTGTTGAGCATGTCATACCCACAGAAGGGGGATATCATCAGGATTTTGTTATCGATGTTGATAGATACATGTAGATATTAGCTAGTTAGTAATCACAAGAGATGTTATATATTGTATATATGCATGATCGTGTACTATATGTAGTAGCGTCAAGTTGTTCGACCAAGCACGGGGAAAGAGAGGTCACTTCTCTCTATATATGTTTATGACGATGTTGTGTAATTAATGGTTCCTTCATTTGCTTACTAGCTAGCATCAAGTTATCTTTAAATGTAGTAGCTACCGTCGACCAAGCACGGAGAAAGAGTGGTCACTTCTCTTTATATGTAGAAGCTAGCTACCACAATATAAAACCCTCCAAAACCCCTAACCCCCCCTTAGAAAAACCATCGCCTGTGAGCTGCTGATGCGTGGCTGCCTTTTGGTCCCTGTTGGTGTTACCAACCGGGACTACAGGTCCTCCTGCCTGGGCGCCCCGCAGCGGCCACGTGGAGCACCTTTGTCCCAGTTCGTAAGCGAATCGGGACTAATGGTTTGGGCCTTTAGTCCCGATTGTTTAGTCCCGGTTGGAGAACTGGGACTAAATGCCCTCTCAAATCGGGACTTGAAACACATGGTTTAGATTGTTTCTGGAGGCTTAAAGTTGTCGAACTTGCAAAGGCTTTTTGAACCAATCAGCCACTTGATCTCCTGTTGGAATAAACCTGATATCCAACAATTTTCTGGGAACTCTTTCTCTAACAAAATGAAAATCAGTCTCTATATGTTTTGTTCTTGCAAGAAATACAGGGTTAGCAGAAAGATATGTTGCTCCAAAATTATCAGACCACAAACAGGAGACATGTGGTCTTTTAACTCCTAGCTCATATAGAAAAGTTCCCATCCACATTACCTCAGTCGTTGCATTAGCAAGAGACTTATATTCTTCCTCTGTACTGGAGCGAGAGAGTGTTGCATGTTTCTTTGCATTCCATGATATGAGATTAGAACCAAAGAAAAATAGAAAACCCACCAGTGGATTTCCTCTCAGGTGGACACCCTGCCCAATCTGCATCATAAAAGGCACTTACTGTTGCATATCTTGAGTCCAATTCCAATGCTGCGTTGAACATATCTCGATATTCTTTTTACAATTGTCCAGTGCAAAGAGGTAGGAGCATGTAGAAATTGACAGACCTTATTAACAGAGAGAGCAATATCAGGTCTTTTCAAGGTTAGATATTGAAGTGCACCCACTACACTCCTGCACTTGGTTCCTGCCTCTGAACTCAACTACTTACCCTCGTGCAAAGGCAGTTTTTCTGTTGTGGACATAGGTGTACTGAAGGGTTTACAATCCTTCATGCCCACACGCTTGAGTATATCCCTAGCATATTTTTCTTGATTTAACAGAATACCATCATGTACCTTTTTTACCTTCATGCCTAGAAAGTAATGTAACTCTCCCAGATCTTTGAGAGCAAATTCACTTCTCATATTCTTAAGTAAAGCCGAGGTAGCTTCCTGTGATTAGATAACAACAATTATGTCATCTACATAAATAAGCATATAAATGATCACCTTCCCTTCCTTGAAAAAGAACAGAAAGGTGTCTCCCTTTGAAGGCCGAAAGCCAAGCTGCTGCAGTTTTGTGCTCAACCTTGAGTACCATGCCCTAGGTGCTTGTTTTCGACCATAGAGAGCTTTGTCCAACTAACACACATATTGTGGTTTAGTGCCATCCACAAAACCAGGAGGTTGCTTCATATATACCTCTTCCTCGAGAATGCCATGTAAGAATGCATTTTGTACATCCAACTGACGAAGGCTCCACACCCTAGAGACAGCAATAGACAGAACAAGTCTAATAGTAGCACCTTTAACTACTAGACTAAAAGCGTCCTCATAATCAATGTCATAGTGTTGTTTAGCCTTGTACTTATCTATTGTTCCATCAGAGTTTCTCTTAATTTTATACACCCATTTACAATCTATAACATTCCTCCCCTGCTTAGGTGAAACTAGACGCCAAGTTTGGTTTCTCATAAGTGCATCATATTCTACTTCCATAGCATGTTTCCAATGTTTGGCATCTAATGCTTCAGCTATATTCCTTGGTTCTTGGGTGGGAGGAAAGTTCACAGTTTTGAAGTTTTTGTCATACCTGATTGTTCTATCTTTAGGAATGAGTGGTTTAAAAATACCTCATTGAGAGCAGGTGCTATGCCATTCAGAACCAGTTGTCATAGAAGATCTAGCCACAGTCGCTCCTGTGGTCGACCCAACATGGGGATCCCCTTCAGGTGCTGCATGGTCGGGAGCGCGTGCCTGTGATGAAGATGCCGCAGATCCCCGAACGGGGACACACGCCCGGGAGATAGTCCTGGTGTCGACGAATCACTAGGCGACTGCATCACCACACCAACATTGCATGTCGAAGGTGTGGCTGCCATAGTCCGCACGACCGCGTGCCTGGTCCAGGCCGCATGGCGCTTGCACATGGGTTGTGCACGTCAGGAGAAGCACCGCCAGACCTCTCGGGAACGGCGATGATAGGAGAATCTGCCTCGTGTCTCGTGCTAGGATGGTTTGGCTGTATCTGCTGCATAAAATCATGAAAACAGGTGCTTCCTGGTGTAGTTTTTTCTGCTGCAGTTATATCACCATTTCTTGCACCATGGTCAATAGCATCAGTAGTACTATTAGTCATATGATCATCAACAATTTCACCCTCAAAATCAGTAGGATTGAGCAGCTCCGATGGAAGTAGGAGAGTCTTGGCCCTTAGGCCAGCACCAGCATTAGGGTGTAGATTGGAGAAGAGAAAGATGTGCTCATCAAACATAACATCCCTAGAGATATAGACACGACCGGTGGAGATGTCTAAACACTTAGAGCGGAATTGGAGTTTGCGGGTGTTGTAGGGGCAAAGGTTAGGCCAACACGCGCAACCAAAGATGTGAAGAGCGGAGTAATCTAGGGTTTCACCCAACAATCTAGTGAGAGGTGTTTCATGATTTATGACTTCGCTAGGCACCCTGTTTATCAAGTAGATTGCAACAATGAAGGCCTCATCCCAAAACTTTAAAGGCATGGAAGCTTGAGCAAGGAGGGATAGCCCAACTTCAACGATGTGTCTATGTTTTCTTTTGGCTGATCTGTTTTGCTGATGAGCATGGGGGCACGAGACATGGTGTCAGATGCCAATTTTGGTGAAGAAGGAGTTCAGTTTTTCATACTCCCCTCCCCAATCAGTTTGAAGAGCAAGAATTTTGTGATTAAATTGTCGTTCAACAAGATTTTGAAAGTCATGAAATTTGTGAAAAAGTTCAGACTTGTGTTTAATGAGATAGATCCATGTGAATTTGCTAAAATCATCCATGAAACTCACATGGTATTTCTTTCGTCCTACAGTTTCAACAGCAGGACCCCACACATCAGAGAAGATAAGTTCCAACGGAAATTTAGACTCACTCAAAGATTTCGAATAGGGAAGTTGGTGACTTTTTCCTTTTTGACAGGCATCACATACAAATTTATTTTCATCACTACTATCACACGGGAGTTTATTTTTATTAAGAAACTTCCTCACAATGATGGAAGATGGATGACCTAAACATCGATGCCACCTATCCAAAGATGGCCTGGTGACATTGAGCACTTGCTTCTGGACGTTTGTTCCCGTGTGTTTGACAGGGTATAGACCTCGTCTACCCCTGTTGCGGAGCAGAACCCTCCTCGTTTCCAGATCCTTTATAAGAAAAAAAATGAGGGTGAATCTCAACAAGGGTATCATTATCAAGAGCAAGTTTACTTGCGGAAATCAGATCTTTGGTGGCTTCTGGAACATGAAGAACATTCTTAAGATGGAGATCACGATCGGGGGTGAAAATAGTTGCATGATCTATATGATCAATAGACATACCTGATCCATTGGCAATGTGGATTTGTTCATTGCCGGTGTACCGTTCCGTGACGGTCAGCTTCTCCAGGTCACTGGTGATATGGTCAGTCGCTCCGTTGTCCATGTAATAGTTTGTGTCTACCCTGTACTAAGGGGCAGCCATGTTTGCTGAGCGCTCCTCTCCCCCTTGATAGGAGGAGTCATAGCGCTTCCAGCACTTCCATGTCGGGTGGCCGACCTTGTTGCAGATCTGGCAGGTTGGCTTGGCGGAGGGATTGTTGTTGTAGTTCCCACTGCCACCATCATTTCCTCCAGTGTAGCCACCACGACCACGGTCGCGATCTCCATTGCGACCAGCGCGATCACTACCGCCGCGACGGCCACGGTCGCGATCGCCACCACCACGGCCACGGCCACGTGCAGCCGCATTCGCAGATGACTCCGAGGACCCTCCACGAAGATTCATGCGAGTCTCAAAGCTGAGGAGTTGTGAGTACAACTCCGGGACCCTGACGGGCTCAACCCGAGAGCACATGGCCGAAACCACCGGATCGAACTCCTCATCGAGTCCATTAAGGATGTGGAAGACCACTTCTTCTTCATCTACACTTTTGCGTGAAGTGATTAGTTCATCATAAAGGATTCTGAACTTACCAACATACTCTGTGATGGTGGAGTTGCCCTTCTGAAGATTTGCCAGAGCAATCCTGACATTGATGGTTTGTGTGCGGGTATGCGAGGCCATCATCCCCTGCATCGTGTTCCATAGCTTAGCTGCGGTGTGGCAAGTTGCCACCTGAATGGCCATCTCGCGCGGCAGCGCGGTCAGCGGGTAGGAGAAAACGTGCTAATCCCGTGCATACCACACACCAAACTTAGGGTTTGGAATCTTGGCCTTGGTCTTTCCATCATTGGTAGTGCCATCAATGGTCATCGATGGAGCCGCCTGCTCCACGTCGAGGAAGTCCGTCATCTGCGCCCCTCTGATAGCGGAGAGGACGGTGGCCCTCCATAGCGCCTCGTTCCCTTCGGTGAGTTTCTCGGTTGCCATGTGCGCAAACGGAGGTAAGGGGAAGGAGTTTGTGAAGGAAGAACTCGCCACGGATGAGTTCGAGGTAGGCTCTGATTAGCATGAAAGAAAAGAGGTTAATCGTATGCCACTTGGCAGGGACGTGCGCGTGTTTATATAACTGGAAAGATTACAGGTTGTTGGGCAGGTGGTTGCATAACTTGACCCCTAGTCCAAGACTATACAAGATAAGGATCAAGGGGATCTAAACTAACAACTCAATCTGCCCAAGATACATCACCCACGCACACAACACCACCGTGACATCACGTTACACAAACTTCTAAGCCTATTGTTTAACATATACACGTACAAAATGTAGTTATGCGTTACAAATATGTACTTTCTTACCGATTACCCTCGAGTCTGAATTATTAACGTGAAAAGCAAACTCTTTGAACATATATATTATTTTCACGCAATTTTATCGTCAAAGATTGCCATGGAATTCCATGTTAGTTGAAAAACATTGTTCATTTCTCTTTTTAACAACACATACATTCGAAAGCTAAGCTAAGTAAAGTCGTCTCAAGCATCCCCCCCTCGCCTTATGAGTCGTTCACGCGATTAGGGATAAATGCCTCTTGTTCTACCTTATTCTGTAGGGCATTAGGGTCATGGAGGCACGATGGATCCCGGTCGTTGCTCGCGGAAATGTCTTCCACTCTTTTAGGATGGACACCTGGCCCCGTCCAGGCGATGTATCCGACGCTGTCGAAAGGTGTGTGGATGTGTCTCTTTGGAGGATTCCATGGGATTTGGTCGGTGCTTTGTTCGACAGATTTGTTTTGATCTGGTCTTTGTTCGTCGGGATTTGGTTGGTGCTTTCTTCGCGCGGATTTGTTTTGATCTGGTCTTCGTTCGCCGGGATTTGGTTGGTGCTTTCTTCGGTGGATCGGTTGATTTGGTCTTTGTTCGTCGATGTTTGTGTGCCTACAGGTTGGATTCTTCTTCATCGACGACAGTCGTGGTTCTGTTGACTGGTTCTATTGGGCCTTAACACAATCACTGATTGATTTTTTACAATAAAATCTGACCGACTCCGGTGTTGGAAGGATGATGATGGGGGGCCGCCTTCGGCTCGCCCCGGTGCTTGTTTTTTTGTACAACATTGGTAGTTGATGAATGACTCCGTATGACAATAGAACTTCCCCTGCAACGGCACCAGAAGAATGCTGCTAGCACTCCCCGGCTACGAAACTAGAAGAATGTTGTTGACGGCCCACCAGCGCGTGGGATCGCAGCAGTTTTCGAGGGTAGAGTATTCGACCCAATTTGTTGATACGCCTATAGGAGGTGAGAGGATACTCTCAAGTATTAGTAGCTGAATGTGTCAGATTCAACCACACCTGAAATATTAGTATTTGCAAGTAAAGAGTCGGCAGCAAAGTAGTATGATAACAACGGTGTTAGAAACGATCTCTTGACGGCAGACTATTCCTAACTGTCGTATCAATGGCGCCAGAAGTCGCCCGTTGACGGAAATTGTCTGTTCCCGTCAACGACCAGCGAATCGAAATTGTATCAGGTAGCAGCAGTGTAACGAGTAATATCAGTGACAAGGAACAATAGTAGTGACAGCAGTAGCAAGTAGCAACGGTAGTAACAACAGTAGCAACAGAGCAAGATAAGTAACAGCAGCAGCAGCAGAGCAAGACAAGTAACAACAACAGTAGGACAAACTCGTAGGCAATGGGTCGGTGATTTGTTTGGATGATATTCATCATGCAACAGTTATAACACGGAGAGATATGTGGCTAGCTCCCGTTCGTCAATGTGATGTAGGCATGCATTCCGTGTGTCGTCATACGTGCTTAGGGAAAAGAACTTGCATGCCATCTATTGTCCATCCCTCCCGTGGCAGCGGGGTCCAAAAGGATACTACAGGATATTAAGGTTTTCCTTTTAATAAAGAACCGGAACAACGCATTAGCACTTGGTGAACACATGAACTCCTCAAACTATGGTCATCACCGGGAGTGGTTCCGGTTATTGTCACTCCGGGGTTGCCGGGTCATAACACATAGTAGGTAACTACAACTTGCAAGATCGGATCTAAAACACACATATATTGGTGACAACATAATAATTTCAGATCTGAAATCATGGCACTCGGGCCCTAGTGACAAGCATTAAGCATAGCAAAGTAGTAGCAACATCAATCTCAGAACAAAGTGGATACTAGGGATCAATCTCCGTCAAAACTAACTCGATTACATGATAGATCTCATCCTACTCATCACCGCCCAGCGAGCCTACGAATAGATTACTCACAAACGATGAAGAGCTTCATGGAATTGGAGAGGGAAGAAGGTTGATGATGACGATGGCGACGATTTCCCCTCTCCGGAGCCCAAAGCGGACTCCAGATTTGTCCTCCAGATGAAGAACACGATGTGACGGCGCCTCCGTATCGCAAACGCGACGAAATCTTCTCTTCTGATTTTTTTCTGGACGAAAGTGAATTTATAGAGCTAAGATTGGGGGCGGCAGAGCCACGTGGGCCCCACAAGCTTGGTTGCCGCGGCCAGGGGGGTGGCCGCGAAAACAGGGCTTGTGGCCCACTGGCCCACCCCCTCTGGTGGATCTTTGCGCAGGTATTTTTCATATTTTCCAGAAAAATTCTCCATAAATTTTCAGGACGTACCGAGAACTTTCATTTCTGCACAAAAACAACACCATGACAATTCTGCTGAAAACAGCGTCAGTCACGGTTAGTTTCATTCAAATCATGCAAATTAGAGTCCAAAACAAGGACAAAAGAGTTTGGAAAAGTAGATACGATGGAGACGTATCAATGAATAGATTGAAAGTCTTTTTCCAAAAAAATTAGAAAACATCACATAATGAATAATTACTAAGTAAGCACAAATTTTTTATCATGTTTTACAAAATTAAATTGCAAAATTATTATGTTGCCATAAAGGCAAATAAGATACTACAAATATATGACTCACATGGAGGTATATGTTTGGCCACAACTATGGGGGTAGGTAATTAAAAACTATACAATAGATACACATAATTGTGGAAATATGAAAATTACCATTTTATTACATAATTTCTAATTATTGTTTAATAGCATACACTTGTACCGATAGCCTTGGGAGAGATGGGACGGAAATTGGTTTTGGCTCCCGAGCTCCATGGAGCCCTTTAAATTTGAAACTCAAATTTCATGAAAATTCATATTTTTACATTTCAAAAAATTCTGAAAAAATACAGGGATAAGTGAAGGCATAACACACATGTGTGTAAATTTTCAGAAAAAAATACATTGAAATGAGGGCTGTGTAAAAAAGACAAATCTGAGGGTTTTTTACACATGACACTATTCATCATTTCAGGTCATGAATTTGTTTTTTTTGTGCAGATCGTATTTCAAGGTATTTCATCCTAAATTTTTGCACACATACGCATAACATCCTTCTTTACTTCCATATTTTTTTCAGATTTTTTTGAAACCAAAAAGTTTGAATTTTGAATTATTCAAAAATTTCGGCCTTCATGGAGGCCGAGCTCCAAACGTCCGCACTCGAGATGAGAGGAGCAACTCTACTAGAGTTGCCATATTTGTAATCGTCATCGGTCGTACTTCAGGATATGAAATTTTGCACACTTGTAGGCAAACACAGAGCCGCCAAATGGTTTTTATTTTCATTTTTTATTTTTTTATTGCATCAACCCAATAGTCACACACTTAATTGAAGGGATTAAAATATTAATTTAAGCTAATATTGCATTATAAAGTTCTACTTCCTCTGTAAATTAATATAAAAGCATTTAAAACACTACTTTAATAATCTAAACGTTCTTAATGTAGCATCAATGTTTGTAACATCAGTAAATTAGTGTTCTAAATGCATTAACACTACAAATGAGCATTTTGCACATTTGTAGCATTTAGAGCAACTAATATTAATTATTAGTTTTCCAAAGGGAGTACATAAGTGGCAAAGTGGATTAGCAACTTTTGCATTCATAGAATTAAGTAAAATAAACTAAACTATTTGTGACCATCCGATTGGAGCGACAACATTATTTCGTGGTTGTGGTGTTATCGAGGTCGATGGGAAATGCTTCAACGAGGGCCGGTATGGCAAATTCTGCCTCGATGACTTGAAATGTTGGGACGGATGCGGGCAAGGGACAGACACGAACGCTAGGACGGGGACGAGCTTGGCCGTAGTGCCATTGGTCGTTGCCGCAAGAAGGTTCTGGGCCATTGATGACCCACAAGTATAGGGGATCAATTGTAGTCCTTTCGATAAGTAAGAGTGTCGAACCCAACGAGGAGCAGAAGGATTTGACAAGTGGTTTTCAACAAGATAATATTTGCAAGCACTGAAATTATCGGTAACAAGTGATTATGTGGTGAGATGATTCGTAGCGAGCAACAAGTAACAAAAGTAGCAACGGTGCAGCAAAGTGGCCCAATCCCTTTTGTAGCAAGGGACAAGCCTGGACAAAGTATTATAGGAGGAAAAACGCTCCCGAGGACACACGGGAATTTCTGTCATGCTAGTTTTCATCATGTTCATATGATTCACGTTCGTTACTTTGATAGTTTGATATGTGGGTGGACCAGCGCTTGGGTACTGCCCATACTTGGACAAGCATCCCACTTATGATTAACCCCTCTCGCAAGCATCCGCAACTACGAAAGAAGAATTAAGACAAAGTCTAACCATAGCATTAAACTAGTGGATCCAAATCAGCTCCTTACGAAGCAACGCATAAACTAGGGTTTAAGCTTCTGTCACTCTAGCAACCCATCATCTACTTACTACTTCCCAATGCCTTCCTCTAGGCCCAAATAATGGTGAAGTGTTATGTAGTCGACGTTCAAATAACACCACTAGAGGAAAAAAACATACAACATATCAAAATATCGAACGAATACCAAATTCACATGACTACTATTAGCATGACTTATCCCATGTCCTCAGGAAACAAAGTAACTACTCACAAGGCATAATCATATTCGTGACCAGAGAGGTAATGAGTAGCATCAAGGATCTGAACATAAACTCTTCCACCAAGTAATCCAACTAGCATCAACTACAAAGAGTAATTAACACTACTACCAACCTTACAAGTACCAATCGGAGTCGGGAGACGGAGATTGGTTACAAGAAATGAACTAGGGTTTGGAGATGAGATGGTGCTAATGAAGATGTTGATGGTGATGAGTCCCCTCCAATGAGAGGAGTGTTGGTGATGACGATGGCGACGATATCCCCCTCCGGGAGGGAATTTTCCACGGCAGGATCGTCCTACCGGAGCTCTAGATTGGTTCTGCTTAAGTCCCGCCTCGTGGCGGCGGCGAATCCTCGAAAAAGCGTCCTCCTGATTTTTTCCGGGACGAAACCCTTCATATAGCAGAAGAGGGGGGCCAGAGGGCCAGCTGGGTGCCCACAAGCCCCTAGGCGCGGCCAGGGGGTGGCCGCGCCTAGCAGGCTTGTGGCCACCTGCTGGCGCCCCTTTGGCACTTCTTCGGCCCAATATTTTTTATAAATCCGGAAAAAAATCCGCGTTGGTTTTTACGGCGTTTGGAGTTGTGCAGAATAGGTATCTCAACTTTGCTCCTTTTTCAGGCCAGAATTCCAGCTGCCGGCATTCTCCCTCTTCAGGTAAATCTTGCAAAATAAGAGAGAAAAGGCATAAGTATTGTACCGTAAAGTGAAATAACATCCCAAAAAGCGATAATTGTCAACATGAAAGCATGATGCAAAATGGACGTATCAGCCATGTCGTATTGTCATACGTTTCAAACATATCTATAAATGTTTACTTGCTAAATTCTATTATATTTTTTTGTATGTTTTATATGTCATTTTACATTATTTTTTTAGACTACCTTCAGGGGCGGAGGCAGTGGGGGGCGAGCAGGGGCCAGACCCGTGGCTGTAGGATTGTGCTAATCTGAGATAATTAATACTAATGGGTCATCAAAGTAAGCATATATATGTTTTTTTAGCAACAATAAGCAATACATATGCAAGTATAGTTCAGCGCCTACATGGAAAAAGGCCTAAGCCTAATAAGATGGAGCCCACGTTGGCCCGTTTAGATGGATGATATACTTCTGGATCGGATGCACCTGCACCTGCTAGATGATTACTCTGTCTAAAAAAACTTCAAAATTGTTTGAAACACGCATAGAACCCGAAGCTCCCCTTGTTTCAAAGAGAGGATGACGATGATTACTCATGTTTCGTGGTAGATTGGTGGTGAAGAAACCCTAGCCGACAATCTATAGTATCCCAAAAAAGTATTGATTGGACGAGCCACCATCTTCGTGCGCCCCGAGCATCCATCGGTGATGCTTATGTATGTCCACAGTCACGCCTCGCCGGTAGTCTCCTGCAGCCTTCCTATGCGTCAAATTGATTTCCTTGTGACGGACGCTTTAGATTTCACAATCTGAACAACACCACAAGGCTCATGACACATATGAGGTATATCCTGCAATACGATCATGTATGTGAAATCACATGATTATTACTATTACTAGATTTGTACAAACTACTAGAGTGCTAGATACAATTTATAAACAACCGTAGAATGATAGTACATAGTAGCTAGCTGCAATCTCAGTTTAGTTGATATACAAACTAATGGTCAAATATTCTGATGCAAGTAGAAATTGGACAACAAGCTAGAATCCAACATATAATATAACTGAATTTGTTCCAAGTGTTTTTTGGTGTTAGAGGCACATCTGTTTTTCTAAGTGCAAAATATATATTATATTGTGTTCATCTTAGATGGTTATTGACGTAAAAAATGTACTACCAGTATCTTTATCGCCCCCCTATGTTCAAATCCTGGCTCCGCCCCTGACTACCTTAAATTTAGTGTCGACTATGAGTTCTTACTGTTGCATATTTTTGGTTTTGCACGATACATATATGCGGAAGTCCAAACATGATGAAACTTTTTGGCGATTTTTTCTGGACAACAACAAATCCTGGAAGTTTTGGGAGAGGTCAAGAGGACCCACGAGGCCACCACATGGACGGATGGCGCAGCAGGGGGTGCGCGCGCCACATGCCCATGTGGACCCCTGAGCCTCTGTTTGACCTAATTCCAGGCATATAAATATTGTAATATTCTGTAACCCTCATAAGCGAACCCGAAAGAATTTTATTGCCGCCACAAGTCTATGTCCAACGCGGTCCCGTCTGACGCCATGTTTCGGTACTCTGCCGGAGGGGGAATCATTTGGGCGGCCATCTTCATCAACCTTGCTGCCTTCATGATGATGTCTGAGTAGTTCCACCAAGAGCTGCGTGTCCATAATAGTAGCTAGATGGATTTGTATTTCTTTTGGTCTTCAATACAATGATCTCTTTTGAGATCAACTCAGAAACTAAATATAAAACGACTCTATACGAATGCTCTGTGTCAGTGTACCAGGATGTGCAATGATTTAGCATGATATGTACTATAATGATGAACGGTGGCTTTGCCACAAATATCATGTCAGCTCTATATGATCATGCGAAGCAATATGGCTTGGAATGTTCAAGTCATATGATAAATAGTAACAATAAAAGTTGCATGACGATATATCTTGAAATGGCTAGGATAATGTTATGATAGATAGGTATTGTGAGTGTCTTGAGAAATGATATAATGAGGCTTATGTGTGAGAGAACGTATCTATTGAAAATATATCATAGAGGCAATAATATTGTATTATTACATTTCTATATTCATAATTAAGAGTTTATATTCTATGTTATAACTATATGATCTTGGTATATGCGATTCAGTGAAAAACTCATATGCATGTGTGGATGATAAACAGTTAAATAGATATTCCTAGTCTTGCCTCTAAGACTTGCTCAAGTGTTCTTGGTGATCATGCTTTAAAGATCTTAGAATATTGTTAAGCGTAACGATAGACCTAAAACAACATTGAGATTATGATGTTACAAGAACGATCATATTGAATCGACCCAAAAACTTCTTATGTTATACTTTGACATAATATCGTGTGAAATCAATTGTTATAACACAGAGTGTTAAGATGTGTTTTATATTCCTTTGACCATGAGACTATCGTAGTCACTTATTACAATACATGAGCTTTGGGGGTTTCTCAAATGCCATCTGTAACTAGGTAATCATAACGACAACTTACAGGTTCATTGAAATGTTTGACAAGGGACTAGATAGCTCAAGAGTGGGGTTTGCTCCACCTATGATGGAAGGATATTCTTAGGGCCCTCTCGGTGTGACATCATCAAGCATCGTCTGTCCAGATGGTATGTCTCCAACATATCTATAATTTTTGAAGTATTCATGCCATATATACCCATGTTTACAATATTTTTATATTGTTTTGATGCACTTCATAAGATTTAATTAGAACTAACCCGGACTGACATTGTTTGCAGCAGAATTACCATGGTGTTGTTTTTATGCAGAAAATAAAAGTTCTCGGAATTACCTGAATTTTTTAACGATTTTTTCTGGAATATATAAGAAATACTGGAGCGAAGAACCACCGGAGGGGGCCACGAGGTGCCCCCAAGGCAACAGGGCATGATCACCCCTAGGGCGCGCCCTGTTACCTTGGGACCATCTCGTGGCTCTGTTTCGCGTGATTCCAGCGCAGCAGGGACCCCATCATTTCTCCCATTACGAGATCTTCGGTCGGAGCTTCATGGCGGTCCTGGAAGGCGTGGTTTGTTCGACAAAGATGGGCTCTGGGGTGTCGGCTTCGAATTTCTTCAGCGACCTCGACTCCCGCTGTGGCCGCGAGGGCGGCACAACAACTGGAACAGGGGGCTCAGTGCGGCTCAGCTACTCATCTTCCCGTGGTGTGGGTGGTGGTGGTGGTGCCTGCTGATATCTTTGGCTTGCTGTAGGGAACTGGCAGGTCATGCGATCCTTGTGTTCTTTTTGCTCTAAGATGGTTTTCTGCCTGGTTGTCGACCCTCATGGATTTGGCTGTTGACGAGTTTCAGAATGCTTCGCCGGAGATCTTCATTGTGTGCTTGACGCCTGTAGATCGGTGGATCGGATTGGATTCGGTCGTGTATCCCCTTCAGGAGGTTGTGATGCAAAGCTTTGGTATTTGTTGACATTATGGGACACGTCGGTATTTCGATTTCCATGATGAAAACAATGGTGGAGAACTTCGTGGCGGCTGGGGTCTGAGGCCTTGTAATATAGAATCTAGTATTTGTGGCGACGAGGTTGTGCTTGGTGATTTGTGACTCGTAGCAGCGACATCATCAAGTGGGGGCGCAACACAGAGGGAAGTACATAGTCTTAGCTTTCGGCATGAAAACCCAAGATTTTGCCTCAAATGGTTGTGCCTCACCGTGACCATGTTGAAGGCATTGTTTGAGAGTGTGGATCTTCTCCATGGTGAAAACGGGCGATGACTATGCTTGTGCATTGTTTTAAGATCTAAGATCGGGCGATGACCGTGCTTGTGCATTGTTTTTTTCTAAAGTCGTTGCTTTTGGAGAGTTTGGACTTCGGGTGTTGTCTAGACGGTGGTTCGTGATGTAGCTATAAGGAATTGATCACTATAGCGGGATCTTTTATTTTTTTTATGTGTACATCCGTAATGTCTTTATGACATTGGGTTGTTTCATAGGCTGAATGTAATTGATATCTCCGTGATATTAGTATTCACTTGTCGAAAAAAGAACTCCCCTCAAAATTGCAACATTTGATTTTCGGAAATTTCTTGTTGTTAGAGCATATTTCTCCATATGTGGTTTTGGTAATTGATGACAATCCCTATGGAATAATGGTTGCCTTAAGTTATATTCTAAGGATTTTTCCATAGGCACTTCTTGAAGTCCATGTGTTGGTGTCAAGGAGTTTATATGATGACCAAGGTGGTATTCAAGGTATTATCCAAAGATTGGTCATAAATACACAAGGTTGATCAATACTAAGCAAAGAGTAAATCAAGATGATCAACACACAAAGTGTACAAGATGTACCGAGAGGGATCAAGTGATCCCATGGTATGGTAAGCATTGTCCATAACGCTTTTGTGTACTAAGCCATGGTCCTTGTGAAATTTCTATGTGGGGTTAGGTGTGTCTCCGTGGGTTTGCGTCAAGAGGAAGATCTGATTTAACATATGAAGGATGACATCAAGTGAGTATGGGGGAGCAATCAACTAGTCTTCGTCAAACCAAGGCAATCAAGAAAGATGGTCCACATTGAGGAAGCCAAGATCATCATCATCTAGCTCAAGAGGACTAGGTGCAAGGTATAGGTTTGCCCTTGATAAGTTTTCTATTTTAGGATAGATTGTCGTACTATCAAGGGGGGCTCTCAAGTGAGTAGCTTGATCGTATCATTCATTGAGAGATCAAACCATTTGCATCCTTGCATCATACTTCTTGGTTCTTGTTTGGTGTTTCTCTTTGTTATTTTTAGAGCTTATGGTCATATTCATGACAAGCTCGAGTTCATCGAGAACGGAGTCCATATGCATCTTCTATGATGTTTTCAATGTTGGGAGTTTTTACCGGTCTTATTCGAGGAAGGGTTCTCACCATTTTCTTATGGGCCTTTTCTCACTTGCTTATTATTGTTATTTCTATCAATATTGTGTTAGACCATGTCTTTAGCTTTCTAACAAACTTGGTTTCGTTGAATTAAGAGTCAGTATGCGAAAGTTAAGGCAGTTTCTGTGCCGAGCGGTAGTACAGCTCCATCGCACTTTATTTGCACATCCTTTTTGCCTCGGCATGGCTGGTGAACCTCCCGAGCGGTAGTACCGCTCCCACGAGCGGTAGTACCGCTCCCACGAGCGGTAGTACCGCTCCGTCGGACTTTATTTGCGCATCCTTTTTGCCTCGTCATGGCTGCTGAATCTACAGAGCGGTAGTACCGCTCCCATCAGCGGTAGCACCGCTCTGTGCGGGTTGTCAAGCATAACGGTTGGATTTTTCCTCACCTATAAAAGGGAGTATTCTTCCCCATTGAACCTTATCTCTTCAGCTCGTGTTCTTCCCCCATTGTTGACCTTCTTCGAGCTTGCTAACTCTCAACCCCTCCAATGATTCTTGCTAGTTCTTGAGGGAAAAGAGAGAGGAGATCTAAATCCACATTTCCACCAGTCACTTTCTCCTCTAAGTGAGGGGAACCCCTTGGGTCTAGATCTTGGAGTTCTTCATGTTCTTCTTCGTTCTTCCTCTCATTTTCCTCCCTAGCATTAGTTGCTTTGGTGCGATTTGGGAGAGAAGGACTTGGGCACTCCGTGTGCCCTTGCCATTGCATTTGGTGCATCGGTTTGAGTTCTCCACGGTG